>NC_134222.1:3271250-3923000 GCF_965140235.1 Caretta caretta | reverse complement strand
CAGTCATGTTTCTACATGCATTTGACCTTTCCTTCATTTGCATAAGCAGACATTGTAATTCTTCTATATTCCCCTCAGATACTGCCCTAAACATATATTTCTTCAGCTTTTTTCGGGCATTGTTCCGATGACCTCCTTGCAACATGTTTGTACTGAATTAACAAAAACAAACAACCAAAAAATCATAATTCTTGGTTAAATTTAGCTAATACCAATGTGTTTAATTTCATTTCCATCATCTCTTGTTTATTTAGAAAAATAAATGTTATGTACCACAGGTTAACATGTCATCATTACAAAAGAATGTTTGTGTGTTCCTCCAAAAATAGTTACAAATAATTTATTTGGTGAGAAATGGCTATTAAAGCAATTTTTAACTTAATGTAGTATATAGTTAACCTTTTACAAGTGATTTTTTTTTATTCTCATGTAATGAGAATAAAATTCAGCCCTTTGCACTCAAAGCCAAAGTAATTTGGCTTTCTGGGGAGCGCTCAGAAGAGACAGAGTGGAATTCAAATCCTACAACAAAGGGGAGACTACAGGGCAGTGGTGCAGCCTCTCCACAACTGTTGTTCCAGCCTAGAAGGTAGAATGTAGGGGCTGTTGCCTCTTTGCAACCCCTCTGTAGAGGTGTTGGGCTACTGGATCCATGTAAGTGCAAATCCAATAGCCTCTTCCTGGCCCATCTTCATCAACCACCACAGTAATAAGTAAATTCAGAGTCCTCCCTACACCACCACTCCACTTGCACCCATCTTCACTGTACACAAAGTACTTGTTCTGCTGTTGAGATGGTGGAAGGAAATTTCATCAGTTTTCAGAATATTTGCTGAACGTTTTATTACAAAACTGATATGGCTTGATGATATTCTATATCAATGAGAAGAGACCTGTTTCCACCAGTATGCACTCCAGTGTGGCTGAGATTTGGATGAATCACTTGGTAGGTCCTTCTATTTTGCAGATTACGACAAATTTCTGTCACAGACTATTGGATTTATCTGAACACTGTTCCAAGATTGTCTAAGCATTCTCCAAGAATATAGTACCAAATTCAGTATATAAAATCCCTGAAGTCCTGCTTTTACTGATTAATCTTGTACCTAGTAATTAAAGTGAGAGGAAACTCATAGGATTTTCTTCATATCTAGTGCACAAAGTCTATTTTAAAATAATAATAACTTACATTTATATAGGGTCTTTCATCCCAAAGGATCCCAGAGCTCTTTACAAACTATATGTACAGGAATCACTTCACCCACCACTGAAATGCAGCTGCCTGTGGGGTGGAATGTGGCAGCTGTTTAACAGCGCACAACAACACTATACAACAATTTAGGATAGGAAGTAGTAAGGAATGCCATATCCATTTGCAAGTGCAGGGGGAATTTAAGTAAGCAGGATACATTAGTTAACCAAATTAGAATTTGGCCAACTCTGTGGCTAATATTTCTATGCTGCAAAAAGCAACATGGGATCTTTAGTGGCCAAAGTTAGGGTTTCAGGTTTAGACGGCACATCCAACAGAACAAAGGTTCCTAACACCACTCTGGAGGATCATTGCCACCTACTGAATCACCAACACAGCTCTTCCTTCAGCACTCTGGGGTATCCTTGGAGGTTTCCTGTTCCAGTGCTGACTAAGCCCATCACTACCAAATGAGGTTTTCCAAAAATCACCCCAGCAATTATATGTGGTTATTCTTTAGAAGTTAAATAATATGATGTTTTGTTTGTTCCACCCTCCCATACATCTCTCTCTCTCTCCTTCTGTCTCTTAGGATGGCTGAACTGAAGGGCAAATGCCACCTACCTACATCAACTGGGTGGGGGAAATTGATGGGGCTGATGGTGAAAGATGGACAGTCCCAGTAGCAAGGAAGGAAGGCACTTGCAAAGGGACAATAGGTAGCTCCTCTCATGGGAGAGTCTGGCACCCATTGGCCAGCTGGGGAAGAGGGGTGGTGATTGGACAGCATTCCCCAGCTCCCAGGATTTAGCCCAGTGCAGGGGCCATGTGAAGCCTCTTTCAGCTCCATTCCAGCACCCCACACTACCCACTTGAACTAGGAATGGGAATCCAGCCAGACAGATGCTGTGGGTCTAGCCAATCACCTGTTTAGGGGGTCAGGAAGGAATTTTTTTCTCCCATGGGCCAACTGGGACCAATTAAATGACTGATATAGGTGGGTACGGATATGGGCGGGTAGTATCCCTCCCTTGCGTTACAAGTTTAATAAAAGTTGTGGCCTGCTGCTTAAATCCGTGTGTGTGTGTGTGTCCTCATTTTGCTGCTTGTGACCACATCCATATCTTCCACCCAAATTAATAGTTTTCTATGTAGATAACATCTTAAAGTAGTTTGCTTTTAAGAAAGGATTCTACAATGAAAAGCGTTCAGTTACCAACAAATAGTAGTGGTATTTGAGCACTGTACTTGCTCACTGCTCAATGTGTATGGCATTTAGATGCAGCATTTTCTTCAGTGAACTAGGAATCAGCAATTTTATAGGCTCTAGCTTTCTCTGATCTCAGATATTTAAGATGAGGATGCATGATATACACTTTCTAAAGAATTTATTTATTGCTGATAAGGCTCAAATGTATAAATCAATATCCCCTGAAGTCTTATGGGCTCATTTTTAAATCACGACAAGAAAAAAAAAATCCGTAAATCTACTCTGTCATATACTTAATCCATAGAAAACACACTACAGAAATACATTATGTCTCCACTTACCAATAACTGTCTATGTTTGTGGCATACTCAGTAATATCATCCTGAAGAGATTGTGGGGAATCCATATCTTCCCCATTTACAGATGCACTGTAGAAAATACAGAAAAGGTTGAGTGCTTAAGTAGGAGGACATCTTGGCAAACTGCACTAAGACTCATTCGATAATGGGAGGCGATATCAACAAAAAAGCTGAAATTAATTTAATTTGACAATGTGCTTTTTAATACCATCATTTAACTCACTCTGTGTGTTTTAAAATATAGGCCAAAAATGAAAAGACTTTCAGGATTTTACCATGTTAACAAGTTTCATATTTGAAACCCTACTTTGTGCTTTTCTTTTTATTTCACTCAGGCTCCTAATGTTGTATTTGTCATTTCCACACTGTTTTTAATCACATCACTCTTGATACTACATTGTAAAGCCTACACTCTTCTTTTTTCCATGTGTTCATTATTAATTTGACATTTTCCACAAGACAAATATTGAAATGGCTACTCTACAAGGGTTGCATACACACGCACACTTGAACTGAAATACACAAAGATTTACTATACAGTATTCTGTGGCAGTCGCTCATTCAGTGTTTACTGCTGACTTTGGTGAAAGCTTTGCCTATAAGCAGTTCAAGACGGGGCTAAATATGTGTTTGTACAATAAAACAACAGCTGCAATGGAGTTTGTATTTAGTAAATACTGTACATCCTTTCCAGATTTTCTCAGTGTTGGGTCTGACTTAAAGGACCACTAGCAATTACTTTTTCATAGGCTGGGTTTCTTTTTAACTTGCTTTTGTAACATATTGAATGCTGATGAAACATCCCAGCCTAAAAATTCAGAAGACTGAAATCTGCTATTTATCTACAAAATGGATACACAGACAATAGTGTGAGGCTTCCCACACTACCCTACAAATGTTCCTCTGCCCTAGCCTAGAGGGACCACCCTTAAAATAAAGATGGTGCTTCACATTCTATTCCCATTCATTCTGATCACTCTGCAGAAAAAAACAAGGAATATAATTATGATGATTTATTTATTTATTTATTGTTGGTGATTTGGGCTCTAGTCCTCTGGGAACGAAAACAAGCTTGTCAACTAATTCCATATAAACAACCAAATAGTCATTGAAAAAACAATTGGTCATTATTAAGCTGGCTTTGATTCAATTTATATTTTGCCATCCAGCCTCTCCTTTCATAATTTTAAATTTGTCCCATTGACACCTAATAGAAATAACCACTGAAAATCTTGAAAATAGAATGGGTCTTTCTGCACTCATTTTTCTTATATATTTGTCATAAATAGCTTTTTTTCAATTTCCTGGGTACAGTCATGTCTCTCTTTTGTTTTAAACATTTTTGGCTATCACCAGTACAGATGATGGCAGAAAAGATCTAACAGGGATTTTTGTTTACTTGTGCTCCCTCTGCTGGTTCTGCGGCAAATCGGGTTACCATAGGGCCGACACAACCAAGTAAACAGTGGGGTTTTCCCCCTCTTAATTAGAAACAAGTTGCTAAAAAGAAAAATCATTCAGACTACAGGGGACTATATCAATTTTAAGACTGGCCAAATTTTGGGCCTAAACTATTTAGCTGTGGGCCTTTTAAAATAATGACAGAAGTGTGAAAATTCAGGATTAAGGCAGTCACTGCAGGGAAAATGCTAGCCCACTGAAGTCAATGGAAATTTTGCCCTTGAGGCAACCAAAATGAGAGGCCACTTTTGACATTTTAGCCTTGTCGTCTATGCAGAACTTTCAAGCAGTTGTTCAAACATAACCATGTTTGCAATGTGGTTAATGAATATACTGTATATTATACATACCATGGGCGAATATTTGAATCCATGGGTTTTGAAAATACAGGAGGAGATGTCTGTCTTGGAGATGAATTGCTTTCAAAGCCTTCAATTTCAAAGAAAAACTGTGAACTGTTGAATACATTGTGTTGAAAGTTTATTAGTGGAAAAGCATGTCAAAACGTAATATAAACATAACACAAAAACTGTGCACATGCCCAGCTCGGACCAGCTTTAGGTACAGGTGATATGCTGCATAGCATCACATCCGATGAGGTGCTGAAATAGTGTTTACCCTTTTTTGGTACTGGAAGATCCCCTACCAACACATGTGGCCAACCAAGCATTTTTAATCCTTTGTGTTGGCAGACAAGGCAAAAGATTCTGAGAGGTCTTTGGGAGACATGGCACCAAATCCGGACGTTATCAGAGGCACCACTGCAACCTAGAGACAACTTTTATCTGGGTTTTGTGCAGGTCACAAAATGTTACTGTAACTCCAAAGAATACACACGCATAAAATGCACACACTTGCACACTCTAATCTGTTCACTGAATCCTTTGCATTGTAGCCATCATCCTTCCATCCAAGAAAAACTGGGGAGGAATCCCGCCTCAACCCACTGACACTGATGAACACTTAATGAACCAGAATGGTTCAGAGAGCACATATTAAACAACACAAGGCCTTTCCACTATCTAGGACTAAAATGTGCTACCTCAGAATATAAACTATATTTAGCTAGTGCATTGCAGTTTATAGTCAGAGTGGAAAAAATAAATGAAATGCTGAACAACATAGCATAAGGGTTCATGAGGAACTCTGATGGCCAGCTTTCTAAAAGCATGGAGAATTGGTAGGGAGAAGTAAATGGTTAGTGTTGCTAGATGCCATTCAAACAGCTGTCACATTTTATCTATGATGGCTGAATTTTATTGGTGGGTGAAATGACTTCTATATGAGCTATAATTTATAAATTGGCTTTCAAAATTTCTAAAATGCTTTGAGAGTCACCTTGAAAAATATACTGGTTCACATAATGTGACATACTCAGTAGGGTACTAATTATTTCTCCTTTTTTCTAATTCCCCTCTCAAAATATTCCGATGCAGTTGAAGCAAGCACCCTAGTGTCAATTTACAAAATGCTGCTATGCTGCTGCTTAGCAACCTGTGGATGTATGTCAAAAATAGTGTGATGTAATATCATCCCTAGTTAACATAGTTTCCGTCTTTGGAGGAGGAAAGTGTTAATACACTGCATGTGGTATTTTAAACTTAAATGACCTTTTATCATTTTGTATGTGCATGCAAGCGTATTCCACAACACAAAGGTTAAAATACCCATTATATTTAACAGGAATGTGTATCTGAAGTTATACTGAGGATAAGTGTTGTTCATAGCACAGGAAGTACCTAGACTGAAACAGGGCCCTATTTTGCCATTACTTACACACCATGAACCAGATTCTCAGCTGGTGTAAATCATCATAACTCCACTGAAGTCTGAGCTTGGCACAGTGGCTGACAAAGGATGGAAGAAAGGTGGCTTTATGCCACTCTTCTGTGTCCCCTGTCCTGGGATGTCTTGGGATGGCCCTGACTGGCAACCAACTGTATATGGCCTCAATGAACCTTGAGGGCAGAAAGGAATGCCCAACTCACGTAGCACTATGGCCCTGTCCTTGATACAGTCCCTGCATTGGGTGGGAGGAGTGGGAACTCCTTCAAGGGCTGACTATGTTAGCTCAACACCAAGAGAGAACTGTCCTATGTTGGGGGAATTCCCCAGAGCAGAATTGCTGTCTTCACAGCTCCTTTATGTCAATATACCTGGCACAAACGAGCCACAAGGCAGTAATGAATTGGGTCACATGTATCTTGGAGGTTGGCATAACGTCATGCCTGAAGCCGTTCCTCCGTTCTCTGGGGAAAATGGATTCTCTGAGACATACCATGAGTAAAAAAATTAGTAACTGCCAACGAATACCTATGTCCTTACTGTCAGGAAGTGTGGGGGAGACAAGGCCCTGCACCCCCCACTTCCTGCGATTCACTGTGACTCTCAGCCAGCCAGTAAAACAGAAGGCTTTTTAGACGACAGGAACACAGTCCAAAACAGAGCTTGCAGGTACAGACAACAGGACCCTCTCAGTCAAGTCCATATTGGGGGGCAGGGAGCTTGGACCCTGGCCCCGGGTCTCCCTCTGTTTCCCCAGCCAGCTCCAAACTGAAAACCCCCTCCAGCAGTCTCTTCTAGCCACACCCCCGGCTCCTCCTCCAGCCTTTGTCCACTTTCCCAGGCAGCAGGTGTCACCTGGCCCCAGCCCCGTCCTGGGTTCAGGTTACGTGCTCAGGTATCATCCCTCAAGTGAAGTCACACCCTGATATCCTACCACCAATGCAGACAGTACCACTAAAACTCCCCCGCAACATCCCCAGGTCAACCCTCCCCACTCTGTCACACTTACATATTCAAACCACGCCACAGGAAACACTAGCCATGAAAGCAACCTAGTTATGCTCCAACATCATTGCAGCACTCCTCCCAGTCCACATGGAGATCTTCCTGTATTTAATGATGTGCCTTTAGTTAACGCATATCTCATTGAGTTAAAAAAGGTAGAAATAAATTGTACTTTTTACAATATATATTGCCAAAATAAAGTATAAGAGAATGAGACATGTTGCTTAGGTGAGAGTGAAATCACCTCCGAGCTTGCCAGTGATGGTATACCCAAGGACTGAAATGTTTAAAAGCATTAGACATATACCAGTACAGAAACATATAATTAAATGGAGTATGTTAATGTTTGTAATTAAAACTCATGTGATCTTTGTTTCTTATATAGCAGGAATGTTTGGTGCCACACCCTAGCTCCTAATGTAAGATGGGAGAGGTTAGTAATAAGCCTAAGGTTATTACTATGGATGCCAAAAGCCTGAATCTGGTAAATGAACTTAAGCAACTTATGATTAATGGCCACACATATTTGCCAGTCTTCTGCAAATTTGCTTCTATTTGAAACATTAGGTATATATAGTGACCAATTCAGACATCCTTCCTGTTGCCCACATTGCACTACAAACACTGATTCAAATTTAGGCTTATGCAGGACTACCCTTGTACTTTGGAGGGCCAATGATGCCAGACGAAGGGGACATGGAAAAAGAAAATCAACTGGTCTTATTTCCCCATCTGGATTTAATGATAGAGTGAGAAGTCAGGCCAGCCCATGAGTTTTCAGATTGTGACAGCTGCTTGCATCACTTCTGCTTAAGGTGATCACTCAGATCAATAACAAAATTATCATGGATGCTAAAGCAATATTAAATTATCTTGGGGCCTTTCTGATTGGGCTATATTTTGTGTTGTGCAGTCAACAAAATTAAAGGAATCAGTTGCAGGATCAAAGTTTATAAGCCAAATTAATCCCTATCTTGCAGTAACTTCAGTGACTTCGGTGGCATTATATGAAGGATGAATACAATCACTTGTATTGTATTTCTCCATTCATAATAGACAAAATCTTTAATCAGAATATTAATGAACTAGTATAAAATATGCATAAAAATAAATATGGGTGATATGGGTTATTAAGCATGAAAAATAGAGTGAATTGAACATTTTACAGAAAATCTCCATGTATGAAGGTTTTTCTGGGTATTTCTCACCATATGCTACACCCCTTACCACTCCCCATCTCCTTCCACTTTTGACTTCACACCTTCTTGTATCAATCCATATGTCCCTATACTTGAGAGAACCTCTCATTTCTTTTCTGCCAACACTGCTCTCTTCTTTAAATGCTTCCTTAAAACCCAGATTTTCCCTAAATGATCTCATTACAAACTCACTCTAAACCTTCCCATATTTGAACTGTTGATCTTTATGAGGCCCCGATCCTGCAAGCTCATACCTGTGGGCTGACTCCAGTGCCTGCAGAGAGCGAGCCTCATTGACATGAGGCATGAGCTTGCCAGATAGGGAGCCTGAGACTGTAAGCTCTTCAGAGCAAGCACTATGTCTTTGTCCACATGTCCTAAAGCACTGTATACATTTACATATAAATGCTTATTACTACTAATAGTATCATAAGTACATCAGTTACTTTTTCAGCATACACTACGTTCATCAGAACTCTCTCATTCATACATTCCATGTGTGCTGTTAGCAATTATTTCAATGTTAGTATCTGCTGTATGAAAGATAATAAAAGGTTTTACAAATAGCACCAATCTGCCATGTCTAATAAATTGTCTAAGGCTGGTCTTGTGAAAGTATTGTGTTCTACCTTTTCTTTGTGGGAGTGTTTTCAGTCGGCTTTTTCTCCTGGTGGTTTGTAGTGGGAGGACCTGATGTATTTGTTCTCTTGGCCATGAGTGGAATATTTTCTTTGTTATCTTTAATCATGTTTCTGTAATAGATAGATTCATAGTTATTTATCTTCATTTTAACACATCACATGATCAGATTGACTTTTTCTTCTCCTTATGTACACTAACACAGTTATTTATCTTCATTTTAACACATCACATGATCAGATTGACTATTTCTACTCCTTATGTACACTAACACAAATCTTAATTGTAATATTTTTCAAGGTTCTTCATTTGCAAAAGATGTACTATTTAATATATTGGGGATTGAGATTTATATATTGTGGTATCTTTGATTAAAATAGATTCCAACATGAGCAGCATCAAGGATGACATAGAATCATAGAATATTAGGGTTGGAAGGGACCTCAGGAGGTCATCTAGTTCAACCCCTTGCTCAAAGCAGGACCAATCCCCAACTAAATCATCCCAGCCAGGGCTTTGTCAAGGAAGGAGATTCCACCACCTCCCTAGGTAACCCATCCCATGACATGATACCACAAGTCCAGGAAAAGTTCAGAAACAGAACGCCACTAGTTGTCACCTTCAGCCCCCAACTAAAACCTCTCCAGCGCATCATCAGAATTCTACAATCTATCCTGAAAAATGATCCCTCACTCTCACAGATCTTGGGAGACAGACCAGTCCTCGCTTACAGACAGCCCCCAAACCTGAAGCAAATACTCACCAGCAACCACACAACAAAAACACTAACCCAGGAACCTATCCTTGCAACAAAGCCCAATGCCAACTCTGTCCACATATTTATTCAAGTGACACCATCATAGGACCTAATTACATTAGCCCCGCCATCAGGGGCTCGTTCGCCTGCACATCTACCAATGTGATATATGCCATCCTGTGCCATCAATGCCCCTCTGCCATGTACATTGGCCAAACCGGACAGTCTCTATGCAAAAGAATAATTGGACACAAATCTGACATCAGGAATCATAACATTCAAACACTGGTAGGAGAACACTTCAACCTCTCTGGTCACTCAGTAAAAGACTTAAGGGTGGCCATTTTGCAACAGAAAAGCTTCAAAAACGGACTCCAACAAGAAACTGCTGAGTTTGAATTAATATGCAAACTAGATACCATTAACTTGGGTTTGAATAGAGACTGGGAGTGGCTGGGTCATTACCCATATTGAATCTATTTCCCCATGTTAAGTATCCTCACACCTTCTTGTCAACTGTCTAAATGGGCCATCTTGATTATCACTACAAAAGTTTCTTTCTCCTGCTGATAATAGCTCATCTTAATTAGCCTCTTACAGTTGGTATGGCTACTTCCACCTTTTCATGTTCTCTGTGTGTGTGTATATATATCTATATTTATATCTATGTTCCATTCTATGCATCTGATGAAGTGGGCTGGAGCCCATGAAAGCTTGTGCTCAAATAAATTTGTTAGTCTCTGAGGTGCCACAAGTACTCCTGTTCTTTTTAGGTATATTCTCAGTATGTAATTGAAGGGAGCCCATCCATTTATATGGCAATAGATATTATTTCAAGTATCAGAAGGAACAGAGTAACTTTTATAAGCAACACTGAGGGTTTTGAAGTCTGCTATTAATGTAAAAGTCTATTTATACTTTAACCTAGATAACTTTAGAAAACCAATAAGTTTTAGCAGTCAAGCAATATTAACTCTGTTAGGTCCTAATAATATAGGAAGGTTGGTGCCAGACACTAAAGGTGCTGAAGTTAGATGAAAGCAGAAACTCTGCAAAGTGTTGGATCAGCAGAAGCAAGGTCTGAGTAGACACTACTAACACCAGGGGCAGAGCTCAATGAAAAATTAAGCCTTTTACCTGGACCTCCAGGGACTCCTGAGTTCTGGTGCCACTCCCATAAAACTAGTACAGAGAGAAGACGAAGACAAGTTATGGTCCTGTTATACATGAAGAATGTAGCATAAGGACTTTGGTGCTTGCATCTGCCCATCAACATTCAGAACACTGATTTCATAAGAAGTAATAACTATTTGTCATTGTAATATTCTAGGTTACCACTTATAATCACTAAGGATAATTTCAAATGAAGAAGTTAATTTTAGCATCTTTTAAGATATACTTTTATTGTAAATAGAAATAAAAAGTTCAATGATGTGACAGAGTAGTTTCTCCAGGAAAATGGTGAAAGCGCCCTCGGTACTCAAGAAGAATGTACTGAAGGGAAAATTGACTGGCAGGAGATGGACAAGATCAGCTACAAAGAACAATTATTTTTCATCTCAGAGTTCCATGGTTCTGGGGAACCTAAAGAAGATCTCTTCTCCCCAACTTTTGGCCTCAACTCTCCCTGACTAGATAGGAGTACAGGTGGATTTTACATTTGTGGGAGTGCATTCCTTCAGTGTTGTGATTCCTCTAACATGGGAATAACAAAATAAGAAAATGAGATCGTAGAGAGTGCATGAAAACCAAAGATGGCTGCAGTGATAAACAAGGCGTACATGTGGCATACATGAATAGCTGGGTGAAGAATCAATGAGGTAAATATGCATTTATGTGTGGAAGCATGTATAGGGAATAGACAAGTTGCAAATGCTAACACCTGTAAATAAACTCTTTTTGCTGTTTCTTTTGTCTTTAGATGGAGTGTAAAAGAAGTCACAAATGCTCAGTAGTCTCCCTGCCCCAGCAAGCCTGGGTTTAACACTCAAACAGAAATAAAATATTATTGTATATTCTGTTTTTGTTATATATATATTTACAGGAAAAATGTGTAGTCTAACAAATGCAACTTCAAAAACTCAACATTTGGATAAGTATCATAAATACAAATCATACCTGCATAGAAATCATTCATAAAGAGAAATAGCAGCATTATTCACTCAATATTTCTGTTATATAAACATACTATCCCCTATGGTACTAAAGGTGCATAGGAATAGAACTTAAGAGCTCAGAGAACTTAGATGAGGGAAAGAATAGGCCATTGTCCATCACCTTGCAAATATAGTACATACAGTAGTCCACAGATACATGATTTATCAGTTATTAAACTGATACATTTGATATTAACCCAGCCAAGAACAAATGATTACTGTCTTGTCTAGTTCATAAGTTATTTTGTTATGTATCTATTCTGGAGTGCCATAACAATATATTTTATGAATGCATAAAATACATGATCTCTATCCTGAGGAGGAGACAAATATGATACATGGAATAAATAAATCAAACATAAGTTAGTGAAAGGACAGATATGGAGATTAGCATTAGAAAGCTTCATAAAAGAAATGGGTTTTAAGGAGGAACTTAAAGTAAAAAGAAGAGAGCTGCTAGTAGACAAAGAAGAGGGAGAGTGTTCCAAGCATAGAGACCAGCATGAAAGCTGATGTTAAATTGACAGTGGAAGAAGCACACAAAGAGAGCAGTTATGGGAGCAAGGCTAAGAGTAGGAGGAAATAAGAGTATAGCCAAAGCTCTGTAGAGCTGGTACAGAGGTTTTTTTCATCATATTATGTTGTTTTATCAAGGCCAAAATGGTTCACAGAGATGTATTGGTTCCGATGAAGTTTTAGATGGGAAGGTTTCCAAGGTCCAGGGAAGACTCTCAGATCACTTCAAGAGGGAGAGAGAAACAAAAGAAACAAAATCAAAAAGCTTAGGTTTTCAATCCAAAAGCAGATTGTTTCAACACAATTCTGTTTCACAAAAATGTTTGAAAGGTTTTGTTTTTGTTCCAGTGAGGAATGAAACAGAGGGGGAACAGAGGGAGAATGATGTCGTCAGAATGTCCATTTACCAATGGACTTCTGTATAGACTGGAGTGATGAGAGGCAAGATGCAAAGAGGTAGTTACAGTTGGTGTGGTGAAAGATGACCAAGGCATGGACCTACAGAGGAAAGGACAAATTTTAACAGTGGTTAACCATGTAGACAAGCCCTTAAAAGTGACAGGTTTTAGCAAGAGCCAAAATACTAGGGGGTGGAGCAGATGAAAGTGGGGACTCAAAGATAACATTAAGTTTGTATATCTGGGTGATGGGGAGAATAATGAAGTTGTCAGTGGTGCTAAAGAAAGGAGACAGAAGAAAGAATCTGGGAGGAAAGGTGAGACAAAGTTTCTAGATATCTCAGCTGAGAATTTTCAAAACTATTTAGGGGCTTTGGATGGTCAATCTCATCCACAGGGCCAATTTTTAAATGAGGGATCTAATTTTGCACCAGTAATTGAATGTAGGCAAGGCACAAATGGTAGAATGGAAATAGCTAACTACTGTGCCTGAGAAGTAGATAGTTAAAGATTTAAAGTTTATCATTAGTGCCCATATTTGATTGCATCAACTGAAAATAAGCATGAAAATTAGAGGCCAGATCGGGGCCTTTGAAAATATGCCCCATAGAACTCAATTCTCTACTTAGATACACCCATGCAACTTTCACTGAAGACAGTAGAAGTTTAATGTGTGCATCATTAATTTTGGGATGCCCATGTGTCCTTAATTTCTCCCTCTTTGTGTTATTGGTCTAATGATTGTGATAATCTCTTTACCATTCAATACCCTTTCCTTCACTATTATTTTCTGTAATTTATACCATACTCTCTCCAGTACCTTACATAATTTTGATCTGTAAAATGATTGGAGATACAGTTTGTATGATGCACGCTATACAAACTAAAGTTGGGTTGCTTTATTGTCATAAACTGACAGGAGATGTGCTCCAGATTCTCTGTGAATTTCTGTTTTTACTCTGACCATCTATTCTATCATTATTTATCAGCCACTTCTTTCATGACTTATTTGCAGAATCGAATGTGACAATAAAAATATTCAGCTGGTTCTTAGCATTAAGAAATAATTTGAAGTGGAGTATACTTAGAGCACAGTAGATATCTCTTGTACTTACTTTAGGTATGAGGTAAGGGCATAATTTACTATACCGAGACCTGATTATGCATTCCTTACAGTGAGTAGTACCTTATCCTGCAAGCAGTCACGTTGAGTAACCTTATGTATATATCAATCACAGTGTAACAACAATCCTCTTGGTTAAGAAATATAGAAAACACAAATAAAAAACAAAAACAGTGAAGTGGGGCAGCGTGGAATGGTAGACTCCTCTTCTTCTTCCTTAGATTATCAGAAAAAAAAAAAACACTACTGGCAATGATTTCTATTCATTCTTGTTATGATTTTTTAAAAAAGTCTTTTCTGCCCTAGAGCCGTTCTTTTTGTTCTTCAGTTATTGTTATTATTTGTATTACCACAGTACCCAAAAAAACCCAAATCAGGGACCAGGGCTCCATTGTGCTAGGTGTTGCACAACAATATTCACACTCCCTTTCATAAGTTGGAACTCTCTAATATGTGACTGACTGGCATAAACTGTAAACGTACAAAACAACCCTCACTGGGGAAAGAATCTGGTCCTGTTTTTCCTCTTTCCTTAACGTTTTCACACTGTTTTTGGAGTGAGTATTTTGAGGTTTTGTGGTTGGGCCCTGACAAACTAAACTAGAACCCAATTTTTCCCTATTGGAAAATGAGTTTTCCCAAGAAAATCTGTTTTTACAAAAATGGCAGAATCCTCTGGGAAAAATAATTTCTTCCTTAAGGCACACAGGATTTATCAATCAGAGGGGTTTTTTTTAAACAGATCTTAGCATTATAGATGCACTAAGGATCTGATCTAACTACCATTCTGCTTCTGGAAGTGAACGTAACATATGAGTCCTTCAGAAAAAGATATTTTTAAAGTTTAGTTTGGTCCAGGGGACATTTTTGGTGTTTTTTCCCCCAAAACAATTGTGAAAAGCTATGTTCACTAGATTACAAATTACAAAATGTCACCATGGATCAGATAAGTATACATAAAAGCACTTTATCTGTTTTCGCCTCTATACACTTAGGAGTCAAGATTTGTCATGTCACACAGCCCTGGGTTAATAAATCACACAAAAAAATTACTCCATTTAAAAATCAGGAACCCTTTTACCCTTTGCCTGTTAAAGAATGGAAGAGTCACATAAAGCCCTCATTCTCCATATGAGCATCATACTGCAATCTGTATCCAGTTGAGCTCTAAGATGACTTACCCTGGTTAGGAAGCTCCCATTCATGTATAGAAAAGGTGGCTTATAGTTGTAAGAAATAACTCCAAAGTGGTTGCCACCAATGCTGCTATTATATCCAAAAAGATGAAACAGCACAATAAACAAAAAATGTCTCTTGAATCTTAAAACCATCCTAAAAATGTGAGGCACCCTTCTTGTGTCATCTGGTTTGTTTGGGTGCAGTTTCCGTGTATAAGTATAGTACTTAAACTGCAACACCACAGGGTTACGCCTGAAATTTGGCAGGAGACAGACAAACTTGCTAGACAACAATT
The DNA here is from genome assembly GCF_965140235.1 of Caretta caretta. Taxonomy (NCBI): domain Eukaryota; kingdom Metazoa; phylum Chordata; order Testudines; family Cheloniidae; genus Caretta; species Caretta caretta. Next base: position 3,907,726 of record NC_134222.1, on the reverse strand, counting down.
TCTTTGCTGTACAGCTGACAAAATGGGAAGATAAAACACTGCCAATAATTATAGATTAAAAAGAGTTGCTAATTAATCTGAGTCACTTAATGATGAGGTAATGACACCTGTAGAATACGTAAAAGGATACACATCTGAAACCCATAGCTTTTTTAGTTTCCATATTCTGTATTAGTCAGAACTTGGTTAAAACATATCCATTGACATTGTAAATCATGTTTCTTTACGTCATGCCTCATTTGTTGTATATTATGTAACTGTGTTACCTATTCTAAAAGCACAAAACAAAAGTGAAAAGATAAATTGAGAGCACTCCAAATTGAGAGGCTACGGAAGCAAAAACATATATTGTTAAATATTACTTTCAGAACACATGGAGGGTTTAGAGTCCCATTCATTTCCAAACTGTAATGTTAGTAACGGTACTGTAGATGTGTTTAAAGCATTACCTGTCTTTAAAGGGATTCAGTTAAGATGCATCTTTACGCTTCATGAGGATATGAATTGGCATGCTTTGTATCAACAATGCTGATTTCATTTTTATTGTGTAATACCAATTGCAAGGAATGCAATTTTGCAACCTTGCTTGTTTTTCGCAATTGAGTGATAATTAATACAATGGACTTATTTCCTTCTGGCACCTATACCAGTGTAGCCCTAAGTTTTCCTCTCCTTCTCTTGGTTTTACCTTTATCAGGGAACGGTATTTTTAAAAGTTTGTGTGTATATGTAGCCATGCCTGGGAGATATACCTAAGACTGCCATCAATTAACTTCACTGAAGTGACAACTCCATTGGAGCTTGGGAGTTGTGTACTTAACCAGGTGAGTCTAATAGACAAATGGCTTATGTTATAAAAGGGAGCTGGAAGGCATCAGAAGTTTGAAAAGCTAACAAAAAAATGAATAAGGAGAGGATTTGGAAATGGAAGCTTATAAATAGTTTAAGAAGGTAACTCCTGGGATTAGCCATTTGAGGTCTGAAGAAAGACTTCACATCCCTCCACTGGCTTCCCCTTCTCTATCACATCAAACATAAGTATCCTGTCAGAAGACAAGTATTGAGCTAGGTGGACCTTTGTTCTGATCCAGTATGGCCATTCTTATAAGATACTTTTCTTCACTTTCAAGGCCCGTTATGATGGCCTATCCCCACTCTCTCTCTCTCATTCCCTATCAAAATGGCAATTCCTACCCTAAGTGGGTCCATGGTACCAGCCTCTATCACACACTTGTAAAATTTTCAAACAAGCACCTTTGTACTTTCTCCCATGCTGCCCCTCATGCTTTTCTCGTTGGTTTCCTTGTACTTTCCCATCTGTCTGCCTGTATCCATCTGTTGTCTCTTTACCACTTATCAATGATAATGCCATAAAGGACCGAGCCGCATGAATAATTATTCATGCATCCTTTATGAAAAAATTGCTTTCAGATTGTAACTTTAAAAGTAGCTATTCTGCAGTTTAGAGGTTAATACTATAGATCTTGTTTGACGTGTAACTCTTACTTTGTTATTCTGGCAAGTGGTCTATGGGCAAAGTAAAAGGGCTACATTTTGGGGACTAGAATAAACAGGGCAAAAGGGGCCCTCTATGGGAGGTGCTGAAAGTTTGACTTCTTGCCATATTAGATCAAACAATCAGTGTTGCATTGTCAGTTCTGCTTTTCCATGACATGATCCTAGTCAGACTCATGCAACACAAAGGGAATTGGTCAAACTTTATATTTAACTCTCTGCTTTTCCATTCCCCAAGAGAGACTCGTTAAAAGGAGAACCATTGTCTAAAATATATTATAACATTAATAAAGTAACAAACTGAGGATAACTCTCATTTACTTATTGTCAGCATTCTATTCCCAAGAGTGCCTTCTGTATGAGAAACTGCTTAATTTAACCTTTGAATTCATTATTTTTACACAGCCTTACTTTCCAAATAATATTTTCAAATTCCTGTTAGTTCAATATTTAATTGATTTTCAAGAGCCTTTTGTGATTTTTCACTCAGGATGCAGGCATTTATTTAACCTTATTCACGTGGAAATCAAATCAGTTCAGGACATTGTGTGTGTTATGGGTGGGATCTACAAATAATAAAGAAAAAACTTCTAATGGTTTTTAAAGGATTTTAAAAATGATTTTGTAGTCTTATTAGTATTATATATATTGCAGTCACACCCAAAGGCCCCATTGTGCTAGATACTGTATAAGCCAACAGGAAGATCATTTCCCCTGAGATTTTACAACTAATCTAAACAAGACACAACAAGCGAGTGTTACAGATAGACAGTAGGAGAGAAGTGGGGAAAGAGTATAAAGGTGACAGCAATGAGATCACACTGCTATCTAGGCTAGCTATGTGCACAGCTGGATGGGTCCATTGTTTATAATAGGCTTTTAGAAGGTATAAAAATTGTATTAATTCCACCCACAGTGCTTTTATTGTTAAACTAAGGCAAAATTTTGACTTCTCCCAAATTTTATCAGTTTGTTTTCTAGTATCAAGTTCTCGATTCTTGGAATCGAATTTTCTCAGTAACACATCCCACCCTGACACTGAGGGAATTCATGTAATTGATTTATCTTTAGTCAACTGTGGTATAAGCAGCCAGCTGTTTCCCACAACAGAAGAAACTTTTCTTTTGTGCCATCAGAAAACATAGTAGTGGCAAAACGTATGTCATCCATCCTATACTGTCAAACTTATCTTGTTCCATAACACTTTCCTTCATATGGCATCTTACATCCACATTTTAAGGAAAAATATAATGAAGAAGATTTTATATAAATGAACATTGTTAAACATCTCATTTCCCCTTAAGACAATATTATGAATGACTACTCAATCCAGTACAAATATATCTGGCTTGAAACAGAGTAGAGGATTTTTGCTGTGTGCTGTTTGGACTCCTATTATCATGACAATACTCTATGCATACAATGTGTACATTCCTTTAGAGTCCTGCTGAGATGGATTAGGCTTTTCTCTGGCAAATAATATTTTTGATTTATCAAAAGACTTGCTAGTCAGTTTCTCACATCAATAATATAAACACCCTCTAATAAAAGAAAAAGTTCATTTCACACATTTATGTAGTACTTGACTCCTTTTCATCAATTTCTGCCCTGTTTGCCCCCTTTTGAAAGTCACACTAGTTACTTTGTTCTTTTCACCTGGAAGGGTGGAAAGTAAAAAGGGACTTTGAGGAATACTAAAAATTTGTACTGGACTGGTTTTGGGGTGCTTCAGACTTTTTGGCATATACATTGCATGAAATCCCCAAGGAACTAGCACTTAATACATTCTCAGATGCAATGACTGCAATCAGAAGAATGAAAATAATGTAGACTTGTTTATGTAATAACTATGTAGCTTTAGTAACATTCTCCCTATTATAAAACTCCCTTAATCCCCACGCTATTAATTTCATTCTTATAGGATACTACCACACACATATGAAGAGCTTTTCATCCCTGACCAACTGAATAATACTGGCACATACTGAGGTGTCTGTTTACGAATATGAGCTTTGAGAACAAGAAGTTCCATTCTGAAAAATGTTTAAGGGTAGCAAGGTGATCCCGTAGGGCCCTGTTTCTCCATTGTGCGTGGATAGAGAAAATAGCATTTTACTTTGCACAGCTAAGTTGTAAGGCAGCAGACATCAGACTGTGTGTGTATGAATTTTGTAGAGTAGGAGATAGACTCTAGGGAAATCTTAAAGTGGGATAATATCTACCATTTTGTGTAATCTGGTAGATTGCAAAGACAAATCAGCACTCTCTAGCAATATCATCAGCACAGCTTTATAGCACCTTTGCCTTTAGGTTTTGTTCCTCAAGAATTTTTGCCATGAACACAAAATAGGAGAAAACACAAAGCCCTATTCACTAAGGAGTGGAGAATGGTCTGTGAGGCCTCTAGCACTTATTTGCTCTCTGTGCTTCCCCCAGCAACACCTTCTGTGATTGAGTTGGAGTGAAAGCACTTATTCTTAAAACAAATCAAAAGTATAAGAATTGAATGTGAACCTAGTGCATTTGGTTAGCATTGTGGTTATATGGTCTACGTGTACAGACTAGCTGATCACTATGGTCCCTTCAGGCCTTGGAATCTATGACTTTAAGGAATAAACTTTGAACACAGCATTACTGGAAAGGCTTGTGGCCAACCAGTGACAAACTAGCAGTGGCTATGCACCCTAATTAGCTGCTACATTCTACAACCAATCTTTCTATGGCCTAAGACAAATAGATTCACATAGCCAAAGTTCTAAAAAGAAAAGGAAAAGCTTAGTCCTATATCTCAGGTAGCATTCATTCCCTATATCAGTTAGGTTGCTAAAAGAAAAAAAGTGTACCACCCTCTCTCTTCTTATACTGCTTTCTCTTTCTGATGGCACAATTATCCCCACCTGTGCCAAGAGCCATTTCCCCCCCATCGCTGAACTCCACTGCCATCCCTGCAATGAGGGCAGGCACCTGTTGCCAATCCCATGTTCAGACACAGGTGGCCTAATCCTGTATCAATTGAAATCAATGGTTAAAAATCCCATTGACATTTGTGGCACCAGAATTTGACTTGAAGTTGTTTTTAACCCTTGCTCCCGCAAGCACTGGCTGGGAACTGAATAAACTGAGGATAATAATAATAAGAAAGAAAGAAAAGAAAGAATGATGGCAGCAGTTATTCTGTTAATCCTGTTTTTCTTTTTTTCCTAGTTCTTTGTTCTTATGAACTCCCCCCCCCAGCATACACACACCATTCCCTCTGTCCCCACATCATAAAAATAACAACATGGAATTAACAAGACTTGTACCAGTCATCACCCTGACAAATCTGCTGCTTGCAAAGTGCTTTCCTTTCTCCTTTGTCTGATGTTTGTCTTTTTAGATCATATGCTAGTTAGGGCTGAAACTGTGTCTTCCTATATGTCTGTCCAGCACTTAGCACATTTTGAGCATTATTGAGTAAATAAAAAAAAGTATACTTCCTTAGCCTGATCTGTGGGAGAAATGTCATACCATTCTGCAGACATCAAGGGCCAATATTTCAAAGTGTGCTTTTATATGCACCCAGCTTGTGCAGATGGAAACTGCAATTTATGGTGGAACCCATATGCATGTGTAAATCAGGGTCTGTGCATATGCAATTAAATCTGAACTCATGCTTTTGAAAATTTGGCCTCAAGATTTTTGAGTGCTTCTATTTCAGGGACAAATAAAAACAAATTACTTAGGCAAGTACCTCCCATTGTTTTCATTAGATTTTTAAAACATATTTAACCACTCCCCAAAACTGTTCATCAGATGTGGTTATGACAGACAATTTAATCAGACTTTCAAAGCATCAGCTATATTTGGATCGCTCAGATCTCACATGCAATGCATCACATCACAGGTTTGGTTGGGGGAGTTCCTGAGCTGTTACAACATGAGCCTGTACTCCTGGTAAACCTTCACTGTGCTGTTCAGTTTTTTGTATGCTTAGCAGAAGTCAAGAATTGAGCAATATTCAAGTGCTCAGGGGATGTGCCACACACAAGCAGGATATGCCCCACCTTGCTGTCTGCTGCTTTTTCTCCAGAGTGAGTCTACTACCATTTGACTCAAGCAGCCTTTTCATGATGATTACCAAAACTAGGGGTGGGCATTTAAGAAATGACAATAACCTCAGTTTCAACTGATAATAATGCAGTTTCTTTGGAGATAATAAAATACCCTGTTTTTGTGGCAGCCCTCTCCCCCCCGCACACACACACACCTTCCCCACTAAATCTTTGGAATAGTCCTTCCACTATGAAAAGTTGGTTAGAGCTGTAAAAACTTTTTGGTTTAAATCTGAAGCCAAGAAAAACTTGCCTGGTTTTATGTTTCAAGATGAAAGCTAAAATCTGCACAGAATTCATCATGCCTACTACACTCATTTCCCATAGCTGCTCCCAAAAAGGCCCTTTATGGAAATAACTGCATCAAAGTTTTTCTTTATGTTTTTGAGCTCACATAATCATGGTGGATATTCCATCACTGACCATTTTAAAATCAATATTGGATTTTTGTCTAAAAAGATCTGACCTAGGAATTATTTTGGGGAAGTTCTATGGCCTGTGTTGTATAGGAGGTCAGAGAGATGATGGTCCTTTCTGGCCTTGTAATCTATGAATAATTCCAGGTGAACATCAGGAGGTTCAAACCAAACCCACTGATTTTGGTTCACCAAAACTGAGAACTGAAACCTGTGCATTCCATGCAACCATAGATGTGACAACAGTAAAAATAGTTGCTTAAATGTGCTGAAAGAAGGAGTTTCCACCATTTCCACAGGGAATTAATTCCACAGACTAATGGAGCGTGCATTATCAGTATACACATATCAGAATTACATGATATTTACAGGCTACATTTCCTTATTTAAATTTCATCCTATTTCTCCTAATAAAAGCCCCTTTTGTAATATGAATTATTTCCTCTCTTTTTGGTGTAGACTATATTCACCTTAATCAGTGCTTACCTAAATTATAGTTAATTAACTCTTTTATTTTGTCCTTGAAAATTGGTCCCTCAAGAGTTCCTTCAAAATTTCTGTTGCCCTTCTCTGAACTCACTTCAGTTTTCAGTATGTTTCTGGTAATGAGGGACCTAGCTCTGAATGGAGTATCCCAGGTGAAGTCACAGCAAAGATGTATTGAGAAGGGACTACTATCCAGGCGTGCTGGAACTATTTTTATAGTGGAGGTGCTGTGAGCCATTGAACCAAACCGTAAACCCTGTTTATAATAGAATCCACTTCAAGTCAGTGGGTACTGCAGAACCCCCTGCACTCCTAGTTCCAACATCTATGCTACTATCTCCGTGCTCTCCAATATGACACCTCAGCCCAAAATTACATTGGCCTTTTTGATGTCATAATATATTGCAAACGTATGTATAATTTGCTGTCCACTCTCACTCTTAAGTCCCTTTCAGGATTACCAGTAACACTGTTCTAAAACATTAGTAATATTCCTGCCAAAGAGATTACAGTAACCTTTTCACAGAGAGTGAGCAAAGACTGTGTTATCAGACAGCAATTTGCTCAACCTTCAATCAAGCAAGTTCCTTGATTTGGAGAAGTGGCTGCAATGGTGTGGTGTATGAAATAATTTGTTCATTGGTAAATCTATCCATACACTTCGTAAATTCTTTGGGATGCCACTGAATGATGTTTCAATATTCCATAAATAAAAAGCATTATCAATATAGTTTGGTCTTTTGATTGGCTGGACAGCGTTTCTCAAAAACTTGTTGCGGGGATGATCCTAGGGACAAAATATCCAACCCAAACCAGATGCCAACAATCTACTTCCTAAAAAAATACAAGCAGGGTGTTCAGTATACAAATAAATGACACATGGAATGATTGACTGTAGCTTATACCAGATATTGTCTTTGCATTCAGCTGCCATACTAGGGAGAATAGAGAAACAATACACGGGGAGTGAAAATAAAGCAAATCGGTGAATAGAAAATAAAAGACTTCTAAATTGCCCTGGACATTCTCACAAATGCTGTTTTTCAGCTTTATCAGCTTCCTATTTGTGATTCTGTTAAACATCCACAACCATGTGGCATTTTTTACATGGAGAAGGGTGGGGAGAAGAACTTTGATGAATGCTAAAAATCTGGATTTAGCTTGTTTTGGTATGTTTCATCTGATTTCACGTGTAAAGCACCACAGATCCCTGAATAATTAGTATTTCTGAGATTCTTAAATGCAGTGATTGTAACCAGAAGAATGACAATAACAAACTATATGAAGTGTAGATTTAGCTGTGTCCATCCCAGGATATTAGAGAGACAAGGTGAGCGGGGTAATATATTTTATTGGACCAACTTCTGTTGATGAGGGAGACAAGCTTTTGAGAGCTCTTTGTGGCTCAAAAGCTTGTCTCTCTCACCAACAGAAGTTGGTCCAATAAAAGATATTAGCCCGCCCACCTTGTCTCTCTAATAACAAACTGCACACTTGACTCTCTTGAATGACCAGATTCTAATAACACTCTCTCTAAAAATAGAATGCTCCGGTACCTTTGGTCCCACACAGTTCCTCCACCCCATTTATACACGACTGGTTTTTCATCTCTGACTAACTGCATGCTAATGGCAGGCAGTTGAATAATCCTTTTGCTTTGTGTGATTCCCTATGTGCATTCCCCTTTGGAATAAAAGGAAATGCCTGGGCTAAACCTATTGCATCAGATTTGAAAAGAACGACTTCCTTCTAGCTGAGACAGGCTAAAAACTGCTTTTACTGAGTGAGCCACTGGGAGGCTTCCTTTGAGTCCCCTAATTGGGTAGGTTTGCTATCTCGTGCTGCCCATCAGTTGACTGACTAAGTTAAAACTGGTAAAGGCCATGGAGCCACCTGGCTTAGTGATGAATGGAAAAATGCTGGTTTGTGTTGTCTGAAGAGGATGGCTTGACGAAGAGTTTTCTTTTCACTTTAGAGTTTTGTTAATCCTAAAAATGCCTCTGATGTTGAATTTATAGTGAGAGTGGGGGGTATCATCATTCTGAAATGTACAGTTGTTAGGGGACAGTTGGTCCCTTACTGACACACAGTTGGGATTTTTGGTTGGCCCCCTCCCAGTACCAGAAGAAAGGGCTGATGAGAAATCAGGACTCTCAGACTAAGAGTCCTCAGGGCCAATGGGGAGAGGCCAACATTCTCAGTCAGCCTGACTGACAGAGCAGGCAGGCAGGCAAAGGAAGGAATCAGGAGGTTGGGGGTCCCATCCTTCGTGTGAGCTGGAGCTGCCTGGGCCAGAGCAGGTGCAAGATAATGAGAGAGCAGGAGCCTGAGCTGAGCCGGGGAGCGAGCCACGCCAGCCAGAGGAGCAGCCCAGAGAGCAGAGCTGGAGGCAGAGCAGCAGTGCATTGGAGAGTGGAGCTGGGGCTGGAGCCAGCTGGAGCCAGGTGCACTGAGCAGCTTGGGAGAGCGAGGGGGAGCCTGGGCAGAGGACCAGCACAAGGAGACACCCCCAGCCAAGCGGCCTTCCAGGCTGAACTTGAAGGGGGATGATAACCCTGACGGGAGGGCCAACACTGGGGAGAAGGGCCTTGCCATCCAGAGCCTGAGGGCGTGTGGCACCACCAGAGCAAGTGTCTGACCTGCAACATCCCTGAAGCACAGCCAGGGCCTGGGTAGGGGCCTGGGACATGTGAGGAACAGACTGTGAACTGCCCTGACATTCCAGAGATGCTGTTTGTGGTGTCCCTGGGCCCACAGGGCAGGGTTACGTGTTTTCCTTTAACGTTTCCTGTTTTTTCCTTATTTTTTAACTGGTTCCTGTTTAATAAATTGCATTTGCTTTGAAAGTATGCAGTGATCAGTGGGTCAGGGAAGCATCCAGAGTGGAGAGAGTACCCTGGAGTGGAGGCACCCTAACCCCTGTCCTGAATGACCATAACAAGATTGGAGGTTGAGTCCCTCAGGAATCCTGAGCCCAGCCTTGTAGGGGTTACAAGGACTCTGCCATACAGGACAGTGGAAGGGGAGCCCTCAAGGTCAGGCAGGCCTCTGGCTAAAGGGTGTGGGAGTGAGGACTCAGATCCTTTGCTAGCCAATTCCACCAAGGTAGTATATAAACCATGAAAGTTCCCCACAATAATGAAACCACTCCCCTACCTACACGGTGATTGTGTTACCTTGGAATTTTCAGCTGATCTTCTTGGATATTAATTGGCTAATGTTTTTACAGTGCTGTGCAGGTGTAAAGGACGATTTAAGTGCAAGGTATTATTATTAATAATGATGTGGTTTTTCACAGAATCATAGACACAGTAGAGAGCGAAAAGTTCTACAGGCTCATTTAGTCCATCCCTTAGGCAATATAGGATTGTTCCCACCAAATATTTTCTATTACTTTTTCCAGCCTAATTTAAAATGTCTTGAGTTATGGATCTTCTATCATTCCCCTTGGGAGAGAGACTATGTTACAGCCTAATGGAGCACACCGTGAGGAAGTTTTTAATAACATTCAGCCTAAATTTTCTATATCTTAATTTAATCTCAGAACAGTTCTTCTCCCTTGTTTGTTTCCATCCTTCAAATACTTGTAGGCAGTTATCACCAGTCGTGGTGATAATCATGGTCCAGTCATGTTACCTGCAGCCACTTTAAAATAAGGGATAATTTTAGCTGGCATTTATTTTACTGGGTGCAAATAGCTAAGAATTTAAGGTGTAACCACATAAGGTACAATTAAATACTACTCCACTGAGATAAATACCCACTGAAGATACTACATAACAGAAATATAATTGTCAGGTGACACATGGATTTTAGATTTAATAATTGGATTTCCAACAAGAACAAGGTAATGTCATAGGATCCTATTCAATGACAATAATATACAAGTTTTACATTAAAGCAGCTCCCCAAGGCCATGGAATTGATCTGGATTTTGCACATGATTATCCTGTTATCAGAAAACAACTGATGGAAAATATTGTGTCCAAGTTCAATGGTATCGCCCAAGGACAACCAAAGGGGGAAAAGAAAATTTGTTACAAACCACTCTCTTCCTCTTACTCTCCTTCGTGTGCCCATGATGGCGAGAATGTCTGCTTAGCTAGTTGAGAATATCAGGATGCAGAGCCTGGGAATATCTGTTCTGAGAGTAGACATGTACTGTCTCACTATGTATTTGCCTTTAAAGTATCCTCGTGTATATTAGGTCAGCCCTTCCCCATACAAGTACGTCATTGTGTTCTGTCCATTGGAGGATCAACACATCTTCCAGAGGCATTACCATCCCTACACTAAAATAGGAGGGACACACCTTCCTTTTCTGAAACAATTTGTTGGATGTGGCTAAAGAAAGATGAAGTAAGCAATTCACAACACATAGGGGTTTTGCTTACTGAATCAGAATTAGTGTGCAAGGATGTCAAGTTGAAGCCAGTAGAGTTTTCATGGCCAGAACTTGTAGAAAATTAATTTCTGCTGATTAGGGCCCATAGCAGAAAAGGAGTGATCACATGGTGTGGTTAGTCGTAGCTTATTTTTTTAAAAGTGAGAACTTTGCATTTGCTTTCTCAGACGATGTTGGCAACTGCAATGTTAAGGAAATAAAACCCTTATTACACAGCTTTAAAGCATTTAAATTTTTAACCATGGCATTATATTAATGTATGTGTTCACTGAGGGTTTTAGTATAAATCACATGTTTATTAAAAAATACAGTAACAAATCAGTATAGATTTTTTTAAGCACTTAGAAGCAGGAAGTAGTATGTTTATGAGAGTTAAAAACTCAGGGTTAAATTCTAGTCTAATGTACCAATGCAAGTGAAATAACTTCCGTGGAGACTTCAGTAGATATAAATCAAGGCAGAATTTGCCCTGATATTATCAATAAGATTAGGGCTCTCTATAGTACAGTACATATCAGAAATATGTAAAATCTTCTTGCATCTGTATATGACACAGGATCTTCATGAATGCTTCCTACTTGGATATTCCAATCATTTCAGTTCACTTCATTCACCCTGCATATATTACAGAGTGAGTTCACACTGGAGCCCAGTGCAGGAAAAGAGAACACTAACAGTCCATTTCTCTGGCCAATCATTTTCTTAATTCCCTTTCATATTAGTATTTATGCTGTAATAAGAGCTTTCATTCTCCTAGCCCAATTTTTTATTCTGCCTCACCCATAGCCACAGGGCCCAGTCCAATCAGGAATTCCCTATGTCAAGTGTTTGCCAGATCAAGACCATAATCCTGTGTTTGTGACATCACAGTCTATCACTATTACTATGTTTATATGATTACTAGCACAGTTATTGGTTCCAATAGTCATTTTGTAGCACAGACACTGTGGAGTTGCTTCCATGACTGTCTGCAGCTCATCTGATATGTCAGATGGCCTTTATGAGCATATGAATGGTAGGTAGAATGGTGTTGTCATCGGAGCATTGGCCTGGGACTCAGGAGACCTGGATTCAATTCCTGGCTCTGTCACAGATTTCCTTTGTGCCCCGGGGCAAGTCACTTAATCTTTCTTGTGTCTCAGTTTCCCTGTAAAATGGAAGTCACACTTTCTTCATTTCACATTTTGTCAGTCTTGTCTACATAGATTGTAAGTTCTTCAAGGCAAACACTGTTTCTTACATATGTTTTATGAAGGGTGCCTAGCACAATGGGCCCCTGATCTTAGTTGGAACCTCCAGGTAGTAATCTTTTTAATGTTATGAAACTCAAAATGCCCATCTTAAACATCTTCTTCGCTCTCCCTGCCCATCTGGGTAAAGGCAACCAGTTTGTTGGCTATAATCTTTCCTTTATGAAACCATTCTTTGAAGGACTTTGGCAGGTTTCTTTCCAGATCCAGTACAGTCAAAACTCTCTAGGAATCAAAGAACTAGTCTCATATATTCAAATAACTGCAACAATGTCACATGGAGAGAAAAACAAGCCAATATGCTATAAAATATAACATAAAAGCAAGGAAAGACAGATGAAGATACTTTCAAAATCTGGCATAGGTAAGCAGTCCTGTGAAAGAGCACTGGGCTGGCTTTCCGCAGTGACGAAGCATCACCCAGTGGCCATTTACCAGAGGTGCATTATTTACTTCATTTTGTTAATCTCAGGCCTTCCTTCAAATTTAAAACAAAGAATTGGCCAGAACCAATGGATCTGTTTAGAGCTGTGTGAGTAACGGATTTTCCAGTTTGCTGTCAATTCCAGGAGGGAGGATCATTTAGGGAAAACCAAAAATGAATTTTTTCAAAATTTTTGGTAATTCAAAAGTATGTGTTTAAGTCCATCTCAACTCCGCAAAGCACTTCATATGCTTAAGAGTTTTGTGAATTGTGGCCTCTCCTGAGGTTGCGAATAAGAATGCCAGCTGCCATGATGATTTCTGATATAACAACCCCCTAGCAACTGGACAGAGACCTGCCCTCACCCCCAAACAATGTTTTTCACATAGGCTAGTGGGCAGTATTGGGTGATAACAATTTCTGCTTCCTTGTGGCCTGGGCTACGCTTGAATTGAACACCATTGGAAGTTAGACAACTAAATACTTTTGAGGATCTAGGCCCGAGTATTATTGTTTTTTAATAATATTTTAACAACTAAAAAGAGAACTAACAGAAAAGGATTGTGGGAGGCATTCAAAACTAACAAGTTTCAGTGGCAGTTGTGACTTAGTGCTTCTGTGTTTATATTAACTAGGACAGGGATGGGCAAACTTTTTGGCCCGAGGGCCACATCTGGGTGGGGAAATTACATGCAGGGCCATGAATGTACGGCTGGGGCAGGGGGGTGGGGTGCGGGAGGGAGTGTGGGGTGTGGGGGGAGGTGCGGGGTGAACAAGGGGACTCAGGGAAGGGGGTTGGGGTGCAGGAGGGGGTGCAGAGTCTGGGAGGGGGCTCAAGGCAGGGGTGCAGGGACATGGTGCTGGCCACTTCTGGGAGCAGCACAGGGCCTGCAGCGCCACAGAGGTGGCAATCCCACGGGCTGAATCCAAAGCCCTGACGGGCCGGATCCGGCCCACGGGCCGTAGTTTGTCCACCCCTGAACTAGGACAATCTAGTTAAATCAAGGAAAAAGCTTCACCTGGAGCTGCTGTATTTTCTCACTTTCTTGGGACTCTGTGCTGACTGTCTCCCCCATCAACACACACGCTTAAGAGGAGTACAAAGAATATTACATAGGACACCAGGAAAAACTTGAAAACCTCTCAATACCGTGGAATCTTCACATCCTGGTCCCCCAGGTCTAAGTTTGAAGAGCTCCAGAGCTGCAGTGTGAAAGCTGTGAAGTGGGCTGCATGGTGTGTCCTGGGGATGCTCACTCATCAGAGAGGCAACACATGCAGTGAAAGAGAAAATCACACACCAGGAAAGGAATGGGAAAATCACTGTAACTTCCTAATGAACAGTTAGTTTTCCAACTTGAGAGTTCAGGGAAGAATGGACCATATTGACTTTCAGTTTGTTCAGGGAACAATGTGAATCTATAAAACGTGGACTTGCTTTTGCCAGTTTATTTTCCAGTGAAAAGGAAGTTTGTTCTCAAATACTGTTATCTTTTGGAAACATAGTAATTTTGCAAATCTTAATAGGTTTTGAAGTGAATGGGTGATAATTAGGGCTGTCGATTAATCACAGTTAACTCAGGCGATTAACCCAAAAAAATTAATTGCTATTAAAAAAAATTAATCATGATTAATTGCACTGTTAAACAATAGAATACCAATTGAAATTTATTAAATATTTTTGGATGTTTTTCTACATTTTCAAATATATCGATTTCAATTACAGCACAGAATACAAAGTGTACAGTGCTCACTTTATATTACTTTTGATTACAAATATTTGCCCTGTAAAAATGATAAAAGAAATAGTATTTTTCAATTCATCTCATACAAGTTCTGTAGTGCAATCTCTTTATCATGAAACTGCAACTTACAAATTTAGGTTTTTTTGTTACATAACTGCACTCAAAAAACAAAACAATGTAAAACTTTAGAGCCTACAAGTCCACACAGTCCTACCTGATCAGCCAATCGCTAAGAGAAACAAGTTTGTTTACATTTACAGGAGATAATGCTGCTGACTTCTTAATTACCATGTCACCTGAAAGTGAGAACAGGCATTCACATGGCAGTGTTGTAGCTGGCGTCGCAAGATATTTACATGCCAGATGCGTTAAAGATTCATATGCCTCTTCGTGCTTCAGCCATCGTTCCAGAGGCCATGCTTCCATGCTGATGACGCTGGTTAAAAAAATGCGTTAATTAAATTTGTGACTGAACTCCTTGGGGGAGAATTGTATGTCTCCTGCTCTGTTTTACGCACAAGCTGCCATATATTTCATGTTATAGCAGTCTCGGATTATGGTCCAGCACATGGTGTTCATTTTAAGAACACTTTCACTGCAAATTTGACAAAATGCAAAGAAGATACCAACGTGAAGTTTCTAAAGATAGCTACAGCACTCAACCCAAGATTTAAGAATCTGAAGTGCCTTCCAAAATCTGAGAGGGATGAGGTGTGGAGCATGCTTTCAGAAGTCTTAAAGAGCAACATTCTGATGTGGAAACTATAGAACCCCAATCACCAAAAAAGAAAATTAACCTTCTGCTGGTGGCATCTGACTCAGATGATGAAAATGAACATGCGTCGGTCCACACTGCAATAGAGGATATAAAAAATGGGACTATTGATTCCCAATTATTTCACAACTTGCAAACAGTCACACATTTTACTTTTTAGTCTTAGTGTTTAACTAGAATCTAAGCAGCCAAGATGACCCCCACAGGCACGTAGCCAGTAGCAAGATCAACTAGATGGTATGATTGGATATAATTCTATTAAATAGGAAGAAATTACTATAAATTATTTTGATTGTGTTTGGACATTATTTAGATGATACTTTCACACACACACACACACATACCCATTTGTTTTTCAGCAATATTTATGGGATAAAGTAAGCAGTCATGGAATAAGAGGGAAGGTCCTCTCGTGGATTGGTAACTGGTTAAAAGATAGGAAACAAAGGGTAGGAATAAATGGTCAGTTTTCAGAATGGAGAGAGGTAAATAGCTGTGTCCCCCAGGGGTCTGTATGGGGACCAGACCTGTTCAGCATATTCATAAATGATCTGGAAAAAGGGGTAAACAGTGAGGTGGCTAAATTTGCAGATGATACAAAATGCCTCAACATAGTTAAGTCCCAGGCAGACTGCAAAGAGCTAAAAACAGATCTCAAAAACTGAGTGACTGGGCAACAAAATGGCAGATGAAATTCAGTGTTGATAAATGCAAAGTTATGCACATTGGAAAACATCATCCCAACTATACATATAAAATGATGGGGTCTAAATTAACTGTTACCACTCAAGAAAGAGATCTTGGAGTCATTGTGGATAGTGCTCTGAAAACGTCCACTCAATATGCAGCAGCAGTCCAAAAAAGCAAACAAAATGTTGGGTATCATTAAAGGGATAGATAATCAGACAGAAAATATCATCTTGCCTCTGTATAAATCCATGGCATGCCCACACCTTGAATACTGCATGCAGATGTGGTCGCCCCATTTCAAAAAAGATATATTGGAATTGGAAAAGGTTCAGAAAAGGGAAACAAAAATGATTAGGGGTATGGAATGGCTGCTGTGTGAGGTCAGATGAATAAGAATGGGACTTTTCAGCTTGGAAAAGAGACAGCTAAGGGGGGATATGATTGAGGTCTATAAAATCATGACTAGTATAGAGAAAGTAAATAAGGAAGTATTATTTACTCCTTCTCATAACACAAGAGCTAGGGCCACCAAATTAAATGAATAGGCAGCAGGTTTAAAACAAACAAAAGAAAGTATTTTTTCACACAATGCACTATCAACCTGTAGAACTCCTTGCCAGAGGATGTTGCGAAGGCCAAGACTATTTGAGGGTTCAAAAAAGAAGAAGATAAATTCATGGAAGATAGGTCCATCAGTGGCTATTAGCCAGGATGGGCAGGAATGGTGTCCCTAGCCTCTGTTTGCCAGAAGCTGGGAATGAGCGAGAGGAGATGGATCACTTGACTGTTCGTTCCCTTTGGGGCACCTGGCTTTGGCCACTGTCAGAAGATAGCATACTGGGGTAGATGGACCTTTGGTCTGACCTAGTATGGCCGTTCTTATGTTCTTATGACTACATAGTTTTTGAGTTGGTAATTGTTGGGACAGTGCCAAATTATTATTATTACTGTGATTGACATGAGTGAATGTGATGAAGATGAATTTGGTATGGCTTGGTACATCTGAATTTGCTAGAGGATTCTGGGAACAGGGTTCTCTTAGCATCAGACAGTTGGTATGGAAATTTACTAAGAATGATTAGAGACTCTATCTGTGTGTATGTTTCAACATAGAACTTTGGTCATATTGTTAAGCTTATAAGAAGCACACAGCATCTTTTCCAGGAGATAAGGCAATGTGTTGCGTTTATTAAGAATACAGCCTAAAAATTAGCGTTCACACACGTACATACACCAGTCCTGCTAATGATGTTACATTTACCTCGTACTAACCTAGTGGCCAGTTAGGTCAGACACGAGTGGAGGAGCCGGGTTTAGTTGGACATGATCCAATGCTCTGAGGCCTTGCAGGACAAAACCCAGAGTTCCATGGCAAAACACCCCATCTTTATACTTGTAAGTTTCCATTTGAGTCTGTAGATTCTGCAATGTCATCCTACAATTGTTAGTCCTTAAGTGGCGTTAATCTCTAGGTTTTCCGCTGTTATCATTTGATGGGTATTGTCAGGCTTTCCATCCTTATGTCTTATTTGTTGTCTCCCCTTCGGGAATATTTGCCTCATCTCCAGGGTTGTCAATTCTACTATCTTGTTTAGCATCGAGTACAATGGATGTTTTCTGATTGTTTCCTTGTGTCTCCAAGTCTCTCACTTCTTCTTGACCAGCTGGACATCTGTGATGGTTTTCACACTTACCCTTAACCACGCACACATCCTTCATTCACACTAAACAATTTTACAGAGAATTTTAGACAGGATTATATTTTAGAAAGGATTATATGTGTAGGCACCCTTTACCAGAGAAGGCCTCTGGACGTTATTGGGAATGTTCTGGGGAAGATCCTGTGTGCTGCAATGCAGCCTTAGAGACTACAACTCCAGTTATGCCTTGGGAAAAGGGGAGAGTCTCTCTCTGCCAGGTGGGAGAGCGAGCAGGCAGGGGACTCCATTTTGAAGACGGAAGTGAGATTGCTGTGGTGGAGCTCTGGCCATGCCAGGAGCTGCTGCTACGAAGCCAGAAGCTGCTGCTGAGAACCTGTAGGGGCTTTGATCTGCAGGGAGCCTCAGAGGCTGTTAGTAGCTTCAGTGGAGTTAGAGCCAGGGCCGGTGCAACTACTAGGCAAACTAGGCGGCTACCTAGGGCGCCAAGTGGTTGGGGGCAGCCAAAAGCACACTCCCGGGAGGCAGTGGAGCGGAGGTGAGCTGGGGTAGGGGGACGCGGGGAAGGCCGCCTGCAGCAAGTGACGCAGGGGGCGGCGCACAGAGGAACCGCTCTCGGCTCTGCTTCTCTCTGTCCCAGGCTTGCGGCGCCAAACAGCTGATTGGTGCTGCAAGCCTGGGAGGCGGGAGAAGCGGAACAGTGGTGGCATGCTCGGGTAGGAGGCGGAGCAGAAGTGAGCTGGAGTGGGGAGCTGCCGCACGACTCCCCGGGCCAACAGGGTGGGGGGGCAGGGAGCTGCCGCACGGCTCCCCGGGCCAAGGGGAGGGAGGGGGATCTGCCGCCGGGGGCGGGGGGGGCGTCTCAGGGCGGAGGGCGGGGTGGAGAGCTGCCGCAGGGCTCCTGGTGGCGGGTGCACGGTGGAACTTTCACCTAGGGTGCAAAACATCCTTGCACTGGCCCTGGTCAAAGCAGAGACTTTTGCTGTGCTTGGAGCTGACTGAGCTGGGCCTGCAGTGAAGGGAACTGTGAGTAACTCTGGCAAGGGAAGGGACTGCACCAGAGGGGTAGATAGAGGATTCCCACCTATCCAACATCACCACTGGGATACCCAGGATCTCCTTTAATGTCAGCAACATCAGGCGCCCAGATACACGAGTGTTGCCTGCTCCCAAGTAACCCAGGGAGGAAAGGGTGGGTTACATATGGCTACTAAAGAGATTACAAAAGAACCTTATGCAACTTAGTTTGCAATACAGACAAGAAGCACAACTTAATTCGTAATGCAGACAAGAAGCAAGACCTTATAGCAAACACTAATAAAACCTTGTCCTAAGATAAAAGAAATGACCATAATAGATCAGAGATTTTTCTAGCCTTTTCCTGCCTCAGTGTCGGAGGTAGGCACTGGCAGGCCTATCCGATGCATATTTTACAACACCTCCAGGCTGTTCCTTTCTGCTAATCAGAAAAGGATGGCTGTGGCAGGGTAAAGATGCATCAAACAGATACCCATAATTCTTCATCATTAAACTCAACACTACTAAGAGGGTGGTGAAACACTGGAATGCGTTACCTAGGGAGGTGGTAGAATCTCCTTCCTTAGAGGTTTTTAAGGTCAGGCTTGACAAAGCCCTGGCTGGGATGATTTAACTGGGAATTGGTCCTGCTTCGAGCAGGGGGTTGGACTAGATGACCTTCTGGGGTCCCTTCCAACCCTTATATTCTATGATTCTATGATTCTAAGAGAAGGTTACCCACCTTGTGCAGTAACAGAGATTCTTCGAGGGCTGTGCCTGTGGGTGCTCCACTTTAGGTGTTCATGCACCCCTGCATGCGTAGTCGGAGACTTTTGGTAGCAGCGCCCAGTTGGGTCGGATATGCGTGGTCCCTGCCTCGCGCTGCTGCAGGCAGTTAACCGACGCTGTGCGACCAACACCCACTCCGTTCCTTCTCTACTGCAGAGACTAAAGCCCTGGCTGGGATGATTTAACTGGGAATTGGTCCTGCTTTGAGCAGGGGGTTGGACTAGATGACCTTCTGGGGTCCCTTCCAACCCTGATATTCTATGATTCTATGATTAATAAGGAAACTCCGAAGTAGAGGGGAGGAGGGAGGGTAGAACCTGCACAAGGTGAGTAATCTTCTCCTCTTCTTTGAGTGCTGTCCTTGTGGGTGCTCCACTTTAGGTGACTTCAGAGCAGTGCCCTCTGATGGAAGAAGGGGTTTCAGAGTTGAAGTCGTGACCTCCTATGGTACAGAGTGTCCGAAGGAGGTATCAGATGTTGCCTGTTGCTCTAAGGCATAGTGCTATCTAAAGGTATGGGCTAAGGCCCAGGTAGCAACTCTACAAATGTCTGTGATAGGTACATTGTGCAGAGAAGCCATGGAGGCTGATAAGGCTCTAGTGTGATGTGAGCGAATCCCCATGAGGGATTGGCAGTTGCACTGATGATAGCAGAGTTTTGTGTGATTATGGTTCTACGTGGAAAGTCTTTGTTTTGAGATGGCGCTCCTTTTGGAGCATTCAGTGATGGATAGAAACAGTCTGGGTGATTTATGGGATGGTTTAGTCCTGTCTATGTAAGAAGCCAGTGCCCTCCGAACATCAAGATTATGAAGTGTGTAATGTGTTCTATCTGTGTGGGATTTAGGAGTGTAGTCTGAGGGAGGCTTTATCCTTAAAGAAGACCATGTACGGGGGTTCTGCCATGAAAGCCCCCAGTTCTCCCATACGTCTGACAGATGTCATTGCCACAAGGAATGCTACTTTCATAGAACAGTGTAGCAGTGATTATGTCGTCATGGGTTCAAATGGGGAAGAGGTGAGGATCCGAAGGACCAGGTTCAGGTCCCATGGTGTAGTAGGCTAACGTAGGTTAGGGTAGGCATTATTGAGTCCTCTGAGGAAACATTTGGTCAGTAGATGGGTAAAGATGGGATGGTAATCCACCTTGGGGTGGAATGTTGTGATGGCAGGTAGATGCACTTTTATTGAGCTCATGGATAGGTCTGACCATTTGAGTTCCAATAGGTAACGCAGTACAGAGGGTAATGTCCCTGGGATGGAAGTCATCCATTTTAGTTGGCACCAGGCCTTAATTTGTCTCCCTTTCAGGGTGTATGGGTGACAGTTCATTTCTGTTCAACTGTGTAACAGTATATTTTGTATCTCTTCTGAACAGGTCAGCTCAGGTTCCGTGAGCCATGCTCTGAGATGGAGTTTCTGTGGATGCAGGACACAGCCTGAGTCCTGGGACAGTGGATGAGACAGAAGTGGGAGTGCGATTCATGGATGCACAGTCATGCTGAGGGGGTAAGGATACCATGTTTTGGCAAGACCATGCTAGTAGAATTACTGTGGCCCATCCAGCCTGATCTTGTGGATCACTCAGTTCAAGAGAGGAATAGGAAGGAAGGCATAGAGAAGGGGAGCATTTCACTAGAGGAGGAATGCATCGCCTAAGGACTGCACACAGAGACCTGCACTGAAACAAAAATGAAGGTGTTTGGTATTTTGTGCAGTTGTAAAAAGGTCTATTGTGGGGAACCCCCAGTGTTGAAATACATGCAGGAGTACTGTGCTGTCGAGGTCCCTTCCAGGGATTTCCCCAACACCCCCCCACACCTCATTTTTGTGAACTAGTTACATGCAGTGTTGCCAATTTAGTGATTGTTTGGAAATCTGAATTGAAATTGAAACATTAATTCACATTTTAAAAGCATATAAAGTATATGATAACAAAGGACCAAAATGGACACTGTGTAGAATCAAGCACGTAGGTTGTATTACGCACAGTGCTGGTGGAGTGTCACCTTGCTTATTAGGCTCAGAGACACTGCCAATCAATTGATTACAGTGAATTATATGGATTTTCCATGGGTGGAGGGAAATGACGGGGTAGGTGTTAGGCTATAGATATTCAAGCCTGTCTGTAAAGGCCTATACACTAAGAATTTAGGTGTATTCTTATCACTTGGCTAGTTATAGAGGTATAAAAGAAAGAATCAAAATCACTGTCTGCCGGTGTAAGAGCTTTCTCTTACTGTGACAGTCTGAGGCCTTGTTCTTAGGCTAAGGCCTTTGGCTAAGCAGCAGAGGCAGCCATAAGCTGGGAAGCGAATGGTCAGATTCTCACATTGCAAATTAGTCACATTGAAATAAGGTGCTATTGGGCTGTTAGGAATACAATCCTGTCCTGATAATGCCTATCGCCTCCAGAGAAAGGGAAGTGCCTAGAAGATGTAAAAGGAAACTTAGTTTGATAGCATCCTGTCTGGCAAGAACTCACTTATCAACAGCTGGAATGTGAAATCCTCATTTCTTTGTTGTTCTATCACTGTAGTCCCCGTTTCCCTATTGTTTGTCTGCATAATCTCTGTCTGGTTCTGTGATTGTTCCTGTCTGCTATATAATTAATTTTGCTGGGTGTAAACTAATTAAGGTGGTAGGATATAATTGGTTAAATAATCATGTTACAATATGTTAGGATTGGTTAGTTAAATTTCAGTAAAATGATTGGTTAAGGTATAGCTAAGCAGAACTCAAGTTTTACTATATAGTCTGCAGTCAATCAGGACATGAGTGGGTGGGGGGGAAATGGGAACAGGGGATGGGGTGGGGAATTGGAATCATGTTTTGCTAAGGGGGGGGGGATGGGAACAGGGACACAGGTAAGGCTCTGTGGTGTCAAAGCTGGGAAGGGGGATGCTAAGGAAGGAAACTAGAATCATGCTTGCTGGAAGTTCACCCCAATAAACATTGAATTGTTTGCACCTTTGGACTTCAGGTATTGTTGCTCTCTGTTCATGCGAGAAGGACCAGGGAAGTAAGTGGGTGAAGGAATAAGCCCCCTCACAGTAGGTAGTCCCAAACCCCTGGATAGGTCTAGCAGCAAGACAAGTACAGTAGCCAATAGTCAAAGATTACATGAGGTCTCTGCCCATGGTTTCAAGTTAACAACAATGCCCCTCTGCCATGTACATTGGTCAAACTGGACAGTCTCTACGTAAAAGAATAAATGGACACAAATCAGATGTCAAGAATTATAACATTCATAAACCAGTCGGAGAACACTTCAATCTCTCTGGTCACGCAATCACAGACATGAAGGTAGCTATCTTAAAACAAAAAAACTTCAAATCCAGACTCCAGCGAGAAACTGCTGAATTGGAATTCATTTGCAAATTGGATACTATTAATTTAGGCTTAAATAGAGACTGGGAGTGGCTAAGTCATTATGCAAGGTAGCCTGTTTCCTCTTGTTTTTTCCTACCCCCCCCCCAGATGTTCTGGTTTAACTTGGATTTAAACTTGGAGAGTGGTCAGTTTAGATGAGCTATTACCAGCAGGAGAGTGAGTTTGTGTGTGTATGGGGGTGGGGGGGATGTGAGAAAACCTGGATCTATGCAGGAAATAGCCCGACTTGATTATGTAAAGAGTTGTCACTTTGGATGGGCTAGCACCAGCAGGAGAGTGAATTTGTGTGGGGGGGTGGAGGGTGAGAAAACCTGGATTTGTGCTGGAAATGGCCCACATGTTGATCACTTTAGATAAGCTATTACCAGCAGGACAGTGGGGTGGGAGGAGGTATTGTTTCATATTCTCTGTGTGTATATAAAGTCTGCTGCAGTTTCCACGGTATGCATCTGATGAAGTGAGCTGTAGCTCACGAAAGCTCATGCTCAAATAAATTGGTTAGTCTCTAAGGTGCCACAAGTACTCCTTTTCTTTTTGCGAACATACAATTAGTACTTCAAACAATATATAAAATGTATATTAGTATAAAATATATATGTTGAATTCAGTTAGAGGTCCATCGGAATGAAGTAGCTCCTTTGATTGTCCACAGGTACATACCTGGGGGTTAAAGCAAAGAGACAAATGAAAATTACATGGCAATAAAGATTGTTTTTCAGTTGCTCATTTGTGTTTCTAAGGCAGGCACTGGTAATGGCTTGGGAGGAGGGATGTGCATCTGTGAGAGGGAGGATGTCATATCTCATACTGACATGTTTGAACCTCTTCCATAAACTCAAGGTTGATGTGTGGGAAGGTATCTCTTCCTACAGCAGGAACAGGGCCCCTTTCATTCCTTTGGTCTGTTTTCAACTTCAAATAAAGACACCAGTTATGACTCCCCACCTGGCATTTCGCTGACCAAGCTTATCTTAGCAAAAAGCAAGGTTGTCTTCTGTTTGTTCTGCTCTCTTAGCTAATATTGTTCACTATTTGCTAGGCCTCTGGCCTCTTGACCAAACTCTGGACTTTGGGCCTGTAAAAATAGCTAACATGGTCTATATCAGGTTGTTACATAAACATCATATGGATTTTGGCCCTTCAGATAAAATATGTGTATCTGAAAAAGTATAATAGATTTGAAAATCTATTATATCATATTATATCTATGATAATCAAGTTGGGCCATCCTGGATTTGTGCTGGAAATGGCCCAACTTGATTATCATACACATTGTAAGGAGAGTGATCACTTTAGATAAGCTATTACCAGCAGGAGAGTGGGGTGGGGGGAGAGAAAACCTTTTGTAGTGGTAAACACCCATTTTTTCATGGTTTGTATGTATAAGAACATCTTCTGTATTTTCCACAGTATGCATCCGATGAAGTGAGCTGTAGCTCACGAAAGCTTATGCTCAAATAAATTGGTTAGTCTCTAAGGTGCCACAAGTACTCCTTTTCTATACACACTAATATATTTCAAACAATCAATGACTCTTAACTTTAACTATAGCAGAGCTGCTGCTCCACAATAATAAAGTATATGGCTGTATTTCTCCTTCACTAGAGCTGTTAGTGATGTCTGTTATGATATGAGAAACACTGGCATTGTGGAGAAGTTCACCCCATGCAGAGGACCAGCACAAGACTTATGCACCACTTACATCCCACTTATACCCTCAGAATAGGACCTATGTGGTGTATTGGCCATGTGCTGACCTTCTACACAGAGGAGAATTTCACCCCTACTGAGCAAAGCAAGGCATAGGGTTTCCCAGGAAACTTCAGCACAACACATTAATGTCCTTTCTTAAGGTCATAGAGGGATCACGCTCCAACAGACAGTAGGTTACCAAAGGTGATGAACTAGAACATATTTCAAAATCCCATCTTTAAAAGTGTTAACTAAGTTAAGTGGAAGGGCTTGTATTTGATCCATATTTTTGTTTTTTAGAGTTTAGAGATCTTCTGGATGTGGCCTTTAACATTACGCTCTTTTCTTCAGAATAACTATTTCTATGTTCTCTTGTGAGTTCTACTCTTTTTTTCCCCACTGAATATTACATAGTGTTTTACCTTGTCACGGTGGGACTAGGGAGCCTTTTAAATGCAAACTGTCTTGTGTTTCTGTAAGCCAATCAGACTAGACTTTGTAACTGTTTGAAATTGCATTGCATACATTTAATGAATACATATATTTCAGTAACAACAGGTGGGAAGTATCTCAATATTTGACTATGATTTCTTTTTCCCCCCAGTTTCATTCAAACACTGCTGGTGATATGCACACATATCTTGTACATCATGCAAGTGGAAGCTTATGTTATACTGAGGGTCTTTGCCTTAGCTTTGGGATGGTTCAATATCTTGTACTATTTCAGAGGGTTCAGAATCACTGGCATTTACACTATAATGATTCAAAAGGTAAGTTCAAAGACCTTTGATTTAATTTATATTTACATATTAAAAACATGTTAATATAGGTATAAAAAACACAGCATAACTTGTTCATATGGGAGTGGAGAATTTTAACCCCAAAAGCTGGAAAGATCCTATTGCTAAAGTATTCTCCACAAATATTTTCGTGTAAATCTTTGGATTATGAACATAAATATAAACCATAGCAGCTCTTTTGTTCCATTCAAACATGTTTCAACCAACCAGTAGTAAAATATGCTAAACTATTCCTATTCACTTAAATTTGCCTAACAATTTGTTTGCTGTACTGAAACGATGCTTTATACAAATCCTGAGCTAACACAATGGGACAGCTTTACTGTATTCTATTGTGTGAAACTATAATACACATGAAAGTATATGGATATGCAGCTACAACCCTAAATATTCTCTATGCCTATACACCACAAGACTCCAAAGCTAGATATTTTGGTGAACTACAGAGCTTTCATATTATTGTCTAAGAGCTTTCCAATAATACTCTTCTTTCTAGGTTTTCCATGCTTTTTCAGATGATTTTAATGGATGTTTCTAGGTTCCTTTTGGTTTATGGGGTTTTCCTAGTAGGTTTTGGAGCAGGTAAGAAGTTTCTCATATTAATATATATAATTAGAATAAATATTAATTTGAATTTAATGATATGGAAAGATGAAAAGGATAAGAAATGAATCAATCCTATGATTCTGGGGTTCCTCAAGCATCACTACCACTAGGCAGCCCACACCCCCATTTCTGAAAAAGCCACCATCATCTGAGCTAAATCTAGAGCTATTCAAACCTTTTCCAGTCCTGGGCTTTGTGTTTGGGGTGAACCAGGTTCTAATTCCCATATGTCAGCCTCACTTCAGTCCCTGGAAAAATCATGGAGCAGGTCCTCAAAGAATCAATCCTGAAGCACTTGCATGAGAGGAAAGTGATCAGGAACAGCCAGCATGGATTCACCAAGGGAAGGTCATGCCTGACTAATCTAATCGCCTTCTATGATGAGATTACTGGTTCTGTGGATGAAGGGAAAGCAATGGATGTATTGTTTCTTGACTTTAGCAAAGCTTTTGACACGGTCTCCCACAGTATTCTTGTCAGCAAGTTAAGGAAGTATGGGCTGGATGAATGCACTACAAGGTGGGTAGAAAGCTGGCTAGATTGTCGGGCTCAACGGGTAGTGATCAATGGCTCCATGTCTAGTTGGCAGCCGGTATCAAGTGGAGTGCCCCAAGGGTCGGTCCTGGGGCCAGTTTTGTTCAATATCTTCATAAATGATCTGGAGGATGGTGTGGATTGCACTCTCAGCAAATTTGCGGATGATACTAAACTGGGAGGAGTGGTAGATACGCTGGAGGGGAGGGATAGGATACAGAAGGACCTAGACAAATTGGAGGATTGGGCCAAAAGAAATCTGATGAGGTTCAATAAGGATAAGTGCAGGGTCCTGCACTTAGGACGGAAGAACCCAATGCACAGCTACAGACTAGGGACCGAATGGCTAGGCAGCAGTTCTGCGGAAAAGGACCTAGGGGTGACAGTGGACGAGAAGCTGGATATGAGTCAGCAGTGTGCCCTTGTTGCCAAGAAGGCCAATGGCATTTTGGGATGTATAAGTAGGGGCATAGCGAGCAGATCGAGGGACGTGATCGTTCCCCTCTATTCGACATTGGTGAGGCCTCATCTGGAGTACTGTGTCCAGTTTTGGGCCCCACACTTCAAGAAGGATGTGGATAAATTGGAGAGAGTCCAGCGAAGGGCAACAAAAATGATTAGGGGTCTGGAACATATGAGTTATGAGGAGAGGCTGAGGGAGCTGGGATTGTTTAGCCTGCAGAAGAGAAGAATGAGGGGGGATTTGATAGCTGTTTTCAACTACCTGAAAGGGGGTTCCAAAGAGGATGGCTCTAGACTGTTCTCAATGGTATCAGAAGACAGAACGAGGAGTAATGGTCTCAAGTTACAGTGGGGGAGGTTTAGATTGGATATTAGGAAAAACTTTTTCACTATGAGGGTGGTGAAACACTGGAATGCGTTACCTAGGGAGGTGGTAGAATCTCCTTCCTTAGAGGTTTTTAAGGTCAGGCTTGACAAAGCCCTGGCTGGGATGATTTAACTGGGAATTGGTCCTGCTTTGAGCAGGGGGTTGGACTAGATGACCTTCTGGGGTCCCTTCCAACCCTTATATTCTATGATTCTATGATTCTATGTCACTGAGATTGTGCAGTAAAAGGTGGGACATTACATTTCAAATGTGCAGTAAGAGCTCGGGAAATATGTGGAAGGAAAAGCAAGAACACACCATAAAGGACTAGCTAGATCAAGTCCTGGGTATTCATAATGGACTTTACCCAGGAACAGTAGAACCATTACATAGTTATGTGCAACATATGCCAACAAAGGGGTAACTAAATTCACGTTATCAGAAAATAATTTTGACAGAAATCAAGTCTAAATTTGTATGAAACTGAATGAATATTGTACTCAGTATCAGTAGCTCAGACAATGGAAATTCAGTGTTATCTTCTTGGTCAGTGCAGTGATTTTTCCCATCCCTTTCCTGGTGTCTGATACGGATTTTCTTTTACTCTGCAGCTCTTGCTTCTCTGATTGACTGTCCCCAGGACACACTGTGCAGCCCATTTCACAGCTTTCACACTGCAGTGTTTGAGCTCTTCAAGCTTACCTTAGGCCTCGGGGACCTTTCAGGGCATGAGGATTCCAAGTACCCTGAGGTTTTCATGCTTCTTCTCATCTGCTATGTGATGCTCACCTTTGTGCTCCTCTTAAACATGCTGATCGCGCTGATGGGGGAGACAGTCAGCGCAGTGTCCCAAGGAAGTGAGGAAATCTGGAAGCTCCAGGTGAGGCTTTTGCCTTTATCAATTCAAAATCAGTGACAAGATACTGTAATATGATCAGACATACACACTATTTTGTATACACTATTGTCTCATCTACCTGTCACTTCTGTCACACTTTTCTTCCACTTCCCAAGAACCTAAGAAAAATTAAATGTCTATTTTACATGGCTATTACAGGTAACAAAACTTTTAAATCAACAAATACCTGGAAATGGCTACATCATAGCCAGGTTCCAGAACGGTCTTAGAATGGAAGCTATACAGCATGACACTAGAGACACACAACACATCCATTTGGGCCCTTATTATCCAACCTGAATACAGAATAATTCCCTTTAATAGGCTAAATCTAAATGACTAGTGTATGCCCATAGGGTATCTATAGTAATCATTCATCTGCAAGGGCCTCAAGTGGTGACTAGATGTCACCATTTCTCCATGTGAAGTTGGCTGTGTAAGTATGACGTGCTTTTTAAAATGGTAGAAAGTCATACCAGAAAACACTTAAATTGTTTACATTTGTATGTGGGATTTTCAAAAGTTCTCAGACAATGGCCTAATACTGTTCCCACTGTAGATAAGTTCATGGAGGATTGGTCCATCAATGGGTATTAGGGAAGATGGTCAAGAACACAACCCCATGCTACGGGTGTCCCTAAACTTCCAGCTGCCAGAGGCTGGGACTGGATTACAGGGGATGGATCACTCAAAACTGCCCTGTCCTGTTCATTCTCCCTAAAGCACTGGCCATTGGCCACTGCTGGAAGACAGGATACTGGGCTAGATGGACCACTGGCCTGTCATAGTATGGCCGTTCCTACATTCAGTGGATATATTACCATTAACTTCAGTGGGTGCAAAGTTAAGAGCACCACCTCCTCCCAACTTTCAAACCTGCATCCTTTGAAAATGTTGTGCTGCTAGAATGATCTGCTGACAGCAAGAACATGCTGCAGTAGCAGCCACATGCTAGAGCATACCCTGAACGATTCACTGTTTGGCATCATGTTGATTATACATTGTAACTGTTTCCAGAAAGCCATGACCATACTGGATCTGGAAAGAAGTTTGCCAGTGTCCTAGAGAAAATGGCTCCAAAGAAAAAAATATTCACTCCAATACACTAGTTGGATATACCCCTGATAAAAAGGAAGATGAGAGAACTTGCTTATGGTGGGTACAGTGAGACCTCTAGAAATCAAAGTAACTACATATTTAATAAAAGCTTGATTAAGCTATTTTATTATGCCTAAATGTGACGGGCCCAAGCTCTCTGCTGTTCCCAGATACAGCTTATCATACATGCACACCTGAAGACCATTCAGGGCTTTAAGGGTCAGTGGGCCCTGCAGAGACAGTGGAGGTGAAGGTAATCCCTCCACCAAAGACACAAGAGGAGGGCAGCAGGCCACAGCACCAGGGCTGGGAGAGAGAGATTTGTGTTTACTTTTTTTGGAAGGCTCTTCGATACTAAGGAGATAGGCACCCCTGTGACAACAGATAGAGCTGGGGAGGGGGGTTGCATATAGCAGAAGGTCACATTAATGGTGGAATTCTCCATAGTTTCAGATAGTTTAGATATGCATCTTAAGTCTGCACCTTCTGAAGCACCCCATCACTAGAGTTATATGGAGTTTGGCTATGCTGAACCCAGCTTTTAGATGAATAAAAATAAACTTCAGATTTGTAAGCTTCCTCTTTATATAACAAGGAGTCCCGTGGCACCTTAAAGGCTAACAAATTTATTTGGCCATAACTTTCATGGGCTATAACCCACTTTTGCCAGATGCATGAAGTGCCCCTCTTTATAAGTTTGCTTAAAACGAACAGGGTGAATGAAGTGAACAAAATCCAATGGAGTAACACACTGATAAGCCTGAATGAAGATCCTGTTCCCCTTGCAAAGGAAAAGAAAAGAGGAAATGGATGAGACCTGATTTTTAGCTGTAGGATAACTTTACTGCCCTTAAACTTCAGTAATCATTCCTGTGGACCTATGACTAGAATTACATTAGCTACCATACCAACAACCTCCAAGACTAGCCTTGTGTTGAATAGAGGAGCTCTGTGGCTTTTAATTACACAGGGGCCAAATCTTGAAGACCTTGTTTATGCAAAACTCCCACTGACTTCAAAAGGAATTTGGAATCAGAACTGCAGGGCTGGGCCTATAGTAGTTAACATGATATTAAAAGACAGTGACAGTTATTTCTGCCCGATAAAGCACTTGTGTTCTGATGAGATGTAAAAACTGCAAGTTCTAAGTCACTTTGGGTAGTTCTTCTCTTAAAACGATAATATTTAATTACGTTGGATGAAAACCTGACCCCATTGAAGTCAATGGCAAATTTCCATTGACTTAAATGGAGACAGGATTTCACCCATGGTATGGGTTCTGTAGATGTTACAGAACTGCAGCGTTACAGGTTTATATGGTTGTTTTTGCCATGTTAAATAAAGTGCTGCCAATGAGAATAATGTCATTCTGTGTGGTGGTTAGAGCAGATATAATTTTGAAGATAAATGCAAAAGTTAAAAGAAATCCAAAATTTAAGTTCATTTGCAAACTTAGTTGGTTGTTGGATAGCATTTTGTTCTCCTGATCTTGTAATTACTTGTAACTGGATTTTTGTCAGTTTCACTGAAAACAAACCCAGACCTCTAACTGTAACTGATTCCTCCAAATTGCATCCAAACTAAACAGAGAAAATTGGCTTGTTCTTCTCATGCCCACAGTTTCACCTTCTCAATATTTCTTCTCCAGGGTCAAGGAGAGATGTGATGGGGAAAAGGGAACCTGAAGAAAGCAACACATCAGTAGAAGAATCAGATGTCTGAAGAGGTGTTGGTTTCTTTAAGTTCTTGTACGTGTATACTCTTTCACTGCAAGTCAGATTCCTTCTGCATTTGCTTTGAACTGTAAAGTAAATAAGAACAGATTTAATAATTTTATTAAGATAATGTTGAAGTAAAAAGAAAACGGTACAGAGTTTAAGCATAGAAGTTTCTGGTTATCAGGGAATAAGGTACAGATTATCAAGGGGTGCGAAATTTGGTTTAGGAACGGGTGGCGTATGGAACACATAACCTGCAATCTCCCCAGTTGGGGGTAAAATGTTAACGGGTCAAAGTACAGACATTGAGATATGGGGGTATGTTGTCCATTACTATATAGCTCTCTAAATAGATATACACATTTATGTGCTCTTCCTTTCTCTTGCAAATTATATAACATGTAAGTACAGCTAATTATAAACTTGACTATACAAATTTAGAGCCCTGCGCAGATACAAAATTTATATCCGTGGATGCAGATTCCTCTGGATATAAATCAGTATCCACAAAGCTGCAGGGCTCTACTGGAAATGACAGTGGTGAAAGCAGCAGCTTGTCAGGCTGCCACTCTCAGGAGCCAATGCCCCACACTGGTAGCTTCTCCTGCATGGCACTGCGCAGCAACTGATTTATATCCGCGGATATATATTTTGTATCCATGCAGGGCTCTATAAATCATACCCGCAGATATTGCATACCTGTACTGGCATAATATGTGTTAGCTTTTGGGGACTGTTTCTCAGGGAGTTGATAATAGATTCTGTCCAATGACCAAAACAACAGTGATTGCTGTAATTTTGGGGTATGGTAAAGATTAAGTTAAAACCTATTCAATAAAACCATATTTCTGTATCAGTGCTACAAACTGTGTGATGACTGAAAACTTAAATCGAACTCACTGCAGCCTGAGTACCCGTGTTAGAAGCTGTGACATTCTTTCTATCCCAGAGAAGTCCCACAGGCAGAAGACCGCTAGAGAGCATTCCACCAAGCAGTTGAGGAGCCTCCCAAGGGTCAGTTAGGATGTGGAGATGGGGAGCAAGCAGTGAAATCCAATAGAGACTTTTATGTCTCTTGTTTGGGCCAGGTAGGAAACCTCAAGGTCTAGGCCGTCTGTAGTTTTTGCACTGGAAGGTGAGGAAAACTCCTTGTGGGCAAAAATACTCAAGTTTATTTCCTGCTTTTAACCAGCATGTGTGATGTACAAAGCTCAAGAGAGAGCCTTCTAGTGTGGTTGATCTGGAGATAAATACCTAACCAGTAATGGAGACACGACCAATTTTTGGCAGACTTATGTTGGAAATAACTATGGAAACATGGTCTTAACTAACAAGCTGTTTACTTAGCATGTTTAACGAGTTATTACATACAGTAACTTCCTCAGTCCTTTTGCAGTAATGCCCTATTCTCATAAAGGGCTCCAAGTCCATGGTCTGTGAACACAGACAATACACTTAAAAACAATTATAATTAACTTTCATCTTAAGAACAATTATATTCAACAACAAACAAAAAAACTACACAGACTTCCTTGCCCCAGAGTCTTCAGGCTCATAATCATGTTCCAAAATGGGTTTTAACTTGGCTTCTTCTGGCTGTTTCTGTGCCTCCTCTCGCCTGCTCCCATCTCTCAAAAGTGGAACCAAGGTCTTCCAGTTTTTCCCTGAAACTTATAAGCAAAGTGGCTATTAATGTTTTTTTCCTATAGAAACAGACTAGAATATTCCTGGTTTCCAACACAGAGGAAAACTGATATAAATATAAAGCACAAGTGAAGATTTTATTCTTTTAAGAGTTTTATTCTTCTGTCAGTTTTCCATTCTTTTAAGGTGACAAGTGCATCCACTGATCTATGAACTGGGGTTCTTCTGCACTGGCTAGTGAGCTACTGAACTGTGGGGTTGGGGCATCAGAGAGTGGCTCCTATGATACACTGCTGCCATCTCTACCCAGCTCACCAAGGTGTGCCACTCATTACACACCATCCAAAAACATCCAGAGTGAGGAATTTGAGGGAGCTAGAGAATTCCAAAGAATAAAACTGCAAAATGAATACAGGGTTAGCTCATTTTAATCCTTTTGCCCACTGTGTTCATTTAACAGCAGTTCATGTAGCTATTGGAAGTCTCACTAAGAGATGTATAAACTTGCACTACATTACGCTGCCTTTATAACCAAATGTATAGTCTACTATCGTCAGAATATGGGAAGAACCAGAGTGTTTCCATGCATGGATTCCTCACCTCTGCTAGACTTAAAAGAAAAACTTGAGTTTCGCTTCAAGCCCACGCTGTATCCGGGCTCCTCGTTGATTATGCCCAGATTAGTGTTCCACGTGGACCAGTTCACCTCATCGACTCTGGAGAGAGAAAAAGAGTGATGTCATGTTGAAGGGGATCTAATTTATTCTCCAAAAAGGATCGAGAGTCTCAAGGACCTCATGCACAGTATAAC
This sequence comes from Caretta caretta, assembly GCF_965140235.1. Taxonomy (NCBI): domain Eukaryota; kingdom Metazoa; phylum Chordata; order Testudines; family Cheloniidae; genus Caretta; species Caretta caretta. Next base: position 3,874,443 of record NC_134222.1, on the reverse strand, counting down.
TTTGTCACGCAACCAGTTCTCTGTGTGGACAAACTACTCATAGAGAATTCTTGTAGAATAGTAATTACTACTCTTGAAGTACTCAAGGTACACAGCAATAATCCTGGAATTTTTGTGAAGTAAAGTGTTGCAGAATGGTGCTGGCCTAATCCTTGTGGCTGATTAAAGCTCCTGTGGGTTTAATATTCTGTATTAAAGTCCCTAATATACCAAATAAAATTCTCCATCTACTGGATATTTGCAAAAGGCCACTCTCAGCCTGAGGACCGAGGCAACTGCCCACAAAGAATTCTGTAACGTTCACCTGAGGAGAAACCAGCCTGACTCAATTAAATGTATATCATACTATGCAGAGAAACACCAACGGATTCCATGGTCACACTCTGTCCTTGTGTCCCAAGGCAGAGGGTTGGCTGTGGGCTGGTGAATCCATGAGTATGCAGATCCACTAACCAATCACCACACAAGGAAGAGTTCCGGCTATCGCAGGCCTGCTGTGTAACAGTTCTGCCAACGCTTCACGGTTTGGCAGGGAATGCCATAGACGTCCCTGTTGCATAGGTCAGATACTCAATCTCTGCACTCCACTAGGATTCTCCCCACTGAGCAGTTTGCGTCACAGTGGCCCAAGAAGTAAAGCAACGTAGAATCAGATATCGAAAGAAAAAGGCTCAGTTGCAGTATCTGTTCATTATCCGTCAAATTATGATGCTGCTTTGAGTCTGACAGCAATGAGAGGACATAATGCTGCTATTTTAACATAGAAGGTCTGCTTGGCATTCTGGCCCTTCTCAGACCCAGCAGGCTGGACCAAGTCTATTGCGAATTGGACTAAGAACCTATTTCACTCAGGCCACTGAACAGCTATCACTTAGTGTAATTTTTGGTCATCCTAAGTTTAAGAGCTCTGCATCCCATTACCAGTTATTGAGCCATCCCAGCCTGTAGATATGTTTCTGCAAAAGATTGTCCATTTAAAATAAAACCAGGTTACCTGAAACACCATCTGTAATCGTCCTTGTCATCAGGCGTGGTTCCCACTAAGACTCGCTTCCCGGATCGGAATGAGCTTATCATGCAGTTCAGGTAGCTGTTTTCAATATTCAAGATGGTGATGGCTCTCTACCAATTGAAAAAAGCAAGGGGAGTGGGGAACAGCTAGCATTTAACTATATTTATACAAATGTTGAGTCCTTTCTTTATAAAACAAGAATCCCCGAACTTTCACCTGCATTGTCAGCCTAGGGCAATGATCACGCCAACCACAAACACAGGAAATTTCTCTAGAAGTGTGTCTTTTAAAACGATGGATGATTACTGTTATGTAGTTAGAACTACAGGGTTTCTTTTCGTACACAAAAGCTGACATGACATTGTCTGCAAACCTGGCAGAAGGCACTTGCTTTCATCCAATGCATAATCTCTATCTTTTCATATTCTGATCATGGTTTTCCAGTGTCAAGAGCCTAAATGCCTTCTGGTTTTTGACTTTGTTATTGTCTAATAATAAAAATATTTATTTTCTTAAACTGCAAACATCTGTGAAATATTCAGTGTATATTGATAACATCTGCTTAAACAGTGCATCATACACCAGATGAGGAAAGGGGCCAAGGACAGTCATACAGGCTTGTGCTCATGGGTAAGGAATCAGGAGATAGAAAGCCATGAAAATCTGCAAGTTTAGAAACATACCAATCCCTCCAGATTCCCCTTAAAGTGCTTATCCCCCAAGTTCTCTTTCTAGTTCCAACATAAAACCAGAACCCTTGGGGGATCGACAAACCTGGAGTTTCCAGATGCTCTTACTCTCTTGTGCGATTTTGTTCACAGTTTCCCCCATCAGCGCAATCAGCATGTTGAGCAGGAGAATGTAGGTGAGGATGATGTAGAGGACCAACAGGATGACAAAGACAGACTTAAACCTGTAGTTCTCAGTGAACTCTAGATCTCCCATGCCAATGGTGAACTTGAACAGCTCCAGGCAGGTGTAATACAGACTGTTGTATGACATGCGGCCACGCTTCAGCTGGACTGATCGGGTGCAGAGAGAGCTGTTATTTTCTTGTCCCTCATAGTCATCTTCAATCAGAGTCACCACAGCTGTTGCAGATGGGAGGAGCCATGTATACAAGAAAAAGTTACTCAGAGATCATGCTCATTTTGCAAACAATGAAAAACTTGCAAAGATGTATCTGATTAGACACAATATATTGACGGCCATCGACTGCAGGTGGAGTTGTGGGGAGTCAGAAGCTCTGAAAAATCAGTCCCCAGGATTCTAAAGTTGGGCACTCAACATGGAGGCATCCAAAATTAGAGATTTCTTGAAAATGTGGTGTCTCAGTTTCTCCATCTGTGAAATGGGAATAATGCTGCTTGGCCAGCCACTTTGAGATCTATGGGTAAAAAGCCCCATATAAATGCTAAGTAATAGTATTCTTTATTTTTTTATGTGGTAGAGATTTTGTACGGGGGCGTGATGTAGATTTCTTAGTTTCTAGTTGGTAAAGGGAATTCTAAATTAACTGAAAAGGTAATTTTTGCTAAATCTCATTGATTCTCTAAGAAAAAATAACTCCCAGGGTGACATTACCTGTGGAAAATCCCAAGAGAAATACTAGGTAGACAAACATGAAACGACATAAATCCCTCAGGATCATCTGCAACATGGAAACAGAACATTTTATAGGACTCTAACACAAACTGCAACCAAGAGTGGTGGAAGGTCCTGATTTGGCTCCAAGAAGGAACTATACAGTGTGAACTCACTGCCCTTGCCTTACACCATGACTGCATTTCCTAGTACTGGCTTTCAATATAGAGAACATTTCCTTTGCATTATTCATAAAACCTATTACATGCATATGCAATATACTTAATGCCAAATATATTTTCAACTTTTCATGTGTGAATCAAGCTAAGACAGTGTGGTTCTTTGTCCCCCTCTATAGGCTGCTTGGCTAGACCACATGAAGAGGTCAGACTTCTTTGTGGAGAAGGCCTGAAAATAATGGAGGAGAGGAGAGTTAACGGACATGAGCCTTTTCAGACTCACTGGAACAGTTAGTAGATTCCCCCCCCCGGTGAAAATAAAGCTGCTCTCCCTGGTTTAAACCATAAGGTTGAGTCGGTGGCTCTGTGAAAATTCAGCAGTGCTTGCCAGCTGCTCCCTAGACTGACCTTCTCAATCATGACAGAGTAAATTCCCATCTGCTGGAAGCCTCGGGTGTAGTACAGCATGTTAGTCCAGCCCAGTGCCAAGGAGAACACCATGGATGCCACATAAAGTTCCTGGCCACAGAAGTACAGCACCACTGAACTCAACAGTAACAACGAGTGGACAAAGCTGAAAGACAAGCATGGTCCAAGCAGAGTGCAGATCCTCCCAGTTAGGCAAGAAAGGAGGGATGAAGACATAAGCAGTGGGCTCAGGAACTCCCCAAAAGCCCATTAGAACCCACCTGGACAGGCATATCCTCCTAGGCCAACCTCCATCCCTTGAAAGATTCTTTCCTTTCATGCTTCACTTGTTTTCTGCACCCTCCTCAATTCCTCTCCCCTTGATAACTCCCAAGTTTCCCACATATCCCTGTTTCTCCAACCCCACTGCTGTTCTTCTGCCTTGCAGGGTGTCAGCAAGACAAGCCACAATTCTCTGTGTTGTCCTCGAGCGCTGCTCTCTCTGGTACTCCCTCTCTCTCACCACAGAACTGGCAGCAGTTCAGGAAGCTGCCCTGTGTAGCAGCCTTCCGACTGGAGAAGGCAGAGGGCTCCAATAGAGTAAAGCGGAAGGTACCATTGGGGACAAGAGAGGTTTCAGCTTGGCCCAGTGCCCAGGGCATTGGACTGCAAGTCAAGAGTCCTGGGATCTATTCCTGGCTCTGCTGCGGGACCCAGTCAGTAAACCTCTCAGCACCTCACGTTCCCCACCTGTAAATGAGGGTTATGACCTGGCGCCACCTGTGTAAAGTGCTAGGAGAACTGGGGGATGAAAAGCACTGTGCTTATTTCAAAGCCTGTACATGAGCTGCCTGGCTCAAGCCAAGGCCATGAGTCCCTCAGGCTCCTAAATGCCACATTCAAAGGCAAATAAAGAAGTTGCTGAGAAGCTTACAAAAGAACCTCACTGTAACTGTCAGCTAGCAGAGTCTTCAATGAGGGCCGCCTCTGCAGGAAATACTGTATCTGCAAAAAAGGGAGAAGAAAAGTCAGTTTCAGGCTGGCAAGTAGATTTCCACTGCGAATCTGCCCGGGGGACCCATCACTCTGTATCTAAGTGCTGACTGTTATCTGGATCACACTTGTTGGAAATGCTGCTGCAACCATTGCCCCTGTAAGTGCTCGGGAGGTCTGCTGAGCCAGGGCCAAGCTGGGAAAAGGAAAACAGCTCACCCTAAGTTAGCTCACCACAAGGACCTCTCAAAAGAAACACACATTCCAGTAAGCATGAGCTTCAATTAGGGTTATCCCCTCAGTGTAGCACTACTCTGGAGCTTGCAGCTTGGGTGGAAGACAGCAGCCCATTTGCTCACTGGTTTGAGCAACTGTGATCACATTGTATTTGCTGTGCGTTCTTTACATTGGCCACCACACAGTAACAGTTTGTGTTTAAAATAGCACTGATGATCTCTAAAGTCCTTAATGGTGCAGGCCCTGGCTATATTCAGTACCCCGTTAAACCTTGTCTCGGCTAGTTTCTGTGCTCAGGCACTCCTAGACTTTGTAGGGCCTTCCTTCTCACACAGTAGCATGACAGGCAACTGCACCTTAGCTTTGTAGGTTTCAGAGTAGCAGCCGTGTTGCAGCCTGTAGCTGCAAAAAGAAAAAGATCACTTGTGGCACCTTTGAGACTAACTAAATTTGTTAGTCTCTAAGGTGCCACAAGTACTCCTTTTCTTTTAGCTTTGTAGCTCAGAAACCTGACAGCTCCTGGCCATGCCATTGAAAACTATCTGCAGCTTTCGAGTGAGGGATGGACTCGAATAGCAAGTAGCCCAAATCAAGGGGGGCACCTATTTTTGGCTCCCACCTATCCACATGGCTCTAAAGAGACATTTCAAAGCTCTTACCCCTCTGAAAAAGAAATAGAGACCTCCCAGCACACTCAGGATCTCTCCGGTGACTCGAAAACACTCCTCAGTGGTGTATTCAAATTTGAAGGGAGGCTGCATAACACAGGAGCAAAGGGTCAGCACAGCTGAAGATGGAAAAGGACCTGTCTGCTGAGCAGTTGAAGGTGCTTGGCTTCCCCTAGGATTGGTCCCTAAAAGCACTGCTTCCTCCATTCTCCAAGGAGGGGCTGGAGGAGGAATCCTTCCTCTACGCCCTTTCTCTTCCTCACTCAGGAAAGAAGGAAGAACCTTTTAAGCTCTGGCACCATGAACATGGCAGGCATGCCTGGGAATTCATCTCTGGGGTGGTCACACTGATGAGCATGACCAGTGAAGTACCTTTCCATGTTTCTCCACAGGTCTGAAGTAGGCGGCAATGGTGAGGATGATAACGTGCATGGCATAAACAAAGAAGTTGAAGTAAAATAGGCGTTTGACGAATCGGTCCCACTTGTCCTGCAGCAGCCTGTTCAGGGGCTCTACCAGCAGCATCTCATGGCGATTCTGCGAGGGGGACGAGAGAGAGAAGAAATGCGAGTCCCAAAGAAGCCAATACACACATAAGATGAGAGAGCACCTGCCAAAGGGCTTTGCAAACAGTAAATGAAACCTCATTGACCACATTCTCCAATCCCCAGAAGGCAGGGAAGTGTCATTATCCCTGTTTCACAGATAGGGAAACTAAAGTAGAATGATTTGTCCAGGGTTGCACAGTGAATTAGGAGCAGAGCTGAGAACAGAAGCCAGGAGGCCTGTCTCCCAGTCCCCTGCTCTAACTATAAAATGTTTCTCTCAGGAACCCAAAAGAGTGCCAGGGAATGACATACAACACAGGGGCTTGCTGTATGGCATGACCGTACCCTTACTTGTCTGAGCAAGCACTCCTGTGAACAGTACTGCTGGCTTCAAGCCGAAGGGGAATGTTTGCAATAAAGAGTCCTGGGATTAGCTTCCACAGTCAGGTGGGCAAAAGGAATGTCAGTGCATAGACTCGTGCCAAGAACAAAATTACATCTCTGCACTGTTCCTGATCACTATTTACTTGTAACTAAGGATGCAAACCTTCAGAGACATGCACTATACAGAACGCAGCTGACCACTGAACCCAGTAAGAACGTGTAGAGGAGGTTTCATACTCACTGGTGTTTTGCTGCTATACGCAATGATCTCAAGCACTGAGTTTTTCTCACATGTGTCTATGGAGGACAGGTCATAAAGAGATGAGTGGACGGGTCCATAGGCCCATTCGGTGAACTTCCTAGACAGATGCCTACACTCAGGCTCTTTGATCTCTCGTCTAAGGATATAGGCGAAAATCTAATCATAAAAGAATAATATGTGACCAACATTTCAGCTGTGGTAGATTTTTTGTTACTCAGTTTCTCAATAACACAGGAGGTCAGATTCCTCCCTGGCTTAACTGCACTGATATCAAGCCATTGGGATACTGTACAGCTCACAGCTTGCACTATCCAAAAGCCAGTGATCTCATTGGGTTCTGGAGAATGGGCAATATGAATGTGGCAAATGGGCTAATGCAGTAACACAAAGAAGTGTCTCTGATCTCTTCCAGTTAGGATTTGGGACTATCTTTGACCTCTGAAACCTAAAACAGACATCTAGAGGCACCTGTTTCATATCCCTTTGAGGTCACTGTCTTGGTGAATGGGAAATGTTTTGGAATTGGCCATGTTAGCCAATCAAAGATGCGCTTCCTACTCCACCTGAGATAGCAGCCAGGGCACTTTTACTGTTTCCATCTAGGCTGACATACATGTAGTGGTACTACACGACTCCCTCTGGATACATGATCTAGACTATGCCAAAGCTTTGCTTTTTAAACTCCAGTGTTAAGTCCTGCAAAGTTTTCCACCATCTCGGTCTGCGAGGCCCAGGCAGCAAGTAATGACATGGACCCAGTGTAAATTATTTGATTATACTGTGTGTCATTTGAAAGGGTAACAGGTATGTGTCCACCTACCCCTATCTTCCCTTTCTTTGCAGCCAGGGTTAAAGGAGTCAGTCCCTTCTTGTTAGTGATCTCTTCCAGCTTCAGCATCGGGTTAATTTTGGCACCAACGATCAAAATGTTGTTATACACCTTTGTTACAAACTTGGTGTTATCTTTGGTGTTATCTGCAATCTCCACAAGGGCGTGCAGAACTGTATTGCCCATAGAGTCCTGGCCAGCTATATTGGCTGGATGATACGGATTCTCCAGGAGGAATTTCACAATGCCTAGCTGGTTGGTGCAGGCAGCCAGGGAAAGAGGCAGTTCACCTAATGGCAAGCAACATGAACCACTGGTCAGAAAACTCACCATATGTACAAAAGTCACCTTTATGAGCCTAAAAGCGAAGGAGAATGTACAAGTCTCCACCTCCCACCATGACCAGACAGGGGTGAGCAGTTCTCCATCAAATACTGTACCAAATCATAGTCTCATTGTAAAAATTGTATTTCCCTATAGGACTTAAGCACTGCATAAAACTTGTGCAGGCCCTCTAAACATGGATGAATGTCACTCACTAGGGAACATGTTCATACCTTGCTAATCAATATAGACTGGGGTTATCTGGACCCAGCATACGAAGAGTTGAAAAAAAAAGAATTCTCGAATTAGAAATGCACACTGAATGGTCCCTATGTATTTTGGTTAAAAGGACTGAATGTCTTAAGGGAGTTTTACACACACACACACACACACACACACACAAAAAGACTTCTTGTGTTGGGACCTCACACACTAAGTTTTAGGCAGAAAAAAAAAGTGCTTGGATTATAATATCCTCTTCCCACTGAAAACAGATGGCTATAGAAATATTGAGTGCAGGGCTAGAAGGTGCCTTTAATAATGATACAACCCATCAAGAGATACAGAGGTAGTTCAGAAGACAAATGAGGTTAGGTACCCATCTTGCACTGAATATCAATGGGAAATGCATGCCTAACTGCCTTAGCTCCTTTGTAATCCCAGTCCCCATTAGGGAAATACTAGGGAAGGTTGGATTAGCCCCCTTGCTATTTGTGGGTCATCCGGTCCCCCATAATCAGGAGTATTTGAACAGCTCACATTTGGGACAACTCTCTTGGTTACTTGATCAGTGACTGAAATCATGTATCATGCTCCTTGTTTTCCCTACCAAAATAAAAGCCCGGTTTCCCTTTGATTTTTCTGAAGAACTCTCCGTGGGCTCTTGCATGAACATCTGCTCCATTTTGGACCAAGAGCTTCACCAAGTACATATTCCTCCTCTCGATGGCAATGTGGAGAGCAGTCTGACCTAGGGAAACACGCATCAGACCATGAAAATCTCACATCACATAACACAGAGAAACAGCTGCCAGACACTACAGGCTCTTCCTTCAGAGGTTAATGCAATGCTGGTGAAAAGGGACAAACTGAACAGCACTGGAGACTGAAGTGCTCTATTTATCAACAGAATGGAGCCCACAGAGGCAGCAAACACAGGCTTCCTTGCTCCCCTGCCAATGTGCTCCCAACCCTATTCCAGCAACGTGCAGCTAGAAAGGGAAGAAAATTAGACCACATTAACCAAACATGTCACTGGCATAAATAGCAGGTGTGATCCAGGTATTTCAGGAACACAAGTGCTGACTAATCGTCAGGCTCTCTGGCACTTTGTGGTTCTGCTTTCCTAGAACCAGAGCTTCATTCTTGGTCACATACAGAGAAACGTCTAAAGGGCTCAGGGGTCCTGTGTAACCAATCTTCAGTCTTTCTATACAGACTTAGGCTCAGGCAAGGCCAGACATTCTTCCAGCTGCCTCTCTTACCCTTGTAGTAGTTGTCAATATATTCTGCATTAACTAACTCTTTCAGATTGCCTGTCTTCTCCGCAATTTCCAGAAGCAGGGGAATCGTATCATTCTTCCCATCATGCAGATTCAGCATGGCTTTCAATAAGCAGGTTTTCCCAGTTTCCGGCTCTGTAACACAAAGGGTTACAGCTATAAAAGGGGGCATTACAAACCTGCCCTCTGACACCTAGGCATGCAGTAATAACAAGGGATCTGGGATCTTCTGAATGGATGGAAGAACCTACGGACATTTAGGGTTTCACAAATAACCTCTCAAACTTTTCTGAAATTTCCAGCATCTTTATAGAGAATTGCCCAGTCTATGGGAAACTCCTGCATGACACAGAACCCCCTGCGATGTCTTACCATGTATTTAAGTTAACACCATGCTGATCTTTTAACCTCAGCAGCGCTGCTGGAAGAGGGAATTGGCATTTGGATGCATCTGACACTACTGGGTACCTTTGAACTCATTGTCTGTGAGATGCTTCCGGGTCTCATGGAGATAGATCAGCAGGTCATTCAGATCACTTGTGTCACCTTGGGCTACAGCATCAAAGATCCTTCTGCGATCATAGAACTTGAAAGCTTTTTCTGAGCAGCTTGCAATGGAATTGGTAGATAGGAGCCTAACAAAGATAAATTTAGTTACTGAAACGTAAGGATTAAGCAAGTCTCTTAAAAACCACCAATTATACTTCCATTACTGGCTTTCAGTGGCACACACATTAGTGAATATTACATATATGAATTGTACAGTCTATAAGATCATAAATGTTTAGACAAACAGATGTACTGGTGAAATTATGTTTTTACTGGTGAAAAGTTAAGAACAAGAACTCAAATCCAGTTAAGCAACTAAGTCTAACATCTGATCACGCTCCTGGGAGCTAAGAACTCCCAAGTTCTAACCCCAGCTCTACCATGGATTCACTGTATAGCTTTGGGTAAATGATTCAGGGCAACATTTTCAAAGGTGCCCACTAATTTTGAGAAAGACACCAAAGGGTTTGATTTCTGGAGGCACTGAGTTCACTCCTATTGATTCATTTGGAGAGTAGATTGTATTCAGAGATACAACTCCAGGATGGGCAATAGTCATTAAATGTACCATAGTATTTGGGATACTTCCCATTCTTTAAAGCGTAGGAAATACTGAAATATCTGCTGTAAAAGCAAATACTTTGGTGCAATGGGTAAATGCTGAGTTATGCAGCCCAACCCCTGTCATAATATATATCCAATATATCAGGAACTTACTTGGCAAACTGATTGTGTATTTTTGCCCTTTCCATATTGATATTAAACTTGATGACGGGAGCAGAAACCAGGTGGTCCATCTGGTACAAGGAGTCCATGGGCGCCATGTTCTTATCGCTGTCCCCCATCCCAAAGCGGCCTCGTCTAGCAAAGATGTTGCTTTTGGGCAGCTGCTGTACCTTGGTGCTCTGGCTACCCTGAAGGCTGTCAGGGGTTCCCAGAAAGGAATTCTCACCATCTGTGTGCTCGTCCGTGACTTCAGAGTCCTCCACATCAGAACTGCCAAGTTTCCTCATCTTTCCAAGGATGGATGACATGGCCAGCAGGCTGCAGGGAACCCAGTGACATTAATACTGCCACCTGATAAACTATGTGGGAGCTTAGTCTGGCTTCGGTTAGGACTCTTCACCAGTAACAGTTAGAAAGGGAGTTGCTTTCTTTTTCTTTTAAGTGAAGGTGCTGGTTGCCATTCTGTATTACCTGGGAAGGTACAGTAGCAATATACACTTTCTACTCACTGCTCCTCTCAGCCTCATTCCTGATCTGGAGAGACCAACCACTGCTTTGGGTTAAGAGAGGAATTCAGCCGGTCTGCTGATATGATCAATAAGGGGGTCAATTGGTGCCAATCGTGGTCATGGTTCTTGTGATGTGGTCACTTGTTCACTAAGGCTGGGGCTGTATCTTTTCTGTTCTATTCATTGACCTCATCACCTCCAACTCGTTTCATACAAGCCCATCAAACAGCTATCAGATGGTACATTGCTCAACCACCACCACCGTTCTGGTGATAAACACTGATTTAGTATTCTGCTTCACAGACAGACCAAGCCTCTTCTGGCTTGCAAAGCTCTGACTTACAGTAAAAGAATCAAGAGTAAGGTCTTGAAGGAAATTCAACAACAGAGATTCTCCCCCCACCCCACTAGCCAGAACCTGGCATACACTGGGAAATAGTGTGGCAGACTTATAGAGTGTTACAAAGCCAGGAGCAAATAAAAATATATACATGCTAGGAGGGAAAGAGAGTAGGGCCAATATCAGGTCCTTTTGCATGCTGGGGAGGAAGAGGAAACCAAGACACATGTAGCTCTTGTAAGGCTTACGGAAAGGTACAAATTGCTACACAGGCACATTGATCTGGTATGGTCCTGGTATCCTGTCTTGGAAGACGCCAATATCTAAAATGAAAACCTCACTAACAAGGTAGTATCTGGTACTGTGAAGAGAAATTTTCTTCTTCATCCCTGCAGCAATCCACTGATGCCCTGAAGCATAAGGTTTCACTGTTCATGTCTTCATCTATATATATTTTTTACTTTGTTCATGAAAGAATTTTTACAATATCTTACTATGAACATGAAGAGGAGAAACCTAACACGAAGGATCTCGTCTTCACCAGCCATGAAGCCATCCTCAGCAAACAGGCTACTCCCCACCAGGTGAAGCACTGAACTATTTAGAAATTGACTCATAGCTCACACTGTCCTGTCCTTTAGCATTTTGTTAGGCAGGCAGCTTGAGTCTTCTGCATGCTTCAACGTAACTATTCACTCGAATAGCTCCTAACCTGAAGGAAATATCCTCAGTATGTGAAATCAGTGCACAGCAACATTCCCTCTGGGATGATCCAGCAAAGAAGAGGCTGCAGCACTGATTAATAAACCAACTGATATGGAAAATCATTTTTACTACTTCTGCAGAATCACGCCAGTTTCAATTATTTTGGTAATATATTTCAAAATAGCTGTCAGCAAGTATGCCTGTAACAATACAGACACACCCAAAAATTCCCCTGGGAGTAGAGAGTTAAAGAAACCCGTATGACAACCCAGCTCCTCTTTCTCTGTCCCCTTCTCCCCCCTCAGAGCCCAGCCGTGGGGCCAGAAACCCACAACCCCTCCCCAGAGCCCACCTGCGGGGCCCTCCCGGCCCAAGTAGCCACATCCCCTCCCCCCCACAGAGCCCCATCCCCCACCCCGAGCCCAGGGATCCAGAGGGAGAAACAGCCTGATGTTTGGTCCCAGGCTTGCACAGAGTTTCCTGCACACGGCCCTCTCCTTCCCTCAGGGCATGCAGGGAACTGCCGCTGCCAGAAACCCTCTAACTCCCTCTTCCTCCCTCCAGCAGTGTCTTCTATGTGCAAGCTGGGCTCTGCTGAGTCCAGTGGCCCCTAATGGCAGCTAGCAGTACTGCAGTCCATTTTGGTGGGGGATAGAAAATTCTGCACGCGTGTTCAATTTCTGCAAAATTCTTCACTGCACAGTGGTGGAGAATTCCCCCAGGAGTGAAATTTTACACAGGATCATAGGAGCAAACTACATCACCTCAGATTATCATAGATCCCTGGCAAGGAGAAAACAACTCACACCTCTTTGCACATGAATGATTAAAGCTCAAAGTAAATTTCTTTGTTTGGCAACAACAAGGCTCATTCTGCTCTCAGACCAGGGTAAATCAGGAGTAACACATTTATATGAAAGGAGTTGCACCAGTCGGTAAGTAACAGCAGAATCAGGTCCATGGCATCTACCACAAACAAGCTCTCTTGTTCTCCCTTTGCCCATCTGATGAGAGTCAGGGGACACAAGAAGGGGAGAGGGAAAGTTGTGTTATTTTCAGGATAAGCATCAATCAAGAGAAGCAGGACAAAGTAAGGAGCTGACACTAGGGAGAGCAAATGAGAAAGGAATGGAGAAAGGAGGTGTGCTAAAGAAATGAATGAAGCAGGTGTCCAGCAAGTTTGAAATGTCAGTTGTTGCTGAAAGAGATTTGGAGGACAGGACTGAAAGAAGACGCTAAGTTGTTGTGAATGGGCCTGTTAGAAGCACATAACTAGAGGGGTAGTAATTAGTCTTTTGTGGGTAGAGGTTAAGGATATTACTCCAAATGTTGATCTATTAGCCAGTGAACTGGGCCTCAACCAATGTCTTTGTGCATGAGGGCTGCATCTCAGCCATATGGTAGCAAAGAGACGTTTGGCTAACATGGGAAATTACCACCTACTGACTTCAGTGGAGTCACAGTGATGTCTAAATGGCGTAAAAGACTGGAGAACCGGTTCCAGTAAGATAGCCACTAGACAGGTGGACCTTGAAAGCTGATAGTCACCTCAGGGATACTAAGAAAGCAAAAAAGGACAGGTTACTGTAGATGAGTAATATTCGGAAGGCCAGCACTTTGATCGTGTTTGATTTATAATTACAACAGATATGCTAAAATGAAGGGTTGTTGTTGCCGTGATGGTCCCAGGATATTAGAGAGACAAGATGGGTGAGGTAACATCTTTTATTGGACAGAAATTGGTCCAATAAAATATATTACCTCATCCACCTTGTCATGCTAAAATTAAGACTGTTTCTAGACTGTTTTCTTATTAAAGTGTTTTAAACAGCCAAGTGTACATGCAGTGTGATCAAGAGGAAATGAGGCAAACACTGATACATCGAGGTGAACGTGACATGCAGGTAGGAACTACTGTTCATATCATTATTAGATATAAAATACTCTGGAGGATCAGAAGTAGAGAAAGCATTTCACTGTACCCCTTTTGAACTTTGACCCAGCCAGATTTGAGAGTGTGTGGAATGTCCTCTTACAAAAGATTTCCTGAAATCCCAAATTGTCTGGAAAATCTAATGCTTTGAAAATAAGGGTTTTTGAAATCCTGCAACAGCAAGTGCCCTCCTCAGCTATAAACAGACCTTCATGCTAAGAATTATTATGTATACAAGCAATAGCTGACCAGTGACCTCAAACGTGCTTATGGAGGCGAGTTAGCAAGACCACAGGTAAAGTTGTACCAGGATCTTCAGTTCAGTAGGATTCATTAACCTCTAAATCAATGGCACCTGTACAATTTTCTATGGAAGTAAACATGGAATGAGAATGTTGTTGTCGGTTTGACTTTTCAATAACCATACACAATATGTATCGAACAAATTCTTAAAATATTCATAAATATACATTTACAGCATCAACCATAAAACAAAAATAGAAACTGTTAAAATGACATCTACCATAATTTAGCTGTGGGGTACATTTTTGCTTAAATTTCCAGTTCTGTGGGTCCCTCACAAAAATAAACTGAAATAAATAGAAAAGAAATTTTCCTAATATCTTAAATGATTCTGCAAACAAGAAATAATGCAAAAAACAAACAAACAACTAAAAACAAAAAAACCTTTTCATTTACGGTTTGATATTAAAATACTTAAGAACTATAAAATGTTCCCTGAAATAATCAACAGTGGGTTTAAAGAATGAAAAACACTGGCAAACAAAATATTCATGGGTTTTTGGTTTGGGGTTGGGTTTTTTTCAGGGAAGAGGGGGGTGTCTCCTTTAAGCGAATGCACATCTGGCAAAAAATGCCAGACTGGAACCTGGAGACCTTTATTTCTCCACAGAACAGGTACCGTATAGGCAGCAGCCCAATGACCTTTCTCGCACTGCCTTATCAATACGCCATCACCCTATTTTCATCATTCCAAAAGCTTTAGTTTTAAAAACGCTTGGTAGAAACTGCAATAATGATAGGAAAACTACTCAGCCTCATACAGGTCTGAATTTGCAAGATGTAAAATCTTCCACAGAGACTTCAAAATTCACTGGAAAGATATTTTGTCTTTAAATTTCTCATGTGCTATCCGGATAAAATGTACCTAATTTGGGCTCTTCTAATCCAGTGTATATCAAAATTCAATCCTATACAACAACCAGATAAAAGAAAATATTGCTTACAAGAGACTCCAATCGAACCACATCTAGTGATAAATACCAAGGGGTAATTTACAAACAATGCACAAGTATGCTATTCAAATATACATGCAAAGACTTACAAAAGCTCCAAAAAATGCCACCTTCTGCAAAATAATCCCGTCTCAATAAGTACTATCTGATCTACAAGTCCTCTCTTCTTAGGTGATTTGTTTAGAGCAACATCACAGATCTTCCCTCCACTTCGTTTGTCTGCGGGATTGTTCTACACTCTGAGGATGTGCACTCGAACATGAACTTGACTAATATAATAATTAAGAACTATCCTAGAAGCAGAAGTAACAGCAGCAGCTATTCCCGAGAGTGTATCAAAGCTCTTTACAAGAATCCCAGTTTGTTTTTTTCAAATTACATTTAGCAATGGACACTCCTTTCCAGATTTCCTTTTCACAGATACATTCAGCCTGGGAAAGTCAGTTATTTTTGTGGTTCAGCTGTACACATCACTTAACGTGAAAGTTTGTAGAGATCTTTTCTGAGATCGTTCATCTTTGCAGTGGCTATTAGTGATGTTATAATAAAGATCTACATACTGTCCAAGGAAGAGTTTGATTACAATCAGAGTTGATGAACTTCGAAAACCAATTTAAAAAATCCAAACACCATTTTATTAATCTGTTTACACACCGCGTTTCATTGAAATAATACATGCTTACCTTAGTCAGCTGTGAAAAATTAATGTAAGTGCAGCTTGAACACTTGAAGTATTTCCTTACTTCAGGCAGGCTGGTTTTATTAATCTGTCCTTCTGTCTAGGATATCTACATCAAGGAATAGGCTAGAAAGACAAAGCATTTCTAAAAGATATGCTCTAGCCCAGCCAGAAGCTTTGGACTCGATACAGGAATCACTGGTGAAATCTCTGGCCTGTGTTCTGCAGGAGATCAGACTAGGTGATCACAATGGCCCTTTCTGGCCTTAACATGTATGAAAAGGGATGCTGCAATATTCACAGCAAATTGAATTACATTCATCAGAACAGCCTACGACATTTTATTCAGAACAAATAAAATGCCTGTTTATTAATGCTGAAGCATAAATTAACAATGGGCCAGATCCTCGGATAGTGCTACTGGAAGGAACTACTTCTTCACTGATTCCCCAGAGCTGGACTTGATAAGCGAACTAGGTATTTGGTTGTAGGAACATGTGCATTTCCTGAAAAGGTGAGCATTTAGCACCTGATCTACCACTGACCATCAGAGTTTGAGTTTATATTCAAACAGCAGGGTTTGATTCTGTTCTGGCTTACCCAACAATACATCTGGGGCAATTCCTTTTGAAGTTAATGGAGTTAAACAAGTGGAGAAGAGAAGAGTCAAGCACCCCAGTGTCCACATTCAGTCATAGATACATCTCCAGATTTCAGACATCCTGGAAACAGAAACTCTCAGTGTATCAATAAAGGAAAATTAGAGCAGCCAGAGGAGTGAATGAAACCAGAGACAGAGTAGCAGTTTGGTACAGCTGGAGAGGGTTGGGGGGAAGTGAGGGGACAACACACATGGGAAAGAGGATTAACATAACAAGAGGAAGACGGTAGAATCTGAGCTTGCCTGCAGGAATGTGTGACCTACAACTTATCCTATTTATGTCTTGCTCAGGGAGTCACTGGAGGCAAGTTTCCGGCAAAATTTCTTTAGAATCGAATGGATCCTCTACTTAAAAAACAAAAATAAAACAAACCTGGGCACTTGTCCCCAGTATAGAGTCTGCTATGGGAAATATTCACATATTGAAGGACATAAGACAGCTTGGTCCCTAATTGATCTTGCAGCCAGGCCTCTGCCTAGCAGATTGTTATGCAAGATACCACATTTCCATAGATAACCCAAAGGAAAAGTCATTTAAAATAAAACCTCCTGGAACTGCAGTGGCTGTTTGTCAGCTCTGTGTGATGAGCTCACAATTGCTGAATCAATTGATGTAGGAAGGACTAACACTTACTGATTCCAAACAGGAAAAAGACTGAAATGTATCCAGCGCTTCTAGATAAGAAAAAAGGGCAACATGGAGCAGCGAACCGCAGCCACTGGGAGCCGCGACTGGCCAAACCTGTGGACGCAGCAGGTAAACAAACCGGCCCGGCCCACCAGGGGCTTTCCCGGCACAAGTGGTGGAACAAGTTTGGGAACCACTGTTCTAGGCAATTCGAGGACAGATGAAACACTGCAGTTTTATACCAAAATGCACCACGTACCAAAGCTTTTCAACAGTGTCAGTTCCTGTATAAGCCAATTTCACAATGGATGATTTTTTGAAGCGCCTAAATTAAAAAATAATGGCAGGTTAGGGCCCAATTCTGATCTTTATTACACCAGTGTAAACAGGATAGATTCTCCAGATCAGATGAGATGAATTCAGCATAAGTCTGGAGCGTCTGGCCAAAGTGGCTTGAATTCTGATTCTGATCCCACTTACACTGGGGTAGCTCCAGTCCAAAAGAATCACTCCAGATTTTTCACCAGCATAGGAAAAGTACATAATCAGGCCTACTACATCTGAACAATGGAGAACTGCAGTGAGGTCCAAGCCTACCGGTATCTACTCATCATGCAGAGAACAGGAGTCTTCAGAGTGAGTGCAACATGCTATCTATAGAGCTAAGCAACTTATATGGCCCCCATTACGGTTGTACCACAGGCAAATAGAGAGATCAAGTGACTTGCCCGAGAAACCTGCGGCAAAGCAGGGAATTGAACATGGGTCCCAAATCCCAGGCTAGTGCCCCCACCACAGGGCCATATTTCCTCTCATATCCTTGCTCTGCACATTGCTGTCATGACTCACAGCAGTCAGTCTCAGCAAAACAAGAGAATTACAATGCACAGTGAAACATCCAGTAAACCTCATTATGCTGGACTGTTCACTAAGATAATCACATCCAGCTTTTCAGAACTATGAGGAAGGAAAGTTAAGTGCTTCAGCTGCACTAGCTAGATTTTCAGTCATAATTCAATTATCCCTATTACTGCCTTTTACTTCCAAAAAAACAACACCCCGGAGGCGCTGTGACCATGTCTCTCATGCCCCCTCTCGCTTCCTAGGCTTTTCTTCATCTCTTTTTGCTAAGTACTTCTTCTGTCTCCATCTCCCATTCCTGGCTTCAGACTTTCTCTGACCCTTCCTACCCCATGGATGCACATTTTTAGAACACCCTCCCATTTCCTGTGCATCAAGGAACTCCCCTCCCCTTCTGATCTCCCTTTCTCGTGAAGATGCTCTGCTCTTCACGATGTCCTGCTCTTGCCTCACCTACAGGTCTCTGCACCTTCCCATGCTTCAGCTGTTGTCCTAAATACTGGGTTTGTTTGTATTAGACTTGGCAGGGACCTGGTTTGGGTGTATCATATAGCGTGATCAGTATACTTGCAGCAGCATATAAATAATAAAATGGTGAAATTTACCCCTGTGCAATGGGTCCTACATACATCTGAGGCTTAAATGGTGCCTCAGTCTTGAGTAAACTCTGCACACAGGAATGAATTTTACTCACCGAATATCCTCTCTCATCAGGTGGCAAAAGACAGAAGTGACAAGAGATATGCTAGGAGCTTTAACAAACACAGCTGGTGATGGGGAGGACTGAGTTACTCCAGAGAATTATTTCCCGGGTATCTGACTAGTAGGTCTTGCCCACATGCTCAGGGTCTATCTAATCGCCATATTTGGAGCAGGAAGGAATTTTCCCCCAGGTCAGATTGGCAGAGACCTTGGGGGAGGTTTGCCTTCCTTTGTAGCATAGGGCACGGGTCACCTGCAGGTTTAAACTAGGGTAAATGGTGGATTCTCTGTAACTTGAAATCTTTAAATCATGATTTGAGGACTTCAGTAACTCAGCCACAGTTTAGGGGTTTATTACAGGAGTGGAGTGGTGAGGTTCTGTGTCCTGCAATGTGCAGGAGGTCAGACTAGATGATCATGATGGTCCCCTTTGACCTTAAAGTCTAGGCGTCTATTAATCAGGGAAATTCTTGTCTTGATAAAGCATAGTAATGAACCATATTCCAGATTTTACCAGCTCCCTGAAACTGGCTCAGCTGGATTCAAGGATTACTAAGCGGCAGCTGCAAAGACCTAGTTTTTTAAGGGGAAATATTATTGGCTCCTAGCGGTATCATTCAAAAAAGGGAAGAAGACCTGCTGATGCACACAAACAATATAACTAGCAAAATTAAAACAAAGTGCTACAAAATAGGGTGTTTTATCATAACCTTCAACTATTCATAACACAAGAACTAGGGGCCACCAAGTGAAATTAATAGGCAGCAGGTTTAAAACAAACAAAAGGTAGTATTTTTTCACACAGCACACAGTCAACCTGTGGAACTCCTTGCCAGAGGATGTTGTGAAGGCCAAGACTATAACAATAACAGGGTTCAAAAAAGAACTAGATAAATTCATGGAGGATAGGTCCATTAATGGCTATTAGCCAGGATGGGCAGGGATGGTGTCCCTAGCCTCTGTTTGCCAGAAGCTGGGAATGAGCGACAGGGAATGGATCACTTGATGATTACCTGTTCTGTTCATTCCCTCTGGGGGACTTGGCATTGGCCAATGTCAAAAGACAGGATACTGGGCTAGATGGACCTTTGGTCTGACCCAGTATGGCCATTCTTATGTTCTACACTTTGTCTGTGTTTCCTGGTTACACCAATGGCTCTTTACTCACCACATGGAAAAGACTGGTCATGAGGAGGCAGGGGATTAATCTATCACCTTAATTAAAGTCTGTGGACTTAGAGCTCTGGGATAGGAAGCAGATTTCTCATTAAGACAATATGAGTCAGTCTCGATGCTGCTAATGAACAAGATGAATATGCAGGTCCATATTTCAGTTAAAACAGATGCTTCTAGTTAATAAAATTGTACACAGATAATATGAAACCACTTTATTTACTTCCCTCTCTCTCTAGTAAGGAAATGCATGTCCAACTTCTCCTGGATGATAAAATAAAATACAAATGCTTTTACTTTAAAATAAAGGAGTGGGTAGAATGATCAGCGAGGTGCTTTAGGACCATGGCACATGGGATAGAAACCCAGAGACTTATGGCAAGCTCACATGAACAATGCTCAAAACTGAAAAAAGATTTTAATCCAGCCTGCAAATTGCTATGCCAAGGCTCAGTTCCTTCCAATATATAAAAAGCAGAGAGTTATAAACTCCTTAAAATAGAACATATCAAGGAAACCTGAAAGGACGTTCTTGGGCTGACACACGTGAGCACATTTCACCTCTCACTGGCAACAACTGATTGTACTTCAAGTCACATTGCGGTAAGAAGAGAGGGGAACGGATCTATCAGGAGGGTTACTATAACCTTTCTAGAACAAAAGAAAAGCCCAATGAACCATCTATTCAAATATCCCGCCAATGCGGGATGCTTCAGAGGAAGCTCCAATCCACACACACGAGTGTAAATAAACAAGAGAAATACCTTCCTGACCCCCCAGCTGGTAACCAATTGGCACTCTGAAGCGTGAGCACTGAAGTCATTTATGAGCTAGTCATGAATCTAACTTGGATCAGCAGCAATATACTTCACTGATCCTATCACCTTCCCTCCTACATGCTTTTCTTAACATTTTATTGTTACTTAAGAGCCAAAAAGGTGCTCAGCCCTTCAGAGAGAGACTCTTCAATGCATAAGATATGGTAAATTATTATTTTATTTGTATTACAGTAGCACCTTTAGGCTCCATTGTGTTGTATACACATATATATGGAAAGAGATAGTTTAACCACAAAACATCTCTAACAAAGGCTACAGATGCCATTACCAACAGACACTGGCTCTTCTTACCTAACAGGAAAATAAGCCTGTGATGAAGTATTATCTTCAACCCAAACGTAATGGAGCTTTTCCCTTCACACAGCCAAATTTCATATGGTAAATTGTTGCACAATTAGGAATGACAACATAAGAGCATGCAGGGCCCTGAGTACATATGGAACCAGAGAGGGACATTAATGGAAGCTGTTCTTCTCCATACTGAGTGGAATGGTAGATTAAAAGCAACGTCAGGAATGATGAGGAAATAGAAAGAAAGTGTTGATATGTCCAGAAAAAAAAAAAAAACTTTGTATCAGACAATCCTGAACTATGGATTTATCTTCTGTGCAGCATCACCATAGCAGCGCCTACAGCTGCATCCACATCCTTTCCATAGATCACAGGAAGTGGAAAAGTTTTCTCCACTTCTTGCTTCAGCACCTCATTCCTGGAAAGGGCACTTCCACTTCCCAGAATTCTCTTCACTCCTGCCTCTTTCAGGTGTTGAAATGGCAACATGGAATGCAGATTCTGAATGATCCCATGGCACAAAGCTCTGGTGACGTGACCCAGAGAGAGCTCAGAAGCAGCGATACTAGTCACAGACGCCAGTTGCTCAGGCATGTGCCTTTCTCCAAATACAGTTGGGCAGATTGAGAGTCTGGTAGCATTTTGGGCCAAGGCTGCGTTGATCATTTGTGTATAGACATGGGACTCTAGAACGTCATACCCTGCCAAAAGGAAATGGTGTTACTAATTTTGTCAGCCTGGTGTTCCTTTCACCTGTCAGAGATGAATGCTGGAGGCTTAAAGTATGCTAATCATGCTGGGTGCTGTTTCAGTGGTGTAGGTTGGCTCAACAGAACACTATGTATTTGGCTTCTCCTGTCCCTAAGGAGATCACTTTTGCAGGAATATGACTCTCCTCATCCAGAGTATTTTGATCCAAGAAGTCTTTTCTGATTATAAACACTGCAGTTCTGATAATGGAACAGTTTTCTCTGAAACATTAGCTATTGGCTCAATTTAAATGAAAAAGCAACAGTAAAGATAATTTTGCATGTTTGGAAACTAACCAGCTAGTGACCTTTTCTTAATAGGGGCAATCAGCACAGACTCCACCTCCTATACTGACAGTGCAAAGGTCACTCAAGCATTGGTTGGAAGGGTTTTAGAATTTACTGATGCACTGAGACAACTCAAGGGAAGGATATCAAAGAAGTTGTGACAACACATTTTAAAGCACTTTGGGGAAATGACATGATTGTCTTATATGATACTGCACTAAACCTGGCTCTTTAAAGTCCATTAGGCATTTAAAGTTCTGCGAAAATTGCAACTCCAGGCAATTAACATAATCAAGTCACTCTTTATAGACTCTATGAACATGGAAATTAGTGACTGACTTCTGATTTATTGACTTATAATTTTTCCTTTGAAAATTTTTCCTTCTGAAATGGAACCCACAAAGATATTCTCACTCACTTAAGTGCTTGAAACAAAAATAAAACCCAGACATAATCCAAATGCAGGTTCCAGTTAGTGTTGTTCTCAGCATGTCCCCTAATTGTTGTAGGAAATTCTAGCACTACAGTGGGAACAAATCGCGTGCGTCATGATTTCTGCTCAGATGACACATACTGTACAACAGTGGTTTTCAACCTTATTTCATTTGCAGACCCCTAAAAAATTTTGAATGGAGGTGCAGAGCACAGGTTGAAAACCACTGCAGTACAAGACTTGCTGCTTTGACTCAGTCCCTCATATCTTGCTGATCAACTCCCATATTAAGCTGTGTCTATCCCCAAAATACTTTACCCAACTCCGCCATCCAGCAGGCCAACATATCCACAAATGTTGCCAGCACATTTCCTCCGTTGAGTGATGCTGCCACTGCCAGATAGTTACCATCAAAATAAGGAAAATAGGCAACAGCTGACAAGGAATCTGGTGTCTCTGGGGGCTGGAATCCCAAGGGCATGGGGACTGTCAGCTGAGCAGAGGTGCTGATATTGAGAACTGCAACACAAGAAAGAAAAGATTTCATCTTTTAGCAAGCTACGCTGAAAGAGGAAAATAAGTTATCCACATACCGTGGTGTTGAGCACAATATAAACACCGAGCTAGCAACAACAGTCAGGCAAAAAAGAGTGCTATGGTATTAATGGAAAAATTGTATTAGTCCTTTCACAGACTAGAAACTGGTACTCAGACCTATTGAAAGGTCTGACAGTAGAACCTCAGAGTTACAAACAGCAGAGTTACAAACTGACCAGTCAACCACATGCTTCATTTGGAACCAGAAGTACACAATCAGACAGCAGCAGAGACAAAAAAAAAAAAAAGCAAGTACAATACTGCGCTAAACCTGAACCACTCAAAAAAATAAAGGCAAAAGTTTAAAAAAAAGATTTGACAAGGCAAGGAAACTGTTTCTGTGCGACAAATTAAGATGGTTAAAAGCATCATTTTTCTTCTGCAGAGTAAAGTTTCAAAGTTGTATTAAGTCGATGTTCAGTTGTAAACTTTTGAAAGAACAACCATGTTTTGTTCAGTTACAAACAACCTCCATTCCTGAAGTGTTCGTAACTCTGAGGTTCTACTGTAGTTGTTGTGTCCCAGCTGTATAAGAATACCTGCATCAGTCCGCTCAGTCATACAAGAATAAACAGAGCACTGGAAATCTCCCAGAGCAATTCCCACTTCCGCTCCCTTTGGTATTCCATGCCAGTCATGGGGCATCCTCCCAGCAATGCCACCAGGGTCACCCACTTCAGGAAGCAAGTCAAGGGGAAAGCCAGATTCTCTCAAACTGCAACCAAAAAAAAATATATATATATATATACATATATACACACACACACACACACACACACACACACACACACAGATGGATTAGTCAATACGACAGCATGCTATGTGAACATCCCTGAGGTCACAGGCTAGCCTGACCATGTGCTTGTGGCTGCTGGGTTTACAGATTCTTTTGCCCACCCAATTAGCTCTGCCTTGGACAAGTTCAGACTTTTAGTTTTTAGCCAACACAGCCAATGGAACTAGAACAGCCTTGTACAAAATAGCCCAGAAGAGTAAATAAATCCACCTACATTTATACTTGATTTGATCTAGCAGGGATCACATGTTCAACCCACCAAAGTCACATAGCCAAGCAGCATGGTAAGGGACAATCAAAAGGACAGAAATATAACCAATTTTCAAGTGCCAAAGAACACTGACTCCCAGGACACTCTCATGCAGAGGATTAGCATGTCAAAAACAAACCAGAATATCTTAGTTACAACAAGCTTCTTAACCAAACTTCAACGTGAGTATGGGCTACCTCACAACAACTACTACTTCAAGTCAGAAAAAGCTCAGTGAGCCAAATCCAAGGTCCTGTTACCCTTTCAATGGGCTAGAAAATATTTTACCTTCACGGTTAGAAGATCTTTTCACCCTGGAGTCGTGGCCCAAACCAATCCCTGAAATGTATAGGGCCCTGGACTCCACCCCCTGAAAGAGCAAGTCGTTTTTAAAAAAAGAATAAAACTGATGTCTCATCAGATGCCCGGTAGCCGGACACCTTTTAAATGACACTGTGAGGAAATTTTAATGCTTATGAAAGAGCTCAGCTGAAGGCACTAAAGAGTGAAATTCTCTTTAACCAGCATGTAGATAGAGCATTGTCAGTTGACCCACTCTGTCTCATTGCTGTACCTCATCCATGCCCTAGAGAGAACCCCAGCAGGAAGGAAGCAAATAATTCAGTATCCATGGCCTCTTTGCTGAGCCAGCCAATAATGCCTTCTCTGAGGGTTTCTAAAAATGACAATGCCAATGACTGCCAACAGTGATGAGGTTTTATATGATATACTTGCCCACCACAAACTGCACTGAGTCACACAGATTCATTCAGCAAAGGGCCAAACAATCATCAGAGATAGCAGCTTTCAATCACCCCTTCCTGGGCTATAATCATACTTATGGTCTACAGGAGTATTCACCCCATCTGGGACAGACAATAAATAAAATCCATTGGATGACTGTCACTTACATCTCAGTATTCCAGCTTTTACTTCTGGAATTAAAATATCCCCAGCTGGCAGCGTTCTGGACGGACATCAATGGCCTTTCCAGGTCACACAACATGGCAACCACATAGTCGTGGATGGTACCAGCTGCATCAAAAGGCTTCAGAAAATCTGGGCTATTTAACAACAAAACAACAGCTGCTTTGTTAAACGTCCACTTGCCAACCATTTCCATTTGTAGTTGATATTCAGGACAAAACTGGAAACACATGACAAAAGAAACCTTCTGGAAACATGTTAATTAACTGAATGAGAGAAATCCTTAGAAAACAAGTGTCCACTAGCACTGGTTAGGAAACATTTTTTCCTCCCCACAAAAAAACGTTATACTACAATAATTGTTTTTGTCAAAAACTTTCTTCAAAACTTTTTGGATTTTATAGAAAAACCAAAAATCCGAATTAAGGAAAAAAATCATTTTTGGCAACTCAAAAATTTCATAGAAATCAGACATTTCCCTGCAAAAATTTGTTTCAATTAAAAAAAAAAAGTAAAGAAAGCATTCTTTGTTGATAAAAAAACCTTTCAAGCAAAAAATTTCAACCATCTCTAGCATCTACCTCCAACACTGCAGTTACTCCATTGGCACCTGGTTTTGAGGCCAATAATACAATTAGATCTTTTCCAAATATTCTGAATAGGGTACTTGAGGTTTACTGTAAAAATGATTTAACAGTGAGTGTCTGAGGGAAAACAAAAAAGCTGCTTATTGAAGAAAAATAGAAAAAATTGAACAGTGTGTCTAATGTTCTTCAGTGAATTGTTACTTTGCAATAAAACTTAATTACACTGTTGCAGATGAGGATTGCTGAATTCCTAGCTGTATATAAAAGGAAATAAATAAGGTAGGTATTATCTCTTTTCTTATCTTTGTCATGAAAGTCAAATGATGCAGAGCAGTATTAAGTAAAGACAATGAGAAATAATTCCTAAGGCTCCTTAATATTAGTAAAATATTACATTAACTCTGTCCCATCAGTAACTGCAGCCTTTATAAAAAACAAGATTGCTTCTATCACTCCAGAGAACTTTAGAAACACACAGAATCTCACAATTAAAATTGCATGGAACCAACTATAAAGACTGCCTCAGTGATCAAGTCCTAGTTTTTCCATAGAATTGGATTTATGGTGTGTTACCATGCATAATACTCACTCTTACAGGGAGATGGGGGAAACAGTTTTAACACACAAGTTCTTTGTGGCAAAGTGCATAGCTGCAAAGCCTGTTATAAAGAGAGAAACAGCAGCAGACTTGCACAGAGATGTCCTGCTCTCAGCTTTGGAGCATCTGAAAAAATCTTAATTCCATCTAGTTGAATTAGGGTGCTCAATATATGCATTAAAGCAAAAGTACCAAGGATGAAAATAACAGTATAAAAACGAGTGTGGAGAGATCAACCGTGTTCCAGATACTATCTAAACAAACTTCAGGAGGAATGCAAGATCAAGAGAGTCTTTTATTCCTTTGAGCAAAACGGAACTCCTACTTGATGTGGAAGATGGTGACAGTTTGGGAGATGTAATAGCTTATTGAAGCTGAAGTGGTTTCAGAATCTACGCAAAGGTTTTGTGGATTCCACACCCTGCTATGGCTAAAGGCAAGTTGTAAGTGAAAAACTGTCCCATGCAAAGCATGTGACAACCCAGCAGATTATGTATAAAACCTCATCAGAGGCTTGCTAGGACAGCTTAATGCCTAAAAGGGAAGGGAACAGCAGCTAATGTAGGGCCCAATTTTCTTAGCATGTTGCGGGAATTGGCCCAAAACAACTCCCCCAACAGATTTTAGATTTTCATAAGTATATATAGGAACTATGCTTAAAGCACAGCTATAGGGTTCAAATTATATTAACTGATGATGTTTCCGTTCATGTATAACCAGAGCTGTTTCTTTTCTTGTTAAGTGTTCTGTGGTATTTTTAAGTAGAAGGATGAGAGAATATCAAACTCAGTTGTATATGGTTAATGTTTAATACTTCCATTTGAAATGATCTTCAGCCATTTAATTAATATTATGATTAAAGGGAAGTTTTGCTTCATCTCACAGGTCTCCTCCTGCTGGTGCATTATGACAGATAGGAAGAAATATACAGCTGCAGACCCTGAACTGGTATTAGCTTCTACAAGAACACTGACTGGCTTGAATTCCAGCCAAGAAACTGCTAAGGAAACGGCATGACAGAGAAAATCTAATGAATACAGCTGAAGTTACAGTGCTTCTACCTGTTCTTCAAATACCAGTAGATTGTGGCACATCCAAATCCTGTAGCCACGCTTAGATGTGACTGTGGTTGAGGAAGAGAAGAGAGGAAACTGCTGCTGCAGCGGCCATCTTGCCACGTAATCAGATGACTGACTTCTCCAGGCTGAAAGGTGTGACCAGTTCCACTCTCGGCCCATTTGCAACCTGAAATCGGCAGTATTTGAGAAGCACAGCATAATTAACCGCAGTTTGTCTGGCACCTTTCAACTCCTGTGACTCAAAATATTCTACAAAGAAACACATTTAACACTTAAAAAAAAAAAATACAGCAGTACTGACTCTAGTCAAACTAACCAATCATATTTTCTAGCCCTGAATAATCTGCCTCAAAGACTGTTACCCTGAGATGAAGAAAAAAAACATTCTGTCCAGAGGCTTTATCTCTGTCCTCCTAGCACCCATAATATCCATCCAAACAGGCACAGATCGAGATAAGACAGAATGTGACATCTTAAACTGAGCATGACCCACCAAAAACATGCAGCTAAGAAGTGCCCTGAGAAGTGGAGCAAAAGGCTGCTAGAACTGCACTGAACTTTTAGAACTGCATGCAAACGCTACATGTTTTAATGCAGCTAAATGTAAACGTAGGACATCTAGGAACAAAGAATGCAGGCCGTGCTTACGGGGGTCGGGGGGACTCTATCCTGGGAAGTAATGGATATGAGCTCCCAGTTAAACGTGGTGGCCAAAAGGGCGAATGCAATCCTTGAATGCATAAAGAGGGGAATCTTGAGTAGGAGCAGAGAGGTTATTTTACCTTTGTAATTGGATCTGGTGCGACTGCTGCTGGAATATTGTGTCCAGTTCTAGTGTCCACAGGTTAAGAAGGATGTTGATAAATTGGAGAGGGTTCAGAGAAGAGCCACAAAAACAATTAAAGGACTAAAAAAAAAAAATCTCTCATAGTGACAGACTCAAGGAGCTCAATCTACATAGCTTAACGAGAGACTTCAGGGGGGATTTGATGACAGTCTATAGGTATGGGGAACAAATATTTGATAATGGGCTCTTCAATCTAGCAGAGAAAGATATAACGTGACAATCCAATGAGTGGAAGTTGCAGCTAGACAAATTTGGACTGGAAATAAGGTGTAAATATTTTTTTTTAAACAGTGAAAGTAATTAACCATTAGAACAACTTAATAAGTGTCATGGTGGAGTCTCCATCATGGACAATTTTATCAAGATTGGAAGTTTTTCGAAAAGATATGCTCTAGGAATTATTTTGCGAAAGTTGTATGGCCTGTGTTACGCAGAAGGTCAGACTAGATGATCACAGTAATCCCTTCTGCCCTGGAATCCATCAATCACTTGAGCCCAAATTTTAAGAGTATGACTTGGATGTGTCATTTTCTAGCCTTGAAATATCTACACTTGCTCTAACATTGGGCTCAATTTCATACAACAGATAGCTCATGAATATGTCTATTTTTTAATACAAAGTACCACTTACATCTGGTATCGGGGGGTAGCCGTGTCAGTCTGTATCCACAAAAACAACAAGGAGTCTGGTGGCACCTTAAAGACTAACAGATTTATTTGGCCATAAGCTTTCGTGAGTAAAAAACCACTTCTTCAGATGCATGGAGTGAAAATTACAGATGCAGGCATTATAGAATGAAACATGAAGAGAAGGGAGTTATCTCACAAGTGGAGAACCAGTGTTGACAGGGCCAATTTGATCAGGGTGGATGTAGTCAACTCCCAATAATAGAGGAGGAGGTGTCAATTCCAGGAGAGGCAAAGCTGCTTTTGTAATGAGCCAGCCACTCCCAGTCCCTATTCAAGCCCAAATTAATGGTGTTAAATTTGCAAATGAATTTTAGTTCTGCTGTTTCTCTTTTAAGTCTGTTTCTGAAGTTTTTTTGTTCACATACAGCTACTTTTAAATCTGTTATAGAATGTCCAGGAAGATTGACAGGTTTCAGAGGAACAGCCGTGTTAGTCTGTATTCGCAAAAAGAAAAGGAGTACTTGTGGCACCTTAGAGACTAACCAATTTATTTGAGCATGAGCTTTCGTGAGCTACAGCTCACTTCATCAGATGTATACCGTGGAAACTGAAGTGTTCTCCTACTGACTTTTGTATGTTACCCTTCCTGATGTCCGATTTGTGTCCATTTATTCTTTTACGTAGGGACCGTCCGGTTTGGCCAATGTACATGACAGAGGGGCATTGCTGGCACATCACTTATGTAATATATATAAAAGTTATATATGTAAGTGATATATAACTTATGTATCACTTACATCTGGGTTTATCAAGCAATAATATAACTATCAACAGAGACATGTAACCACCAAGCAGTAAAGAGTACATGCCATCCTAGCTTTGTAATACAGGCTCATAGAACATCCTAGCTCTGTAACACAGCCTCATAGAGAAGGTGGACTGCCTTCATTAGGATTTATATTGATTCAATTTTCTTTTTTAGCTTCATTGCCAGGGTAATTCCTATCTTGTTCCTTTTAAATACAAAAGGTAGGATTCTGTGCTGTGCCTCTAAGTGCCTCACAATCCTAGGCCACCTGGAGGGGCCAGTCTAAATTATGCCAGCCACCCAGGGCTGCCCAGAATCTCCACAGTTCTGCATGCTGATGCTTCACTTCTGTGCCCTCAACCCCACTCCAGTGTGTTCCCTATACTGGGCGTCGTGAAGGAGTCCTAGGAAGGCAGCTTACAGGTGTCTTGCACAGTTCCTGTGCTGGGGAAGTTATCCCCTGGCCAGAGGGCTTTTATGGACCCTTTACACAGCATAAAGGAGCCACAGTGGGAGTGAGGCTCTCACCCATAGAAGTTAAGCCGTACTGGCAGAGAGGGAGCTTATACCAAACATAGCAGAAGGCATCATTCTATGACGACCAGTGCCTCCACTAGTCTGAACTGAAACTTTGATACAGCTCCTGAACTTCACTCTCACACAGAGCAACTTTAAACAAAATGTAAAAGTTACAGTATTATGTGACGCGTCCAAAGTCCATTTCTGTCTTATTTCCTTTTCTTTGATACCCATTCCTTTAAGTCTATTTCAACTGTATTTCCACTTCATCTATTTTCTAGTTTTCAAATTGATTCTAAGAACTATTATTAACCACAAAGCTAACCCTAAATGATGCCATTAAAAATGTAATTTGCAACATTGAGTATGCGGTTTCACTTAATCTACTCAAAGTAGTGAGAGCAAACAAACATTCTCCTTCATTTTGTTGAATACAGCAATTTAAAACAAAAAGTGACATATAGCTTTCTGAAATGAAATATTAAACACCTCCACATGAGAATTTATGCGGCTGATGGAGTCATGAGGTTTTGTTATGCAGCACTCATGGGACAGCTAGAAAGTGGGCAACAGACCCATGAATCCATCAGTCCTTGGATATACTCCTTGGTGATGGTTTTAGTATTTAAAATAAAATCACAGCGGTGAATAGTTCAGGATCTCTTAAAGCAATTGAGATCCTGCCAATATCTGACAGACAATGACCAGTGCTTTCAGAAAATCAGTTTTATGGTCTACAGCAAATCTCTGCTTCAACTACGGAGTTCAACATTAGCTATTATTATTTAATATTTTTTATTATTGCCTATAGGTGTGTATTTTGAGTTATAGAGAGAATAAAGACATGGAATCAGATTCTGAAAGCCAGAGTAATGCCACTGACCAAAATGGATTTACACTAGTGTAGCTGAGGAAAAATCTATATTATAATCCCTGCCCTACAGAGTTTACAATCTAAGACCAAAATCTTGTAAACAAATGCATGCAGCTACACATTTACTTGAAAAAAGAAAAGGAGTACTTGTGGCACCTTAGAGACTAACAAATTCCTTTTCTTTTTGCGAATACAGACTAACACGGCTGCTACTCTGAAACCTGACATTTACTTGAGTATTTGCAGAATTGGGGCCTATGTGAATAAGTCACAGAGGTCGACTTGGTTGCTTGTGACTTGGATGCTGATCCTACAACTACTTACACATGCAGAATTGCATTTCCATTTCCCAGATACTCATGGAGTCAACAGCAATAAGAGTATTGTGCGTCTGTCACCTGTGGCTTATCAGAAAACTATTTCATTTAATGCTTTGGGCTTTTTAAAAACATCTGACATCAATTCAAATATTTATTGAATTTCACTCCTTGTATTTTGCATTCAAACTGGAATCTTTAAAAACAACATTCCAGAGCAGAATGGGTAATGCTATGTACATTTCCATAAAGTGTAAGGCTACTAACTTTCCACAGCAGGATAGACTCAGTAACCTCTGTACTGAAGAGGAATTAACTGAAAGGTATTCAGACAACTCACTGGGAAACAACTAGTATGGGATAAAAAGAGTACTGTGTGTTCCATAAGCACATTTCATTTGGTAACAAACAGAGGACAATTGATAGATAATTGTAAAGGCCCAATTCCCTTCCAAATCCCAATCCTGCAAAACCTTCCTCACGTGAATAGCCCTGTTGACTTCACTGGGACTGCTCACATAAGGATTCACAAGATCAGATCCTTAATTAGTATGTCAACAAAGAACATGGTTAAACGGAATGAGTGGTTGTAAATGTCTGTCTACTACAATTAAGGAGAAATGCATGTTTAACAGGACTTTTTCTGACTATTATATTTCATAAAACATCAAGATGTTTTATGGCAGTTTTCTGCAAATTATTCCAGAACTAAAAATGATCTCCAACATCAATAGACCCATCTTCCATGGCTTCTGCCATTTAGCTTCTATACTACAATATTTATAGCAAACATGTCAAAAGATGGACATTACCTTGGTTTGTTTTCCAAAACACAACCCCATGCATTTGTCCTGAAATACCAATGCGACTAACCCTTTGAAGGTGCTCCTGGGGAAAAGCCGCAAGACATTCATTCAAGGCT
The DNA here is from genome assembly GCF_965140235.1 of Caretta caretta. NCBI lineage: Eukaryota > Metazoa > Chordata > Testudines > Cheloniidae > Caretta > Caretta caretta. The sequence continues at coordinate 3,842,440 of NC_134222.1, read as the reverse complement.
TTTATTATTTTCTGGACATCTTGCTCCATTCCCTGCAACCGTAAAATCAGCTATGAGGGTGTTGAGACATAATCTACTAGATTCATGTACTGCATTTACTTAAGCAGTGAAACAGTAGCTAGAAGTGAACACCATCTATTATTTAGCTTAACAATATACTGTTACTATAGCTGAATTACTGAGTTACTACTACATAGTTCAAAATTTCAACACACACTAATTTAGCTGATTTGTGGCTAAATAACATACATTAGAAACAAAGTTTAATTACCCACACACAAATAGATATGAATTATTCTATTAACGTATAACTTTGATTGTATAAACAAACAAGATGTTTACCTGCTGTTATTATAATTACTTATTATTTGTATTACTGTAGTGCCTGTCTTCACTACTAAAAAAGGCAAGGCCTAGGATCATAACAAGTCCATTAAGAGCATAGAGATGTACCTTCTATCTTTCTGCCCTGGTTTTTGCCAGGTTGTATCAATAGACACAATGGACCAGAAGCCCTTTAAGATGAAAGGATCTCGTTGCTTCTTTCTAACACACCATGCCCTATTTAAGCAGTGCTCTCATGAAGCTAATGATTGTATCCCGAAGTAAAGTGCAAAATGGGCTAGGGCAGTTTGCCTCTGTCCCCTGTGAAGCAGCATCACATACAAGATCAAGGTGCAGGGAAAGATCTATTTTAGGTTTTTCTAAGGTTCTGATAAATATGATCTAAGTATCTGGGCTTTCTGCTGTTTTCTAGATTCTCAGGCGAAGTACATAACTTGGGTTTGGGCTGTAAATTTCACTCGATCATGCTAGAGCAAAGACCGCTACGGCAGCTAACTATGATGCCATTTCAGAAAGTGCTCAGAGCTATGTCTGTTTTGAAACTCCACAAATCATTAGGAAAAAAAAAAAAAGTATTCACTGCCGATAGTAGAGAGACAAGGTGGGTGGGGTAATATCTTTTATTGGACCAACGTAATAAAATATATTACCTCACCCACCTTGTCTCGCAAATATCCTGGGACCAACACAGCTACACAACCACTGCACACTGGACAGCCAGAAACACTAATCAACACTAATTCTGTCTTCATTTGACTTAACCATTTAGGTACCTAACCACTGATTCTTTTAAAAACTGACCCTTCTAGAAACAGACTGTCTTACTCGGCTTGGCTTTTTCATACAGCACAAGAGAAGTTTTTTAAATTAGATTTGAGACATACAGACAGACACACATGCCTCCTTTCCCTTTTTTCCTAAAGAGCCAAGCGGCATCCTGCAAGGCATTAAAACAACGCTGATAAGTCACTGAAGCTGACATAACATGGTGGCACAAAGCTGAGTTGGTAAAACACAACACCTCTGTCTTGAGCTCTCTCTCACCTGTGCTCCAGCAGCCGGGCTATTAGCCTGGGCCTGTGTCTCCCTTGAACAGCTCTGGGTCACAATTTGCCCTTGCGCTGTCTCTACGACCAAGGCAGCCTTCACTGAGGTGGTGCCCAGATCTATGCCCAACACACACACAGTTCCAGGCGTGGCGCATGGACTCAGCCCTATAGCCTGGTTATCAGCCATCATTTGTGTTGTCCTGTGGCAGCAGCCACTTCCTGCACCACGGGGATGCGTTCAGTCCGCCTGCTGCCCAAGTAAACACCCAGCACAAGGCAGCAGTAAGGGACCGGCGCAGGGACTCAGCCCGGCAGCCTGGCTCCCACTCTCCAGCCCTGCTCCCTGGGGTGGCTCTCGGTTACTCGTCTCTCCACCGGCAGGGTGCCCAGGTCTCTGCCCTACGCACAGGCAGCACCAGGGCACAGGTCCAGCTGGCTCCGGGCTCCCATGGCAGGCCAGGGCTGGAGGGCCTGGGGCAGCAGCCGCCTGAGGGTTAAATCCAGCTCCAGGCAGGCTTGGGCTAAGCCCTGGGCTGCGCTGACCCTTGAACTGCGAATCTCGGAGCCACAGCAGCAGGGAGCCGCTGCCCGAGTAGAGCCGGGGAGGGGGAGGGATGGAGCCTCCCATCTTGAGTGTGGCAACACGCCCGCCCGCGACCCACGTCTGGCGCTTCCCAGGGCCCACCCCCCAAAAAAACCCCGTATCGAAAGAGTTTTAAGCAATACTTTAATTAAACCAAGAGCGAGACACCCCAGGTCATCGCTAGCGCCCCCAGCACCAGATGCCACACCCAAGATGGCGGCAGAGGGCGGCCATTGCGGCTCTACGGCACGCGAGAGGGAGCCAGCGGGAGGCCTGATATAGGCGGTCGCCTCACATGGGAGGAAGGAGCCGGCAGAGCGCTAGTCGGACAGAGCGGCCCGGCGGTAGCGGGTCGGTCTTTCTCCAGGGGGTTTGTTCTGCCCTCGGGGCGTACAGCGGAGCGGGGATCCCCCTCCGGAGGGGTGGCCCATGAGGACCACAAGTCCCAGCATGCACCGCGCCGCGTGGCCGTGGGACTGAGGGGGCGCGTGGGTGCGAGCCCTCCCCGCCCCCCATCTCCCCCGCCCCCTGGCTGGGGCGCTGAGACACCCCGCCTGTTCCCCCTGCCCTACCTAGAGCGCTGGGGTGGGTGAGGAGATGTGAGGGGGGAGGTGTGGGGCGGGGAAAAGGCAGGCGGGCTCTAGGTTCAGGGGCCCCTGGGGTGGGTGTGGGGCAAGGCAGGGTGGTGAGGGAGGTGGGTGGGGGAAGGGTTCTAGGTTCAGGGGCCCCTGGGGTGGGTGTGGGGCAAGGCAGGGTGGTGAGGTAGGTGGGTGGGGGAAGGGTTCTAGGTTCAGGGGCCCCTGGGGTGGGTGTGGGGCAAGGCAGGGTGGTGAGGTAGGTGGGTGGGGGAAGGGTTTTAGGTTCAGGGGTCCCTGGGGTGGGTGTGGGGCAAGGCAGGGTGGTGAGGTAGGTGGGTGGGGGAAGGGTTCTAGGTTCAGGGGCCCCTGGGGTGGGTGTGGGGCAAGGCAGGGTGGTGAGGGAGGTGGGTGGGGGAAGGGTTCTAGGTTCAGGGGCCCCTGGGGTGGGTGTGGGGCAAGGCAGGGTGGTGAGGGGGGCTGGGGAAGGGAGGGCTCTAGGCTCAGGTATCCTGGCCGCTGGGGTGGATGGGGGGCCAGAAATGGTGATGCAGGGTGGGCACCACGCTCGGTGGTGAGTGGGAGCTTGGCAAGCCAGGCTCAAGGTGGCCCCAGCCCCTGGGATGGGTGGGGGCTAGGTGTGGAGGTGAAGGGGCAGTGCTGGACTGGCCATGGTGTGTGGGGAAGTGATGGGTGAGATGAAGGGATGCAGGGCACAGTGGAAAAAGAGTGCTCGATGGGACTGTTCTGCTGCTGAAATTATGCAGGAGCCTAAACAAAACTTCCTTTCATTTGCTTTGTAGCGGTCTGAAGAATAGCATGATGGTGAAAAGATGGCTACTTCTCTCTGTGTTGTGTTTTTCGCTCTCATTGCTAAAACTTTGTGGTAAGTGTCTTCCAAATAGGGAAGCTTATCTAGCTGTGCACCAGATCAGCAGTCGGTTATTTATTCGCTAAAATGGCTGTAAAAGAAAAGGGTATCTGTGCTGAAAACCAAATAGTCTCCTGTTAAAGGTGACCGGTGTGAAATAGTGGTGTGTTTATAAGGGTATTGGCTCAGTGTAACAATTTCTAATAAAGAATTGCTCCAGCTGTTGTGGTGTTGGGAAACTTTCTTCCCTTATATATTTTACCTTCAGACTATTTTGTAGTGACAGCGCAGCATGTCTTCTTTCATTATTGATGTAAGTGACTAGGGTAGGTCAGTAGGCTAGACTCTATAGGTTTAGTCCTCATTATACTGAAGTCAGTGATGAATTTGGTGATCCTGTCTATGCTAGCTATTGGGTTTATAGGTGCCAGAAGTATTTACAAGATAAGACCACCAAATTCAGTCACTTGTAATATATAGAATTTTAACAAAAGATTTCTAAAAATTGCATTTAAAATAACACTTCTCCCCTAATTAAGAGGTCTTTATTCTTTGCTTTTATAAGCTTCTGATATTAGCAGGTATGAGTGGTGAATTCCTGGGCAGGCTTTAGGCATATGTCGGAATTTGGGCAGGGGAGTGGAAAAACTGTCTGTGGGAGGCTGAGCTATACTGTGGCACTTGCTTGTGTATGAAATGTAACCACACCCTAGTCACTTAAATAAAGTGACTGACAAGCAAGAAAAGCATAATCTTATTTCTCATATGCCTTATATGAATATTGTTGCATGGTGCACACTTCAATGGCAACAATTTCAAGCACAATAGCAAGATGTTGCTTGAGTACTGCAAGGGCAGGATAATGAGCTGAAGTTCTTGAATTTCTTGGTATTCTGCTGGGCTTGTGTCATGAATATAAAGGGAAGGGTAACCACCTTTAAATCCCTCCTGGCAAGAGGCAAAACCCTTTCACCTGTAAAGGGTTAAGAAGCTAAGAACCTTGCTGGCACCTGACCAAAATGACCAATGAGGAGATAAGATACTTTCAAAGCTGGGGCGGGGGCAGAACAAAGGGTTTGTCTGTTATGCTTTTGCTGGGAACAGATCAGGAATGCAGCTCAGAACTCCTGTAAAAAGTTAGTAAGTAATCTAGCTAGAAATGTGTTTAGATTTCTTTTGTTTAATGGCTGGTAAAATAGCTGTGCTGAATGGAATGTATATTCCTGTTTGTGTCTTTTTGTAACTTAAGGTTTTGCCTACAGGGATTCTCTGTTTTGAATCCGATTACCCTGTAAGGTATTTACCATCCTGATTTTTACAGAGGTGATTCTTTTACCGTTTCTTTAATAGTCTTCTTTTAAGAACCTGATTGCTTTTTCATTGTTCTTAAGATTCAAAGGTTTGGATCTGTGTTCACCTGTACAAATTGGTGAGGATTTTTATCAAGCCTTCCCCAGGAAAAAGGGTGTAGGGCTTTGAGAGGTCTTCCTGCAAAATATCCCCCCCCAAGTGGGCTCTTTCCCTGTTCCTTGTTTAACATGCTTGGTGGTGGCAGCATAGGGTTCAAGGACAAGACAAAGTTTGTACCTTGAAGTTTTTAACCTAAGCTGGTTAGAATAAGCTTTGTGGGAACCTGCATGAAAGACCCCCTTCTGTACCCTAGAGTTCAGAATAGGGAAGGAACCTTGACAGCTCATGTGGATCATGTAGCAATTTTAAGACCAGCTTTAAAGAGTTCTGATTCTTACAGGTAATTAGGATCCATTGCTGATCATAGCAAGAAACAATAACACTTAGCATTTTATAATTAGCTTAGAGTTTAAAGTATTTATAATAAACACATTATACACATGCAATTAATTTTGTTCCAGGAGACCATTGTTTGGCCCATTTACTGTTTTCAGTCTGCACTTTTCTCATTAATGTCTCAGAATTATTCAGTCACTCGGAAAAGTGCCAATGCTTACTTCCACACTGTTGCTAGTTGTCTGCCACTCTAACCCTTCCTGCTAACCACCCCTAGGAGCTCGTCTAACTGGTTTGTACTCTCAAATTGCTTTCTTCTGCCACACAAGAAAACAATTCCTCTTTTCAGGAAGGAGATTTTTCCTTTTGTAGAAATCTAAGCTTAATGTTTTTCTTTTTCCAGATGGAGCCATCATGCTCTCTGTCCCTGAAGTGGTTTCAGTAGAAAAGGGTAGCTTGACAAATATCACTGTGACGCTAAGGTAAGGTTAGAGCATCATTTTCAGTTTCTCTTCCTTTAATTCTCTGCTTTTGTTACACCCACAGGCATCAGACCAGAACAGAGAATGGACAAAACTTGTTCAGATAACTAACTAGATTTGCAGGAAAGATGAGGTGGCTTTGTTCATTTAGGGCAGTGGCTTTAAACCTTTTCTCATTTGTGGGCTCCCCCCCCTCCCCCATCTAATTTAGGTGCACGTCCCTTTGAAAATGTTAGACATAGTCTGCAGACCTCCAGGGGTCTGTGGACCAGAGGTTGAAAGCCACTGTTCTACAGTTATGACTACCTTTCACGGACCCCCGAGACATAGTCTGTGAACCCCCACCACTGGAGGGTTGAAAAACCACTGATTTCAGGTGAGTTTCATCTGTGTGCAGTGAGTTAGTACAAGGCCACTATTCCACTTGAGCTGTGGTACATAGCCTTCATACTGGCCCTCACGGGGATGAAAATTCACCATTGGGTACAAGCTCAGATAAGTCTGTATTTTTGTATCAATAAGTTTTGGCTAGATGTAAGATTCAAATTCATATGTCCTCTGTTGGAGTATTGAATTCTGCATTTGCCGGAAGATGGACTCAGTCTCTTCTAGCTCTAACTACTATGAGCCTAACAAAAACATGCTTCATGTACAAATTTATCTAGAAGGACACCTAAATGTTTTATAAATTGAACAGGTGTCACTGTTCCCAGCACAGAAGTGTAGCCATCTCAGAGCTGAAACACACACTGTAGCTGTGGAGTAGATATTTACTATAGTCCAGTGCTCATTTTCTCAGTCTCTCACGAATAGTGAGACTTTTCCCAAGAATGGAAAGTTCCTCTCAATGTGAGATGACTTGTGGGGAGAGGGAGGAAGACTTCAGAGAAGACTGCAGTGGTGGGGATTGGTGGGGTGTTTACAAAGTGGGAGGAGAAATAGGGAAATATCAGACCTTTTTTTTTTTTAAAGGTGTTTATCCATCTTTCAAACCCCTGTTAGAATTGACTAGTGGCTGCACAAAGGGATACATACAAGTTCTATCCAGTTCAGATTGGTTTGTCAGTAAAGGACAGTATCTGTTTCTAGAGTATCATGTTGGTGCCACAAGTGATGATTAAGTGTGAATTGTATGTGGTCCATCCAAAACAATATTGCCTAAGCTGCATGGAATCAATTCTCCCAGAAGGCCTGAAACCTCCTTTAAACACATGGATTTATAGGCTTCTTTTGACTTGTCTATCTTCACAGTGCCCCATTAAATGAGACGTTGGTGATAACATTTAATATCACATATTCGTCAAAAAATGGAACCATTGTTGAACTACCTGATCAAGTGAGTAACAAAACTGACTTCAGACCTTATACTAAAGCTTACAATTGGTCATAGTCTGACCTCATTAAAAATGAGGTGAATAGATGTAACCTTTTTTCCTTGTCTGACAGGTAATATTGCCTGCAGGTCTAAATTCAAGCTTTCAAGTGAAAGCTAAAGATGTTGGACAAGTTACAGTTTATCTTCATGCCAGTAATGCCAATGAAACTGGGTGAGTTAAACTACTATTCAACCCAGATCATGTGCAACTCCTTGGTATCCAAAGTAGTATAATAATTTCCCCCGCCCCTACACCATCTCCCAGTATCCTACTGATTACACTGCAAGTTCCCTTGATTAACATAAACATAGTCATCTTCTCTTATCTCTCCTTCTTCCTCCCCCCCCCCCCCCCCCCAAAAAAAAATGATGTTGAGATACGTGAAGTGGTACTGGTAGCTTCTGTATCTTGTAATCCATGAAACCTAACCTCCTAAGCATTCATAGGTCGGGTTCAGCAGCATGCTCTAAACTACACAAGAAAAGGCTCCAAGCATGCATGACAACACTACTCAAGCTGGATACCATTTGGCCCTAAACTCCATGGGCTACTGCTTTGTTGCTATGCCTATCTTGCGAACACGCTTCTGAGATTCATATCCTTGAATGTTAACAGCCTGACTCTCCTCTGCACACCCACAGCTTTCACAAGACTTCAATGCAAGCCACAAGTACTTAGCACATCCACAAACCTTCCTGCTTAAAGAGTCTCTTAAGGAATCATGTGTTCACAGGTGGAACTCTCTCTTCCTTGAGATCAGAAACTGGTGAGATGGGGAATGCTGAGTTGCATTTGCTTGTTGCCATTAATACCACAGCTCTGCAGGATAATGCATGGTCTTGTCACTTCCTCATTTCACTTCTGCTTTTAACTGTCTTGATCATGGCTATCGTTACCCACATCACAACATATCCAGGAACACAAGACAAGCTAGATAATAAGGCTTTGCTTGACAAGCATGAAGAGTAAAACCTTGCTGTTGCACAACAGTAACATACTAAGAGGCATAGAAGAAAGAGAGGAAGATGAGAGGCTTCAGAAGGCCTGTATAAGGGAGGGGAAAATGACAGAATAGAGGATTGAGGGTAGGCAAATCACTAGGATTTGTAGAAATCTTGGAAAGACCACAAGGGTGTGTGAAAAGGGGGAAAGCTTTATTGCTCTACTGAAACCCAACCCTAAATTTTGAGTAACTGAGTAGTTTTCTGCCCCACAAATTAGAATGAAGAAGTATGATCTGTGGAAAAGTGCAGAGAATATACTGACTGTTTAAAAACTGATTGATTAGTACAAATTCCTTTGCAGCCCCAGGATTCGATTCCAAGTGATTCATAGTAACATACTGAGGATTATAGACCAGGTGACTGGCTGGATCTATTTCTTTGCCTGGTCGATCTCCTTCTACCCTCAGGTTTTCGAAAACTGGCGACGAAAAAGGTAAGGAGACTAGCTGTGAAATGTGTGTGAGTCTCTTAGCAGTGATACAAATGGTCATGTGGACTGGTTTCTGAGTAGGATGGGGAATTATCAGAGATCCTTCTAATGTAGTTAGTTCCCATTAAAGAAGAAAACCATACCCCATTATCACAAGAGTCCATTAACGTCATTAATATAAAGTCTCTTGTAGCAAGCTCAAGTACCTTTCCTAGAAGGCTACTTTCCTCACAACTGTCTGAGTCAGAACTCCAAGGCACTGACCCTGCAATTGGTTTTGTCCAAATGGACCCCTGCAAAGTATCATTGAAGTCAATGGGCAGCAGTTCACATATGTAGCTCCGATTGCAGGATCAAGACCCAACTCACTGAAAGGTTTAAAAATACTAAAAGACCACTCAAACAAAACAACTCTCTTTGCTGGAGAAGTAACCTGTCAATGTTTGGGTCCCCCCCCCCCCCCCCCGCCGCCCTTCTTTCTCCCCTTGAGCACAATAGTGGACTCTTCAGATCTTAAATTCACCATCAGAGGGAGCCCATGTAGCGTCATGAACATACTGGCAACTTTGTAGCTAAAAAAATTGAGTAATAGGGTTCAAAGAAAAATGCACTCACTAGTATGTATGCCTCCTGAACAGACTCATCTCGATGGAAATTAGATTATGCCTATTATGTATGCGTAGGAGGGTAAATTTCCCCTAGTCACAATTCTGCTTAACTCCACAATTTCTCACCTGTTCCAATGAATGGTTATTCATGATTAAGGCTGCAAGTTTCACAGACGTTCCGTATTCCATGACTTCAGTGACTTCTGCAGCAGCCGGTGCGCCTGGCTCAGAGGCAGCTCAGGCAGCCCCTGTGTCAGGCATACTGGCCACTGCTAGGGCAGTCTCAGGCCTCCGCCCCCATAGCAGCAGTTTGGGTGTGGAAGGGGACAGGGGATTGGGGCATGGGACAAGGTGAGGCGGGCTCTGCACGGCACTTACCTTGGGGGGCTCCCCGGAAGTGGCAACATCCCCCTCGCTCAGCTGCTAGTCGAAGGCGTGGCCAGGCAGCGCTGCGAGCCAGTGGGAGCTGCAGAGGCGGTGCCCTGGGCAGAGGCAGTGCACAGAGCTGCCTGTCCACGCCTCTGCCTAGCAGCTGAGCAAGGGAGATATCGCTGCTTCTGGTGAGGCCCCCAGGTGGGTGCTGCCCAGAGCCCGCCTCACCCCATCTCGTGCCCCTGACCCCTCCCACACACAAACGCTGCTGCAGGGGCAGGAGAGAGCACAGAGCCAGGAAGGGAGCCAGCCCCAACCAGGGACCTGGGCCGCACACTGCCCCCACGTTTTAGTCACGGTATCTTTAGTAATAGTCATGGACAGGTCATGGGCCTTGAATTTTTGTTTCTGTCCTGTGACCTGTCCGTTACTTTTACTAAATACTTGTGACTAAAACTTAGCCTTATTCATATTGTGTATGTATGTATACTGTGGCAGCTGGAGAGTGCAGCCTCATTCTACTAAGCACTGTTCAAATATGTAAAACATACAGTCTACTCCAGGGCAGGGAGTACAGTTTTTTTTGCATGTTAGACACCTAGCGTAATTTTCTAAATGCCTAATTGACTTAAGAACCAAAGACCTATTTTCAAGACCACATCACCCACGTGCTTTTGCAAAATTTACCCCTAATCTCCATCACCTCAATTTCAGTTGCCATGTGAATAAGTTACTGGAAAGATGGGAGTGTGTTTAAAATACACACTGCAGTGGTGATGTCCCTCCTCTTCTGGGTCAGAGGGAGGCCTCACTACATCATCAGTATCACTGCCTAGTATCAGGGGGAATTAGCAGACCAGGCATTAGTGTCCTGACTGGTCTAACAGGGAAGAACCCCAAAGAGTCTATGGGCTCAGGCAAGGGCAGGGCTAACCTGTCGTCCTAGCTCTGGACGACAGTAGGCTAACACCTACCACCTGGCCTACGTTAGGGTGGGATGGTAGGGAGACCCAGGCCCACCGATCACTGGATCTGATTCTAACAATCTTGGAGTGGTCTGTCAGTGGGGAATCTAGCTGCAACACGCTGACCATGTTTCAGGCAGTGCTACAGCAGACTAGAGTCAGCTGTCCTGGGCAACTTCCTCCCCTCCAGGTGTACCTAGATTGAAGGGGTGTCCTCTGTCTCCCCAGGATAGGTGGCCAGCAGCAGTTCTGGCAGCTCCCCTGTAGACACAGGTTCCTTCACGAGCAGGATGCATCTATCTCCCTCACTGTTTCAGACCTAACTGAGCTGGAGCTCCACCTTTTATACTTCCTGTCCTATCTATCCACTTCTGGTGGGAAGGACAAGGTGGATCTGGCTCTGCCCACCTGGGCAGAGTGGGTGGTTCCTTAGAATCATAGAATATCAGGGTTGGAAGGGACCCCAGAAGGTCATCTAGTCCAACCCCCTGCTCGAAGCAGGACCAATTCCCAGTTAAATCATCCCAGCCAGGGCTTTGTCAAGCCTGACCTTAAAAACCTCTAAGGAAGGAGATTCTACCACCTCCCTAGGTAACGCATTCCAGTGTTTCACCACCCTCCTAGTGAAAAAGTTTTTCCTAATATCCAATCTAAACCTCCCCCACTGCAACTTGAGACCATTACTCCTCGTTCTGTCATCTGCTACCATTGAGAACAGTCTAGAGCCATCCTCTTTGGAACCCCCTTTCAGGTAGTTGAAAGCAGCTATCAAATCCCCCCTCATTCTTCTCTTCTGCAGGCTAAACAATCCCAGCTCCCTCAGCCTCTCCTCATAACTCATGTGTTCCAGACCCCTAATCATTTTTGTTGCCCTTCGCTGGACTCTCTCCAATTTATCCACATCCTTCTTGTAGTGTGGGGCCCAAAACTGGACACAGTACTCCAGATGAGGCCTCACCAATGTCGAATAGAGGGGAACGATCACGTCCCTCGATCTGCTCGCTATGCCCCTACTTATACATCCCAAAATGCCATTGGCCTTCTTGGCAACAAGGGCACACTGCTGACTCATATCCAGCTTCTCGTCCACTGTCACCCCTAGGTCCTTTTCCGCAGAACTGCTGCCTAGCCATTCGGCCCTGTCTGTAGCGGTGCATTGGATTCTTCCATCCTAAGTGCAGGACCCTGCACTTATCCTTATTGAACCTCATCAGATTTCTTTTGGCCCAATCCTCCAATTTGTCTAGGTCCTTCTGTATCCTATCCCTCCCCTCCAGCGTATCTACCACTCCTCCCAGTTTAGTATCATCCACAAATTTGCTGAGAGTGCAATCCACACCATCCTCCAGATCATTTATGAAGATATTGAACAAAACCGGCCCCAGGACCGACCCTTGGGGCACTCCACTTGATACCGGCTGCCAACTAGACATGGAGCCATTGATCACTACCCGTTGAGCCCGACAATCTAGCCAGCTTTCTACCCACCTTATAGTGTATTCATCCAGCCCATACTTCCTTAACTTGCTGACAAGAATACTGTGGGAGACCGTGTCAAAAGCTTTGCTAAAGTCAAGAAACAATACATCCACTGCTTTCCCTTCATCCACAGAACCAATAATCTCATCATAAAAGGCGATTAGATTAGTCAGGCATGACCTTCCTTCTGGCTTGGAGGGAGGGCACACAGCTTCACTGCGCACACACTGTAGTGCAAGTGACTACATGTGAATTTGAGCCCTGATGAACTTTCAATAGCACATGAATTGGAGGGAGAATGGAACTTTAAGTGCGTCCTCCAGTGACCTAACGCTAAACTATGACTTAATATGGATGGTTGACAAGATTTCTTTTTCCCCCAGGGTTGTAGAAGACACTGTATTTCTAACCAATTCATTTAGAATGCATGCCTTTAACAATGACAGGTTATCTTGCCTCTGACTTGAGGCTCTTAGTGAGTGAACAAACGATTGTCTATAAGTTTTTTAAATTCTTACCTGGAATGTGAGGACAGAACAGTGGGCAGCAGGAATGGACTCCTTCTGATGTAATGCTTCTGGTTGTGGATCTAATTTAAAATGCTATCTGATTCATTGCAGTTAACATAGGAATATGAATTTTGAAAGTAAACTTTATTGTAAACGCTATCAAAATATATAGTATGTGTGAGGGGCAACCCTCACTGCGAACAAATTACTTCTTTTATAAAGTGGTATGGCCGCAGTTTCTGCTTGGGACAGTAATTGTAAAAAACACTTAAATCAGAACCTTCTAGTGCCAGAAAGTCTGTCCCTCTATGGCACTGACCATACTGCTCCGCAGATGAATCTTTACATGTAAAGTGGTGTCTCTCTTTCTTTCTTAGTGTTGTTGGATTAAGCTTTGACTACATAGCGTTCAACCTCACTGGTTTCATAGCATACAGTGTATTTAATGTAGGACTTTTCTGGATTGCCTATATCAAGGTAAGTGCACTTGTTCTTTCAATGAAATATTTCATTACTTGTAGAACAGAGTTACAGTAGCTGACTTGCTTGGGTTTTTAATACACAGGAGCAGTTCCTACGCCAGTATCCCAATGGAGTGAACCCTGTGGACAGCAATGATGTTTTCTTCAGTCTCCATGCAGTAGCTTTAACTCTCTTTACAATATTTCAGTGCTGTATATATGAGGTGGGTTTACCTAGGATATTCTTATAGTCCAAATGAAGTCAAAACCGTTGATTATGTTTAAGCTTTGAGGCAATTATACCTAGCAATTATAGGGTTCTTCATTTTCACAGCACTCTACAAACATTAATTCTCAACATCCTTCTCAGATAGGAGAATACAACTGCCATTACAGCGGAAAATATGGGCACAATTTGTATTACTCTTACAAAGCCATGCGGAGTGGCAGAATCTGGTTTGGAATGTGGGAGTTGTTCTTGGGTTCCACTTCTGTGCTCAGTTCACTGCCTTCCCAATTACAAAATGTGTGTGGATGATCACTTACAGGCAGTAAACCTGCTAGGTGGAAAAAAATATTCTTACCTCTTCTGGATTACCAAGTTGTGAAAGAGGGGTGTGTGTATGTGCGCTCCTTGCTCCCTCTACCAGAATGGGATGCTTTCAGGAAAGGTCAGGGTATGTGGCAAGCGTGACTTTGGAAGCTTCTCTGTGCCCATCTCAAATATGCTATTACGAGCATAAAGCCCCGCAAATAGTCTTAATTTAGAACTGAGTAATAAAACAAGTTCCACAAAAACATTGCAGAAAGACTTTGACCCCTTCCTCCTGGCTGCTAACATTCTGAACAAGATTCCCATGGGAATTGGGACTTGGAAATTGCACTGTTTTATCCTAAACCTATAGCAAGCTATTATGATACTAAAACAATGTGGGGATCCTTGAGGAGGAGGAGGGGTCAATCTAGCCAGTTCCACAATGGGCTTTGGTTGTATGTTATGCTTAGCATTGTGCATCCTATGGTAACTGGGGTGGGAGGGAGCTGGGTATAATGAATTCTAAATGTATAAAATGTCTTGTTTTTCAGCGAGCTAGTCAAAGAGTGTCCAGAGTTGCTATTGGGCTACTTGTGATTGCATGGATCTTCACATTTACCACACTGTCCGTGGCTGCAGCTGGAGAAATCACATGGCTACAGTTCTTATTTTTCTTTTCTTACATTAAACTGGGAATCTCACTGATAAAATATTTTCCACAGGTAAAAATTGGCACTAATGTCTCCTAACTCAGGCAGATAGCAAGAGGCCACATCCTAATATAGGAGGCTACCTGGAAGAGCACTGTAGGTTCTTTAATATGTAGTGCATATGATTCTAGAATGCTGACTATGCTATGTTAGAATTGTGAGAAAACCAATCACTTGATTGATGGCTCTTGTGCTCATTAAGCATGCAAGTAACTTGCAATGTCTGAAAACTGTAGTTTGTTAAAGCAGCGAGGCTTTCTCTTACAGCTGGGGTTAACTGAAGCATTGAAAGCTCAATCTGCTTATCTGAGGTCAAAATAAGTGGAGAATTCTCTATTGCTGGGGTAGAATAAAAAGTTTTGGCTTGTTTTGACTGCTCGATCTGCAAAAATATTTGCATTTTATAGGTAAAGATCAAAGGCTGCAGCATATTTAAATTCACTTTGACTCCCTTGTAGGCATACATGAATTTTCGGCGGAAGAGTACTGAAGGGTGGAGCATTGGAAATGTGTTACTAGATTTTACTGGTGGAAGTTTCAGCCTCCTTCAGATGTTTTTGCAGTCTTACAACAACGGTAAGCATGAAATTGAAGTGTCTTTTAGGGCCTACATTTTCAATTAAAGAAAAACCTGCCACAAAGCACTTTCTTCCAGTCCAGACCCACTTAAGGTCATTCCCAAACCTAGGTGTCCTGCATGGCAATACATGCAGCCATCAGTGCTATAAAAATGTGGTAAAGAATAAGTGTTTGGCTGTCTTCTAATGTAAGCTATTTACACAGTTCTGTGTAACTATACAACAGCACAGAATACCTTATTGCATTAACCGTACAATGTCATGAAATCAAACTAAAGTTGATGAATAACACCTGTGCTGTTAAAAATAAACCATTTTAGTAACAACCTACGGTAATGACAAACTTGAACAATTTATCTCATAGACCCATAACTATGGGATAGCCATTATCCCTTGACTTTTAAGGATAGCCAAGACCAGTTTAAGACTATTAAATCAGTTAATGTGGGTGACAATGCAGATTTTCAGACTACCTTAATTTTTGACAGATGAATGGATATTAATCTTTGGAGATCCAACTAAGTTTGGACTGGGCCTCTTCTCCATCACCTTTGATGTAGTCTTTATCATCCAGCATTACTGTCTATATAGAACATCAGGCTATGAGTCTTTGAACTAAGACCCCACCCTGAATAGACAACAGTACGGATTTATTGGTTTTACCTCTATACTGGCTGATGGATTTCCAGACTACTCACCAGGTATCCACGTGAGTAGTGCGAGAGTCATGCTGTTGTTTATAATTCCTCTACCGTATAGGACTGTTGTGAACTTATTTTTTGCTTAATGGCAAATGCCTTAATGGATACTCCATTACCCTACCCTTTACAGCTGGAAAAGATTTGCAACCCTGGAAGCTAATTCCAAGCCAGCCTGTCTTGAGCTGGCCTAGTAATAGTGGCTATCTTTGACCAATACGGCATTTTGTGTGGGGCAAGGAAAGAGCTGGGCTTCCTTCAGCTGAACGCAACTGGAGGGTGAAAAACCGAACCAGGTACCTTTATAAAGTAGTGACCAAGAAACAGTTTGGTTTTTTTTGCGGACTGGACAGTAAAAATCTAACTCTACTGCTGCTGACTTCATCTTCTCCCAAACCAAGTTGTAAGTGGAAGGCGGCGGCTCAGGAAAAGACTGCTTGGTAACCACAGATACTGTTACAAGTAGGTACAATGGGTTAATGAAGGCACTAACCAAGAAGCATGAAGACCAGACCAGTCTTCATCAGATTTAATCTCACAGCACGTTCATATGACTGTGTCAAAAGCTGTACCTAAACATTAAATAAAAAAAACTGTTGTGATCTCTGCTACCATATACCACCAAGCACTTTCAGTAAAAGTGCTAAATCTAGTGCCAAACTTCTGAATATTTACTGCACTAAGTTGTAGAGTTGTTCACATTTGGTTCCATTGAAGTGCCTAGTCTGTGCTGTTAATGCAAGGGAACAATTTTATGTTAAGTCTGATCTTGTTCAATAGCCTAATGATTAAAATTTGTATTAATCTTTGTTTCCTCCCTTTTCCTGAGTAATCTAGGCAGTAGCTGATAAGCACTTATGGCACCTTCCAGGTAAAGATTTCAAAGCCTCAAGATTCCCTCTGCAAGGTAGACATCCATTTTATGTAGGTGGCTTGGGGTAAATAAGGTCTTTAAGTAAATAACAAGACCTTAACACAAGGTAATGTAGGAAGGTGGTGAATTGGGAATAAAACTTACTCCGGTGCTCTGAATTGCTTTCTCTGTAGTATGCGTGCAAAGGATGTAAGATATTTAATCTCTAAACAGGGCTGAACATTCTTGCACTTTAAACTGTACAACTTGGCACTATGCTATGTTAGGAGTAAGGAATAGCTTATACTAAAAGGGACTCTTAAACACACGATTTAGAATCAGTAGTGTTCAAGGTCTGATTACTTAATCCTGTGACCCTCCTGCCAGAGGGAAAATTAACTTGTTCTTCACTGAAAAGTTTAGGATGGTAAAATTTCAGAAGGGAATGTACTTCTCCCCAAGAGATGCTCCAAGTTGTAAATGGGTGAAGAATTTGCTGACTGTCACTTTACTGTTAGCTGTTTAGCATATCTTTACTTCAGCAGAATGTGGCTGTCTAAATGTTGTCAAGCAGCACTCAACCTGTTCTAAATCAGAAGAATTGGAGGGGTAGGAAGCTTGCACAAAAAGGGTGTAAATACATAAGTTGTCCTCTTATTAGAGACAGTTTCTTAAATTCATTTTATTGTGTAAAATCAAGACCACAGTACAAATAGCAGTGTACTTTTTTCTACAGTAAACAAAAATAAGGCCTATCTGTAAAGCTATTTACTACCACAGGATTTGTAATTTAAATGTCCAAAATTCCTTTTGGATTTTTTAGTATTACTGAATAAGGTAAAGTATAAAAAGAGGCATCTGCTGGTATGTCGAGATAGAGTGGAACATTCTTTGAGATGCATTTATCAAGTTTATAAAATTCATTCAAGTCAGAACCTAAATAGCACTGCAGTAATAAGTTAGTCTACAACCTCTTCAGTGTTCTAGTTAAAAAAATTTTTAACTGCTCTGAAGACAGCTGAAGTAAAGAGGTCATATACAGTGTCATTAAAACTAGTTCTGGACAATGAAGCAATTTTTTTGAATAACTGTAATTAAAGCTAGCCTGTATAATGCCTTAAAGTGTAAATGAGTTTCACTGAAGAGTATAAAACCCTTTAAGGATTTGTAGGAATCTCTTCTGCAAAAGCTCCTACAACTCCATAGTTTGGCCTTTGTGAAGGATTTCTGTAGTGTATATTTGCCTACCACAGGTGCAAGGATAGGAATTTTGGTACAATAGATGTTTGCAAGCTTGTTTGCACATTTCTACTTAATACAAGATTTAAATAAGTCTCCCACTACAAAACAGACCAGCTGCCCCTTCTATTCGAAGATTCTCTCTGCTAAATGTGGAATGAGGAAGTGGAACTTTGTAAATGTCTCCTGTATGGTCAGCAATGACAAAAGTTTCCATCTCTTTCCCAATTATTATTTTTGTTAAAAAAAACATAAGCCCTAGAGTTGCAATAATTATGGCATGTTAAAGCTAATTTCCCAAGTACTTTACAGTTGCAAAGTACCTCTATAGAAGACAAAATTATGATTGCTTTATAAAGTCTTGGAATTTGTTACTGAATCCCACACAGCTTCCATTATAATCTGTTTCTGCACCAACTGCTAGTTCAAACTTGTGTCCCTTTTATGATGAGCTGCTTGGTGAAGCAGACTAAAATCTTGCAGTGAACTCTTCAGGACAGACTATCCCTCAAGCACTGCAAGATATTCTGCTTAACTTCTGGTAGCACTTGATGCTAAGAGTAGTGTAGAGATGTCCTTATTGGACTTTCTACAAACTTTTACTTAAATGTAGCATCTTAAAAACCTGAGCCTGAACTAGCAAGGAACAATCTAACCCTTAACATTAGATTTTGAAAACTTACAGTAAAAACATTACCTCCTCTCCCCACTGTTAATCATTCACTCCTTTGCAGAAGCAGCTAACAGAGCTTTAAATGCTAAGCAATGGGGAACTCTTGCACTATAGGAGAATCATCTCCCACTAAGTTAACTGCATTTTCCACAGTTTCTTCCCTAAGAGAAGTATTTAGTGTTTTGCATGTTAACTGCTAACTTCCCCTGCCGCTGTAGTGTTACAGCTTTGCATACACAGTAGGGTAAGGTGCTGTTTTATGCAGCATATGCTACTGGAAGCCTTTCTGAAAGAGAAACTTGCTTCTGAAATGGCTAGAATTTACTATTCTCAGTTTAGAGTAAAAATGGTGCATATTTACCTTGTTGGGCAGCACTAGTGTTTGCAAACAACTCAGGTCTAGTATTTGCTTCCTTAGAAAAAAGGAGTGTCACTCTATAGATCCATCCCTCCCTCTGCCCCCCTCCCCCAAGCCCATTGCATAATTAGGACATCATGGACTGCTGAACAGCCTTCTGCAGGGAGTGTCTGGTCACCAGGAGCCGTACCACTTCTTCATTCCTCTTTGTCAGTCTCTTCCTCGCTTGGTCATGAGTTACCATTGTCATGTCCCACCCGTTCACCTACAAGAGAAGGTTTATCAGGAAACAATATTGTCAGTGGAGCTAGCCTTGTGAAGGTGACTAGCAAGCTGGGGCCTGTCTGTCAGTGTCTTGGCACTAGTGGGTTAAGTCAAGATAGGGTGAACTTTAAGGTTCAAAGGTTTGCTTTGGAGAAGTACCGGACAATTTAAGAACTGCTAGTACGACAAACATACCTGCAGGAGTCCTGGTGTCGCCTGGAATGAGGAAGTATATGAGAAGAGACTTAGCTTAGAGAAAGTTTGAACATGCACTGAAGGACTTGAAATGTGGAGAAGGCAGAGAGAAAACCGAGTGGAAGCAGACTTAATGAACAGCACCCAATCACTTCACCATCTCAAGGACACTTCATTACCCAAGGGAAAATCTGTTCAGACATTTCTGCTGGCTCTCAGGTGAGTTCCCTCATTGCAGAACTAAGGGAGGGTCTGGTGTGGATTTCTCTTCTGCTCTTGCTGAAGCTGGTACACTTTAAAAAAAATTACATAGTAAATGCGCCACAGCTAGCATCAGGACTGCTGTATAACCCAGTGGTTTGAGTTCTTCCCCCAGGCTGTAGGAGAGTCTGATTCAATTGACCCTCTGCCTGCTCACTGGAGTGTAGGCTATACTGGGTGGGGGTGGCCTCATACTTGCCTGTTGGAGCTGTTGACCCTTTACTTAAGTAGTGTTTGGGCCAGGCCAGGAGTTAGAATCACTCCCTAGTCCAGTGGTTGGATATTGCCTAGGAGGTGGGGGATTCTGGTTCAACAGGCAGAACCAGGATTTGAAGAAGAGATCTGTAGGGGGATTCCCAGCCTTCCAGGGCACATCTCAGTGAGGGAGAGCTCCCGGTTTGAATCCCCTTGTCCTGGAGAAGGGAACCAGTGTCTCCCGCATTCTAGGCACCTACCCTACACCTGCACCACAGAGGGCTCTTTGCTGCTATATCTTGCTTTGGCCCAATTAATATTTAAAGTGGAACAGCTTCAAGAAAAAGGACTTGAACTCCATGAGGCTCATTCCTGGCTCAGGACTTGAGCCCTGCTCTCCACCAGCACAGTGTGGCAGCATAACCACTACACTACCAAGGGCGCCTTACAGCCCATCTTTGCTTTGGCCTAATTAACCTCTAACTGAGCAACCCTCACGGCAGGATACCTCATAGCCTACCTGTTAGGGCAGTTACTTGCATGGCAGGGAGATGGCTGTTCAAATCCCCTCTCAGGAGACAAAGTGAGACTTTAACCAGACTCTTCCCACACCCTGGGTGAGTTTATACTCCAGTGGGTGGGTTAAGTGATTCTTATGGTGTCTGACCCAATTATTATTTAATTAAAGTGGAAGAGCTTCAACAGGAGAATACAAGCAACTGACATCAGACTGTCCCTTAGTGCAGCAATTAGGGCACTCACTGGGGAGATAGCAGTTGCCTGCACAAATCCCTTCTCATGAGGCACAAGGGGGAACTGACCCAGAGTCTACTACATAACTATTGGAGAAGAGCTAATGTAACACCCATTTTAAAAAAAGGCTCCAGAGAGGAGCATGGCAAGCATAACTTCAGTACTGGGCAAACTGGTTGACATATAGTAAAACACAGAATTATCAGACATCAATGAACATTGTTTGTTGGGTCTGAGTCAACACAGCTTTTGTAAAGGGAAATCATGCCTGACCAACCTACAGGCATTCTTTGAGGGGGTCAACAAGCATGTGGACAAGTATAGTGTACTTAAATTTCACAAGATCCCTCACCAAAGTCTCTTAAGCAAAGTAAGCAGTCATTGGAGAAGAGGGAAGGTCCTTTCATGGATCAGTAACTGGTTAAAAGACAAGAAACAAAGGGTAGGAATAAATGGTCAGTTTTCAGAATGGAGAGGTAAATAGTGGTGTCTCCTAAGGTCAGTACAGGGACCAGTCCTGTTCAGCATTCATAAAAGGGGTGGCAAAAGGAGTGAGGTGGCAAAATTTGCACATGATACAAAACTACTCAAGATAGTTAAGTCCAAAGCAGTCTGCTAATAGATAAAGGGATCTCACTTTTTTTTTGTAGACACCACACATGCAACAACATGCATGACTAAAAGGAGCTCTCACAAAGATGCACACACCAAAATTCAATGTTGATAACTGCAAAGTAATGCTCACTGGAAAACAATCCCAACTATATATAAAATGGGGTCTAAATTAGCTGTTACCACTCAAGACAGATCTTGGAGTCATTATGGATAATTCTTTGAAAATATCCACTCAATGTGCAGTAGCAGTCAAAAAAGCGAACAATGTTGGGAATCATTAAGGGATAGATAAGATGGAAAATATATTGCCTTTATATAAATTCACAGTACACCAACATCTAGAATACTGCATGCAGATATAGTCTTCCCTTCTCAAAAAATATACTGGAATTGAGAAAAGGGCATCAGAAATTATTAGGGGTATGGAACATATGAGGAGAGATTAAGACTGGGCCTTTTGAGCTTGGAAAAGAGTCTATAAAACCATGATTGGTGTGAAGAAGGTAAAGTGTTATTTACTCCTTCTCAAACAAGAACTAGGGGTCACTAAATGAAATTAATAGGCAACAGGTTTAAAAACAAAAAGGAAGTATTTCTTCACACAACATAGTTAACCTGTGGAACTCTTTGCCAGAGGATATTGTGAAGGCCAAGACTATAACAGGGTTCAAAAAAGAACTAGATAAGTGCACAGAGGATAGGTCCATCAATGGTTATTAGCCAGGATGGGCAGAGATGGTATCCCTACCTTTGTTTGCCAAAAGCTGGGAATGGGCAACAGGATGGATCACTTGATTACCTGTTCATTCCCTCTAGGGCACCTGTCATTGGCTACTGTCAGAAGACAGGCGACTGGGCTAGATGGACCTTTTATCTGCCTCATATGACCATTCTTATGTAACCACTGGATTAACAGTCATGAGGCAAAGCTACCTTGCCTCTCAGAGCACTCGAGCAATGGCAGCTCACTGTTCAAATCCCATCTCATAAGGCAGGAGGAGGAAACTGACCCAGGCTTGCCCCTATCCCAGGTGAGTACCCTGACCATGGAGATAAAGGGAGGCCAGCTCCTCCCAGACTGCCATGTGTGGCCTTAGGCAGTCCCTAAGCAGGCCTACAGACTGAGTCCCACCAGGGAGACAGACAGGGCATGTGTAAACCTGCTCCAGTTACCTAGAGCATGAGCAGTTTGAGGGCAAAGAGCTGAAATGCTGACACCTCGTCACCCATCAAAGATTATCTGATAGTCTAGGCCAGGGGTAGTCCATAGGCAGACTGCCAGCCAAATCCAGACCACCAGACACTTTTTTTAATAGACCTTAAGTCTTTTTATTTACTTATTTTCTCTGGAGTCTGGACCTTGACAAAAAATATTTGAGTACCCTGGTCTAGGAAGTAGCTATATCTCTGCCTGTTAATGGCTTTATAAATTAGGACCCTTACTTTGAATTCACAGCATGGACAATCCTGACCTAACCAGAGAGGTAATGAAGAACCAAGCATTAGCTGAGTCAATAGTCCTTGCTCAGTATCACTAGCAAGATTTGAAGGTAGGTAACTGCATTCCAAGCCAACTGCTGTTTTTTAGTCAAAAGATCTCACTATTGTATTGGGAAAGAAGTAACCATCTCTGGATCATGTGGCTGAGTTGTTTGCCAAGAACAAAACAAATGAGAAACTGCCAAGTGTAGCCTCTTCAGGCAGCACCTGAAACATGCCACTGATCAGTCAGACATACAGAATCATGCTGCAGTTCAGTATCCTCAAGTATCCCCTGTCAGCACCGGATGGGTGATAGGTAGTTCCTAACACAATGGTCCAGCTGCCTGCTCCAGCAGCCAGCCTCACCTTTGTGCAGTGTAGGTGGGAGTACCTGTGCAACAAGGAGATGCAAATGCTGCAGGGAAGATTTGGTGTGCTTGATGCATGCAGCTGTGACAGTAACAAGTGCAGCGACTGAGCACATCAGAGACAGATTCCGAGGGGCAGTGGAAATGTTTCAACAGTCTGCAAATTTCTGTGATTATTTTTTGAGTTAATACGGCCCAAAGGAGCATTGCATTAGATATCCAGTAGCTCACAGTTGTATACAGGGGTTACATTAGAGTGCTAGTTTGTTATTCACAAGATAGTCATACAAGACATTCTATAGCCTGGCTACTGAGTCCTTACGGTTATATAAATAGTATACATGTATTGTCATTGTACTCAGTGACAGTAAGACGATAATTATAGTTGTATGTGCTTGTTTAGCTTAATGTCTCCAGCTGAGCAGGTATCAAATTATATATGCTTTATAATTAAGGGGTAGGGGTCTTATCTACATAACTTCATAAACATAGCAGACAAAAACTCTTCTCAAATGAGTCCATTCTACACTGTATTGTGAGGTATTACATGGTACAAACAAGCTCATACTGTCATGTGACTATAGACTTCTGCTTTAACTGAAGGCAAAAAAGTATGGGGGTGGGGGGTGGTTTTTTTGGGCAGGATTCACATTCCTCCTCCTACTCCAGCCAGAGCAGATTGCATCAACTATACACAAAGGGATTTAAATATTTCCCAAAAACTTTCCATACAGGACTATTTGGAGTACACACTTGCATTATCAGTTGTATTTAGAAGCTTTCTGCCAATTTTGTTAAAAGTAGACTATGATTCTACAAGTAAAGGCCCTTTTTGGATTTTATCAATTTTTCAAATTGGATACTCCACAACATTTAGACATGTGATACAAAAAACCCTCACCATGAGGGTTGCATCTACATCCCCTCTGGGGATGACCACCAGGTATGTGCCTAATGTGGTAGCAATGACATTCTTCTACCTGCTGGGTTACCCTTAGTACCTTGGATGGATCACTATTAAAAGCCCAGCCCCACAAAGGCATGTTTGGGGGAAAGAACATGTGTCCGTCTGCTTCTTCATGATCTGCCTCGAGTTCTGGTATTGCAGAATGGTTGCCAGGCACCACTTTCAGAGCTTTGAGGTTCATGACCATTCAAGACCACGTGCTCAGTTGTGACTTATAGCTAACTACCTATAAGTCACTCTTCTGCAGGGGGCATTCATGTTGGCAGTTACAGCCAGAAGCCTCTTGTCTGGAGATAGGGAAGCTTTTCCAGACAGATTCCCAAGACAATCCATATGGGAAGGCAGTGACCTTTTATAAACTTCCTTGGGTAGCACATACAACAGTGGAACAATGAGCAGGTGAAACAGTCAAGAACAGAGCGAGTGGATGAGATTCACCATCACCCTACCTCTGAAATAGCCTGGAAAGCAGTGCTCCCTAGGGATCTTCTGGGCTGGGATTGTTCTGCATCTAGGCATTCCAGTATGTTCCTCTTCCTACCTTTGAATTTACCTGCATTATCTTGTCTCCAACCTGGAGTCCGGCAACTTCTGCTGGGCCTCCTTCTGTCACCCTTGTTACATAGATGCCCTGTAAGAGTCATGTTTTAGTTATTCCAGTTGGAATGGTTACAAATGCACACAAGGCAATAACCTTTACTTAGCAGCACCTTAAAAATGGATTCCATTAAAAAACAAATCTGATATTAGAAAACAGATGAGTCACACAAGAGCCCAAATGCAGCAGCAGTGCAAGTTGGCTACATTGACTAAGTGGGAAAGGAGTATAACATGGACCAATCAGACTGAGGGAGGACCAGGCATAGGCTTACAAAAAGTGTGTGCCACTCACTGAATTCAAGGTGAGTTGAGGGCACTCAGCCTCTTACTGGGGGTCTTAATTATTTAAGTTCAAAGAGAATCTGACCTTGTCAGTTTTATCTTCAGAGAAAGGATTCTGAGCAGGGTCCTGATCAATTCCACCTCCAATACTGAATCCAAGAATCAGATTTTCACCTTGACGGAGTTTATGGATTTCAACTCTTTGCTGAAAGAGATGGGAGGGGAAAAAGTGCAGGATTCACATCCCTTCTTCTACTCCAGCCAGAGTAGATTAAGTTTAGCTTTATTACATGTAACTATCTCTGAACATAGGACAACAGATTTTGTTTGGTGAGCTACTGTGTAACTTCCAGACAAAGGGAGCACATAAGATAGTTTACAAACGAAGGCCATATCACAAGCATGTTTTTTATATTTGCTTAGACAATGAGCAGGGATCTCTGGATCTAAAACCCATTGGTGGATGGGAGCATTTGCTATCTATCCCAAAGAGACAAGCAAACTTAACTTGGGCAACAGCTGTTTGTTTTAATTGATCCTGTTTAAAAGTTATCATTAAGATGAACCATTTCTGCCCTTCAGCAGTAACTGAGGAGCACTCTGTTGTCCTTGCTAGTAAGCCACAACAGAAATAAGCATCTCCAAACATATCCCTAAAGGACTTGGCACTTCAGCATCTAAAGGAGTTTAGCTTCTATCTCCGTTACCACAATTGAAATGGAAGGAGGGATGGCTCCAATAGCAGTAGACTTATATTGGAGATCAGCTTCCTTCAAGCCAGTAAAATGCAAGTGTCAATAACGAGCAGTCTCTCAAACCCACACATCTTGTTCTGTTTTGTCCATGGAAAAACTGCGAGTTCCTCCTTTGCGCTCTGCCAATGGGAGTATGTATCCTACTATTGTCACTCACCCACAATAGATAATGGGGCAGAGACTTCTGTTGTCTGCAACAAGTTCAGAAACTTAAAGTACTCTGAATGTAGGCCACTAACTCGGCTGAAGAGAGTCCAACTACCAAAGGGTTCACAAGACCAGCTGTAAAGTCGCCCCGGCATTAAGAGTACTAAAAAAGTCTTGATGAGAAAGTTCAGACACCAAGAGATTTTAAATCGTATGAGTAACAGCAGAGGCGCTCTTAGTGACAGAGATATGAAGGGGAGTCATGATCTCATCCAGAACCCTGTCCAGCCGGGGCCTCTCTGCAAAAGAAGTTGTTTAGTCTTTCCTCTTGAATTAGGCCCAGATCCCCCCAGGCTACAAACTGCTCTGCCAAACAAATGATTTGTGCAGCCTTTGCTGCATGACCTACTTCCACCAAAATTATGAGATTTATCATACACATCACCAGGAAGCCTGGTTTAAGTGTGATTAGTAATTCAAAGTGAGTTGCTTTGCAATCTTTGTTTCAGCAAGGAAAGTAGTTCACATTACTATCTTAGAACATTTTAATTTAATGAACTCAAGTATGACCAACTACAGTTCTATGTTTTTTACTGCCTCTATAGTAACAGAACTCTTAACTATAGCATTGCAAACCCACAGATTACAGATAAAACCAGAAACAAGGATTTAATTCTCAAAAGCTTGCTTGGCATCTCATTTTCACAAGGGTTTTAGCTAGTGAAGTACAAAATTAAATTTTTTTAATCTACTTCACAAGACTAGAATAGCTAAAGCAGATGCCACTCAACTTTTAAAGAGCACCATGCAGCACTGTCTAGTGGAGGACACAGAACAGTCAGTAAGTCTTGTCATGCTACCAGAGTGACACTTTGCATTGAGAGATTAGAAACTGTTTTTCCCTGCTCAGGGGAAGGTTCTTCCTTGTGAAATACTCCAAAATGTAAACAACCTATCTCCTCTAGGTAATTTTGGGTATGGTAACTAGCTTTCCCTTCTGACAGCAACTTCTGGAAAGAAAGCATGGGTTGAGGGCAAAATTACAGGCTACATGTAAAAAGAAAAGGAGTACTTGTGGCACCTTAGAGACTACCAAATTTATTTGAGCATAAGCTTTCGTGAGCTACAGCTCACTTCATCGGATGCATACAGTGTATTCAGCTGTAGCTCTTAAAGCTTATGCTCAAATAAATTTATTAGTCTCTAAGGTGCCACAAGTACTTTTCTTTTTGCGAATACAGACTAACACAGCTGCTACTCTAAAGGCTACATGTACGATTTTTGAAGTTTTTCTTCCCTCAAGTTTGCACGGCTGTCTTTTTCCATTCATCAGAATGCTTCCCTGGGTCAAGTGAGCCCATTTGGAATAGAAGAGGGAGGTGTCTAACTCAGCCAAGTAAACAAATAATCATTTTAATTGGAGTGAGACTCCATATGAGCTCATTGGAAATACTGACAACTTCCACAGACAAACTAAAAATTGCAGCATACCATAATAAGAGACAGACAAGGAACAGACTCCAGGCTGGCAGCCAAACAAGTGGATGGCAGCAGATTTGGTATCTTTTTATGTTGTCTTCAACACTGGAATTGGCTTGGAGGCAAGTTGTTGAGAACAAGGCTAACAGCAACAGCGTGCAGTCACATGGCATTTTTATCAAGCGTGCGTGGGGGGGGGAGTGGCGCTAAGGCACCACAACTTTAGCTGAACAAGGACATTCTTGGTTTTGTTTTGTTAACTGGTGATACTGAGATTCCAGTTCAAGAAAACCTATGCTCCTTGAGCAACATGGTGTGCAGGGTGTTTACCCACAGGAAAAGTAACCCATTGTAATCTGTGCACCATCATCTTCTATCCCAGAAGGCACCTTAACAGAAGGCACCATCTGCCAAGCTAAAGAGTGAACACTTTCCATCAAGATCACAATGGTTTTTGAAGAAAAATACTGTTAGAGAGGTCTGACATCTGAGGTGAAGTCCTCTGATAAGTGGCAAGTTGACTATGCTATGCCTCTTAAATCACAGCACGTACCATGATCCCAGTTTGCGCTCGGTTAGGCTGCCTGGCGTTGCAGGGAGATGTCAGAAATCTGACTTGTTTGACAGTCACTTGGTTGGACAGCTAGTGCATGCCACGGTGTGCACCACACCGATATGTGGCAAATTTTCACCTCTACACTTATGGTACGTTTTACTGGGCTTATTTTCTACGGAGAAGGGTTGATTCTGGAGTCAAATCAGCCCCCATCCAACCTGCACTGGCTTGCATTAGTAGCAGAACTCACACCAGCTCACACAGCCTCTAAGTTCTTTGTTCTCATCGGACTGTCAGAGACTTTGTGCAAAAAAGGTTATTTTTTCATCCCCTCCACTACAGCTACCGCAAAGTGACATGCATCGCTGCAGTCTTGTGCGCATCAGAAACGTAACCATAAGCAAATAGCGGAGACAGCATAATCCAGTGGACCTGGGAGACAGGACAGCTAGCTTTTGTTCCCTGCTCTACCACTGACTCACTATATGATCTTGGGCAAGTCAGATCACATCTGTGCTTCAGTTTTCCTGGATGTACAGAGGGGACAATGATACTTCAATCTTTGGATGAAAGTGGTAAGAAAAATGGTATAACCTAAAGTAGATCTGTAGTAAAATCCTTAATTAAAAAAATACAATAAGGGAAGCTAAGTCACCCAATCCTTTCACACCACCAAAATGAATTAGTTTGACTTTTCCATTCCCCCTACCCCAAATCTACAAACATGCTACGGTTCTTTTGCTTCAGAGCACATTTTTCAAATACCGTTTTACCACCTTGTTACTTAGCTGTACGTGTATACATGCACACATGCAGGTGCATCAAGGATGGGGGAAAGAGTTGTTACATGCTTCAGAATAGCCAGTGAACTGGAGAGGTCTCTTCGAGTTGCCTCCAGTACACTAGCTCGCTCCACGTTTCGACTGCCCAGGTTTCAGAGTAGCAGCCGTGTGAGTCTCTATCCGCAAAAAGAAAAGGAGGACTTGTGGCACCTTAGAGACCAACCAATTTATTGGAGCATGAGCTTTGGTGAGAGACAGCTCACTTCGTACAGACTAGGTAGCTCTTATGGAGTGCTCTATAAAGGAGGTCGCGACCAGCCTCGTTGTAGAGACGGGGGAAACAGAGGCACAGAGCCGGGAGGGGCCCGGCCCCAGGTCGCCCAGCTGGCCAGCGGCAGACTGGGACTCAGCTCTCCCAGCGCTCGGCCCCTTCCACCGCCAGGCGGCGCTTTCACCGCGCGAGCCTCGGCCCGAGCGCTTCCCGGAACCTCCCTCCGACTCCCCCGAAGCGGGGCGCGGCCAGAGCAAGCGCCTCCACCCCGGCTCCCGCGCCACCCGAGCCCAGCGCCCGCTCCCACACGCGCTGCGCTGCTGTCAAACGCCGCCGCCGTGGTGGGTTTTGCTGGCAGCCGAGCAGCCCGAAGGAGACTTTTCCCCTTCTCCCCCCGGGGGGTGGGGGGCAGGAACCCAGCCCGCGCGCGCCCCTTTGCGCCCGGTGACCGGAGCGGCAGCGCGCCCCGCCCGGGGTAGGGAGCTCGGCCCCGCAGCCGGCGGGGAGCCGGGCAGGTTCGCCCGGCCCGGCCCGGCCCGGCCGAGTGTTTGCACGGGGCGGGGCGGGGCGGGCAGCGCTGCCCCGGGGCGTCTCCCGCGCTCCGCACGGGCCGGCTGGAAGCGCGGACTGCCCCGTGCGCCGCCCCGAGCGGCTCGCGACCCGCCGCCAGAGCTGAGGGGGCTGCTCGGGGCGAGGTCCTGCCGGGCGGGGGGGGGCGGGGCGCTACGGGGACACGGTCCCGCCCGGGGCCGCCCCCTCCCCAGCGCTCGGCCCCGCCCGGGGGCGGCCCCTGCCCCACTCACCACCACGGCGGTGACCGGCTGCCCCGGGATGTACGACATGGCCCCGCCCGGCAGCTCGCGCCCGACTCGCCGGCGCGCCCGCCGCCTCGCCAACAAAAGGTCCCTCCGGCCCCGCCCCTCGCTCCGCAGCCGAGGAGCCAATCGGGCGCCGCCTCAGGCCGAGAGAGCAACGGCGCGTGCGCATCGAGAGCGGCGCGGGGCTGGGGGGGGGCGCGGCGTTTCCCAGCAGCCTTTGAGCCAAGATGGCGGGCGGCCGCCGGCGGTAGGCGCGGGTGAGTCGCGGCTGTTACCTCAGCGGGGCCGGGCGGCCGCTGGGGGTCCGTAGTGACGTCGTCCCGGGCCCGGCCTCACCCTCACCCTCGGGTCAAACCGAGCCTGGCGGCGCTGCCTCAGGCGTGTCCTTCGCGCCTTGCTCTGGGCGGCCCCCGTCCAGGCCTGGACCCCGGGCGGGGGCTGGGCTCCGGCGGCCCCCCGGGCGGGGTGGGGGTGAGGCTCCGGTGGGGCCCCCCCCGGGGCGGGGCGGGGTGGGAGCGGGGGGGCTCGCCCTGGAGGCCGCTGGTGATGCGCTCGGGACCTGCTGTTTCTAGTGTGGAAGCCGGGCTGCGGGAAGGGGCGCAGAGTAGTTTCGAGGCCGATATTCTGCCCCATAAAGGTGCAGGAGCGAGCTGGGGCCAGCCTGGTTCTGCAGCACAGGGTGGTGTCCCCGCGGGCCCGGCCATGGCACTGCGGACTCCATCCCCCAGGCTGATCCTGTATCCCCAGCCATGCTCGGGGCTAAATTGCAGCTGCACTTGGTGTCTTGGCTGGGGGTGAAAGCGGTGCTTTCTTTTAGTCCCTCCTGGAGTCGGTGACCCCAGAGAACACTAAATGAGGGGTGAGTTTAAACTTCAGATTCCTCACCTGTGCTTCACTAAGCATGGGGAAAAGGGAGCTAGCTTGGGGCTGGGTGGTTTTGCTTTAACTCGGACCAGGGAAAGGAGGAGATGTGGATTTAAATCTGCTTTTACTGCCATTTTGTATAACATATCTATGAATATTAAAGTTTGTGAAATCTTTCTTTTACAGAAAGCTACGGTTGGAGTCTAAACTGCTTGACAAGCCCTTTCGCTTTTGTGTTCTGGTTGCATTTCACCTCAGGTAATTACATTGAGGCACTCCAAATTTCCCAGAAGCTTCAATTAAGCACAATGCCCTTTGCTTTTAGTCCTGAAGTCTTAGGTAGTGTTGCTATTGAACAACTAGCATGTTCCACCCTAGCGATAGCTGCGTTACACTGTTGAGTAGAGTGATCCCTGTATCTAGTTATTTTGGGTCTAAGCCAAGTGGAGCAGGGGTTCTTTAATATTAGTAAAGCACACTGAAATCATTCTATAAAAAATGCTATAGAAATGCCAAGTAGTGGTTTTAATGCAGTGTGCAGCTACATTTGGTTAATTGGGTCCTGTAGTGTCTAGATACTACTTCCTTGGATTTAATTACAACTTCAAAATTTAGGTAGTTAGCTAAAGAGGTGGCATTGTTGAACAGACCAGACTGATCGAAATTAAGTGTAAATAGGAAATCTTATCCAAACTCTGTGTGCTACAACAAGGAGGATAACAAGGAAAAGGAGGATGTGAATTTAAAAGTTGAGTTGCTGTTAGAACTATGTGTATGTACACAACAATATGTTGCAGGAAAAGGCCATATAATGAGGTTACTCATCTCTAAATTGGGCTTGCAAGTCTTATACTGGAAGCTAGGTTCCCTGCAAGCTGCATGCTTGGGCCAAGTGGCTGCCCAGGTGATTAGCTGAACATCTACACCCTGGCAATATGTGTTCATGTGCCTCTCCCCCCACAGTGCTTGTCCTGCAGCTGCTCCTCTCCTACTTGCTTTGCAGGGGGGGGGAGGGGGTGTTGCTGATGTCAGGATGTTGACCCTGTACCCCATCTCTGCAGAGCAGGGCAGAGGGGACACAGCCTGGCTCAGGAAGGACTTGGAACTGCTGGGGTGAATGATGAGTGCCTTTCTTAAAGAGACAGTGCACTGAGATTTCCCCAGCAGCCAGCTCTCTCACACTTCCCCCCACCCCCATATACCCCATCTCTGCAGAGTGGGGAAGGGGAGACGAGGGCTCAGGACAGAGCAGGAGAGCTTTCAGTGAGTGTCTTAAAGAGAGAGCGCATGGCATCTCTCAGAATCATCCCCAGCAGCCAGCACACACCCAGTCTGTCACTCTCACACACACACTCACCTCCCAACACATAATTGTATTAGTGTTACTACTTGGTACTTCCTGCAATGCACATATAGTCTCTAATTTTATTCTTTCAACGTGTTATTTTAGGGTTTTGACTGGTCTATGCATTTCATAATTTTTATTTCTCTTACACTTTAAATTATTTGAGTAGTGAGTCCTAAAATGCCTAACCTGTTCTAGCTGGAGTAATTATCCCTATAGTTACTCTTAAAAATATATATATATGGGTTTTCTGTTTCTACTGGAGATGCACATCCCCAATTTATTCTGCGCACATGGGTGGAAAAAATTAGAGGGAACATTGATTGGAACAAAAATTCTATTTTTTTCAGATGGCCTAAATTTTTCTTACTCTAACAAGTAAATTTGTGTGCTGTAAACATATGTAATGAGATTGGTACTGTTTTGTTTGTGTGTGGTGTTAATGACTAAAAGGCTTTGCGTTTTAGATGTAAACTTACCTGATTAACTCAAGTTAATTTTATATTTGCATAGAGTCCAAGTGCAGACTACCTGATTTGCTTGAATGTTTTAGCAGCTCTTTGAATACCATCAGTTATAACAGCTAGTGGACATGTGAATAGCTCCTTGATTTCTTGTAGTTATTCAAAGACCACCACTTATTTCTAGTGCAGATAACTGGGAATACAGTTTGTCCAAGACACTACTCAAATTAATTTTTTTCAAAGGGTATGAACAATGTTCTGATGTCTGATGCATTCCATATGCTGTCAGGCGTGATGTTACCAAAATGTGCAACAGATTATAGGTACTCTTCAGTTTATCGATTTATTGATGGTGATTTTTGCTAAAGAGGACAATTTCCAAGTAGCAGTGCATTTTTCACTCTCAGTTCCTGTTGTTAGTTATGCACAGGAGGGAAAATTGTTCTGTCCCATCTTCCCAAATAAAATGAAATTGACTTAGTATAATAGTTTCTTTTCTCTCCTTTGACGTAGTCTCGTTGGGAGAGAGAAATCCTTGACTCCAAACCAGAGCAATGGCTACCATGGTGGCTAAGCGAGAAGGGCCTCAGTTCATCAGCGAAGGAGCAGTCCGAGGGAATGCAGCCATTCTGGATTATTGCAGGACATCCGTTTCTGCCTTGTCAGGAGCAACAGCAGGAATTCTTGGCCTGACTGGTTTACATGGCTTCATCTTCTACTTCTTGGCTTCTGTCCTTCTCTCAGTGCTTTTGGTATTAAAAGCTGGACGGCGGTGGAATAAGTACTTTAAATCCCGAAGGCCACTTTTCACTGGGGGGCTTATCGGAGGCCTCTTCACGTATGTCCTCTTCTGGACTTTCCTCTATGGCATGGTGCATGTCTACTAAAAAGAGTAGTAACCACTTTAGCTGCAATGGGTTTTAATGAAATGGGAGGACTGTTGCCAAAAACTCATCTAAACAACTATACCAGCTTTTTAAATTGTTGTTCACTGCTTGTATTGTTAAGGCGGTCAGTAACTTATGTCTGAGAACAAAATTCTGTAGTATTTGTCTAAGTAAATTGAATGTAAAACGTCTTACAGAAAAGTCCCTTAAATTGGTTCCCACGCTTCTATAAGTATCCTGTGAATCGCTAAAAATCGCCATTTGTCCACTATTCTCAGCTGGCTTTATTCCTTTTACATTCTGCATCTGTAAGATCAGAAATAGCAGCTATATTTTACTGTGTGTTCCTACTGTCACCGTTTGCACCAGCGTACAAGCACTGGTAAAGTATTTTTAACCAGAAGCTTAATGCAATGAAATCTGAAAGGCAGCACTGACACAAAGTTAATTTCACAGTAATATGTAATTAAATGTACATGAAGCTCTGGACAGAAGTATCTTATTTGTCTGGATCATTCGTGTAAGTAATCCTGGCTGCAGTCACTTTATAAACAGGAAATTAAAGCTACTAAAACATTTCAGTCTCTTCCATGCATTGACTTTGCAGAGCATTTTTTTTAATGGCAGATATAAAAGGTAATAAGTAGCACAGTGCTTTCCACTGCCATACTACATTATGCCAAAGGAAACCACAGTATCCTATGAATCAGTATCCATTATAGCTAATGTGAACAAACACACAGCCAGAGATCTGGAATAGACTCACTCTTAGTATTTCCCCAAACATACAATGCATTATTGTGGTAATATACTTCATTTTCTGCAAGAAAAATCAAGGACCGACTGAGCTGTAAACTGTAGCTTTTAGCTATAGGATAGACCCTGCAATCCCTCTTCATCCATTTTCTTAGTGAATGGGTATATAGTCTATGCACTTGTATGGTGACAGGGCTCTGAAGCACACTGATATACACTTAGCAGTATTTCCATACAAGGAGAAAACCAAATAGTCAGTAGCATTTTTGCAGTTCACCCTATTCTAAAACATAAATTACTAACCAGTGACAGAACAGTCAGTGTAAAACATTTTCCCACTTATACTTTGAAATGCTTTTTTTAAAGTAGTCTTCCCTCTATTTTAAACTTTATTTAATATTAAAACAAAGACATTATATATGATAAAGGGAAATTGACAATGATACTATAAATATTGTCAGCCATACTATATATTTACAATAGTTTTATCTTTGGTCTCCTGCAAAATAACATGGTCTAGTTACTTAATTCTGTCAGAGCTATTTTTCTGTATTGTCATGCATCTTTTAAACATGGGCACTTTAGCTATGCTTAGATGGGCAGCTTTATTAATATACTTGTACTGTTCAAATGTTGAGTATCAGAGGGGTAACTGTGTTAGTCTGGATCTGTAAAAGCGGCAAAGAGTCCTGTGGCACTTTATTAGACAGACGTACTGGAGCCTAAGCTTTCGTGGCTGAATACCCACTTTGTCAGATGCTTGCATCCGCTGAAGTGGGTATTCACCCACAAAAGCTTATGCTCCAATACGTCTGTTAGTCTATAAGGTGCCACAGGACTCTTTGCTGCTTGTTCAAATGTTGTGCATGCTTTTAAAAACAAAATGGAGAAACCAGCATGTATATGGTTAATCACCATTATCTAAAATAATGCAACTTACAGAAGAGACGCAACATTGGCCTAAAATAGACAAATTCCACTGCTGTATATTAACTCCAAGAAAAATATCAAACTCTATTTAAAAAAAACCCTCTGAGAATCCGGTAGTTACTGTTTATGAATAATCTCTGTACTGAGTTTAAAGAAAAAAAATGGGGATCAAATTTTGTGATGAGGGACCTAAAGTCTTCAACTCTGGAAGTGAGTTAGGTCCTTTCTAACAAGGTAGCATTATTTGGGCAGGTTAAAGTATTAGACTACAAAGCAGGCCTAGCCTTGCCTTGTTTTTATTTCTGATGAGCTGTTTGATTGAATCATACCGTAGTATGAGGTGATACAGCATTGTATTATATTTGTTTCAGCTTCAAAAACTACTTAAGTATAGATGGTTAAGATAGTTATATTGGCTTAGTAAGTTTACACAGTCCTGTTTGCATCAAGCTAATGCTGTCAGGTTTCACCTTAACACATCATTCACCAGTTTTTTAATTGAGTGAAAAGACTGATGTAGGACTATTAATGTCATATTTCAAAACAAGGCAGATTAATCTTCACCACCTACCATTTTCATCCAAGGCTAGTGAGTCAAATTCATCCTAAGGAAGCACAGAGCCAAGTAGAATTGACTTTTGTGCTTTTGCTTCCTAGTGTTTTTTGGGAAGTTATATCACCATCTGAATTTAGGCCACAGAGCTTTGAGAGTCAAAAACCAATGGAGCAAAAAAAAAGTTTTAAGTATTAGATTTCTAACTTTTAAATAAATCCTGTAACTTGTGGGGTTAGGAGATACAGAATGACTTGGGAAACAAAGTTCAATTGGTGTTATTCCCCTCCCACACCCCCACATTTTAAACTATGGATAACGAAAGAGCAGACACAGTAGCTGTCCCTCACTAGAGCCTGCCTGACCCAGTAACAGTGACTATCCATTCCTACTGGCAGACGTATCAAATTCCTCCTCTTTCAGGAATGAGTAAGTAAGGTAGAGAGGATAATCATCCATGAGCTAAACAAAAAGCACAGTGACAATAAAAGGGAGTTTCTGAGAAAAGCAGATGAAACCAACTGGTAAAGGAAGGGAGGCTTGGTCATTGAATGTGCTGTCATTGACAGGTGCCTTGATGCATGCTGTTAACACATTGAATGCTTGATACTTTCTTTCCACATTCAGCTTCCAAGGGCAGTTTGTTCAAAAGAAAATTCAGACAAAAAAGTGTTATCAGGCCAGTT
The DNA here is from genome assembly GCF_965140235.1 of Caretta caretta. Taxonomy (NCBI): domain Eukaryota; kingdom Metazoa; phylum Chordata; order Testudines; family Cheloniidae; genus Caretta; species Caretta caretta. The sequence continues at coordinate 3,806,666 of NC_134222.1, read as the reverse complement.
ATACAAGCATTTGTCAACTTCCTTAGAAAGAAGTATCACCCAACTTGTTTCAAAATATTCCCCTAATCAGCTAACTGCTGTGCCACACTATGCTTTCTTGTACCCCAAAATGTCCAGTTACCTGGACCAATTACTAGGGGACAAACCCCATCCCTTTACTGTAGGTTATTCTGGTATTTTTAAACACTAGATTTAACAGAAGTTCTATATTTATTTGCTCATGAGAGCTTTGCCAGGCCAACTGCAAATATCACTGAGCCTGGTTGGTTTTGGAGTGGGGTTGGTAAAGTGCTTCTATGGAAATAGGAGGATACCATGGTCTATATAGTAAGTGCTCTTCCTGTGAAAACATCTTTAGAGTCACTTTACCTGTGGTATGATGTTACCTGAACTACAGACAAATTGAATGGAACGCTAGATCTCATTTATCTCAACAGCAGCCCAAATTATTTCAATCTACTCTTACAGGTAGATCATGCAAGACTTGGGAACTGGTGTGCAGTGCAGTGCAGCTGAACAGAAGGTGATTCTGTTTTCCCAACCTCAACCCTCCTAACAATGTCAAATGCCACATGTTCTTTGATAGTGATCTTTCACTAGCAAAGCAATGCAGTGCTAGGGAATAATGCTGATTATCTATGTATGTGCATATAAAAATGTTACCTGGTTTCTTCTACATTTTTCTTTATAATACAAAAATTCTGTAGCAATGACAGGTGTCATCAGCTCAAGACAGGGAAGAATGCCTTAGGTCAGAAGGTGTGATATTTTTAGCAAACTGCTCTCTTGAACAGAATAGCTATAACTGACTTCTTTGGGCATCCAAATGATACAATAGACCTGACCAGGGGTGTCTCCACCTCAAAGTTTGGTTGCTGTGTTTTACCACCGTAGTCTTTATGGAACGTGTTTTCCAATTGACAGACCCTTAGGTCTCAACTGTCTGTAGTTGTCTCTGCTGCTCTAATGTAGCCAGTGATTCTGAGTTCTGGTTCCCATTCACTGTTCCACCTGGTAAAGACTTCCTTGAACTGGACCTGTGGGAACAAAAGGCAAGAATGGCAGTACCTTGAGTTTATTTACCTTGTGAAGCAGAAGAGGGGTCTTGGTAGGACCTTCAGCATTTCCAGGAGACACAGACAAAGAATGTTTAAACCATTGCTTCTAGAGATGGGTAAATTTCTCCCTGGCTTGGCTAATGGACAGAACTGAGCCATTTTCATAAGTAGTCTGTTTTGACTAAACTATAACTGTTCAAAACAAATGTTTGTTGTTTCAATTGATTGTTTTTTAAGGTCCACTTGTACATCACAGAAGCTAAGTTGAGTCATAGATTTTTGCATAATGCCAGCAATGGCCTCAGGGCACCTTGCTGTAACTCCAGTAGGAGCTCCTCACGTAGCCACATGCACAAATAACCTTATCTATTCCACAAAGCTCATACTGAATTTGTGATGTCAAGTTTTTTAGAAAAAAATCTTTCCCACAATTTGTTGGCAACTTCATGATTGAAACAGAGGGGGCAGTTGTTCCACTGATGTAGATCTGTAAACTCCCTGTTAATTCAAGTAGATTGCACACAAATATAATCAAAAGGAGCTTAGACGGTACATGAAAAATAAATGTCAACGTGACGCTCAGACTTCAGGATTCAGAGCAATGGAGCTCTGGCACTGTGATAATGTTCTATTACAGGGACTATGTACTCGAGGTTTTATTAGATGGATGCTGGTGCAGCAGTGACTCACGCTGCCATTCTCAGTTGGCTGAACTCCAGTGGCACAGAAAATGGATCTACAGGGTCTAAGTCTGCCATACCTGAGAGGACATGGCCCCTGTTGCATCCCTGCCAGGCCTACATCAGCTTAGCACTGAATCCACCCTTTAACATAGCAGCTCTCGGGCTGGAGTTGTAATTTTCATCTTTATAAGTGAAAGGACAAGGCATCCAATACTTTTAGTAGTTGCCATTGATTCCATTTGGCATCATTATGGATGAAGAGGCAGGAGGCCATTTGCAGCTTGAACAATGACACAGCAGTTTCCCTGACTCCAGAAATGACTTATGGAGGGAGCAGCTCGGCTACATTCATCTGTATGCATGTAATTTCCTGGAAGCAAATGCCTTTCCTCTACAATTAAAATTTCCCGTGTTTCTATATTTCTGTCCATTTAATGACTGGACGGTCTAATGCTACACACATAAATGCAACAAGAGTCCCACTTACTTCACTTCCTCATATTTTTTGCCTCGATAGAAGTTGCTCTTTTTCATCAAATACAGCAGCACCACGTCGCAGAAGAAAGCCCCCTGCAAAATATTGGAGGCAGCACAGTACTATAAAAAGCAACGGAAAGCAAATGCATAATCTCCCTGTAAAAATCCCCAAAGCCACTACCTTGTCCTCCTCCCAATCTCTCTTGAAAACTCACCTGTGCTGTGAAGCCTACAAAATGTTTGACAATGGCTACTCTCAGCCAGCCTACCGTGACTGTTGCTTATTATGGTAATCGTGATCCTCCCACTGTCACCTTGTGCTCTCGTTTGCGTGTTGCATCCACCTGTTCTCTCACGCTCAGACTGTAAGCTCTTTGAGCCTAGGACTGTCTTTGCCTGATGTGCATAGAGCACCTAGCGCACTGGGGTCCTGTTTGGCAACTCTAGGCACTACTGCAGTGCAAATAATCATGTCTTCAATCCCAACCTTGCATATGAAAGGCTTTAGCAAAGCAATTGTTTCCACTCTGTGGGACCAGAATACCCGAGGCTACTAGATATAACTTAATTAGATAGCTCCAGGGCATCTGAGCACCTCACAACAACCCTGTGAGGCAGGACAGTTGTATTATCTATCCCCGTTGTGCAGATGGGAAACTGAGGCATAGAGGAAATATGTGATTTGCCCAAGGTTCCACAGGAAGTCTGCAGCTAAAGCAGGAATTAAAACCAGGTCTTCTAAATCCCAGACTAGCACCCTAACTGCTGCACCATCCTTTCTCGGTATCATCCATATCTGCTTACCCAAAAATAACTGGTGACTTCCGCTACCAAGAAATGCAGCCAGCGTTAAGACTGGTACATGTTAGCATGGAAAAGACACCGGGTTCACAAACATCAACATCCGCATTTGCTACATATGGACCAGGAATGTGATTCTATTTAGCTTTTATTATTCATTAACACAGCAACATGCCAATTTCCCTCAGCAGGAGTATCTTGCCCAGATTGGTTTCAGACAATGGGACAAACAAGAGAAGGAAAAAGACACCAAGTCACAATTCACAGGGGGCTTATTATAAAGTCTACTCAGTAATAATTCAGTGATAATGGGATTAATCTTGCTTTGTCTGTCTAGGCTTTCACACTATAGTCATCACCATGGTATCTGAGCTAAGAGATGTCAGCATATCACAGCTTCTTCCTTGTGCATGCGTTGCATCTCTCAAGTACAATAGTAGGCCTAATTTGCAGCAGGCACTGGTTAAAGGAGGAAAACAAAGGCTATGGCACAGTTTATAATCTAAGCATTTATACTGTGCTCATTACCGCAGTGTCTGTTCTCCCTAATGTGTTCTGCCATGCTGGGGTGCCCACAGCGCAAAGTGTATTAACTGATGGCTCCCTTTTAAAGGCACAATCCCAACCGATCAGCCTTTCTAAAGAACTTGACTATTTTTTCAGGCCAACTGTTTATCCTGGAAACATCTCAACCGCAGGATTTGGACATGGTTCAGGTTCTGATGCTTTTCTTTCATCCGTAAATAGGATGATACATTTACTTACTGCACCCATAAGCGCAAGTCCTGAGCCCACGTTGATTATCGTTGGAATGATGTTAAATTTACCTGCCTGAAAGAAATAATAAAACACTTTGTGTTAGCCGAGCAGTTACCACAAGCTGAACTGATGGCCACAGAGTTACACTTAGGGTAAATTTGGCTCGATGCATGTGTTTCATTAGCAGTACGTGATGGAAGCCAGCAGGCAGAGTTACTGAGCAAGCTTTGAGACTAGGGCTACATTCTAAGAGGCATGGGTTTGTCTGGTAGCAGCCTGGCCCTGCTTGCCTTCCTGGGGCTGTGGTGTCACACCAGACTAGGTCTCTCCTGTATGCTGATCCTCTTTCTCCAGCTCTACTTCTCATACTACAGTGGGTATTGACAGGAAACCCAATAACATCTTCCATAGTCCTCTTACTGCTGGACATCACATGAACCAGTTTCCTCAATGAGCATGAGATGTGTAGAGTGGATCCTGCTGGCTGATATTGACTAATCTATTAATCTTACTTTGAGCAGCCTAGTGCTTCCCTTCAGCCTCAGCTGCACTCCAGGCTCTTTTCTTCCCTTTGTGTATCAAGGCAGCTTGCTAGTGCCAATGAAACATTGCCTGCCAAGAATCCTCCCCCCTCACAAACAAGGGGGTGGTTTCGCCCTAGTGCTGCCCTTTCCCACTCTGGTGGTACCTACCCAACAACAAAAGTCTGACTCCACCCTTATTTCTTCCAGGACCAGAAATATCCTGGTCTAGGCTCCTCACCTTGCCATTCACCATCACATCAAAGCGTATTCCGTAGGCTTTTATCAGTGTCCTGTACTCGACTCCTTCAGCATCCTTGTAATATTTGGCAAATCTAGAAAGCAGAGAATGCAAGAACATTGATTTTTAACCCAGTCACCTGCCTCCCTCACGTAAGAACAAGTTTGAATTCACCCTCTCTGTTCAAACCCAGGTATATTTCCCTTTAAAAATCAGGGGTATATTTGATGTCCTAAACTTGAGGTCTCAGAGGAGCATGTGGATGGGTTCTGTATCAGCCAGTTCTTGACATCATGTTTCATTTCTAGCCTTAGCCAGACTAATAGGAAAGCCTTTCTTGCTGGGTAGCTCTAAGCCTATTGAAATCACTGTAATGGCCTCAGCGTACATTTCCTTATCATTACAGTGGGAGACTGGAAGGTAAAAACCCTAAACCTGTTCAATTTCCATGGATCACTCTCAGTGGCTGGCTGACCGTGGTGGGGGTGATGATGCAGAAGCAGTGCTTAATGCAGAATATGAAAGACTCAGCAAAACTCATAGAAGATCTCTAATTCTAGATTAGGAATCACTGCAAATACATCAAGACTTCGGTGTCTGCAGTGTGTGAATGGTACTAGCTTTGTGGAGAGAGAGAGAGACTGTGTGTGTGTGTAAGTAAACTGCGATGAAAATTTTAAAAGGCCATATACCATGGAACTGGCATAGGCTCAGCTGAAAGAGTTAGCCAGGAATAGTTAGGAACAGAATCTGATTTAACCTATGAGCCGATACTGTTACAGTGGCATTTTCAAGGGCCCCTGTGCCTGAGAGTTACACAGTGGTACCCAGTCCCATCATTGCCTTTGATTACCTGAAGTTGTATCCAGAGGAGATGGATTTTTCCGCAAACTTGTTGTCCAGACGGCTAAAAGAATAGTGAGGGTTGCATTCAGAAGGAGGTTTATCAAGATCACAGTCCCATTCAATCTGAATTCCTATCACACCACCCTTAACGAAAGAGAGACACGTTTTCAGTGTGCTTTTTTGTAGCTTGGCTTGGTTTGTTCATTTTTAAATCATGTCTGCTCCTCTGCCAAGTGTCCCTTGAGGGAGATAAAAGAGAAGTAGGCTCCTCTGGTCCTGAACTCATACTCAGATCAGGATGAGCCAAACTTAGGCAACTGTGGTTAATCATATTTTTCTACAGTCATCCTGGCTCTTCCCATGCTGGGCATCTGGAGACAGTTTCACTGACAGCTTCCTCACAGTGCTCCTGACACCAATTCCAACCCCACCTAGAAGGGCCCATCTGTACTCTCTGTTGTAATGAGGATTTTCATGCCCAGGGTGTTCATTAAGTTCCTGTTAGCTGACGTGTTCACTTTAGCGAAGAGGACCTTTGTCCACTAGTGGTAAAATTCTGTCCTGTGCAGAGGGTCAGCATGAGGACTGTGGAGCACTTAGCCCTAATTATGCGGGGACTTGAGAGGGGCTTAGGTCTTGCGCTGGCTCCTCTGTACAGTAAATTTCAGCACTAACAGTAAAATATTCTGTATTTCTTTGGACTTGAAAGGGTTCCACAGGTGGAAGCATCAGTCAATGGTATATTCATGAAAGCTACGTTACCTTTAGGGAGTATAGTTAAATGTAGTCCTTCAAGGGACCTGAAGAAGAGCTCTGTGTAACGCAAAAGCTTGTCCCTTTCACCAATAGGAGTTGGTCCAATAGAAGATATGACCTCACCCACCTTGTCCTTCAAGGGACACTGTTAAAGCTGGCTGTGGCAGGGATGGTGACATTTTAACATGTAAGGTTCAGGACTTCTTTACATAGATCCAAAACAGACATTTCAACCATGTTTTAAAAGAACATCCTGTGAGCAACTCATACACAGCCCTACAATAACAAACTAGGGTGCTCAGCCAGACATGTACAAGGTACCCAACAGTAATGCACAATTGGGCAGGTGGAAATACTTCAGTTCCATGGGGTTATTATAGGCAAGAGACAAGATGATTTTAAAGCTCAATGACCTGCCATAGTTCTGGATATGAGAAGTCCTCATAGGGGTGAGGGGGAGTTTTGGTCACTGGAAGGATTATCAGCTTTTCCAGAGAGGAATGTCTGTTTAGCTGGTGCGGTGTATGGGAGAATAAGGAATGTTCATACCTTAGATGCCATGTCCTGAAAGTTGTTCCCAGCCCAGCTCACGAGTTTGCCCAGGTGGAATATGGGGCAGTAAAGGTGCTGTGCACTGAAGTGGCAGTTTTTCAGGTAGAATTCATCGTCAGTGTTTAGCACATTAGTCCTGCATATAGTGAACAACAGAACCAGTCTGACCTTTCTCTTTGCCTGCCCTACAGAACAGCCGTAGGAAGATTCTCTTCCAAGGCCACAGAGATGAGTCTCCTCTTCGACACCCACCATAATAATCCAATAGGACAGAAAGGGCATTCTTGCCACTAACCCTATTATCCTGTGAGCATCTCTGCAGCCACCCCCAATGAATGCATTCTGCTGTGCTTGGATGCAAACAGACCCTGAGCCTGCACATAGATCCACGCAGGCAGATTTATGCCCATGCAGACCTGACAGCAAGATCAGGCTCTAAAGGAGGATGCAACCCTCATTCAGGCAGTGACTTTCGAAACCACACCTGGATTGTTCCTTCAGTTTTTAAGCAGAGCTTCCTGTTGCAATTCTGTCTCGTGTTCTCTCTCATAACAATAGGCTAGAAATGCACAACTGAAGCTACCCAGAGTGGTGATGGGAAAATGCTCGTTTTGATAGAGATTTCTGTAAGTAGAGCCATAGCCAATAGCTCCTGTTCCCACCTTCACACCCATCCTTACAAGTGGAATATTGAAAAATCAGCATTTTCCACTCAACTTGCCCAGGTTATTTCATTTTTACAGCATAATAATTTGGGGGTGAAACTCCAAAATGTTCTTATTTTTTACCTAACCAGTGAAAACACAATCCCCCATCAACTTCCCCCAGCTTGGGGAGCTGGTTTCTTTCTAAATGAAGGCCCAAGTACCCCACTCCCCTTTCCCCCGAATACTGCTGGTTGATGGACATGCTGGGTTTAGATCATGTAGGCTATTAGGGAGGCTGCCAGCCCAGTTGTACTCTAGGCATGAGAGGGGAATACCCCAATATTCATATACATGGGCTTGTTATCCAGTTAGATTAATAAAAATCCTATGATGGAAATAATGGGTCATATTCATCCCATTGGTCAGTGCAATGTCAGCTTGGATACACATAGCCAGACAACTGTCAAAGATTACGTTCCATAAGTGACGGTCTAAATCCAGCCACTGTTTGGCTGGGAAGCTCTCACCAGACTGAAAATCTTCCCCTAAAATCAAATCCTTCATTACCTTCCCTGCTCCTACATAGCCAGAAACCAAATACTGTCCTCCGGTTACCAACAGGAAACAGTCACCGTCCTAGACAGGAGTGTTCAGATCACATGCCAACATGCATTGAGGAGAAAAACACAGGAGCTATTTGGATTATTGACAAAAGAAAGGTTGCTGATAGAGAAAGAAACAGAGACAGGCACACACTTACTTGGAGAATTTAAACTTAGGGAAGCGGATCGAGTTTTTGATGTAAACAGTGAAGTTTTCTGCATTCGCTAAAAGCGGTTTCCTGAAAGAGAGGGGGCAAAGTTCTCTTGGGTTTATACTCATTGTTCTTCTGCCCATTGACATTTAACTGACATGTTCATGTAATAAGCAGAAGCAGAATCCAATCCTGCAGAATGCCCCCTGAAGACAGAGAAAGGGCTGCTGCACAGACCCTTGGCTCCTACTGAGAATCAGTTCTGTTCCACACTCTTCCCCTTTGGCCAGCCTCCCTCGGTTGTCATGTTTTGTCGGGGAGTTGTTTGAGAAAAGGGCAGTGTTAGAGGGAGTCAGGCAATAGCAAGAGTTGGAAGATGCCCTGCAAGAAGCATGTGCACCATCTTTAGAAGGAGCAAGGTGTGGGCCCCAAGGCACCCTCATGCAGAATTTCCTGCTGCCCTGACACATTTTAAACATAGCAGATGTTTCTGACCTCGTGCGTTCAAGCCAACGGGAATCTCTGCAAATACAACCCAGCGACTTATCTTCAGTTGCTTGTTAGGAAACGGAAGCCATGCTTCAAAATAAGACAAAAGACAGGCAACTCATGCTCAGTGAAATTGCCAGAAGGGGAACATACTTGGGCTTGGACTTTTTCTCCACCGGACACCACGCTAATATTTCACACGTCCCATTGGTGTTGCTCCCGACTTTCAAACAGCGGCCAGTCTTGACCCCTATGGTGCAGACAAGGTCATGGAAAAGGTCATTCAAGGCTGATACCTCCCTTTTTCCTGGCCCACTAGAGCAGATGAAATGTTACTTTGTCTTCATTGTAACCCTAAATCCTCCCAGCTGTGAAATGTTCTCTCCCTGCTTGAACAACTGCTCTGTTGTTGCTTTTCCTAGCAGCCTCAGGGTATCTTGGCAGGGAGACTGTGATCCATTTGGTTTAGCAGAGCTCTGTTTAAATGGGCTGTAAACAAGTCAATGACCTCAAATAAAGATGGCTAAGCGAGAGTGAAGTCACTGCTGCTCCCTCTCAGTTACTGACTGGAGACATCCGGGACCACGACAGTCCCAGCAGCTCAGCATGATATTGGCTTTCATCTCCCCAAAGAACAGCAGTCCACCATGACACATCCAGGGGTTCCCTTTCTTCCAAGGAGCCCTGGGTCCTTTGTTAATTGCTGACCTCAGTCTCAGGGCTGTTGGGGGGCCACTGCTGACCATGCTACAGTGCTCGGCTCAGGCTGGGGCTCCTGATACAGTCGATTCCATTTGAAAAAGCCAGGTCACTTTGAAAGGCAAGAGCTGGGCTGTTGTGAATCATCAACCACCCTTTACAGCACACAGGGAGGAGGGGAGGAGGAACTGTCCCAGTAACATCTATGGCTCAGGGCCAACAAGATGTGTAATGATATGCAGTGACCCCCCCCCCCAAAAAAAAAACAACCAAACAAACAAAAAAAACCTCCTGGGGTTACGGCCCAGACCCAAGGTCATAGTCCCAACTGCTCTGGAGTGCCCAGGGAGATCAATGGACACATCCCTATCTTGCTATCTCCTGTTAAAAAGGGAGTGTTCCCAATATCATAAAAAGAACAGGAGGACTTGTGGCACCTTCGAGACTAACACATTTATTTGAGCATGAAGTGAGCCACAAGTCCTCCTGTCCCACTTGCTTTCCTCAGCCAGGCCTCCGAAGCGTTTTGCTGACTGGCCAAGTCAGTGCCCAGGGGGTGCCACTACTCCAGCACACCTATCCTCCACGGCTCTTTACCCAGTTACTCATGCCACATGCCTTGGGCAACTCCTCTTGATCCAGACTCCCAACTGGCTGCATTCAGAACCATAGACATGCTGTGAAATCTCTGCCCCGGGGAGATCCTTGGGGATTCTGCAATATATTTAATGCCAAGCACCAAGAATCCTGTTAGGCCCAGGCTAGGTGTTGGAGCCAGCTGACCCTGCCCTGCTGCTGCTACCAATGTGTGTCGCAGGATAGGATATAAGTCAACCAATGGTAAAATACATTATTAATGACAGGTTTCAGAGTAACAGCCGTGTTAGTCTGTATTCACAAAAAGAAAAGGAGTACTTGTGGCACCTTAGAGACTAACCAATTTATTTGAGCATAAGCTTTCGTGAGCTACAGCTCACTTCATCAGATGCATCCGATGAAGTGAGCTGTAGCTCACGAAAGCTTATGCTCAAATAAATTGGTTAGTCTCTAAGGTGCCACAAGTACTCCTTTTCTTTTTACATTATTAATGTAATTTATGTCGGCTTTGTGCTCCTGAAAAGAGAAGACTAAGAACACTGGTTAGGACCAGGTGCACTGTGGGCAGGTGTGGCACCCGATTTCCCCACAGCTCTGCTGATGCATCTCCATCCTGCAGGACCCCCAGCTTCCAGTCCTGGGTCCACCTCTATGGCCACTTTCTCAAGCTCTCCCAAGGCCACATCCCGTTACTCACTAAGAGACTCCCATAAAGCTCTGCCAAGACACCTCAGTCATGACTTGCAACACCCCTGTTATTCTGGGACAGAGACTCCCATAAATCTCTCCCTCCTCCTCCAATCGTCTTCTCAAGCTAAGTTCTTAAGTGGAGAATTGTCTTCCTCAGAAGGCAAGCTAATTGCTCAGGATGTGCAGGGGGATGATCTCATCTCTTACCATTGCCAGCTATCACAGCTTCCCCCGCAGGGCAGTCCCTGTTCTTGCTGCACAGTGCGTCTCGAATGCCAGTACTCTGCAAAGCAGATGATTGCAGCAAGTAAGGCATGTGATAGAAAGCATAGTGTGCTTTCACTGGAACGCTCCTCCACATAGAACTTCATGTACCCGCCACCCCAAAAACACTTAGATTTGCATTGTGGGGGTGAAGAACTAAGTGAAAGGGATACATCTGAACTCATGTCAGCCTCCCAAAATTCACTCATCCACTCAGGCTGGATGAACAAGGTTTTTGATAGGAGAGTAAAATATTATTTTCTTCTTCCTCCTCATCACAGTAATTGGGTGAGACTTTCAAAAAATACCTAAGTGATTTAGAAACTTGAGTCCCTTGTTCTCCTAGGTGATGTAGGTGCTTTAGGAAATCCCATCCTCTCTCTCTGGCATACTTCCATGAGGTTTACATGAATGATTTCAGTAGGGTAATTAGGTCACTTTTACAAAGAGCCACCAAGTGCATCCCTTACGCAATGGGGACCACATATAAAATATTGTCCTGGAGGAAATGTACAGTTTAACAAATGGGGTGTGCACGCTAGCACTCAAGAACAGCCCTGCAGTAACCTACCCTCGGACTGGGTCTATCTATCATGTTATTTTTTATGACATGTCAATCACTCGCATCTGAACAATTGAGAGAGAGGAAAATGAGAGGAAAACAGATTGCACTCCCCGGCTCCCACAGGTCTCTAAAAACAAGCAGGAGGAAACAAACTATTATTAAAATGATGGGATAACGCTACCTTTGCTTTAATCTAAAAAACTTTCTCACTCTGAAATAAAGCAGAGACATCCTGTGTGATTGGACACATTCTTATTCCTCTTCCATCTCTGCATGCTATGCTAACCTGGCCACTTGAGGGCAGTGTTGTCTTACCCAGCTAAGCTCCATTGTCTGGTAGGCCTCCAGAGTGCTTAATTTCAGATGACCTCTTCAGACAGACATGGAGCCCAGCCAGAGGAAATGACTGTCATTAACTAGGCCTCAGCCCTGAGAGCTTGTTACCAACACACACACTGGCTTTCCCAACTGCCTGAGGGTTTGCTACAAAAATTGGCCCAGGATAGGGCAAAGTTAGTAAGGATACTGGTGAGATGGTAAATAATGGAGCAAAACATTTCTACATGTTTATGACCGACAGCAGCCCAGCCAGCTCAGGCTCTTGGCACTAACGAACAGTCTTTTATGATAGGACTGGAAAGAACTCCTGTTCCTTGCCTAATTTAGGACCCAATCCTGAAAGGTGCTGAGCCGGAGTTAGTCAGAACTGCAGGTGTTCAGCACCTCTCAGGTTGGGGCCTGTAACAGGGGAACTGTCCCCTTTAAGGCTGGCAGGGACTAGGGGTCAGGTAAGTTTTGGGAGAGAGGAAGTGATCTCAGGGAATAATTAGTGTTTGCAGAAAATCCAGGGTACTGTCTCTTGTAGTGTAGGATGGGGACAGGATCCCCTCTCTCCTAGCCAATCAAGGCAAGCTCTGGGAACGAGGGCAGTAGACATTGTGCGCCTGTTCCCTCATAACGATGGAGACATAGCAGGACTGCTGCCCTTTGCCTGCCCAGGGAGAAAAGGACTAAACTACAAAGCTGGGAGAAGCTGGTTTAAGGCTACAGCACACGGGCCCCAAGAGATTGTCTGTGTGGCTCCTGAACAAAGGAGAGGAAGCTTGTCTGAATCAGCACATAGGCCCCAGGAGGAAGGCTGGGGAGTCCAGAATGAAGGAGAAGTGTTGTTGGCCCAACGGGCTAAAAGAGTTTGTATTTGGGAGAAGATTAAATGGATAAGACCTCACAAAGGGAGATCCTATTTTAAGTATTCCGGCCTGTAAATTATTGTAAAGAACTAATAGGGATATAAGGCTGGGTGCCTGCAGGGCTACCTCATGCCATGAAGGGGTGCTCTGAGACCACCCCCAGCTACAGGTTCTTTCTTCTGGCATTACTGCAAGAGAGTCGTCTCTACACGAAACCCAGGATTGTTTCATTTGGACTCCACTTGATCTCTTCATATGACCACTCTCCCTTAGCTAAAAGGTTACCTTTCTCTAATGACTGTATGCTGTTATGGCCTGATTTCCAGTGGTGCTGAGGTCCTGCACTTCTCATTGAAGTCAATAGAGGATATAAAGTGCTCAGCACCTCTGAAAATTAAGCCAGCCGATTCTGCACTCCCCAAGGGCTAATCCACTTCTTCCCTGGTCAAGTTACTCTTCTACAGGCCTGAGAAAACACCTGCCCCCCCCAGCTATGTTCACAGCCTCTCAAGTATTCAAGTTTCTCAACTTTCCTCTTTGTTCATTCGTATCCATATTTTTTGGGGGGGGAAATGAAGGAAGTGGGGGCAGTTCTTCCTACCTCAGGGCATGTGTCCTGCCTTTGATTTGGGGTCACAATCAGATTTGTCATAACGAAGAAAACATTTTCACCCTAAAAAAAAAAAAAGAAGAAAAGAAAATTTATAAACTCTTTTTAACTCCTAGGATCCGGTTTAAAACATTAGTGCTAATAAGAACCCATCACAGCAGATGTGTTGTTTTATAATAATAAAACCGAGTTCTTATCTAGCACTGCTCAGGTGGTAGCGTCTTCGGCTGATCAGTTTTTCCCACTAATCTGATTCAGTCCATAGTTTAGGAGGCTCCTGCTCCTGGAGTCCTCACGGGCACAAAGGGCTTGTCTACACTGGCACTTCACAGCGCTGCAACTTTCTCACTCGGGTGTGGGGTGTGAAAAAACACGACCCTGAGCGCAGCAAGTTTAAGCACGGTAACGTGCCAGTGTAGACAGTGCGCCAGCCCTCGGAGCCGTGCTCCCAGCACTGGGAGCTTCGCCCCTCGTGGAGGTGGCTTTTTTAGAGCGCTGGGAGAGCTCTTTCCCAGCGCTCTGCCGCGACCACACAAACCACGTTGCAGTAGACTAGCCCTGAGCTCTCACATAGCAGCATCTGCAAGTAATGCCTTCTACCATCTCCAGGTGATGAGAAGACTCTGTCCCATCCTAGCGGGCAATGACCTGGTTATACACACCCTGGTCTCCTCTCATCTGAACTACAGCAATGTGATAGACCTGGGCACGAAGCCTTCTGTACTTAAGAAATGCCAACTCTCCTCCACTCTCTACACTTGCATCCTATAGAACAGCAAGTCAAGGTTCAGGTCTTGGTCCTTATCTTCAAGGTGCTCAATGGCTTGTCTCAATAGCATGTGTAAAAGAGCCTAAAGCTCCAGGATAAGGACTGTGGTCAACAACTCCACCCCTCAGGCCTGATGGAACTGTCTGCCACACAGGTAAGGCTTACCGGTGCAGGAGACAGTGCTTCTCCGGGGGCTGGTCCCAGACTGGAATGAATGCCCCCAGAACCGAGGACCATCCCAAATTCTCACCACCTCCTGCTCCAAATGCCATCTGCACTTCTCCGACCTGCCTTCTCCAATATAAACTCAGGGCAACAGGCACTTAAAAACAAACAAACAATTGCTCCCAAAACAAAATGCTCCACTGCACATACAATTCTCCCTGTCGAGAGAGGATGACAGAAAAGTGTGTATCAGATGTTGGTCACATTACTTAATGCACTGCTGGAAAGTGCTCAGATGCTATAGTGATGAACGCGGGATAAAAACCTATATAGGACAGAATAGATTTGATTGCTGCACTGACATACAGACACAAGCATACTGGTTCTGTATTATTAATGGCACTGGCTAAACATGCTGGAAGTGATGTTCTATATCCACACCAGGGAGGGGTTCTGTGATGCACTGTGTTTGCATGGTTAGCCGATGGAATACACTTTATTTAGTGGAACATTACTTGGCTTTTAAAAATACATTTGTCTCTAACATCGCATCCTGTTTTGCTGCATCGATTATTACTGGGGCCAGCAACCAGCAGCACCTGGGGCATTTGGGAGTGGGTTTGAGTGAAATGCATTAACCTTGAAGCATAATCAAGAGGATAAACCAAAAGCTCTGGAGACCTTGGGAAGCAGCATTTACCAGCTCCGTTCACTCTCCTTTCAAAGTACAGTCCCTTCTTGTGTCAGTTCTATGAGCAGCTTCCATCTGACGACGGAACAAGTTGGGAAGGAAAAGGATGTGTGTTCAAGGTTCACCACCACAAATGCTGCTGCTATGACAGTGGGAGTCTCCCAGGATTTTCCAGTAACAATCCAGTAACTGGCACTGCAGCAGCTTGCCGCGTTACTGCAGGAGACTGCAGTATTTGTGATAAAGGAATCAACCACAGCATATTTTGCTTTATGATTTTTTGCAGAGCAAACCACTCCCTCCCTCCACCAAACTGTGTGAGGCAGCTCAGTGTCAGAGCGAAACATAAAGAACCATGGGAATGAGCCATGAGAGTAACCTGCAGCTTTTGCTTGCTTCAGATACACCCGCTTTTCCCTATTCATCCCACTCTGATCCACTGAAACATTGCAGAGAAATGACGCCTGGGCCCAAATGCCTGTACTGTAGAGTGCCATCGCTAGAGATGGGGTGGACGTTTTTTTAAAATGCAGAGTACACCAGGCGGCACCCCAACAGAGTGACACACAGTAAGAGGGCCAGTGGCAAATCCTGGCGCATGAGTCCTGTGGAAAATAACTATCAGCGTCCCTGCCTGGTTTATGCGGATGGGCGTACACACATGACACCTGGTCCAATGGGCATGAAAGTCCTGGACACCACCTAGGGCAGACAGAGTTTCAGGCAGTGCAACCATTTATCACACAGAGTCTTACTGCGTGTTTCATGTCGAGCATCTGACTGGAGGCCACGTTTTTCACATCAGCGATGAGATTTGGTTTTAAAGTGCGGGTGGGCTAGTGAGCAGTGCAGAGCACTGGTGCCAAATTTGAGTGAGTGCAGACTGGGGCATGAGATGGAAGCTCTTACTGGCGTGCACAACTTCACTGCATAGAAAGGGTAGCAACAGAGGACTGCAACACGCTGCCAAGTACATTGCTCTTGCTTTACTGTCCTCTGCACTGCCTCAGCGTTTGCTGTCTTGAAAAAGTCTTTCAAAGACTGGGAAGGGTCAGACTTTCAGCCCCACCCACCCCCCTTTTTTTTTTCCTGCACGTGCTTTTGTGCACATGCAACTGACTGTGCAAACAAAAGTGGACATGCAAACGGCCACTGGTGAGTGCAAGTCAGACAGTTCCCAATCCAGTCCTCAATTATCCAGTATGTGCACTCACAAGAGGTGCTCCCAGACAGGGGCCAGCCCACATTTGCAGGTACAGCTGGCCAAGGAAATGGGCACATCTGACATTTGAACTGAATCGAGCAAGGAGCCCGGAGGGTTAAACCAGACCCTTCATTTAAGCAATTCACATACTCAGCATCATCATCATCTGATTCGTCCGCCTCCTCCTCTGGGCTTCCCCTAGAGTTCTCAGATAGGCACTGCATTTATTCATGCCTGCTCTGTTCAGGTAGAGCCTAATCCAGCATGTTGCTTAAGCATGTGCTTAACTTTAAGCAGGTGAGCCATCTCAATTAAGTCAATGGACGACTAACCTGCTTAAATTTAAGCACATGCTTAAACGCTTTGCTGGATCAGCACCCTGGCCTGACATCCATCCAAGGCCGATAGGAGGCTGGCTGAACATTTGTTGGAAAAGGAGGCACAGAGCTGAGATTCTCTGGTAGCCCCTCTCCTGGGCATTCACAGAGCTACGGGGACTAGCAACTTCATCGCTGTCTCGCCAATAGCGACCACGCAGGAATTAGCCCCCAGTCTTTCTAGTTAAAGAAAGTGAGAAATAAAGCAAAGGGGACTCAGCAAACCTGTGGGGGAATGACATAATCGGCGACATCCCACAGCCTCTCCCCCAGCTCCGAGGTGTTGGTGAAAGCCACGCCCTTCAGCTTGGTGATGACGGAGCTCTGGATGGAGGTGTCCGAGTCCTGGTAGCCTTTCTTGACAACAAATACCCATCTGTGAACAACACAGCAGGCAGCAGCATTAGCCAGGAC
Organism: Caretta caretta; assembly: GCF_965140235.1. Classification (NCBI taxonomy): domain Eukaryota; kingdom Metazoa; phylum Chordata; order Testudines; family Cheloniidae; genus Caretta; species Caretta caretta. Next base: position 3,789,847 of record NC_134222.1, on the reverse strand, counting down.
GGCCAGCCGAATGGGCCAATGTGGCAAGTTAGCTAGAGAAGGGTTGTGCCCAGGTAAAGCACAGTTCAAGGGTAAGTCAGAATATACAAGTGATACCAAACCCCTCTCAGCCACAGCTCCAAATTTAGGTTAAGCCCTTTGATGCAAGTCACCTGTCCAGCAAATCCCCTAATGACCTCAACTCCTGAATGTTTCCAATGCACCCAACACACTATGGCTAATAGAATATGCAGCGCTTTCCATCCATCAATCTCACAGCACTTGCCAAGGGGTCAGAGTATCATTATTCTCATTCAACACATGGGGAAAAGTGAAGGGAAGCAACTTGCCCCGCATCACACTATCTCCGTGGCAGAACTGGCATTACAGCCCAGGCCTCCGGACTCTTGGTCCCCTGCTCAGCTCACCATCCGCAGCCAGGTCAAGGGGCTGCTATTGTGTATCTGGTAGCATATATGGCCCAAGCCCAGGTAATTCTTACGCAGACAAAGCTCCCATTGACTTCTATAGGAAAGAGTGAAGGCCCTGGCTCTCTGTTAGTATCATCCTGCTCTGCTATATACCTGGGATTTACAGACTCCTATTACCGATGACATATGTTTTGGGAGAGTCATTTTTTGGCATCTGGGAGACATATTTACCGGAGAGACCCAAGCAGCCCCCAGGACTCTGCCTGATCATACAGATAAATAATACGCATTTTATAACCTGCCACAAAATTGCCAGCCCTGCAGCAGGTCAATGCTAGGGAGACACAACCCAGGAAGGTGAGCAGGGATTTGCTTAGAGAAATCCACAGGGAATATTTGCATTATCCTAAAGTCGTCACCTCAGCACCAATGCCATCTTCTGAGCAACGCGCGTATCTCGGTTGGCTCAGGTGCTGCCAGCATGAGGAACAACTCTCAGAGTGTGGCACAGACCTTCCTCGAGAGACTGGGAACGTGAGTCCCACCCACCAAGACACTGTGTCGCAAACAGGAGTCCTGAGACCAAAGGAAGCTGAACTGGCACCGCTGAGGAGGGATCACCCCTGCAGCACACGAGGGAGCTGCAGCAATTAGCAGAGGCCATACGTGATGTGTGCCAGGCAGTGCTTGGAGAGTGTCGCCCAGTACACTGGCAGCAGCTGATCCCATTGTATGTTGAAGTGGGGCTTCCAGGCTTGGATGCTTAGTGGGGTTTAGCAGATCAAACTGGGAGCATTAAATTCACTCCACTCCCTCCTTTCATACCCAGAAGTCAGATCTGTGTGTTCATGAACTGCGCCCTGGGCCAACTGCGGCAGGAGTGCAGCAGCCATATGGACACCTCTGGCTGTGGGGAGAGTGTAACATCTCCATAGAGGCATAGGTAGGGGTGGGGAAAATCCAAACGCTGCTGGTCACGGACAAAGACAAAGGGAGCTTCACAGAACTGCAGTATTTACCACCCCAGGTGAGACCTGGTCTGGCAAATCTGGTCTCCTGCCTGTGGCAGTGGGAAATACCAGAGAAGCAATCCCCCCACCCCGAGCACCATATACCCGGTGAGCTGCGCCCCACTGCACAAGGTTCCTTCCTGCCCTGCTCAGCTGGCACCGTGAAGCCTGAGGTCCAATTGCCTCTCTCCTAGCCTGCAGCATTGTTCACAGGACTATCCAGCCCCTTTCTAAATCTAGCTCTGGTATTTAGGCCAATTACAATCCTGGTGTAAGAAGGCACCTAGGTGCCCCTGAACTTCAGTGAGAACTGTACCCGCTTTATGCCAGGGCTCAGCTTGTACCTTAGAATTTATGATTACCACACGACCCCAGGAGGCGGGACCCAAGCCTCAGCCTGCCTCGGCATTGGCATCCTGGGTAGAGGACCAAAGCTCAGGCCTCACCACCCCAAGCTGGGGCTGGGCGCCCAAAGCCAAAGCCCAGGGCTTCAGCCCCAGGCAGGGGGCCTGTAAGTTTAGCCCTGCGACCCAGGCCTGAAGCTCTTGGCTCAGCTTCAGCCCGAAGTGGTAGGGCTTGGGCTTCAGCCCCGGGCCCCAGCAAGTCTAACACTAGCCCTGGCAAACCCATTAAAACAGGGTTGTGACCCAGCTTGAGAACCCCTGCACTAGGCCCATCACAGTCTTAAACTGCTGTTATATCCCCTCTGATTTCTCCTTCCCAAACTACCTAATCCTCGGTTTTGCAATCTCTCACTGCACACAAGAGCTCAAACTAGCCTCCCTTCCTCACCCTCCTTGGCCCCTTTACTGTTTGGAAAGAAGGGTCTGTCACTGATTCCCACTAGGATCCAACTGTTCTGGGGGGAATGGAGAAGTAAAGCCCTTGTAGAACTGAATGAGGTGCCTGCCAGCTCCTCTATAGGACTGCCCCAGAGTTAGGGCTGTCAGTCACCAAGACAATGAATCAGTGGAGAACCTCAGGCAAGTTAAATGACCAGGTTACAGACTGGGTGGGGAGCAGGCAATGTTTGTAGGAACCCTTGGAATGCACTAAGGACTGAGCATGCCACTGAATGCAGCATGTGCAAGCAGCTGCCATGAGGGCTGGGGATAGCAACATCACATGCCTAACTCATGCCTGCTTTTAGAGGCAGATTAAGAATAAACCAAGAAAGCCCCCCCCCCCCCGGAAAATTCTCAGACTTTCTTGCCTTCCCAAGAAAACCAGCTCTTTGCAGTGAGGACTTGACAGTGACCCAGTTGGAGGCAGGTCTTTAGCTTTCCCCATTCGAATGTAACAGGGCATCCAGCGTGGGCAGATGTGCCCGAGCTCCAGGGATGCTCATCTGAACAGACACTGGTGAATAACAAAACCATCATACTAATGCCTGAGATGCAAGCCCAGCCTGGCAGCAAAGGGGTCAACACAATAACAATCACCTTTAGTTATATGGTTGTACTACAGGGATGCATGGAGCTATACACACCAATGAAAGGGAGCAGCCCATTCACCCAGTGCGTTCAATGTCTCCCAGGCAGAAGTCACTTTAGTATCCTCTTTTCTCAGGGGAAGGGGTATCATATCTATAGGATTCCTCCTTTAACAGCTAAAACATGCCAGGCTTCTGAGACTCCACTCCTCCTCCACTAACAGATGTACAAACAGACAGCAACTGTGCACTTTCTATAAATAAACCCAACCAGGAGAGTGACTCTGCTATATTTATTCAGTTATGGTGGGGGAAGGGTGGAGGCACTCAAAGGACAAACAGCTCAGCTCTTGTTTTTGGGTTGGAGACTCTTCCAGATAGCATCCTGGATCATTCTGGGAAGCCCCTGATACTCCAGGAGGAACAGCACATGCATTACACATAATTCATCAGCCTGTTGGGACATGGAACTTGACCATTCAGGGCCTGATCCTGTGAGGAGTGAAGCATTGAGTTCAATGAGAGCGCTCAGGATGTAGCAGGACTGGATCCTCTCTGAGCAGTGCCGGAGCCATCGCCATGCCAGCCAGTCCTGCTCTGAATCACTCGTGAGGCAGCAGACATGCATGCCACCTCTCTCCGCGTTCCCATGACTGCCCCCATTCCGGCTTGCTCAGCTAAGGAATTTGCCACTCAGTACGGGCCCATTTTGCTCTCAGTTCACTCAGACAGTCACTATCACACCCACAATCCTGCATTTAATAGAGTCACATGGAGTCAAACCTCACCTGGCATATCCTGATTGTCAGCAATAATGGCCACAAACACTTCAGCTTCTAAAAAAGGTTAGCTACAGTGGTTTGGGACCATAATTACAGAATACTGAAATAAGGATATAAATAATGCATCATAAGGCAATAGTAACATTTGCTCTATTTTTAAACCTAATTGTAATGGGGGAGGGGAAAGCTAAATATTTCTACTGGGGGAATCTAGATATTAGCCTCTTACATTACACAAAATCCCTATTTTGATTAGGAAGTTCAAATATTCATATTCAGGCAGGTAAAGCATTATAGAGCCCTCCCTGTACATACAGTCTCTCGTAACAGCCACGGCACCAAGCTCCATTGAGATGTAACTGAGATAGTATCCTATGCACAGAGTGACCCTGACCGCACTTACCCCACCAGGTAAGCCAGGATGGACAGCTGCACCACTCGATAGAGAATCCCCACCTTCTTGTTCTTTGCAATGACATATTTTTCGGTTTTATAATCAAAAAGCGACAGACACAGACCCTTCCAACCGACCTGCCCCATTCTCCCGGCTCACTCTGCATCAGTGACAGATCGAAAAGGCAGCACTGGATCATTCACACGTGCTTTGCATTGAAACCTGACTACACCAATCCCTGTAAAAAACTGCAGATCTCCACCCTCCTTCTCAGCTGCTGTTAAGCAAGCAGAAGCACCTTCCTTACAGCCAGTACTGCAGTAACAAGAAAGGGATTCTCACTGAATTCATCTGCCTAGGCACAAGTCCCTGATAAATTCAGTCAGCCCCAGAAAGTGCTGGATGATTCTCTTGTACCTTTCCCCACAGTCCAGAAACAATGGTAATTTAAAACAGGTTTAAGGTTGAGCCTTTAAAACCGGAGAGCTGTATTCTCTCTCTCTCTCTCTCACCCTGAGGAGTCAAATCCTAAAGTCCTTGCTCACTTTTATTCAGTCTTTATTCTGGCAAAACTCTCACTGACTTCCTTGCGAGTGTGCTGAGACAAGGAGAATTTGGCCCATCTGGAATAATCCAAAATCTCACAATGGCAGAAACGCCCTCTCCCAGCACAAAGAGCAATGTAGGAGACTAACCGACAGATTTTATAAAAACAATGAGGAGTCTGGTGGCACCTTAAAGACTAACTGATTTTATGATTATCTGTAGCAAAAACAACCAGAATTGAAAACCATAAAAATAAATATGGCTAGATTACAAAACATTTTTTGAAAAGTACATTATTTTAGCCTATATTACAATCAGCACTTGGGTTACCAAACAAAAGTATTTTATTGTACATTTGGTAGGTCAACTGTTCGCACTAGTTGGTGAAAATAAACTAGTCAGTGTCTAGTCAATATGATTTTCTAACTGTCTAGAGGAATGTTGGAATACCAGATCTGCAGACAAGCAGGGGAATGGTTGTTTTTTAAATTACCGTTTCCGATAGAATAATTTTAAAACAATAATGGAAACGTTTCTATAGGTCTTCGGTTTTATAAAAGCTTGTTTTTCACAAGACTTAAATGTTGGTCCAAATGCATACCCTGAAAATGCAATAAAAACTCCCTCAGCAATTCTCTCTCTCATTCTGTTTTCTCTGACTACAGCTATCATCATTGTCCTGCCCCGAAACAAGACACAAACACGACAAAGCGGATGAGTTTCATTTTCCATTTTGGGGTCTTAAGATCCAAATACTATTCTTATACTCTTCCAATTGTTTTTTCCCCATTTGCATGATGCTCTTTTCTATGACAATGGCTTGAGATGAACCAGACTCTGGTTGTGGTCAACCAAGCAGCCACCAGGGAGGCACACAGTAGAACACCACTCCAACTTTGACCGTGTTTATAAACTGGAGCATTATAAATCATGAGTACTGGGAACTCAGAACAGTCCCAAAACCATTCTCCGCCATATGTTATCTTTCTGCCTGGTTCTCACTTCACCCTTTTCTGATCAGTCCATTTAACAGCCAACTTTGGGCCTCAGAGGCACAGCAGCTGGGATAAGAGAGTCTGAGGCTTTCTAGGAGCAAGAAAGGCTCCTGCAACAAATAACTGACCAAAACAGGGACACTTTTTTGAAGGAGGGAGTTACAGGTGGGGAGCAGATTGGTTATTGAGATGATGGGAGGCAGAGAACATGACCCATGTAAATGGGAGTTGTCACATATTTTCTCTATCTAGGACACTGCTGTGCCCAACATTGGTCCAGAGCTGCAGATCTTGGCAAGGGACCAACACCCATGGCTGAGGCTCCCTCCTTAGTGATTTTTCCTTCTTCACACAGTGTGATTTTTTTAGGATGGAGAGAGATGGCTGCAATAAGACTACAGGATGTGCACACTGAAATATAAAACAGGGTGAAAAATAGCAGCGTCAAGTGCACAGTGCTGGTTCTCTCTGGAGAGGACATGTTTGGCTGAAATAGAGCGCAAAGAGAAAAATACAACTGTAATCTGCCAAGGCAGAATTTTCCAAATATAATCCATTAGATTTCTCCTCTAATTCTGCTGTGGCTTTGCAGTCAGTGCAGTGTAACAAAATGAAAATCAGAATCAGGCTGCAAGTTGCCATGGTTATAAACAAGTTGAAGGATTTTTATTTTTTAAATCAGAGGCATGAAAATAGCATTTGAAATTTGATAAAATCAACTGCAACCTTTGTCCTTCTAACTAGTGTCAACCCAAATTAGGCACATGTCCTTGAATCCTGGGGTCTGAAAGGAAAAGGAGACAGAATCCCAGAGAAACACTGGAAAGGTGTTTGGAGCATTTTTACCTTTTGAATAATTTCTTTCTTTTTCCTTGTAGTGTTGAACCAATGGGACCAATTCCACCTTGGCTGGCAGACTGAATTATTTTATCTCATTCCCAGACACTCTTGGAAAAGGAGCACCTGGAAATATGATTTCTGGCATCTCCATGCAAAGGGACTGGCAACACGCCATAAAACCTGGGATTCCATCTCTCCCAGGAGGCACCCAAACCTGCCTGCGAGGGTGGGGAAATGGGAACATATCCAGGTTCCAGGAGACAGCCAGGTATTTTCTGTTCTATTTATCTCCCCAATCCTGCTCTCATTAAACCAAATGACAAAACACCCATTGGCTTCCAAGAGAGCAGAACTGAATCTCAACTCTGCATGATGCTTCCCAGTCTTGTTAACCCTCTGGTTTGGTGAAACAATACCGGTGACACAACTATCTCTCACCAACAGCCTTTAATTATGGTACAAGCTGACCTGCCCTAAAGAACAAGCTACCTTCTAATGACAGGTTTCAGAGTAACAGCCGTGTTAGTCTGTATTTGCAAAAAGAACAGGAGGACTTGTGGCACCTTAGAGACTAACAAATTTATTTGAGCATAAGCTTTCGTGAGCTACAGCTCACTTCATCGGATGCATACAGTGGAAAATACAGTGGGGAGATTTTATATACACAGAGAACATGAAACAATGGGTGTTACCATACAGACTGTAACAAGAGTGATCAGGAAAGGTGAGCTATTACCAGCAGGAGAGCGGGGTTGGGGGGGAACCTTATAGCTACCTTATAGTTCACCAGCTTTCAGGTTACATCATCTCCTCATTCTTCCAGTGCTCTCCTAGTCCTTGAATGATCTGTATTGCATGTAGCACATCCTACACGGCCTTATCATCATCACTGGCTGAAGTACTTGCTACTTCCCCTCCCCCTTCCCAAGGATCCAAGATATCAGTGGAGAAGGATTGCGAACAAATGGTGGGGAAATCTTGTGGAGCTGAGGAAGTTCTCATAAGACAGTGCTTGATGGATTAAACTGCTGGCACCATAAAGGGAAACTGAAATGAAATAAAAATACACATACAAAATCATTTGGAAGACTGAGTGCAGCAGTAGACGGAACAGTCAGCATTTTGCAATGCTGCATTCCAGTGCTTTGACCTCCTAATGCCAGCCAACAAAAGCCTTGTTGGGGGAAATGTTAAATCAATGGCCTGAAAACTGACAGTTTTTAATAAAAACTTGCCTTCATGTTAAACTAATAACTCAAAGCAAAAATCCTGCTCTTGGCTAGGTGTGGCAGGTCTCTGCTCCACTGGTTAGTACACAAATGGCTCTTTGCCAACATGCTTCATGATTGACATGTAGGAATGAGAAAGGAACCCAGTCCCCAGAGCTCATGCAACCCAGGGCTGCTCTGTTGAGATGACCAACAAGGTGGCCCAAACTAGTAGTGGTGATTTTAGTCCTGTTATACTTCTAGGAACTGGACTGAGGCTCACCAAACTCCTTCATCACAGGCTACCATCAGACAGTAACACATTCCAGTCATTACTCAGCCTAGGCAGGACTCAAATCTGTGACCTGGAGAAGAAAAAGTTTCTTGTCTCCTTAGCAATCCTCTGAGCCAAGCAGTCCCCTCTGACTGATCCCGTCTCAAACCTGGAGTCTGACTATGCATAGTGATGATCAGAGGTTGAATATTTGCAATGAGCAAGTTACATGCCACTGAATCACTACAAGAAGCTCAAATGTCCCTGTTGCAACAGAACTCTGGAGCGCACTACAGATGATGTTCTGCTCTCCAATTAGTTTCACACATGTTCACCACCCCACAGATGCAGCATTGAGCACTGGCTTCCAGGAAGTTTAGCATTGCTGAGTCACCTCTTAGCACTGTTAAGTGCTCTCAGGGAATTCTGAACAGAAGGTGCCCTGTAGATTACTGGGCTGCTCTTTAAATAGCATATACTCTTCTAAGTCACCTGGCACAGACTGTATTCTCCACAGGAAATGGAGTTAAGGTATGGCCCACACTAGAGTCTAGACAGGTTGTTTGTGCCTCACTCAGGAATCAAGAACACTTTTTGCATGGAAAGCTTAAGCCCTGCATCACCCTGTGCAGGAGGTCTGGGTAGCACCCTATTGCACTGTTGCAAACCCTGCTGAATGCTTAGGGAGCTCCAGGATCTCCACAGTGGCATATCTTTTCATTCTACCAATACTTGGGATGGGGGAAGGGGAGAGGGACAGGGAGGACAGACCCAAATCAAGCAGCTGAGAGCGAGTCCAGCTAGGGTCCGGCAATTAAAGAAGCTGAATGTCATTTGCAAGGCTCTGTTCTTGAATGGCAACTTCAGCAGATAGAGCAGCCTCTTTCCTTTTGCTCTGTTTAGAATGGATCCTCACTGTATTGACAGGACTGAGCAAATCTATATTACCAGGCTGACTTACCGCACAGCTATCAGTAGGATCTAAATGAATGGCAAGACTAGCTTATGCAGAGGTGGTTCGCCAGGTATCTGAGGATAAACAAAGAGTGTTTATTCCCACATAGGGAAAGATGGCTGAATAAGACTGATAGGAGAATAAGGTGTTGAGTGTGAACCAGTCTGACATCACTGAAGACCTAATGAGATGGTGCACAATGGCCCTCAGACAAAGCCTAGACAAAGCAGGGAAAGACGTCACTGCCACCCACCTATAGACGATGGGAGCCCTAAACTGAGGCTTGGCTCAGATGGCAGCAGGTCGCAAAGCAAGTCCAGCCATGGGATGAGGATTCCACCAACTGGCTACGTTTGCTCCAAGAGAGTCCAGGGCAAGGTAACACAAGCACATACGGTGAATTTAGTCTAATCCCAAATGGTAATATGGCTATGTCACAAATCCACTCTGTTATAATGGTACAGTTGCCTTGTGTGTGCACGTAAGTACTGACAAGGCAATAAAAAGCAAGGGTCAGTGGCTCTTAACCTTTGCCCAGTTGGCTTTCCTGTTTTAACCCCTCCCTATGTGGTCCACGCGTCTGGCGGGGTTGTGGGGAGGGAGAATTCCACTGAATAACAGTGAGCTCATGCAAAATGAAAATGTAACAACAGCCCAATGCTCCCTTTCCTGCAGGATGAGGTGGATTGTAAGGCTTTGGAATTGGTTTTAACCACGCTCTTGGGGACTATGTATGTACAAACCTCAGTGCTGGTGAGGTTTTTTTTTTATTATTGTAATTGAAGGAAGTAAAATTAAAAAAAAAAAAATGCAGCAAAGCTTCCATGGGGAAAACACAGGATCCTATGAGATACATGATTGTGGTTTGGGTTGTTACAAGATCTTGGCAGTCCTGGCTAATCCCTTTAGTGCTATCCAATCACTGTGAATGGATTTGGCATCCACTACAGCGACAGCAACTGTGGGGAATTAAATCATCAGATAGGGCATGTCCGGTTTACAAGTCAAGGAGCCTTATAATGCATTTAATAAAGAAAAGCTGCTTGAAAGAAAAACTGGTCGGACTCTGCTAGAGCCACACTCCCAGCTCCCAGACAGCTTTACAAGACAGCAAAAGTGACTGGAGGCATCAGGGAAGTTACATACAAGGGGACACTGGAAAAGAGAAGAGTAGGAGGCGATATAATAAAATAATGAATTGTATGGAGAAGGCTGGGTCCCCTTTAACCTGTCCCATAGCACAAGAATATTGGGACACAGGCTGAAATTAAAAGGCAGCGAGTTCAAAGCCAGTAAGAGGAACTACTTTTTAAAAAGCGACACAGAATTAAACTGTGAAACTCTCTGTTGCAGAATGTCATTGAGGCAAATGGCAAAGAAATATTTTTTAAAATATTAGACGCCTAAAAAAACCCCTGCTTCTGTAGTTATACACAAACACCAAAAATCCTCATGTTTCAAGGCATAACCTGCTGATCATCAGCTGGAGTTAGGAACCACTTCTCCCACTCATGCATTTCCTCCATAGGATAATATTGCAGTGTTAATTGTGTTGTAGAGCTGTTACACCTTTGCTGAGCAGGAGCAGACGCAGGATGTCACAGGTCAGTTTCCAGCTTGAAGCAGAAATCGGTGAAACAGGATCAAGTATTTTGTTTATAGCTTGTTTATTTACAAGATCTACACTAGTTTTATTTCCTTGGTAACAAACGGGCAACTCCCCTCTTTCAGAAGCCCTAGAGAAAGGAACCGCTGCCTTATCCCAAGAAGCAGCTTCCTTGGGCCTCTATGTTTCTCTAGGGTCTCACGCAAAACTAACTATTAAATACAGTTCTCTCCCACTGCCCCCAACTCCTGAGGATTTTCCCTGGGAAACCCCTGCAACTCAAAACTCCTCCTCTGGGGGGGCCTTCCAAGATGAACCTGATTGTCAGCCTTCCTTTTGTGCAGCTGTTTTGGAATTCAAAGGAGCCTCAGTTAAGTGCCACACAAAGGCAAGTACTTTAACCCCCACAAGTCTCCTTAATGAGCATCTCATCTGGGTACTTATACATCAACAAACCCTATTAGGCAAACCATTAGCACATTTCAGCATAAAATGGAGCTTTGCTCCTGCCTATGAAGCAGTTAGCAATGGCCATTGTTGGGGACAGAACACCTTAGGACAGCCAATATCAAGTTTGTCTACACAGGGAAATTATTCCAGAATAAGGTAGGATGTGAATTTACAGCACTATAGTTATTCTGGAATAATTCAATTATGTGAAAAGAAAAGGAGTACTTGTGGCACCTTAGAGACTAACCAATTTATTTGAGCATGAGTTTTCGTGAGCTACAGCTCACTTCATCGGATGCATACCGTGGAAACTGCAGCAGACTTTATATATACACAGAGAATATGAAACAATACCTCTTACCACCCCACTGTCCTGCTGGTAATAGCTTATCTAAAGTGATCATCAGGTGGGCCATTTCTAGCACAAATCCAGGTTTTCTCACCCTCCACCCCCCCACACAAATTCACTCTCCTTCTGGTGCTAGCCCATCCAAAGTGACAACTCTTTACATAATCAAGTCGGGCTATTTCCTGCACAAATCCAGGTTTTCTCACATCCCCCCCACCCCCATACACACACAAACTCACTCTCCTGCTGGTAATAGCTCATCCAAACTGACATCAGCCACACTATCAGAGGCTCGTTCACCTGCACATCCACCAATGTGATATATGCCATCATGTGCCAGCAATGCCCCTCTGCCATGTACATTGGTCAAACTGGACAGTCTCTACGTAAAAGAATAAATGGACACAAATCAGATGTCAAGAATTATAACATTCATAAACCAGTCGGAGAACACTTCAATCTCTCTGGTCACGCAATCACAGACATGAAGGTCGCTATCTTAAAACAAAAAAACTTCAAATCCAGACTCCAGCGAGAAACTGCTGAATTGGAATTCATTTGCAAATTGGATACTATTAATTTAGGCTTAAATAGAGACTGGGAGTGGCTAAGTCATTATGCAAGGTAGCCTGTTTCCTCTTGTTTTTTCCTACCCCCCCCCCCCACAGATGTTCTGGTTTAACTTGGATTTAAACTTGGAGAGTGGTCAGTTTGGATGAGCTATTACCAGCAGGAGAGTGAGTTTGTGTGTGTATGGGGGTGGGGGGGATGTGAGAAAACCTGGATTTGTGCAGGAAATAGCCCGACTTGATTATGTAAAGAGTTGTCACTTTGGATGGGCTAGCACCAGCAGGAGAGTGAATTTGTGTGGGGGGGTGGAGGGTGAGAAAACCTGGATTTGTGCTGGAAATGGCCCACCCGATGATCACTTTAGATAAGCTATTACCAGCAGGACAGTGGGGTGGTAGGAGATATTGTTTCATATTCTCTGTGTATATATAAAGTCTGCTGCAGTTTCCACGGTATGCATCCGATGAAGTGAGCTGTAGCTCACGAAAGCTCATGCTCAAATAAATTGGTTAGTCTCTAAGGTGCCACAAGTACTCCTTTTCTTTTTGCGAATACAGACTAACACGGCTGTTACTCTGAAACCTGTCAATTATGTGAATGCTTTTATTCCAAAATAAGAGTGCCTCTTTCCAATTTAACTTAATCTAGCTAAATCAGAAAAAGGCACTCTTATTCCAGAATCAGAGTGTCCACATGGGGGGGTTATTTCCAGAATAGTTTATTCTGGTCAATTTCCCATTGTGGACAAGCCCTTAGTCTCTTGCAGTACTACAGTGCACACGACTATAGGAGAGAGTGGAAAAAAAACGGTTACTTACTTTCTCATAACTGTTGTTCTTCGAGATGTGTTGTTCACGTCCATTCCACATTAGGTGTGCGCGCGCGCCGCGTGCACGAGCGTCAGAAACCTTTTCCCTTAGCAGCTCCCGTCAAGCCGGCGGGCCCCCCGGCCCCCCGAGTGGCGCCACTGCGCCCCGCATATATACCCCCGCCGGCCCGACCCCCTCCAGTTCCTTCTTGCCGGCGACTCCGACAGAGGGGTAGGAGGGTGGGTGGTGGAATGGACGTGAACAACACATCTCGAAGAACAACAGTTACGAGAAAGTAAGTAACCGTTTTTTCTTCTTCGAGTACTTGTTCACATCCATTCCACATTAGGTGAATTACAAGCTTACCTCTGGAGGAGGGTAGGAGTCATGGAACAACTGCTCGGAGGACCGCTCTGCCAACTGCCGTGTCCTCTCTGGCCTGCTGGTTGACTGCACAGTGGGTTGTGAAGGTGTGCACCGAGGACCAGGTGGCTGCTCTGCAGATCTCCTGGATCCGGACCTGTGCCAGGAATGCCGTGGAAGTCGCCTGTGCTCTGGTCGAGTGGGCCGTGACCGCCGGGGCCGGAACACCCGCGAGCTCATAGCACACCCGGATGCAGCTTGTAATCCAAGACGAAATCCGCTGCCTCGACACTGGGAGGCCTTTTAACCTCTCAGCCGCAGCCACAAACAGCTGCGCGGATTTGCGAAAGGGCTTGGTGCGCTCCAAGTAGAACGCCAGCGCTCGACGCACATCCAAGGTGTACAAGCTGCAGTGACTCGGGTCCGTATGGGGTTTCAGGAAGAACACCGGCAGACAAATGTCCTGGCCCAGATGGAATTGGGAGACCACCTTAGGGAGGAACTTGGGGTGCGGCCAGAGCTGCACCTTGTCCTTGTGAAATACTGTGTATGGTGGCTCAGAAGTGAGGGCCCTCAGTTTGGACACCCTTCTGGCTGAGGTAATGGCAACCAGAAACGCCACCTTCCAGGAAAGGTGGACGAGAGAACAGGTAGTAAGGGGCTCGAAAGGGGGTCCCATGAGTTTAGAAAAGACCAGGTTAAGGTTCATGGAGGGACTGGGGGGCAGGAGTACGGGAACACACTCTCCAACCCTTTAAGGAACCGCCCCACCATTGGGTGAGAAAACACCGAGCCCCCCCGAGAACCCCGGATGGAAGGCGGAGATGGCCACCAGGTGCACTCTGAGTGAGGACGGGGCTAGCCCTTGCTGCTTGAGGTGCAGGAGGTACTCCAGAATGGCCTGCACCGGCCGCACCTGTCGGGGTTCACACCAACATGAGAACCTTTTCCACTTGGCCATATAGGCCCCCCTGGTAGAGGGCTTTCTACTGCCAAGCAGAATCTGCTGCAGAGGAAGGGAGCACTGGCTCTCCAGGGCGTTTAGCCACAGAGCCTCCACGCCGTCAGGTGCAGTGACTGCAGGTCGGGGTGGAGAAGCCACCCGCCGTCCTGTGTAATGAGGTCCTGGTGTAGGGGCAGGACTACGGGGGCATCCACCGACAGCTCTAGGAGCGATGTGTACCAGTGTTGGCGGGCCCAGGCTGGGGCGATGAGGATCGCTGCCGCCCTGTCCCTGCGCACCTTGAGCAGGACCTTGTGCACCAAGCGGAGCGGGGGGAAGGCATACATCAAGCCCCCTCTCCACGGGATCGCAAACGCATCCGCGAGTGAGCCCGGGCTGCGGCCCTAGAACAAGCAGAACCGCGGGCACTGGGCGTTGGCCCTGGTGGCAAACAGATCTACCCGGGGAAACCCCCACCTGTGGAAGAGCGAAAGCACGACATCCACCCTAAGCGTCCACTCGTGCATATGGTACGACCTGCTGAGGGAGTCCGCCAGCTCGTTCCGCACCCCCAGGAGAAGGACGCCTCAAGGTGAATCGCATGGGCTACGCAAAGGTCCCAGAGGAGGAGAGCCTCGTGACAGAGTGGCGAGGAACGAGCCCCACCCTGCTTGTTTATATAAAACATGGCAGTAGTGTTGTCTGTCAGAACTGTCACGCTGTGACCACTCAGAGTGGCATGAAAGGTCTGGCAGGCGACACGAACCACCCTGAGATCCTTCACATTGATATGGAGCGACCGCTCTGCCTCGGACCACAACCCTTGCGTCATGAGGTCCCCCAAGTGGTCTGACGCGTCTGTCACCAGCATCAGGTCCAGAAGTGGGGCGGCAAAGGGGATGCCTTCGCAAACCACAGGCTGGAACTGTCACCACAGCAGGGAGTCCAGCACATCCCTTGGGGCTGTCACTACCAAGTCCAGGGGGTCCCTGCCTGGGCGGTACACCCGAGCGAGCCACGCCTGCAGAGTCCTGAGTCTCAGTCTGGCATGCCTGACCATGTGTGTGCCTGCTGCCATGTGGCCCAGCAGTCGCAGGTACCACCTGGCCGTTTTTGTTGGAAACTGGCGCAGGGAGGCCACTGCTTGTTGGATAGCCCGGAATCGGGATACCGGAAGGCTTGCCCTGGCCTGCACTGCGTCCAGGACCGCCCCTATGAATTCCACTCTCTGCGTGGGTATGAGCATTGCCTTGGGGATGTTGACCAGGAGCCCCAGCTCGCAGAACAATCTCAGGGCCACCTCCACATGGCCCTACACCTCTGCCTCGGATCGGCCCACCAGGAGCCAGTCGTCGATGTACGGGTCCACCCGGATTCTCTGCCTCTGTAAGAAGGCCGCCACCACCGTCATCCACTTCGTGAACACCCTTGGGGCTGCGGCTAGACCAAACGGGAGAACCGCAGACTGATAATGTTCTCAGCCCACGGTGAAGTGTAGGAACCACCGATGTGCTGGGAAAATGGCGATATAAAAGTACGCATCCTTCATGTCGAGGGCAGCGTACCAGTCCCCCGGATCCAGGGAAGGGATGATGGTACCCAGAGAGCCCATGCAGAACCGGGCCTTGACTGGGAATTTGTTGAGCCTGTGCAGGTCTAGGATTGGGTGAAGGCCCCCTTTGGCCTTGGGCATGAGCAAGTACTGGGAGTAGAACCCTTTTCCCCTTAGGCCGTGAGGCACCGCCTCTACCGCCCCCGCCTGTAGCAGCGAGCGGACTTCCTCCTCTAGGAGATGTTCGTGAGAGGGGTCCCTAAAGAGGGACAGGGAAGGGGGGTGGGAGGGAGGCGAACTGCAGCGAGTACCCGTTCCGCACCGTGCGTAAGACCCAACGGTCCAACATAATGGTGGACCACGCACAGGAGAAACGGGACAGGCGGTTCAGGAAACAAAGGGACAGATCTGGTGACTAGTCTGGTACTCTGTCCTTGAGCGCACCTTCAAAAGCCTGGCTTACCTGGCTGGGGTTTGTGCTGGCCTTGGTTCTGGCCCGGCGCATTACTGTTATTGCGCCGTTGCCTGTTATCCCTGCCTCGCCTATGGTAAGGCTCATGCCTATGACGAGGCTGGTACTGGCATTGAGAGGGAGGCTGTGGCTTAAAAGGCTTCCTCTGGGTCACTGGGGTGCGCATACCCAGCGACTTGAGCATAGCCCACGAGTCCTTGAGGCTATGCAGCCTCGCATCTGTCTAATCCGAGAAGAGCCTTCGAAGGGGAGGTCCTGGAGCGTATTCAGGACCTCGGGGGGCAGGCCTGACTCCTGGAGCCACGCCGAGCGCCTCATGACCACCCCTGACGCAATTGTTCTAGCCATCGTGTCTGCCGAATCCAAGGAGGCCTGGAGAGAGGTCTTGGCTACTGCCTTGCCCTCGTCCACCAGGGCCGTGAACTCCTGTTGGGAACCTTGCAGGAGGTTGTCCTTAAACGTCCCCACGGCCTCCCAGGAGTTGAAATTGTGCCTGTTGAGGATGGCCTGGTTAGCAATCCTCAACTGAAGGCCCCCAGATGAGTACACCTTTCTACCAAAAAGGTCCAGGCGTTTCGCCTCCTTGGCCTTAGGGGCCGGAGCCTGCTGCCCATGGCGCTCCTTTTCATTCACTGCCAAAACCACTAGGGAGCATGGACTCGGGTGGCAGAATAGGAACTCATAGCCCTTAGATGGAGCAAAGTATTTACGCCCCACTCCTTTAGCCATTGGAGGTCGGTGTCTGCCATATAGTCTTATAGATAGACTGAATGGTCTTAATGAGCGGGAGCGCTATTCTGGATGGCCCTTTGGAGCTCAAAAATGTCCACCATGGGGTCCTCCTGCTCAACCGTCTCCTCGGCCTGGAACCCCAAATTTTGGGCAACTGTGCGCAGCAGTTCCTGGTGGGCTCTATGATCTATTGGCAGAGGGCCGGATACCTCTGTACCTGCCACCGCCTCATCGGGGGAAGACGAGGAGGTTAGCTGCTGCTCGACCCCCTCTGGTTGGTCCTCCTGTTCCCCATCTCCCGTGGCAGGGGCCCCCGGCTCAGGCTGGGGCGGGAGTCCATGGGACGGTCTAAGCTGGGGGGATGCTGGAAGCCTGGATACGGCTGCCTCCAGCACCGTCTGGCGTCAGTGCGGGGACCGGGACTGCCGCACCGAGTAACTTCCCCTGGATGGGGTGCCTTGGAGCTCCTGATAGGCCCAGGGGGTCCAGAAGGGCCAATGGCCTGGCGGCCCCCATTGACGTTGCCAGCTCCCCTAAGGGTCCCTGCTGTCCGGGCCCCGGTGCAGGTAGCTATAGCGGCTGGAGCCAGCGCCGGACTGCAGCGATGCCGATCGCGAAGGCCATGGTGGTGCCAACGATCTGCGCCAGCGGGAGAATGAGCGGCTCCTGGCTGAGCGGGACCGGGACTGGGACTGGGACCAGTGCCGGCGTTCCCTGGACCGGAACCGTCTGCGGGAGACCTCTGGCGAGGGCCGTCTCAGCTCCTCCCGGTGCCAGTCTCTGGGAAGTGCCAGAAAGCGGTGTGCCCTTCCTGGCGCTTCTTTGTGTCGACCTGCTGCTGGTGCCGCAACCTCCTTCTGGGCCGCTGGCAAGTGCGAGTCTGCGGAGTCGGAGCTCGACCGGGACCAAGTCCGGGAGCGGTGCCGGGATGGTCTCCTTGAGTGGCACACCATTGCCAGCTTACCCCTCGACGGCACCCGAGGCATGGGTGCTGGAGGGGGCTCGCCACCGACAGCTTGATGAGGTCCTTTGCGGCCTCAAAGGTGCCAGGCATAGAGGGCTGATCTGTTATGCCCTCGAGCCCATCGTCCACACTGAGCTCACTTAGGTCTGGGCTCGGTGGGGCTTGTGCCGCTGGGACCGCCTGTATCAGCACCGGTACCGCGGCCTTCCCGCTCTTGTCGGTGCTCGGTGCCTTGGGAGGCACCAGCCTCCTGTTCAGGGAACGACCACGCCTTCCTTTAAGCTGCACTGGGGGCTGCACCGGGGAGGACGATCGGTGCTGGGGCCTAGCCTGGTGCTCCAGGGCCGACAGTTTACGGTGCTTCGCCAGTGCCGGGTCTCATGACGGCTCCGGGGCACTATGCACCGATAAAGCCTGAGCCAGCGTTGGGTGCTCTGCGCCCGGCGGCTGCAATGTGGCCTCCATCAACGGTTGTTTTAGGCCAAAGTCTCTTTCTTTCCTTCTCCTTGGCTTGAACACCTTGCAAATCCTACACCTTTCAGTTTGATGTCCATCCCCCAGGCAACGCAGACATGAGACATGGGGGTCACTAACTGGCATAGGTTTGCGGCATGTGGCGCAAGCCTTGAAGCCGTGAGCCTGCGGCATGCCCCGCGGCCCGGGGCCGGTGCTGGAGGCTTCCAAGCACCTAATCACTTAAGTGTTCACAGTCGATATGTAAACAAACTGCTAACAGGTACTCTAAAGGCTAAGGGACTGCTCTTCTTCCAGAAAGAGAGAGAGAGAGGTTGTTCCAACGCCGCCACGGATGGTGAGAAGGAACTGGAAGGGGTCGGGCCGGCTGGGGTATATATGTGGGGCACAGTGGCGCCACTCAGGGGGCCCACGGGCCCGACGGGAGCTGCTAAGGGAAAAAGTTTCAGACACTCGTGCATGTGACGCATGCACACCTAATGTGGAATGGACGTGAACAAGCACTCGAAGAATAAGTCCTTCATTCATTTAGCAAAGCCTGTTTCCTACTGCGTGGAGGAAACTCCAGATCCAGCCAGATACAGTTTGCCAGGATTCATGCTGCAGGAACACCAGACATTAGAAAGATCACGGTATACTGTTCCTCATTCATCCATAACCAATATCACCAAGGTAAATAAAGATATTGAGACATGATGGATAGAACAGAATCAATGCACAGCACAACAGATGCATTTGTACTAAAGGTATGTTTGATGCAGAAGGGAAGTTAAAGGTTGGGGATTCATAGAGCAAAACTCCAGAGACACAATCTAAAACAAAGCCCTGGTGAAGATGCAAGAACACCAGAGCACAGAACCAGAGCTCTTAGAGAGGAGCAAGGCCTATAAGGATTGAATGAGCTAATGCACCCACTTCCCCAGTGGAAGACTGGTTTACAGTATTACTACTGGACTAACCTCAGTTGGAAAGCCTGTATAACCTCAGTTATAGAGTAGGTCAATGGAGTTACTGCAGATTTAAAGGTTTCAGAGTAGCAGCCATGTTAGTCTGTATTCGCAAAAAGAAAAGGAGTCCTTGTGGCACCTTAGAGACTAACAAATTTATTTGAGCATAAGCTTTCGTGAGCTACAGCTCACTTCATTGGATGCATTCAGTGAAAAATACAGTGGGGAGATTTATATACATCGAGAACATGAAACAATGGGTGTTACCATACACACTGTAACCAGAGTGGTCACTTAAGGTGAGCTATTACCAGCAGGAGAGCAGGGGGGAAAAACCTTTTGTAATGATAATCAAGGTGGGCCATTGCCAGCAGTTGACAAGAACGTCTGAGGAACGGAGGGGGGACGGGGGGGAATAAACATGGGGAAATAGTTTTACTTTGTGTAATGACCCATCCACTCCCAGTCTCTATTCAAGCCTAAGTTAATTGTATCCAGTTTGCAAATTAATTCCAATTCAGCAGTCTCTCGTTGGAGTCTGTTTTTGAAGTTTTTTTGTTGAAGAATTGCAACTTTTAGGTCTGTAATGGAGTGACCAAAGAGACTGAAGTGTTCTCCAACTGGTTTTTGAATGTTATAAACTGATGTGACTGAGACCAGAATATGGCCTGTATTCTGGTACCCACTATTTCCCTTGGGAAGCTATTCCCTAGTGATGCAGATCTCACTTTCAGGACTTTTTCCATTATGTCCCCCACTAGATTCTCCTTTGCTTAGTTTTATCCCATTACTCGTAGTTACAACCCCTTGAATGACTCTGAAGAATTCCTCTCCCGACCCTTGGAGTCGGCAACATTTAGGTACAGCACTAGTAGAAAATTACTATTCTCCTCCCCAGCAAAGGCTTGATTCCAGGCCCAATGAAGCCCATTAATGAGAGCTTTTCCACTGACTTCAATGGGCTTTGGATCATCTCTAAAGTTGACAACTGGCCACACCATAGCGAAGATGCTACTAACTGTCCAAAAACGTTGCTAACAGACTCAGGGTCGCCATTGCTGCCTTGTGCCCTTCCAGAACTTCGGGAGCGGATACCCTTAAAACCTCTGAAAAGCAGGGAAATACAACATTAAGGTAAATACCACCCTTGCAATGCCACCTTAACACTGACCCCTTGAGCTAGCAATAGCCACTGGGAATGGCTCAGAAAGGGTGGTGCCATTAATAAGCAGACATGAGGAAGGACCATAAGAACATGCCCTTCTTTGTGTTGTGTTCCACTCCACAAATTTGAATTCCAGCATTTATCTGCATTCCATGCCACGTAGCTGTATTGGGATCAGTTGGAGCAAGTTGGAAGAGCTGTCATTGTGATATGCAGAGTGGTGTAAGTATGCCTCATTTCAACACCATATTCCATATTGTGTCAGCGGAGGTGCACAGGAGTGCTGACAATCCCCATGGCAAGAAGACAATCAGGCTGGGATACAAGACAGTGGTCTCCAGGGCTTAGCAAGAGGTGCGTGAAGGCAATGTTTCAGAGGAATCCTCAGGGCAAGTCTGGGGTGGTTTGTGTTGAGTAAGTTCTGTGTCTGAGTGTAGGCCAGGTGCAATTAACTACTGATTGCTGTGCCTGACTTAACCTCAAGATTTGCCTTAGCAAAGAGGTATTACTTTGTCCTAGTGTTCCTGTGCTCTGTTCCTGAAGAATGCTATCACATCTGTAAGGGTAGAGGGCTAGTATGTATCTTATTGGTGTGTTGCTCAAAGAAGGCAGAATTAAGGTTGAGTTGTGAGGGCGGAATGCACCTTAACTATGTATTTCCTGGTTTTTAGAGGTTTAAGCGCAGATGAACTCACATTCAGGGTCAAACTCTACCCCAGCCTCTCTTGCAGCATACCAGTTATCAAGACAATCTCCCTACACATGTCAGTTTTAGGGCACTTAGATTATCATCATCATCTGCTTATTGGGAAAAGAGGAGACTGTATCTGAGAAACCCCTTAACCAAATGACCCCAACTTGCACCACAAACTCTTCATTTCCTATTCCTAGCATGTCCTTCTACAAATAACCTTCTTTCATGTTATGAGCAGCCAAGAGGCATATATCAGGGTTGGTTTTTTTTACTCCAGACTTACCAAATATGATCTTACTGTAGATACCCCCTTCAGGGTTCTTTGGCACTGCACAGCAGCAATCTCTTCTGTGAGAAATGGAGAGTGTAACAAGGTGCTGAGTGATTTAGGGAAAGCTGGAAAAAAGGAGACCATGCTGGAAGAACTGGTGGCTTCTTTCAGTCCCTTCACAGTCAAATATTAATAGATGCACGTCCGAACTGAACTTCCAGACACTGCGAGGTTTGCCGATTGCTGGAGAGAAAGCAGAGAACAGACTCCCGTCTCCCAAAATGAGTCAATCTGATTCTTGGCTAAAAAAAATGTTTTAAGAAACCTCAAAACAAGGCAGCCCATTATGATTCCCCCACTCCAAGTACTAGTGTGGATAGTACCTCTCCTACAGTCTTCATTTCAGTTACCCTGAAGCACCACAGGTTGTCACAGCACAGCTCATCTGCTCTGCACAAGCCCAGCATATCCCCAAGGTTGGGCCAGTGTGAGCCAGCAGTAAAGTCATACACAAACAGAGCTCTCTTGCAGGTTTTTATTGTGAGGAAGCCACAGTTAAACAGATTTTAAAAATAAACAGGAGATTTTATACCAAGAGAGAAATAAGGTCATTCAGGATAAACAAAAGCACAGGCTTTCCAAGCTCAGCTACAGAGCCACTTTTGCTCAAGAACCTAAGTTAGTTGATTCCCTCACTTAAACTGTTTTCTCTTGGCTGAGTCCCCACTTAGGAAGCCTCGTTAACTCAACCCTTTCCACCTGCTCCAGTGTGGGAAGCAGGCTAGATTAGCCATTAACTCCCTCTGCTGCGGCCTATATGAACAGCTTGTGGTGATGGTCACAGAAATGCAGTTAAGCAGAATGGCTATGTTAATAAACCTTTAGACTTGCGAACAAATAGGCTCATCTACACTATAGGTTCTCACAGCATCTCCTCTCTTCTCAGTGATCAGGTCCCTGCTCAAGGGCATGACACCTGGAAGCCACACAAATAAGTCAACCAGAATCAACATTCACTACAATACCCACTGCTCCAGGTTTCAGAGTAACAGCCGTGTTAGTCTGTATTCGCAAAAAGAAAAGGAGTACTTGTGGCACCTTAGAGACTAACCAATTTATTTGAGCATGAGCTTTCATGAGCTACAGCTCACTTCATCGGATGCATACCGTGGAAACTGCAGCAGACTTTATATACACACAGAGATCTTTCCACTGCTCCAGGGTTCCTGACGCTAGCCTCCCACTGGTATAACTACCGTAGTTACCCTAGATTTACTCCAGTGTAAGTGAGATCATGTTCAGACCCTGTGTTTGATCTTTTCTTGTTCTGGTTGGCTGCACTTTTGCCACAAGTGACCAAACTTACAACACGCTGAGCACCTTCAGTTTTCATCCACAGAGGTAGTTTGTATGGAAGAAGTGAACATAGTTTGGTGGCAGTGCAACATGGGACCAACCTTGTGCCTCTAGTCTATTCAAGTCTTTGAAGGTAACAGACACGGTAAAGAAGTGCCTCCTGTGGGCTGACTAACAGACCATTCTAGGAAACTGAACGGGGAGGAACAGATTAGCTCCAAACCCATAAGGAGTCAGCAAAAGATAGAACTCTTTCCCATCCACCACAATATCCTCCCCGGAGAGCTATTTGCAGTATTCCCGGTACATATTTTTCAATGGTGCATACATCTATTTTGACTGTAATTAGTGACAATGTTAAGCCATTATCTCCCCCAGAAAATGACAAGGTTAATCGTTTTGTGAGCTCTCCTTGGTGGAGGAAGCCATTTCCCTCTCTGGTTACCATCTGTTTGAATGATCTCTAGAAATGTGCATGTGGCCAGCTGAGTCACATATAATTATGCTAAGAGATGCTATTGTTTTATGGATGTGATTCCTTCCTGTGAACCAAAATGAATAATCCTCTGCTGGTCAATTTTCACTGGAAATACTGATGCAGTAAATAATGTCGCTTTTATTATTAATAATTTATGTAGTGCTATAGAGCACATAGCACTATAAAGCTGTGGCTCAGTGCCATACAGATAACAGGTGCCTGCCCCAAAGGTCATACAATCTAATGGCCTGATCCTGTGAGGTGATGCATACCCTCAACTCCCTATGATGTCAACCAAAAATCAGACGGCTGAGAATTATTCTTTTCTGTTTCATAGGTAGTGTTCACATCCATCAATTGACAGTGTCTCTCAGGAGCTTTATGAAAGGTGACTCAGCTGGACCACACACATGCCTCGTACAGTATGATGGTTTTGGATTTGTCTGCAATAAATCTATAAATACTATATGTGCTGTGAGTTTGTCTTAGTACTGTAAAGTTGGGTACTGCATTAATAAATTGTGATAATTCACTATCGTATTTGTCAAGAAATGTTCCCAGAAAAGAGGGACAAACATTTGAAGAACAGTGCTGTGATGAACTGGCTAGATCCCTCTGTAGGCTTGCTAAACAGGTTTCTCCAGCAATGTCTCAGTCCTGTGAGGAAAGGAGGGAGAACAAAAGAAAGACACAAAGGCTCTCAAGAATTCAGTTCACTAAAAGGGAGTCCAGGAGAGGTTGGAGATGTCTAGGAGGACAGACCTACCAGGTTCCCTATGTAGAAGACGGAATGACTCCTAATAAAATAGATGTGTGTGTAGGCCTTTTGTTGTTTTAATTCTTTTCTCCTGTTATGCTGTGTTCTTACTGTTCAGATTAAATAATACTTTGCTTCAGAAGGCTGTTTGGGTCATTGTATTCACTACTGGTCATAACCCCTGAAGGGAAGAACTGCAGGTACTCTGTCCAGCTGGGCATGCTGAGTAAGCATGGATTGTACACAGTGGGGTTGTAACCTAGTACCCCGATTTAAGTGTGGGAGACTCACAGGATTCCATCCCAGGGAGGTAAAGGCATGAGCCTGAGACCTCAAGGGGGAGGCACTTGGACAGAAAGGGAGAGGGAGAGCTTGTCCTGAACTGTGACCCACAGCTAGAACCCAAAGAGAAAGAAACAGTCTGTCCTTTTTCTGATCTGATGTTCTATGGGGATTTTAAGAGGTGGTCTGTCCCTCCCTCCAAACCATCCACAAATGAGTTTCTTGGATTGCCAACTCTGGCACTAACCAAAGGCCTGGCAGGTTTCTGAAGCTCCTCTATATCCTGGGACCACAGATTCAAAACTCCTGCTTAAGCTCTACCTTGGAGGGAACAGACGTGCTGTCTACTCAACAACCATTACCACTGTGGTTTTGTGAGTTGTCCATTAGGACGTGCTTTTGCAGAGTATCTTGTTATCTTCTCGGACCTGCGTAGACTGAGGAGACCCAACATTGCACTTAAACTCAGGTACTTGTCATGCTGCACCACCACCACATCACAGCCATCTGCCATCCGACCAATTGCTACATCAGGATATTAAAGACACTCCAGTGCAGGCCACAGGGCAGCTGTTAGTTTCCCATGAAACAGTACATATTGACTGCTACACCGAGACATTAAAAACACCAGCACAGGCTACGTAGAAGCTGTTAGCTACCCATGAAATGGTGTGTATTGGCTAAGACATGAGCAGGTGGTGGGCCAATCTGCTTTCCTCTTGTTGGAATGAACATCTAGGTTAATTCTGTTCATTTCAAGTGAACACACACTCAAGTTTCAGTGGTTTTAGGTGAAGTAAATGTGACAGAAATAAAACAGCAAACTACACAGGTAGGGACAGCTACAGCCAGATATGGAAATATTTAAAGATATTTTTGCTTTCAAAAAAATGTTTTAGGTCAGTAGTCATTTTCATGCTCAGAAAACACAAGGACTGAAGGTGCTGACTAGAGCCAACCACGGGACAGGCAGTTGTTAAGCAAACTTCCCACGCACACTGCTCTGTAAATGCAGTTACCTCTGACCTGCAATACCCCCTGCTGTTCCAGTCTTGGGACTCCACATTGCTATGCAATAAAGCACAATCCTGACCTGCAACAATCCTGCTCTGTTCAACTCCAGATTTGCCAGTGACTCAAGACCTGCAACACTGCTACCATTCCAGTTCTTGTACTCTTCTGAGCAGGCATTGCCAATCATGCCATCATGGTGCAGTGATTTCTGATGCGGAAATAGTCCATCGGGACCTAGTATGAAACCTAGCAAACACATTTTCACTTGTGACCTAATCAGAATTTGAAAACAATTAACCCAGAACTGAAAGGCATGAATCTGATTATTAACCCTTTGTTCTCACGAGAGTCTGGAGATCCCAAAGGAAAACACAAAAGCATTTTGGGTTACTAGGCCAAACAAGAACCTTCTTTGTTCTGGGTGTGGGGAGGAGAGTGTTTCTCCTATACCATTCTGCTTGTTTACATGGTCACCTCTGGACACACTTATGATTCCAATCAGCAAGAATCCACGTATCCCACTAACTGAATAATGGCTGAGAGCAACGAGACTGCCCTGCTGTGTTAAATCAAACAAGTACAAGAATGCATGCATCTGAGGTGCTTTGCTAACTTCACTCACAATGACCAGAGTGAAGCCTCCATTCAACCATTTCTATTTTCAAACTAGTTTGCGGTTGCATGCTCTTAAAGTCCATTTAAAACCAACTCGGCATCAAAACAACAAAGAATGTGATAACAAGGCATAAATTACACACAATCCAAACTAAATTTTCTCCATATTTACATTTACATTTAGGCAAAATTTGAAATGAGGATTCTGTAGTTTGTTAATTTAGGAAAATCCAATTTTGACAAACAGTCAGCAAATCCAAGCTAGCTGCATAAGCAGGTGACTGGGTTGTGCAAGGTCCCTAAATTAAACCAGGAGCAAACCATGGCAGTCTCAAGATCCATCCTAGCTCACAGACTGATTTGCTTTGCTTCCGGCTGGTCTTTGATATTGGAGCTCTCAGGAAGAGTGTACAATTCCTGTACAGAATCCTGCTCTACTCATTCTGATCCTCAGGAATCATGTCCACCATCATATTTTTATAGTTTCTTTTGAAAAAGCCACAAAAAGTCTCTTCAAAAGTCTTTTGAAAGACATCAAGAAGAGCATTAAAAACATGTATTGTGTCCTTTATGTTTGTGTATATACATTATAACAATGAGCTAAATTCTGAGTTCCCCCTATTCAGTTAAAGTCACAATAAGTCAGAGGAAGTTTAAGGACTGAGCAAAAGCTGAATAAGGAACTGAGCAAAAGCTGAATAAGGAACTCAGAATTTGTCCCAATTATAATTTCTTACAGTTCTATAGCACCTTACATCCTTAAACCCTTCAAAAGGTATTGGCATGTAGCTATGGAATCACCCCCTCCCATGATTTTCTCCTCCCGCCTCCACATACCCACACTCTACTAAAATGAAGCCACTTCTGGAGTGGAACGTGGCAGCTGTTTAGCAGTTTAAGAGAAAATAAAAATGAATACCTTCTCCAACTGAAACTGTGGAGGAAATTTTAAGAGGCTGTATACATTTGCCTGAGTTGTAATCTGGCCAGGACAGTAAGGCCTTGAGAAAGACTTTGGGATCCTTCAGGATTTGTTTGTTTTTTAAAACAAATTATTTCATAACTCAGGGAAACTTTAAAAATGTATTAATTCACATTAATTAATTACCCTGCTGAAAAAACTGTAAGGGAGAACCCCAATGGTCCTGCATTCCCTCCCTCAGTAAAACATATCAGAATATCCACAGCTGAATGTGAACTCTCACTGAGGACAGGATAGTCACTGGACTGCTGGGATCTTAATCAACGAGAATGACATGTGCTTGTAATTATGTCAACAAATATATTTACCTTAAAAAGGATGAAAATAATGAAAGCCAACAGCAAAAATCCACCAACAGAGCTTCCTATGACAACAGGCAAGGAATTGACTACTTGCGTTTTCAGCAAGATGACAGTAATCTAGAATAGAATCAAGGGTGGTTTAACAAATGCTCCAGTATAACTGCTTTGTCTTAACTAGGGGAGTGAGTTCACAGATTATAACGCCAGAAGGGACACTCTACATTTGGCCATCTTAAACTCATAATATTTGCTTGTGCCCTGCTTACTAAGCGATGTAGATCACTCTGTATCATGACCTGTCCTCTTCTTTATTTACTGCTCCCTCAATCTCTGGGTCATCTGTAAACTTTCTCAGTTTTATGTTTATCATTTTATGGTTTCTTCAAGGCCACTGACAAAAAATGTTAAGCAGTGCAGGGCCAAGAACCAGTTCTCATGGGCCTCAACTAGAATAACACCTGCTTGATGAAGATTCCCATTTCCAATCTGAGTCCTTTCAATTAGCCAATTTTAATCCACTTAATGTGCGTAATGCTAATTTTGTATCATTCTACTTCTAGTTAAACTCACTCAGACTCCTTAAGAAGTCTCTGGGTGAAGTGATTGTCTCAGTGTCCCCTAATGACAATAATAATGACTATAATATAGTTTTTGTCTCCACTGGGGGGAAAAGGTGCAACTTTAAAACATGTTAACTAACACATTGAAATCCTGGTGAAGACAAGGCAGTTGTAGCTTTAATACATTAGCTGAAGCCAAGCAAGGAGCCTCATTAACTTGTTAAAAATACACCTTTTTTCCAAATACAGATGTGGCCATATTTTGCGGATGGAGTAAATACCTCAAACTCCTCTTGCTTTGATGCTGGCAAGAAAGGAGATTCTACTGAGCCGAGCTCATTGGTAAAGGTTTCCACCAATGGGAGGAAAAGGCTCAAGTATTTGCTAACTAAAAAGAAACACTGAAAAATAGAGACAATACAGTTGAGTGACAGAGGTTACTTTGTGTATTGAAATGATGCTCCAGTACCACTGTATCTGCCCCTTGTCTTTCTTCACACTAGGCATCAGAGCACGAGCAGAGCTATATTTCTGATAATCCCTGTGATACACGGCTCAGATTTATCTCACTACTTTAACAGCCTCTCCTGAAACATGAATTCTCTTCTCATGTACACCGACGCAAGCCCGCTGATTTCCCTGGGGTTTCTCCTGAATTACATTGATGTACGTGAGAGGACAAATGTGCCTATTAAATATAACTGTATCAAGTGGCCAATTTCCCACCTGACATTTATAAAAATGTTGGGATTTAGATTCAAATAGATGATTAAGAGGGAACATGAATGCAGCCCATCTAAGATGAAACAGCTGCTCATCCTAATTGGCTGTATTCCCCACTCCCCCACCCCCATCAGGCTTCCAGGAGGTGCTTAAATGTATCTACTATCATTGAAACTTCTTTGAAGCTGACATATATTTGTGTTTCCAACTAGAAATTACCTTCTGGACTTAGGATAGTTCTCTGCATGACTGGGAATACAGTATGCATATTCCCAACCAGGCAGATAACTTCTCTGTGTACACCAATACATTCTCTTCATTCCCTTTTGTTCTCTCTGTGGTCCAAATCCTGGTTCAATTGAACTCAGCCAATGAGTCCAGGCCCTCCTAAATCACTCTATTTTAAGAGTTCAGCAGAAACATTTGCATTCCTCCCCTCAGTTGCTTCCTTCATTTCCATCCTGAGAAAGGGCCCTAGCTGCCTACATGGTGCTTGGATACCTCAGCTTTGTGGTTCTCTTCCTTCAGGCCCTAGAGGTCCCTTCCAACTCTGATATTCTATGATTCTCTTGAGATGTTTGTTGAAGGTGATTTCCCCAATGACCAGAAGATCAGTTCTATCTTCTAAGAACTACAAAAGAGGGAAGGAAAAGACAAAGCAAATTATTATTTTAGACCTTTCATTTCTTCAGAGAAAAGCTGGCAAAATCATAGTCTAGCAAAGAGGTCCTCTGCCTCCTCCACAAACATAGTGGTTTTCCAAACTCAGAACTCAGATGCATCAGCCAGTTCCCACTGCATCCCAATCAACAGAGTGTGTTCGAACCCGTACTGGAGCTCGGACTGACCAAATTCCAGATAGGATTGCACCCAAGATGCCCAGATTTTGCAGTTCTGGTTATGGGGACTGCTCATCAATTTAAGAAATTCACAAAAGGAGTTATCTCTTCCCCCTACATCTCAGACCTCTCACCTCAAAGTCTGTTAAGACCTGCTGGATGTTTTTCTAGCCAGAGGGTTAGAAATGGAATAACTGCAGTCCACTCACACAACTGAGACTCTAATGTGCTGGGGTTGTGTTACCCAGCATCCCCCTGCTCTGCTTGGATTTATGGAAGAATCAATAGTAAGACGGTACCTAGAAAAATCAATGTTTGCAGCACTGGAAATGCCATCCTCTGGAGGAATAGCCTCTGTGGATAACTAGAGGAGATGGCAACATCTCTTGTAGGAGCAGAGTCTCTCCTGAGAGCTGAAAGCACCATGATTAAAACTCCACCCTTGCTCTGCAGAGTCAGGAGATAACTTAGTACCTAAATGTCATTCAGGGTAAGGATTTCATAGGTGTCTCTGCAGAGATTCTATCCCACAAATGTGGGTTAACAGATTTTTAGCAAGAAAAGACAGACACGCACAGCTTTTGTGTATACCTGCTGAGAATCAGTTAAAGGCAACTCAGCTATCACAGTAACATTCTCTCTTGTCGGCCAGGATAGCACATTCCACACATTGGTACTGCACTTCTTTGCTGCCCTGAAAGTGAAAGGGATATCAACACTGAAAATATTTCTCAAAGCAAAATGTATGGCATGGAATCAAACTATTTCACTCTAAGCAGGGGGTTCACGATTGCAATTTGCATGGAAATAGTTTGAGACTTCTAGAATGTACAAGCCATTTCACTAAATGCATGTTGTGTGTGTATTAAAAGCAAGCCATTCTTGGTTACAGCATGCAACACTTGTTATTCCACTTTTCAATAATGCTGTATGACTCACTGCATTGGTCACTACAAAGCCAATGTCCCAGGACAGAATCACAGGACCAGAAGGGACCTTGAGAGGTCTTCTAGTCCAATCCCCTGCACTCACGGCAGGACTAAGTATCATCTAAACCATCCCTGACAGGTGTTTGTCTAACCTGCTCTTAAAAATCTCCAATGATGGAGATTCCACAATCTCCCTAGGCAATTTATTCTAGCGCTTAGATATGCATGGCACAGCAGATGCAGCACAGCCCTGCAGTAGCTGTCACTACCACCAGCAACCCTAATATAAAACAAGAGAACTAAAGGGCCACATACCAAGCACCATGACAGGCTCAAATCAAGTAATCAGATACACACAAAAACGTGCCCCAACATTAAAGTTACAAGATCGCTATATGGATCTAGGAAAATATAGTCTATCAGGTCAGGACTTTCAATTTTTATTTATTTATTTATTTATTTTTAACATCCAGAACCATTATGCGCCTGTGTGTTAAAACCAAACTAAACTGAATCTTGGACTTAGCTCACTGCTTGCACCACAGAGAGCCTATGTTGTTACATTCTATGTAGATTTACTAACAGAGTATCTGCTGGGTGCTGCATTTCCCATTTCTGGAAAGACCAACAGTAACTAGTTTGTGTTTCCCTAGTACATCTGTGTAACAGCAGATACCAAGAAACCACTCACCGATAATTTGGTCTCTCTAGTACCGAATGGAAGAGACCATTCCTTCCCTATTGTGCAGACTGTTGTATTCTGGAAAGAGAGTAGTAGAAAATCTTGGTAGTTTCCCACACACCATTTGCCCAGAGCATGCCTAATAAAATGCCCAAAGAATCCCAATCCCATTGTCTGCCACCTTCTTCCCAAGACTGGTGATACTTGTAGTGGTGGCATGTTCAGCTACCAGCAGAGGAAGGGAGGCTCAGGGTCAGATTGCTCACGACACCACCAATTGGTCAGTTTAGGAGAGATGAACTCCAAAGTGTCTCTGGTCTGGTGGTCTTCACCTAGAGATGTGTGACCACAACCTACTTGCAGTATGTGGGGCAAATGTATTGGAGAGCTATCCCCAAGCATTTGCCTGGAGCACAAAGGACTCATCTGCACCGTAGAACAGTGGAGTCCCCAGAATTCACTACAGCAGAGACTATTTTTTGGATTATATGATAAAGCCAAAGCTACGTCAACATTTCGGCACTCACTATATTCAGGGTGAGTGCTCTGTTGTTTATACAGTGCTATCCGCTCAGCGTGTATTGTGCTGCACAGCCAGTCCTGGAGACACAGCTCTCTGCCCCAGGAGGTGAGAGCCTGAAGGCCTTAGCTGGTTCAATACAGAATATGGCCATTGTCACCAGGGGCTCAATGGAGCGGAACCAGTGAAGGGCTGGTCCATCTCCCCCCAGAGACGCAAGTGCCCTGCGGGAAACACTGAGAGCGAAGGGGCCTCGTCATCTCATGAGGGCAAGACAAAGTCACCCAGGGAGCACAGAGATGGGCAGACTGCGTGTGAGAGACACAGGGCACCCGGCACAGTGTGTGTGACATACATAGGACATCCGAGGGGTGATGGGCACGGGGCACCTAAGGGGAGACAGGCACAGGGGAGACAGATGGGGAGAACGGGGCTGACGGGCACGAGGAGGAGGTGACAGGCATGGGGGGGGAGGTGACGGTGACAGACACAGGGCATGGGGGGGTGACAGGAAGGGGGGAGGTGACGGGCACGGGGGGGGTGACGGGCCCGGGGGGAGAGGTGACGGACACAGGGCCCGGGGGGGTGACGGGCCCGGGGGGAGAGGTGACGGACACAGGGCACGGAGGGGTGGTGACAGGCCCGGGGGTGAGGTGACGGGCACAGGACACGGGGGTGAGGTGACGGACACGGGGCACGGGGGGGGTGATGGGCACGGGGGAGGTGTAGGGTACGGGGGGAGGTGACGGACACAGGGCACACGGGAGGTGAAGGGTACGGGGGGGGGAGGTGAAGGGTACGGGGGGGAGGTGACAGGCACAGGGCATGGGAGGGGTGACGGGCACGCGGGGGGGTGAGGTCAGGGAAACAGGGCACGGGGGGGTGACGGGCACGGGGGGAGAGGTGACGGACACAGGGCACGGGAGGGTGGTGACGGGCCCGGGGGTGAGGTGACGGACACAGGGCACGGGGAGGTGACGGACACGGGGAGGTGATGGACACAGGGCACGGGGGGGTGACGGGCACGGGGGAGGTGAAGGGTACGGGGGGGAGGTGACAGGCACAGGGCATGGGAGGGGTGACGGGCACGCGGATGGGTGACGGGCACATGGGGGGGTGAGGTCAGGGAAACAGGGCACGGGGGGTGACGGGCACGGGGGGAGAGGTGACGGACACAGGGCACGGAGGGGTGGTGACAGGCCCGGGGGTGAGGTGACGGGCACAGGACACGGGGGTGAGGTGACGGACACGGGGCACGGGGGGGGTGATGGGCACGGGGGAGGTGTAGGGTACGGGGGGAGGTGACGGACACAGGGCACACGGGAGGTGAAGGGTACGGGGGGGGGAGGTGAAGGGTACGGGGGGGAGGTGACAGGCACAGGGCATGGGAGGGGTGACGGGCACGCGGGGGGGTGAGGTCAGGGAAACAGGGCACGGGGGGGTGACGGGCACGGGGGGAGAGGTGACGGACACAGGGCACGGGAGGGTGGTGACGGGCCCGGGGGTGAGGTGACGGACACAGGGCACGGGGAGGTGACGGACACGGGGAGGTGATGGACACAGGGCACGGGGGGGTGACGGGCACGGGGGAGGTGAAGGGTACGGGGGGGAGGTGACAGGCACAGGGCATGGGAGGGGTGACGGGCACGCGGATGGGTGACGGGCACATGGGGGGGTGAGGTCAGGGAAACAGGGCACGGGGGGTGACGGGCACGGGGGGAGAGGTGACGGACACAGGGCACGGGGGGGGTGACGGGCACAGGGGGCTGACGGACACAGGGCGCGGGGGGGGTGACGGGCACGGGGCGGGTGACGGACACAGGGCACGGGGGGGTGACGGGCACAGGGCGCGGGGGGGGTGACGGGCACAGGGCACGGGGGGGCTGACGGGGGTGAGGTGACGGACACAGGGCACGGGGGGGGTGACGGGCACAGGGGGGCTGACGGACACAGGGCACGGGGGGGGTGACGGGCACGGGGGGGGTGACGGGCACAGGGCGCGGGGGGGGGGGGGTGACAGACACGGGGGAGGCTGCGGCAGGAGCGGCCCGGTGGGCGGGACTTCGCCCGGCCTCGCGAGACGCGGTTTGAAAGGGCGGCGGGCGGGCGCGGCGGCTCTGGCTGAGGCGCGGCCGCGCCATGGAGCTGGCTGCGAGGCCCCAGCCGCGGCTGCTCCGCACTTACACGCGCCGGGGCGCCGGCCTGCGCCGCCTCCCGCCCCCGGCGCCCTGGCTGTCGCCGCCGCAGGACCGCGAGCGGCTCTTCGGCTCCAGCTCCGCCTCCGCCGGCTCGGCTTCCGCCGCCTCGTCCTCCGGCTCCGAGGACCCCGACTTCCAGCCCCCTGGCCCCCGCCGGCCGCGCCGGGGGCCGGCCCGCCGGAGGGGCGGCAGCGCGCGGCCGGCCAAGGAGAACCGGGCCCCCGCCGAGGGCTGCGCCGCGCCCGCCACCCCGCCGGGGAGGCACGTCACCCGCCGGCGCCGCTGGGGGGCGCTCCCGTCGCCGGGGCGCAGGGCGGGGCCCCCCCTGCTCTGCAGCACCCCGCAGCAGCCGGCGCCGGCCGGGGCGGAGAGCCGGCCGCTCCCCGCGGAGGAGAGTATCCTGGGCGGCGGCCAGGAGAACCGCTCCCCCGGCGCTGGGAGGGCGGCCTCGGGCCGGGTCCCCCGCCGACGTCACGGGCCCCCCCGGCCCCTGCTGGCCGAGCTGAGCTCCCTGACGCCGGGGAGCAGCGCGGCGGAGCCCGCGGCAGGGCTGGAGGGCAGCCTGGAGCTCTTCTCCCCGCCCCTGGCCGGGGCCAGCGACCGGCTCTCTCGTGGCCCACAGCGGCCCAGCGCCAGCCCCCTGGCGGGAGACTGGCGGGGCCGGAGCCAGCCGGCGCGCCCAGCATCTCCCCCCGGGGCCCCGAGGCCGCCTGCTTGCCGGTTATCCGAGAGCCGCTGTGTCCTCGTACCCTGCGGAGCCGCCCAGCGGGACTTGATCCAGCTTGTTCCCTCATCATTTCCGGGTAAACACAGACCGTCTGTTCCTACTCGGGGCCAGCCTGTATCCCCCACTCATAAAACTGTGAGTAGAGATCATGTCCAAAGACTGACCTCACAAAAGGCAGAGAGGGCTCAGCGGACTACACCGGGGCCGTGCCCACTAGAAACTAGCCTAGGCCTGCAGAAACGTGCTAGCTGTCCTGGGGCTGCACTGCCCATTACGGGGAAGCCCCATGTCCTGGTACAAGGTAATACCAGTCCTGATGAGCCACATGATGATTTGAGAGGAAGCTCTCAGAAAAGGAGCTGGAACCTTAGCACAGACAAAAGCAGACACCACCTTCAGCCGTTGGTGGTCTTAAGCTCTCAAGTGGTACCAAACTGGTTGGCTGCTAATAATAAGAATCTGGATGCTTGGCCCTCCTGGAGGGAAAACGATTGTCAGCAGCCAGTTTCCCCCTCTGCCTTGTTTGTAATCTCAGAAAAGAAGTCCAGAAGTAGCAAGGTCATTCCCAGAGATGGTGGTAGAGGCACCAGTAAAAAGGCCTGTATCAGTGGGTTCAGCTCCAGCCGATGGGGGAAACAGGCAAGGCGCCGCCCAGTCAGACGCAAGAATTCAAAAACTCCATGGCAGCAGGCTGATGGCTCCTTCTTTCAAGAACAAATGAGGCAAAGAGGAATGGAGAAAAATGCCCTAGAGATGTCGTCGTCTTTTCTGTGTGATTTTTCTTTCCTTAATGACTCCCAGTGGTGGGCCAGGGCTCGAGCATCTCTCTCTCTTCACAAGAAAAAGAAAGTTTCCACTGAGGAAAGTGCCTGTGGCAGCATCCCTTGTACTCCTTCCTCCAAATCTCAGCTTGCAGGGTACCATAAATCCCTGTTCATTCAAAGTGTC
This sequence comes from Caretta caretta, assembly GCF_965140235.1. Lineage (NCBI taxonomy): Eukaryota > Metazoa > Chordata > Testudines > Cheloniidae > Caretta > Caretta caretta. The sequence continues at coordinate 3,754,728 of NC_134222.1, read as the reverse complement.
TGCTACTCTAACTGGCCCACTTCCTCCGTGCTCCTGCTGACTCCCATGAAGTCCCATTCTGTTCTGGAGGTGATGCTTACAGATGCAGAGAAGGTGTATGGGGAATGCCAGCAGGAGGGTCCTATCTCCTTTGACGAATGTATTCCCCCAGATAAGATGAAGAACTGTTTGAAGATTGGGGAAGGAGTATTTGGGGAGGTGTTCCAAACGAACAGTGAGAAAGGAGCTGTGGCTTTAAAAATCATTCCTGTTGAGGGGACTGAGAGGGTCAATGGAGAAGCTCAGAAGAGCTTCAGTGAGATCTTGCCAGAGATGATAATCTCAAAGGAGCTCAGCCTTTTATCTCAGGAGGTAGAGAACAGGACTGTAGGGTTCATTGACTTGTACTCTGTGCACTGTGTCCAGGGGGCATATCCCAAGCATCTTCTGAAAGCCTGGGACAAATATCATGAACTGAATGGATCTGAAAATGACCGGCCCGACCTGTTTGGAGAAGAGCAGCTGTTCATGATCCTGGAATTTGAATTTGGAGGCAATAACTTGGAGAATATGAGGAATCAGCTAAATTCAGTGGCAACAGCAAAAAGCCTGCTGCATCAAGTTACTGCTTCCTTGGCTGTGGCAGAGGAGGGACTGTACTTTGAGCACAGAGACTTGCATTGGGGGAATATTCTGGTGAAGAAAACCAACTTGAAAGAGCTCAGTTATACTTTGAATGGAGCAGTTTATACAATCCCCACGAAAGGAATTCATGTGAACATCATAGATTACACCCTGTCTAGGATGGAGAAAGATGGGTTAACGGTCTTCTGTGATATTTCTACTGACAAAGAGCTGTTCCAAGGAAGAGGTGACTACCAGTTTGATATCTATAGGCAGATGAAAGAAGAGAATTCCAACAGCTGGGCTGACTATCACCCCCATAGCAACGTCCTGTGGCTGCACTATTTGGCAGATAAACTTCTGAAAGAGGTAAACTACAAAAGAAAGCTATCATCATCCTCTGCCTTGAAAGGCATACATAAACAGCTCCGAAAGTTCCACAGAGAAGTCCTGAACTTTACCTCTGCAAGTGATGTTCTGCTCAATAGCAGCCTTTTCCACTGATCGAAATGGACCTTTGAATGAGTGATCACAACATGATGTCCTTGTACTGTCACTCCCTTTGCTGTATTTTTGGAATACTTAACATTGGCACATTTGGCATGGTGCAGATGGTAAATGACCTCTTATGTCCATGAGTTGAATAATTTCTAAGTGTTCAGCTAAAATAAGTGAAGATCCATTATTGCAAAAAAAAAAAAAAATTGAAACATTTCACAGTTGAAATATTAAAAATGGTTCTACATATGTTAAGTCCTTATTTTGAACTTTAAGCTCCTTTGCCACTTTTAGATCATTAAAACTGATGACTTAAATAAGCTACAGTAAAATCTAGCCTACTTTTCATTTCTCACATTGGAAAATGAAGACCTGACCTAATATTGCTAATACATTTGAGGCATTGCCTTATAAAAAATGTGGTTTTTTTGTTTTTAATTAGCACTTGTATAGACCCAGCTTTAAACACATGCTCTTAGGTTGGCAAACTTCCTAGATTAGCAGAATGAATTTGACAGGTTACAATATGTAAACCTTGAAATAGAAAATTAGAGAAAATACTCCTGGATGCTGTAGGAAAACCCTGCTTGAATATGTTTTATCAGTAAGGCTATGATTTTGTCATGGATATTTTTAGTAAAAGTGATGGACTGGTCATGGGCAATAAACAAAAAAATCACAGAAGCTGTGACCTGTCCCTGACTTTTACTAAAAACATCCCTGACAAAATGGGGAGGGAGAATGGGGTCTCTGCAGCTCCCAGCACCCTGTCTCTGTGCCCCTCCCAACCCCCCGCAGTGGCTGGGAGCTGCAGAGACCCCATTGCCCAGTGGCCCCTGCCGCCCTGTGGGGGGTGGGGGTCCCCCACCACCCATAATGGCAGGGGAGCTCTGGGGAGGCACCCATGGCCACTGAGCAGCTCGGGTCCCTCTACCATGCACCACCATGGTCACCACCAGTGGCAGCAGCCAGTCAGTTATGGGTCCTGCTACCTGCAGCTGCAAGAGGGTCCTTGGAGGCTGGGCTGCTGCTGGGTCCCCTGATGCCTGCAGCAGCTGGTCAGCTGCGGGGGCTCCCAATGTCACGGAGGTTGCTGGAGATCACAGATTCCACAACCTCCACGACAATCTTACCTTTATTTATCAGTAAGGGTCTAAACCTGCTCTCCTGAAAGTCTGTGGAACAGGAATTGCACGTTGAAAAAGTTTAAAAAAAAAAATACCTGTGTTCTTGTTATATTTTTTGTGTTTGTAATACGATTCTTTTGTATGCTGATAGGAACCAAAATCTGTAACGTAATTTGAGCTCCAAAGCGGTTTTCCCCATTGATCTACGAAAGCAAATGCACATGAGAAAGGGTGAACAGTTGGTCCTAAAAAATCCAGCTACATCAATGTTATTAACTTTGTACCTACATGAAAGGAACTCCTTGTTCTCAGAGTGTCCTTGACTAACATTCACATATACTACTGGAGTTGGCCTGCAGACAAAAAGATAAATCAAACTAAATGGATCTTGCATTGTTATTGCTGCAAATTAGTTCACGCTGTAACTGATAGAGACATATCCCTCAAATAGAAGGGAAGTTATCACACATCCAGTTTTAGTGAAAGTCATGTTTATCTACACTTATTTTAAAGGGAAAGAATCTTGAATCTATTTAAATAGTTTCAGGTACTAGAGAGAAAAGGAGTACTTGTGGCACCTTTGAGACTAACCAATTTATTTGAGCATAAGCTTTCGTGAGCTACAGCTCACCGCATCACTGCATCCGATGAAGTGAACTATAGCTCACGAAAGCTTATGCTCAAATAAATTGGTTAGTCTCTAAGGTGCCACAAGTCCTCCTTTTCTTTTTGCGGATACAGACTAACACGGCTGTTACTCTGAAACCAGGTACTAAAGATGCCCCTGACTTTCCCTGCCAGTTAGGTGGTTTTACTATCACATTTTTTCAATCTCTCCCTCCCCTGGTGATATGTGAGACTCATACAAAATGGGAACCACCAACTATATGTAGTGTTGTCAAACACACAAAGTAAGAAATCTTAGGATCTGTCAATTACAAGAATCACAAGATTACTGTAACAATAGTTGACTGTTTTAAACAATAAGGTTAATTAACATTTTTGTAGAGGAACAGCAATTCATAAACAACAAATTATGCTATAGTCTTAACAGGGTTCCCCTACTTCACTTTACCTCCAACACAGGTTTGTAAATGTGATGAGAATATCAATAGCTCTTGGCTACTCCGTAAGACTTACTTGGTAAGAACTGCACTGAAAGCATATCTGATATCAAGTATGTGTTCTTCAATCAAAAGTAGTGCTATTTTCATTTACACTAAAAATAAAGGGTAAAACAACACATTTAGTTATCTACCTGGTGTGTATATATGCTATATTTATTTTCACTGTCGCTAAAGCTTCTATAGTTTGACATTTGCTGACAGTGACTTTATACAAGGAGAATGAAGAGAATTATTGCCACTGTACAGTCAAGAGCAGCTTTCGCAGAGCTACTAGCGGTCTGAACTCCATAAATGTAATATGGTAGGAATTCTGACCTTTCCTTTAGCATTTCCTGTCTCCCCATATTTCAAATATAAGTGTAGTGTGTGAGCATACAGCAATGCTTACATCTGTCATAGTTAAGGGTGATTCCACATGTGCAAGAAGCTTACTGGCATGGTAGAAACACGTACAAAAACCTTCCCCTTCAACTATGCTTGCAGTAGAGTTGAAAGGCAAAAATTCCAGATTTAGCTGTCTAAAGTTAGTCAAATAAAATCTTTAGTTTCCTAACATCAGTTTCCTGATTTTCAAAGATGCTGAGCACTTGCTCATTCCTGTGGTCTTATTTTCCACACTTAAGTCCAGCTTTTTAGGTGCTAAATCATAGGTTTATATTCCTATCTTGTTTGAAAATGTTGACAAATGAGTCAAGTACAATTTTGTGCCCATTACTTGGGTATAAATATGGCCTCAGCTTTTTTTATTTTTAAAGGCTTACTTGCCTTCCCCCCAACCCCCTAGAAATCAGTCACAGACTTCCCTCCCCTCCCCTCCCCTCCCACCCCCAAAAGAATAGGAGAGGACAGCAAAGGACTCTGAAAACCTGCTTTCCCAGGCCCCAGTTAAGTGGGTGGAGGGAATTTAGTACCCACCATACCTTGCCTCCCTAAAATTGATGGGGGCCTCAACAAAGAATCCACTCGGCACATAACTGGGCCTGTGTTTTTGAAAAAAGTATACACTATACACTGTTTTTCCTACTGATGAAGAAGGGGTACTAGGTATCCTTCAGGAAAAAGTAGTAAATCAGGACTCTGCTTAAGTAATAAGTGCTGAAGCAAGCAGCATATTGTCTGAAATACTGAGTCAGGTCAGGTGGGCCATGACCAAGCAATAGGTCCCAAGGGGACTTGCCCAATTCCCTCGCTGGAAGTGAGGGGAGCCCAACTCATCTATGCAGTGGGCAGTAAGGCAGATCCCCCAGTCCTAAGAGATTCCTGCACTGCACTGGGAAATGACACATGCTGGGGGTATTGTCTACTTCACTCTCTGCTGAAATGAGCAAGGGCATTGTTGGGGGTTTGTTGGTTTTGGTTTTTTTAAACACTCCAAAGCTAAAACCAACCCTTCCTCCTTTATAGATACACTGCTACTCTAGCTCTCTCCCCTACACTATCTAGGCTGTCTCCATGACAACCCTTCTATCCACCTATCAGCACAGACACCGACTGCTGTTCCCCCACAAACCCAAGAGAACAAACACGGCAATCTCTGGCCAGTTATGCCGTCACATCTCACGGCAGGTGCTGGGGTGAGGGGTTGGAGCAAATACAGTTGTATCGTAGAACTTGGCTATAGACAATGGATCGTGTGGTGTGGTCTGGATGAAAGCTGGAGGCATGTAGGTAGGAATAGCGGTCGGTAGGTTTCCGGTATAGGGTGGTGTTTATGTGACCATCACTTATTGGCACCGTAGTGTCCAGGAAGTGGATCTCTTGTGTGGACTGGACCAGGCTGAGGTTGATGGTGGGATGGAAATTGTTGAAATCATGGTGGAATTCCTCAAGGGCTTCTTTTCCATGGTCCAGATGATGAAGATGTCATCAATGTAGCGCAAGTAGAGTAGGGGCATTAGTGGCCGAGAGCTGAGGAAGCGTTGTTCTAAGTCAGACATAAAAATGTTGGCATACTGTGGGGCCATGTGGGTACCCATAGCAGTGCCGCTGATCTGAAGGTATATATTGTCCCCAAATGTGAAACAGTTATGGGTAAGGACAAAGTCACAAAGTTCAGCCACCAGGTTAGCCGTGACGTTATCGGGGATACTGTTCCTGACGTCTTGTAGTCCATCTTTGTGTAGAATGTTGGTGTAGAGGGCTTCTACATCCATAGTGGCCAGGATGGTGTTTTCAGGAAGATCACCAATGGATTGTAGTTTCCTCAGGAAGTCAGTGGTGTCTCGAAGATAGCTGGGAGTACTCTTGTCGGGGTATTTTAGCCATCAGGCCAGGGGAGATTTTTTAAGGAGAGACTTGAAGGTGAATAACGAAGTCTAGTCTAGTAGCCTGTCTGCTTCAGAGAGAGTTGCAAGAAACTCTATTGTGGAAAATTATGAGATAATCTGCCTACCTATGTAGGAAGGGAAGGTAGCTTAGAGACTGTTGTAAGCAATGTGCTGTGAAATCTTTGCCAACAGAATCAGCCATGAGCAAAATTCAAAAGGCTGGGAGGCTGGGTTTGGAGAGGCATCTGTACTTATTGCAAACCTGTGAACATTGATTTCTCTCCTGAGATTGCCAGGGGGACAGAGACCACAGCTTGTCTATATCATGTTTATCTTTGGCTTTGCATGTGTGTCACAGGCTTTGCCAAAATCAGGCTTGTATGGGTTCCTTCCTGCAAAGCTACTCCGTTAGAGGAGGGATGGCTCAGTGGTTTGAGCATTGGCCTGCTAAACCCAGGCTTGTCAGTTCAATCCTTGATGGGGCCATTTAGGGATCTGGGGCAAAAGTTGGGGATTGGTCCTGCTTTCAGCAGGGGGTTGGACTAGATGACCTTCTGAGGTCCCTTCCAACCCTGATATTCTATGACAGACAATCACACTTTGAGGAGACACGGGGCTTAAGTGAGACTGTAGCTCCAGAACTCACACCAGAGCCATTTAGAGCATTTTGTGCAGATTGTGGCATTCGGGGGTGGGTTGGGGGGTGTCTCGGGGCTCTGAACTTCTGAAGCAGGAGTAGGGATGGGGGTGGGTATGCTTCTTGAATTGTGCATGCATCTTTTGGCGTAGTGCATGTCTAATAATACAGTATGTTTATAAGGCCCCTTCCGTCAGAAATGCTTTATAAAACTACATCAGAATCATTTCCCCCCTGAAATGCAGCCATCTCTGGGGTAGTCACGCAGACAACCAGTGCACACAGCACACCAGCAGAAGGGAAAGGCAAAACTACAGCCATGGGGCAAACCTCTAATCTTACGAATAATGCCATGGAATTGCTTAAAACTGGGAGGTAGCAAGGGCTGGAGGAAAGAACACAGAGCTGGGAACCAGGAACTCCTAAATTCTAAACACAGCTCTGCCAATGACTTGCTGTATAAACAAGTCACTTCCTTTCTGTGCCTTAATCTCCCCACTCATAAAAGGAGGCTAAAACTGATCTTCCTCCCACAGGGGTGTTCTGAGGAATGAGGAATTAATGTTCAGACAGGGCTCTGAAAAGGTGTTTTCACGAAAAAAATAAATAAAAAGCCGTGTGCATCACATATTAACTGATGCATGATGGACGTGGCCTTTTCTGTATGGGCAAAATAGCTATGGAGTTTATATACAAGGGATAGAACTGACAGAAAGCTCCTCAGCACATAACCAGGACATGCTTAGACCCAGAGCTGAGCCCAGTGTCTACAGGCTAACACCTGATGATAAAACCCACAGGCACAAAAAAGGGTGACAGAGGATACCAAAGTGCACTGAAGAGAGGAGCTCTGTTGTAGGCTAAGATGGGATAGAGGTCACTGACAGCTATTCCATTTTAGTTCAAGTTTACATGAGTTAGATCCGGGCAGAGTAGGAGTTCGGGAGTTTTAATTAGAATTGTAGAAATCCCCATGCAGTGTTTACATGGTTAATAAAGATGAAAGTCACCTATAACTCTGAGCTTGAGTATGTTAACCTAATGTTAGTATCCTAGGAGAATACACCTAACAGACAATACTCTACTCATCAATGGCTGACCTATAAAACCTATTTCAGATGCATGCAATCTAACACACACACACAAAAATTATGTTTAAAGAACATTGAGGTTGCAAAGCCAATCACTCAATTTAGGAAATGTCAGAATTAATGTTAGCTGTGCACCCCTAATTCGCCCCCCTTATGATTATGCATTCTGATACACATACTGGTTTTTCCAAGGGAACCCTGCCTTGTTCGCTGCGCAGTGGGGAGGATGCTCACTCTGGGTTGTTATGCAATATTTCTTTTTATCCTCATCGTTCACTGTGTGGTCTCAAGACATATTCACCACACACCAGCCAAACCCTGCAAATTATTTATTTCCCTGTGGACTCTTCTAAGGTATCCTCACCGTGCTATCTGAGTGCTTCACAAACATCCGTGAATTTATCTTCACGCACACCTGTGAGGTGCAGTAGTAGGATTAGCCCCATTTTATTAATGGGGGACTGAAGCACAGAGAGATTAAAGCCAAAATTGTCAATGTCCACTAATTTTGTGTGCCTAACATGAGATGCCATGGGCCTGATTTTTCAGTGTGTTTAGCATTTTTATAGTGCTTTGTATGTTCAAAGCCCTCCTCCAAACAACTTCAGTTGCAGTTTTGTGTGCCCAGCGCTTCTGCAAATCAGACCACACAGTCTCAAGTTGAGCACCCATAAAATAAGGAACACATAGTTAGTGGCTAGTCCAGTTTTCCAGGGCAGCAATCAACTGCCTTAACCATGCAACCATCCTCTTTCTTCTTGCAATCCCCTGCCTCATTCACTTCCAATTTCTGCAACAAATGAGGAATGGGTTCTATAGACAACAGTCTCCTCCACAACCCTGATTCATCCCCAGAGCATGGTCCAGTCAGTGCACTGAATAAGGCACGGGTCTTGTGGAGGAAACTGTATATGATCACGTCAAGATTGTAACAAAATACATATGAAGAAGGGGCTGAATGAAGGTTGCTACTCCCTCCCCTCTTATCCCCTCCTTCCCCACTTCATGTGAGTCAGGCTGATTCCACCTTCTCCTCCAAGCTGCTTGGGTGCCAACAGCAGGGGCATGGAAAACACAGGAGACAGTCTCCTGGGTTTCACTTCTGGTGCTTGGTGACAAAAGAGCTCCTAGCTCCTGTGGGGAGTAGCTGCAGGGAGCAGCCTGGAAATGAAGCATCCTGCCAGTATCAAAAGTGAGTAGGTTTTTAAACAGCTATTTGTCCTCATTTATATTTAACTTCTTACTTCCAGAATTTCAAAGTGAATTTTCTAATTCATATCTGCCTCTTTATTTATATCATCAATCCTTATTTCCAAATAAAGGGCTGAGAAAGAGGTTCTCTTTTTATCCTAAATACTAAGTTCAGAACACTTGATCAGAGTTCAGCCAGCCAAATCTCCATGGGCAATGAATTACTGAATGCATTCCCTGATTGGCACACAGACATGTATTTCTCAGGATGCTTATAAAAGGAAGAGCTCATGGACATAAAGACACTGGTTCACACGCTGCTCTCCATTACAACAGTGTAAAGACACTAACCTCACTGACTAAATAAAGCTTTTTACTTATGTAAATGAGAACAGAATTTTCTCAGTTGATTCATCGTGACTATATAGTGCAGTTTATCTATATACCCAGGCAGTTATATGATCCTCACCACTATAATATCTGAGCCCCTACCTGTCTGTCCCCTTAATACAGTTGAGCCCAGTGGATTTCACGAACACTAGCTTTTTCTAGAGAATTGCAAGATCTTACAAGACACTGAAATTACCCCCCCACCCGCCCCCACGATTAACTGATCATGCTGAAATACTAGAAAACCAATAATTTTGCAACAAGGACTTTTACACAGTGCATCTACAATAAGTGCTGAAACCTTGAAACTTCCAAAATACGCTGCAGGCATAAAGCACTTTACTTCGTCAGCTTAAGTGACTGCCTCAAGTCCTCAGATTCACAACTTTCTTTTCACAGTCCAAGACTTACGTTTTCTAATTTAGGCAGGTGGAAAATAAATAAAATTCACTTACTTATTAAAAAGAGAAGGCATGGAAGGGACCTCATAACTCTGTTCCTGGCTTTCACGTGAACGATGCAGGACTGTAGTTTCAATATCACACTCTGCCTGCAGATGACTCTCCCAGGACTGCTGGCTGCTGAGACACAGTTAGGCAAGTCTGTTGTGGATTTCCTAGTTGGGGTTTCAGTGTGTATTCTAGTGAAATACATTGAAATATAGATGCGGCAAACTACTGGCAGACCATTTTTATCAGTGCCTCTATCTGTCTACCAGCATCTGTAGCCATCACCAGGGTATCCTTGTGGGTTACCTTTGAAAGCTGTTGCAGAGTAACAGCTGTGTTAGTCTGTAGTCACAAAAAGAAAAGGAGTACTTGTGGCACCTTAGAGACTAAACAGTTTATTTGAGCATAAGCTTTTGTGAGCTACAGCTCACTTCATCGGATGCATACTGTGGAAAGTACAGAAAATCTTTTTATACACACAAACCATGAAAAAATGGGCGTTTACCACTACAAAAGGTTCTACAGTCTCTACGTAAAAGAATAAAATGGACACAAATCAGATGTCAAGAATTATAACATTCATAAACCAGTTGGAAAACACTTCAATCTCTCTGGTCACGCGATTACAGACATGAAAGTTGCGATATTACAACAGAAAAACTTCAAAACCAGACTCCAGCGAGAGACTGTTGAATTGGAATTCATTTGCAAATTGGATACAATTAACTTAGGCTTGTGTTATACCAATAAAATAAAAACCAGCAGGATCTTATTAATGGGAAAAAGGCAAAATACCACATTTATTGTGAATACAGAAAGAATCATAGTAAGCAGTTAGTTATAGCTATAACATTCCATTCAATCTCATATTTATTCACACATTCATTCATACACACACACACACAGGTTCTGCAAGGTTGTTATCATAGTTACCAGCCTTAGAGTTGCTCATGCCAAGCCACTGGACAGGTGGCCTGGACATGAGGAGGGAGCAGGGCCTTGTCAGATGCTCATCTGATGCTCCTGGAAGTTGGTTTGCAGAATCAGACCCCAAAGTTCTCACTTTTTATAGTCTATTTGTATAGGAATTTTTTCCTATGCCAGTCTATGGGAATTGCTTCATCATGCTGTTGCTGAATCAATCAGCAGATAGCACATTCCTGACGGCTCCGTGCTGCTAGATGTTATCTTGTTCTTTGGTTCTCCCATTCTTGAGGCTGTTGAGTGGATTCCAGTCTGCCCTCTGGGGGTCCTCTGGTTATTTCCACTTGATGCCTTCTTCAGCCGATGGACACTGGATTCTTAGGCTGGCACCTCCCTGATCATTCAGTTATTATCCACACCAAGCATCCATTCACTTACATTCTCTATCTCTATTTTAATCACAATTGTTAATACAACAAAAGGGCAGGGAGTCTCTGGGTGCTGTTTCTGTTGTTAGAGTATTGCTTTGAGTCTCTCTCTCTCTGTGAATTGCTTTGAGACAGACTCTGTCTTAGAATGTACTAACACAATTAGCAGATTGCAAGTTTCACACACAGGAGAGAAACAGTACCAAAAAACAAGAGACCTCTTAATTAGTAATACCCTGGAATTTAAACTATGGGGAATCAAACTCATTTGTGATTTTAATACAGAACTTCTTTAATATGATCCAACACTTGAATAGAGACTGGGAGTGGCTAAGCCATTATGCAAGGTAACCTATTTCCCCTTGTTTTGTCCCACCCCTCCCCCCTCCCAGACATTCTGTTAAACCCTGGATTTGTGCTGGAAATGGCCCACCTTGATTATCATACACATTGTAAGGAGAGTGATCACTTTAGATAAGCTATTACCAGCAGGAGAGTGGGGTGGGGGGAGAGAAAACCTTTTGTAGTGGTAAACACCCATTTTTTCATGGTTTGTGTGTATAAAAAGATCTTCTGTACTTTCCACAGTATGCATCCGATGAAGTGAGCTGTAGCTCACGAAAGCTTATGCTCAAATAAATTGGTTAGTCTCTAAGGTGCCACAAGTACTCCTTTTCTCTTTGAAAGCTGCTAAGTGAGGTATTTGCACTATGCATCTTCATTTTCCATGCTAGCTACCTGGAGGTGTCGTCATCCTATGGAAATGTCTTGGTAACAGAGTGGAATAAACTTCAATGCACTCAAGCAGGGATTTAAAAGGTACGTCACCTTTCAGATGTGCCTCATGACAGACATCGCTCACTTTAGACCCAGGTTTTCCTCTTTCCCACACAACGCTGTTGTTCTCTCTCTGGTTAGTACATTGTTACTATCAGAAATGTTGGCTCTTCAAAGGAAAGTTTACTGAAAATGTAGGGCACACTAAAGAAAGGAAACCTTATCATTTCCACTCCCTCTGCTGCCAATCCTTTGCTCCTAGTGTCCCCCCCTTTGGGGTGTCTGTACCACATTTCATAAGGGCAAGGCCTAGGAGTCGGAAGGGTCAGTATGTGTTCGTTAAATACCCGTGCTGCATTCTACTCTGACCCAGAGGCGGATTAGGGGTTTGTGGGACCCTGGGTCAGAGTAAGTGGAAGCCCCTCCCCACCCCTTTCACCTGGAGTCCCTCCCGCTCCCCCTCCTGGTGCTCCTGCCAGAGAAATAGGGTTTGGGGCATGGGGGCTTGCCCTGCCCTGCCTTGCCTGCCCGGGGCTCCTGACAGGGAGTGGGGTCGGGGCATGGGGTCTTGCTCCACTCCCCGACAGGAGCGCTGGGTGGAGTGGGTCAGGGCATGGGGGTGCCCATTTTTCCAGGGGCCCCCCAGGCATGGGCCCCATTGGCCCAGTGGCTAATCCAACACTGCTCTGACCTATTTTGTGACTGGATTCCAGCTGCACAGAAATAGCCCCAAGTAACTGGTTCATGATGGCAGAAACCTGGTTTCCTCACAGACTGGCAATGCTCGGGGGGTAGAGAAGTTCACAGGGAAGTAGAGGAAGCGTTTCTAGAAACAGGCTGGTCTTTCCCAGCTTGCAGCATCTGTGTTTATTATACCCAATATTCTGGGGAAAGAAGAACGTACCCAATACCAAAGGAGGTTAGTATATTACCTACCACCTTGCCCTTTTTTAGCTCCCCTACACCAAAAGGGTCACAAAGTACTTCATCAACGTTCAACAACTAAGCTTCATGGCACGGAGGGGCAGCATTATTCCAATTTCACGGATATTTGCTTGCTCCTTTTGCACAGAGAAGAAATTACATCAGAAGAGAGCATGAAGCAAGTGTTAGTCATTGCATGCGACAGTCACACATACACACTATCCTCGTCTGTCTGGCCACACTGTGACTCACACAGCCAGCAGGCGTAAAGCCTTCTCAGAAATGAAGAGCTTTAAAAAGCTCCAGAGGAACCATTTAGAAAAAAACCAACGTTTTCTATAATTGTATTCCTGGTGGTTTCAAAGCTCACTGCTAATCACAAAACAACTTGCATCAGAGGTCTGCAAGCTGAACTGGTGCAGAACTAACTCCATGCAGCTTGTGCACACTTAGCTGCAGAGTCTAGTTTTTCAAAGCCCCCCCCCCCCTCTCTCTCTCGGAGCTGAGAGCCCCTTGGCTCGTTGAGTTTCAAAGCCTCCTTCCGCTAGCCACAGACCCGAGAATGGAAAGTACGTTGTAATAAGAGTGGGAGGAGCTCTCTGAAGCTCTACATAAGAATAGCCAATCCTACAGCACTCTGACCTCCTGAAAGGAGAATTAAAGAGCCGTTTCTCTCCCCCTTTACAGTTTTTCCTTAGTGATTAACTGATTTATTTTTGCCTCAGAAGATTTCAGGGTAGGAGGTTAAATGATTACACTTGCTCTGACTCAGCATTAGGCTAACTGTAGCTCCTAATAATTTATTGCTCTGGTCTTCTTCAGAGGGCTTTGGAAGCAGATTCCCTTAGAAAAGTGAGCTCTCCACCTCAGTTTATTGTGAGTTATGGTTTGTTTACAGAGGATGTTAATCCTGCTGGTGTGATAGATACACCTTTAGCTTCCTCCACCTAAGAGCTCAACTTGTAAAATGTGAAGAATCAATAAAATAAATGAATGTGTAAAACATTTACGATTCTGCATGGACCTGCCTTTCAAGCTACATGGCTCTATGGGGAGACAGGAACTAAGGAAACAGAACTTTTCCCAGCACCAGGAAATCCTGCTACAGCTTCTTGCCCTTAGTGCTGCCACTAGCAATGCATACAACTTTCAAGTGATCTTGTCACCTTCACCAGTAAGAGGCAGCAGACGGTGATGCCCGGGGACGTGTGATCTAGTAGCTAGAGCAGGGGTCTGAGAATGAACAGGGAGAGTCAGCTGAGAAAGTGGTAAGAACACCAGACAGTCATATACCACCAGGGTGGGGAAAAGGGAAAGAAATCAATCCACAAAAGTATCACTTCAGCAAAAGGACAGAGTCGATTCATCTCTGTATGACAACTTGCCTGGTTTCCCTGTTCCGCCTCCAGGCAGAGATCTGAAATGGCAGGTCTTGTTTTGCCTAATCTGCCATATTACGTACTCACTTTCCCCAACATTTTAGTATTAAAATGCTTCTTTGAACATTGCCTTTGGCTGTTCCCTCTGATCAAAGATGCATTGGAAACCAAGATGATGCATTTACAACTTCAAAGATGGATGCGGGAATTGGCTGGAGGTCTCTGTCACATTTCAGTGCTCATGAAAACAAGGGTCCGATAGCACTGGTTTGAGCCTGGCCTAGGGCAAGCAGAGACTGCGCCCAACTCTGCCAACACTCTCCAACCCTGACTCAGAGCACAACCCTGACAACCCGCTCCAGGAGTGTGTATGTGGAGTTCTAGAAACCCCTGAGACAAACTCTTTCAGTGAAACGTCCCTGGTGCACTGGATACCATATGGAAAATTTTCAAGCTACCACTTTTTTTTAATACAGAGGACTAAATTTCTCTTCCTGCTTTCCAGCAGAATTTCACAGCATGCATCTCACCCTGTCTGAGGTGGTCAGCATGTGAAAATCAACATAAACTTAGCAACCATTTGGAGCATGACAGAAGTCCACAGAAGGGAACAGGAAGTTGTTTAAGAAGGGTGAAAATGGCAGAGGTTGTATTAGCCCCTGCATCTTCAAGAAGCTCTGATATGCAGTGCTCAGCAGCTCTCATTTGAAGAAGAGCACACCTGTGGGGAAGGGATGCCATATATATTTGCATTTCTAAGTCACAGTTTCAATAAGAAACAGCTTGGAGTGCAGCTGTTAGCAAAGCATACAACTTTCAAGTGACTTTGCCACCTTCCGTTCAGATACAGGTTAATGGTTCTGAGGCTGTCAAAATGCCAAGATTTGCTACCTTTGCTATGACAGAAGCCGCAGCACTGAGCTTAATGTTTCAGCTTGAATACCTCTTAACACACCTCCCAAAGTGACACACACTGTCTTGCATACAAGCCAACCTCATGCCATCAGAAACTTTGAACAATGCTTTATACACCTTTAATTCCAAAGCACTTCCCAGATAGATTGCCTGAAATGCAGTCACATGTGGGATTGAGGATAACAGTGCAGAAGAGAACATTTTTCTGGCCACAAACACTAGGACAAAGTTCTGTTCTCACAAAAAGTACTTGGTATCTTATACTGTCAGTACACAGCAGACAGGTCCTGTGGTTGGAAAAGTATCATCCAAAAGTTCTACACATATTGAGCTGCATGGAACTAAGTTTTCCTGTCTCACAAGCATGAAGGGCTAAATTGACTCAAATGAAATTTTAACCTGGCCTTCCAGAGAGAAATTTCAAACCTGAGGCTTCGATTACAAAACCATCCCATCGAGGATACACACCCCCAATCTCTCTCACACACACATCCTCTTTTTAAGCATTGTAGGAAGAAAGTATCAGGCAGAAGAAGTTGAACAGAAATTATTTCTTCAAAGGAAATACTTTGTACGCACAAAACACAGACTGAAACACAGTGTTTGATGAGACATGTTAATACGGATTACTTTTCCATCTCAACATTAGTGGCACCATAGAATGAAGAATTCCGTTACAGATGGGAGCAATGACGGGATCCCAATGCCGAGAACATGCTACAGTCTCTTGGCTTGTCCTTTTCTAGTGGCCTCCTCTCATTTACTGGTTGATGGGATGTAATGGCAACTGCTCCTCCAGTTCTGCTGAGTTTGCTTGCGCCCGTGACATCTTGTCCCGCACTCTCTTCACTGTAACACGAGACATAACAATGGTGGCCCTTAGTTAGTAGGGAGATGACAAAGATAAGGAAGAGGGTATTGAGCTGGTCCTAGGGCTATTGCAGGTTTACATAAAACTAAAAAAATTCTATTTGAGGCATTTTTGAAGTGCTGTAAACCTCCCCATCCCACTCCCTTTAGGCCAGCAGTTGGAGACCAACCAAAGATGGAACAGTGAAAGGGTCGGGTTAATCCTGATGGGGCTCCTACACAAGACCTGGCAGATTAAGCAAACAATATATTTTCATTGAAAGGAACAAATCTCTGTTTTCAGTGCAGGGCTCCTTAACCACGCACAGGTATGCTGCACCACAGCTCAAGACAGGAGGTGGTGAAGGGGGATGGGACTGTATCCACTTGAAAGTGCGGAGGATGTTCAGGCAAGTAGAATGTGATTCTACAAGTTAGAATTTGGCCACGATGCCAAGGTTAACACCCCGACTCTTGCTGAATGTGCCCTGGGACCTTTAACACCACACTGGGGCTGGACCTTAGTTTTACATTTCCCATAAAAGGAAACACCTGGGCCATTGGTTTAGTTTGGACCTGAAGGCACTTAACTGAATCCTCAACAGTGTTTATTGCAGAACATTATTTTTCTTAAGGCGTCCTCCATTCAAGTACGGAACAGACCCAAGCTTACTTGGATTGTGCACGCTGACCAGATCACAAATGAAGGTGCGATGGCTGCAAGACACTTGATAGACAGCAGTTTCACAGGGTGTATCGGGGGTGAGGGCAAATCCACCTGAAATTTCTGGCACACAGAGTCCACCAAAGAGATAACAGGCGAAGTGCATAAAGCATTTGCCCAGCAGGTAGTAGAAAAGGGGCTGACATCCTCTGCTCAGCCCTGGGATATTTTACCTAGGGATTCTATTTCCAAGTCTCTGGAGTTCCCAGGATCCTCCTTGATGACTCCCAGCTCCTTTTCCCAGTTGGCCCAGTTAATCTCCTCCACTCTGGAGACAGAAAATAGAACAATTTCCCCCATCAGCCAGTAGACAATGAGGCACTGGGGCAAAACATACTGACCATACAGCTGCATACCAAGGCTGCATCTGTGGCATCCCAGTGACATCCATTCCGATGGATTTCAGAGTAACAGCCGTGTTAGTCTGTATTCGCAAAAAGAAAAGGAGTACCTGTGGCACCTTAGAGACTAACCAATTTATTTGAGCATGAGCTTTCGTGAGCTACAGCTCACTTCATCGGATGCATACCGTGGAAACTGCAGCAGATTTTATATACACACAGAGATCATAAAACAATACCTCCTCCCACCCCACTGTCCTGCTGGTAATAGGTTATCTAAAGTGATCATCAAGTTGGGCCATTTCCAGCACAAATCCAGGTTTTCTCACCCCCTCACCCTCAGTCCTCGCTTACAGACAGCCCCCCAACCTGAAGCAAATACTCACCAGCAACCACACAACAAAAACACTAACTCAGGAAGCTATCTTTGCAACGAAGCCCGATGCCAACTCTGTCCACATATTTATTCAAGTGACACCATCATAGGACCTAATCACATTAGCCCCGCCATCAGGGGCTCGTTCGCCTCCACATCTACCAATGTGATCTATGCCATCATGTGCCAGCAATGCCCCTCTGCCATGTACATTGGCCAAACCGGACAGTCTCTACGTAAAAGAATAAATGGACACAAATCTGACATCAGGAATCATAATATTCAAAAACGGGTAGGAGAACACTTCAACCTCTGTGGCCACTCAGTAAAAGATTTAAGGGTGGCAATTTTGCAACAGAAAAGCTTCAAAAACAGACTCCAAGGAGAAACTGCTGAGCTTGAATTAATATGCAAACTAGATACCATTAAATTGGGTTTGAATAGAGACTGGGAGTGGCTGGGTCATTACACATACTGAATCTATTTCTTTAATAAGTTAAGTATCCTCACACCTTCTTGTCAACTGTCTAAATGAGCCATCTTGATTATCACGATAAAAGTTCCTTCTCCTGCCGATAATAGCTCATCTTAACTAATTAGCCTCTCAGTTTGCATGGTAACTTCCAACTTATCTGTGTGTATATTACTATATGTTCCATTGCATCCGATGAAGTGAGCTGTAACTCACGAAAGATTATGCTCAAATAAATTGGTTAGTCTCTAAGGTGCCACAAGTCCTCCTTTTCTTTTTGCGAAGACAGACTAACACGGCTGCTATTCTGAAACCTAGATAATTGAGTGTCCATAGGTGCATTTCTCATTCATATACATACATATAGATACATACACACAGATATGAACAAACCAGCTCCCCATTCACACACAAGGCCAACACACAGAATTCAGAATGTGGGCAGCTGCCTCCACTTTCTATCTTACCTGAAACACCATCTCTGATCTTCCTTATCATCAAGGCTCACAGACAAGAAGCAGCCAGATCTCTGCCTTCTTCTTGGGCACCACAGCCAGGACTTCTCTATTTCCAGAATGGCAATGGCTCTCTGAGGGTACAAGTCCATGTTAGAGAAGAACTGGTGCAGCCAAAACCCAGTCACGGAGCTAGCCTGCTAGCCTAAGTTCCAGTCAAGTCTTCCCCATCCACCAGTGTCGTGACTGGGAAAGGCACTTTTGTGAATGTTCCTTGGCTCTGTTACTGCTGTCAGGACATACCCTAAAGTCTCCTAGGCCTGTGGGCTTAAGAAATTACTCTAAACTCTGCAATTTTCTAGATAGAGCAAAAGAGGACTGGGTTGCCATCAGTATAAAAGGGGATTTTGGACTCTGACAGATCCTGTAGTTCTCTCTAGCTCCCAGACTGACTAAGCACAGCCTAGCATCACCTTACAAGTCATGGAAGGAGCTGCTAACTGCATTAGAAATTCCTCTAAACTGGGGTAAGCCAACAGAAGGTATAAAAACACAGACAAATCTTCACAGAGCCCCACACACGAGAACAGAAACATCTCAAGTAACAAAGGCATGACACCTGCAAAAGGGTTAAACGTCTGTCTCCTAACATGGTTTTGCTCCCATGGTATGCTCAACCAATGAAAGTATTGTGATGCTGTCGGGGTTTTATCCTGTGTTTTATTGTCACTCAATCTGCGAGGAGAGCTTGCTTGCATGGAGCCTCTGGAAGACCAGAATCAGCTCTCCCAGGTTGAGGAGTTGGAATAAATCTCCCAATAAACTCAGCTGTTAATTTCCCTCAACAAGCACCACAGCGCAGCGTCACTTCCTCTTGTCTCCCAGAGGCAGGGAAGTGACAAAGAAGCACTTAAAATGTACAGTCCCACCCAGTAAGGAGGTCACAGTCTTTACAAGTAGATCTGGAAGGCAGATATCTCAGCACTTTAGATACTAAGGTGATGGGTACTATAGAAACGTGGCGAGAGAAAAATCTCATTACACTTTTAATAAAACTTTAGAGCTCAGTGAAAACGTGCGTCAAATCTGATATCCCAGTGCATGCACAGCGGGAGAGAATTTGTTGCAAATGGCTCTCTCAGGCCCACATTTAGCACATAATATAAGGCCTATATTAGAGACCAGGTGAGTGGTGCAACGGACATACCTGCAGCTTCCAGACACTCTTGCTGTAACCAGAGACACTGGTGACAGTCTCGCTCATCAGGGCGATCAGCATGTTAAGCAGGAGGATGTAGGTCAGGATCACAAACAGCAGCAGCAGCAGCAGGACAAAGTATTTGAATTTCACATGCTCCTGGAACTCCAGGTCCCCCATGCCGATGGTGAACTTGAAGAGCTCCAAGGAGGTGCTCAGCAACCCACTGTACACAACATGGCCTTTATCGCCATCCTCTTGGGTAACAGACTTGTTCTGGGAAGTTGGAGGAGCATCCCCTGTGAGGGTGACCAGAGCTGTAACGAAAGCAGAACAATGAATCTTTCCTGGCAAGTCTCCTCCTGGCAGGTCTACCTGTAACACAGTGCTGAGTCAATCCTCACCTGCTGCAAAGCCAAAGAGGAAGATCACATAAACCATGAGGAAACGCAGCAGGTCCCTCAGGATGGTCTGGAGACAGAGCAAAAGGCAGCGTTATTAATCACCAATAACTTCACATGATATTTTTACAGCACAAAATTACCAGGACAACAGGAAACTAGCGCACCTATCAAATAAATATATTTGGCTCTGCACCAGTTCCGGCAACATTAACTCATTAATCCTCACAGTCCCTCGCAAGGGAGGCAGGTCAGGAAGTATTATTACTCCCATTCAATAGATGAGGATGTGATACAGAGGCCCACTGGTGGTTCACTGCTCTGAGTCACCAACTCCTATTAGGCCTGACAAACTCAGTACACCTAACTCATTGCTGTCATTGTATTTATCTATAAAGAATGTTGTGTGAGGTACCAAAGGAAAGCTTAGGCCATACTGGTCACGATAAGCATTGAGAGATGCAAGTACGGGTGTTATTTTAAAAGTTGTACGTACATACGGAAAATATTTTTAGAATCTGTGTTCCAGGCAGGGTTGATAAGCAGCTTTCACCAGACCTATCCGCCCTGTCTCTCATGTAAATTAAGCATTTTTAAACCAACACACAGGAAGTGCTATTTGCATATGAAGTCACCAAGTTGACTGGTGGGGGGAGGGGGTGAAACAAACATGGGAGAGCACACAGGAATCTGAGCACCAGGGGTTTTCCTGCCTCTCGAAAGGACGACAAACTTTGGAGAAAAAAAAAGGACATTTTGTGATCTATTTCACTGAGGAACATCCTTGGCAGAGGGGGGTGGATCACAACAACCTGGATCCTGAATTGAATGAAGATCAGCAAGCTCTGCATAAGGGCTCTGCATGACGGCGAGAAATGTTTTGAGATACAGGAGAGTAGCCTGTCAAGGTTATGATTAGTCTCTTAGGTGCATGTTATGCTTCTGTTTTATTATAACCATCTGTTTCCATAATTCTTGGTCACTTGAATCTGTGATTCTCTGTTCTTTGAAAATACACTTTTTCTCTTTTTATTATAAATTCATCTCAGGGCTGTGAACTGCTACAACACATCTGGCTACGCCAGCCCTCCCTCCCCCTCTCTTTTTCACTCCCCCCCTCCCCGCATTGCTGATGTACCTCATCTCTGATATGGAGCATCCCCTGCTTCTCCAATCCTGAGCAGCACACACAAATCTGCTTATGTGCCTCAATCCAGACTTTCCAATGCTAGGAAACATCTCCTGAACAGACTCGCACTCTGTGTTTTGTGTTGTGCTTTGTTTATTGGCGGGGGAGGGAGGGTTGTGACAGGCAGGCAAATGTCAGCTACTGTGGGGGACCAGGATGAGTCCCAACAAACTCATTTTTTCTTGTCACCTGAGCCAATATTTGAAAACCTGCTGCAAACTGAGCCACTGGTCTGCCCCATGCAGCATCCCACCTCCGCTGAGAGAATACATTTACTCAAATGGGATGGAATTTCAGTGTCCACAGCCTAAGTATTAGCTCCTTTCATATTTCTGATGGTCCTGACGGGAGAACAGTAACTGCAGCATTTGGACAATGCCTGATATCCCTGACCATCTCTTACAGGCTGTTGCTCCATACTGACCTTCTGTATCATGACGCAATAGATCCCAGTCCACTGGAAGCCCCGAGTGTAGTACAGCATGTTCACCCATCCCAGCAGTAAGGAGAATACCATCATCGGTACATAGTCTTCTGAACTCACAATATACAGGACAGCTGAAAGCAGCAGCGAGATTGCCTGGAGCAAGCTGGGGGAAGGGGAGGAAACAATCAGTCACACAGTGAGCTGAAAGTCTGAACGCCAAATCCTTTTTGTGCCACACTGGGCACAGCCAGCTGCATCTTGCAAGGTTACCCAATGGGGTATAAAGTGGCAGCTAATCAGATCCTGTAGTTATAGGTGAGTTAGTATCTAAATCCATCTGTAACATACTTTCTGCACAAGTATATTGCAGATTCATTAGACATTAGTGAAGTTCACATTACGGAAAATCTCAGATATACTGGGCCTGACTCATCTCTTTTCCACCAGATACATTTACATATACCAGGCCTGATTTCAGTGGAGTTACACGTGTATAACTGGTGTAAAAATGGAGAGAATCAGACCCATCACATATAGAAATATACACACACACAAAAATTATAAAGTCTCTTCCCCTTAACAAAAACACCTCGCTCTCATATAGCGATCTTCAACCATTGATCTCAATGTGCTTTACAAATGGAGGTCAGTGTATTATCCCATTTTACAGACTGGGAAACTGAGGCACGGGAAGATGAAGTGACTTGCCCAAGGCCATGACTTCAATGGGAGCCACTGGTGGAGCCAGAAATGGACCCCAAGTCTCCTGAATCCCAGTCCAGTGCTCTGTCCACTAGGCCACATGGCCAAATCTCAGTCACTAAATGAGCAATTCCACATATGAGTTCATGTTATTATCATCTGTATTACAGTAGCACCTTGATGCCCCAATCAAGGGTCAAGGCTCTATTGCACCAGGCACAGTACAGATGAAAAAAAAAGAGAAAGACCTAGAGAGCTCACAATCTAGAGTTATGACAAGAGGCAACCAGTGGAACAAACAAGCAAAGAGTTGGTTGGAAAGATGACATAACAGCAGAACAAGCATGCTGTGAGAGAGAATGGATCATTTCTGCTCACCACCTGCCTAGCTACCTCTTGCCAGTTCAGTTGCCTCTTAACAGCTGTTTGATTTTATATTAACTTTCATTTCCCACAACCTAAAGAACGTACAGAAAGACCTCAATGCAGCCATCGGAGAACACGTTCTTCAGGTTCCGCCATCTCCTCGAAAAGTACAGACCCTATCAGAAAAGGGAGAAATCAACAGGGACAGTTCCTTAACGCAGCAAGACACATCTGAGTCCAGCCCCTGCTGGGATAATCTACTGCACAGTGAATGGTTTCTTCATAGCTCTTATATTTACACCGTTTGCTCCAATGATAGAAAAATTCAGACCATCCCTCTTCAGGGATGGAAAAGGGCTCCTGGTAACACAGAGCCAATAAAGAAATAGTAACGGAGCCACAGATCTTGTATGTGTCTTTTTAATATAGTCTATCCAATCATTAATGTACATTTGCTATTGTACAACATAAAACCCCTCGTGACCTTTTACGTTGTGCCCATCTTACTAATCCTCCCTTTGTGTCATCCTTTGCTTGCTATATCCTGCTTATATTGCAAGCACCTGATGGCAGGAACCTCTCCTTCCATTTATCTGTGAAGCTTTGTGCACATTTATGATATTATGGAAATAAATAAGAGTGGTGTACCAATGCCATGGGGGTGGTGGTTTTATTTCAGAGCAGATAAGTTAGATATCTTTCAAAGTAACAGCCATGTTAGTCTGTATTCGCAAAAAGAAAAGGAGTACTTGTGGCACCTTAGAGACTAACCAATTTATTTGAGCATAAGCTTTCGTGAGCTACAGCTCACTTCATCTGTAGCTCATGAAAGCTTATGCTCAAATAAATTGGTTAGTCTCTAAGGTGCCACAAGTACTCCTTTTCTTTTTTAGATATCTTTGTACCTGAGCAATTATGAGATAAAAGCCTCCCAGGAAAACAACGATCTGTCCAGTGAGTTGCAGGAAGCCGATAGCTGTGAACTCTGTAGGAAACGGAGACTGCAAGATAAAAACAAGAATGTGAAGACAGCAGTGGGAGCTGTAGCCACCCAAAGCCCTTTAAACCCCTTAAACCACAGCCCCAGCATTCAAGCTCACTCCATCCCATCCAAGTAAGCCAGCCCTACCTGTAACTGCAGGGGACGATGGTAGGCAAGGACCGTGAAGATGGCCATGAATATAAAATAAGAGAAAAAACTTAAGTAAAATCTCCTGGCAGCAAATGAGTCCCATTTGTGCTGGAGCAGTTTGTTCAGCGGCTCCAAAACCACCATCTTGTATCGATTCTAGGGTGAAAGGAAGAAAAAATAACACGTCATCAGGGATCCAGAATCACCATAAAGCCTTCTTCATCCAGTGTTGGAATTCAGAGGCCAGAAGCCCTGCATGTGTCTTTCATCAGACCTCTCAGCATGAAAGGACGCTGGCATCCTATTGGACTTGGATACTGCCCGAGTCTTATAGCCCTGTACTTGGAGACACCCAGGCTGAGTCACTGCTCCACATCAGGGAACAGAATATAAAGGTCCCAAACTCCTTCCTTATTGCAGATTAGCAACAAAGCTGAAGGGGTTTAATAACATTAACCATATATGTAAATTCCTCATCATTAAAAAATGAACAAATTCACACATTTCCCACCCTAAAATAGAACAATCTGAAATGCCAAATTAATCTACATGATTTACATAATTTATGGTAACACTATAAAAAACTGGACAAAGCCATTCTATATTTGATTTTAAATAAGTCTTCAGGACTCACTGGTGTGTCACTGCTCTCAGCAAGGATCTCCAGCACAGAGTTTTTCTCATAACTATCTACAGAGGACAAGTCATAGAGAGATACATGGACAGGTCCATAGGTCCATTCAGTGAACTTGCGAGACAAGTGCCGGTACTCTGGATCCTTGATCTCTCTTTGGAGAATGTGTCTGAAAATCTGAAGGGAAAGTTTATGTTTATTATACTAATTATACATTAGAATGTAAAATGAAATTCCCAGCATACTTGAGTTGTCTTCAAGCCTGTAACCTGCTGCCTGCATACACTTTGCAGGTATGTTCTTGGTCACACATATGATCCGGCCAAGAACTTGAGGCAAACTAAGAACAGCTTCTAAAAGTTCAGTCAAAGGAGTAACAACTCTCAACCCAGCCCAGGAGCTCCCAGCTGTGATCACATCAGCACAGCTCCTAACAGGAGGGTCTGGAAGAGGGTTTTTTCATGCCTCCTGCGGTGGCACTGCTGGAGAGTCTCACGTGCAGTAACGTAGGATGCACGTACATCAGACCCAGCCTCTAGGCAGGGGACTCACTCCACTGTCCTCACTATTTCTAGCCATGCCCAGAGAACCACTCTCATTGCGTTTACCTCTACTTTGCCCTCCTTGGCAGCCAGTTTCAGTGGCGTTAACCCAGCCCGGTTCACTATCTCCTCGAGCTTCTCTGCTGGGTTAATCTTCATGCCTGCCTTTAAGATCTCATCATACATCTTGCTCACTAACTCAGTGTTCTGCTCGGTGTCATCTGCGATCATCACCAGGGCATGGAGAACCGTGTTGCCCAGGGAATCCTGTTTCTGGAGTCTGGCTTTCTGGTAGGGGTTATCAAGGAGGTATTTTATCACATCAAGCTGGTTGGTGCAAGCAGCCAAGGAGAGGGGAAGTTCACCTGGAGAGATGGAGGCAGGGTTTTGGGAAAAAAAAAAAAAAAAGAAAAAGTAGTTTTAGGAGGAACATTTATATCTTACTCTGCAGAGTCTTGTTACTGTAACAGTGGTGGGCTTTTTCTGGCTGAATCTCTGTATTCAGGCTTGGATGTTTTGTAGTTAATTGGTACAGAAAAACAATCCCTCGCTACTTCTGGAAGCAGCTGGACCACTTTGCCAGACTCAGATTTTGGCAGCACGCCATCAGCATCCACTCCCTCCATCTATTTTTGGGCTTAGTCCACACATGTGGGGGGTCTGAAGCAGTCCCATGTCCCTCGAGAGGGACAAGTGCACACAGTTGAACGGCAGGAGGCAAGCACCGACTGGTGCAGAGGACAGCTCAGTCTGGTGAAGAGGTCTAGCGCCCTTAGTAGGATGGGGCACCCAGGGTTATGGGATGGAGGAGATTACACCAAATGCATGGAGGGGCAAACCCAGGATGGGACAGTGTCTCCACATACTGCAGGGTTCCCAGATAGCAAGCCGGAGCCTGCAGTGCTGGCTTACCAAAATAAAAACCCACTCCTTCTTTCTTCTTCCTGAAGAATTCACCATGGGCTCTGGCATGGACATCGGCTCCATTCTCTACCAGCAGTTTCACTAAACCTAGGTGCCTCTTCTCTATGGCAATGTGGAGTGCAGTCTGACCTAAGAAAACAGGCTTTGCAGTCAGAGCTTGTTGCGATGGTGCCACGGACAGATGGAGCAGGAAAGGCCTTTCCAGAAAACCCCACCAACGTATCAAATCACCACCAGCAATACTGTCAATATGGTGAAATAATCATGGACTCCCAGACATACTGTGTGCAGGGAACTTGTAGCAAATGCTGACTTTGCAACAGCGACCGCTGGAAATGCAATTTGGACACTGAGCATGTGAGCTGTCAGACACAAACTCCCCCAAGACTACGAGGAGCTGAACAGTGTAATTTCTCTTAGAGTTACGATAAGATCTCAGATCTGACCCATGACCTCAAGACCATGAAGCAGTAATAATGATCTAGAAAGATAAAGGTAATATACGTGCACACAGAGGTATGTTTCTTTTGAATATTAGCTATTAAAAGGATAAATCCGCTTAGCAGAACTCATTCATTTCTTAAATGTAACTTGTTTTCACTGAATAATACTACGTAATCTTTTTGCTTCTCCAAAGCACTTTACAAACCTTAACAACAGAACCTCACCATAATCCTGTGTAAATAAGCCAGTATTACCCCCATTTCTCAGATGACAGAACTGAGGCACAGAGCGGTTAAGTGAATTGCTCAAGGCCAGAGAAGTAGGTATCAGAGATGGAATTAGAACTCAGAAATGCCCAGCTCCCTTTTCTGTGTCCAGGCCATCAGTATACCCATTCCACAAACGAAGAACTCCAACATCCTATCAATTATGCATCCATCCAATTCCTGTTATTTTCCATAGATGCTGCCTTGCTAATTGTTGACTTCAAAGTCAGTCACACAGTGCTGGAGAACCCTTACCTGCATAGTAACTATTGGTGCATGCAGCATTGACAAGTGGCCTTGGAGTCTCAGTCTTCTGGTCTATTTCTAGCAACAGTGGGATAGTGGCATTTGTCCCATCTTTTAAATTCAGCAGGGCTTTCATTAAGCAGGTCTTACCTGTCTTGGCATCTGGAAGAGAGAGAGACAGCATGGAGCGGGGCATAATTGTGTTTTGTACATGACTGCACCATCAGTTTCGTCTTGCCCAGAACTTAACTGTCAATGTAGCATTAAACACATTAAATTAAAAATCCCTTTCTCATGGTATTTCCAGCCTGCACTAGAAGCAAAGAGCTTAAAAAAAACCCCATATTGCTTAGCACTTTACATCCCCAGATCTCAAAGTGCTTTGTACACAGGCGGGTAAAAGTATCATTAGCTTCATTTCACACATGGAGAAAGTCAGACACAGAGAAAGGAAGTGATCTGCATGACACAAAGCCAGTGGCACAGCGGGGAGCAGCACCCAGACCCGTGCTCGAGCCCTAGACCACACAAACTCTTGTTTGTGGCTGCAAGAGGTTCAGAGTCCAAACTTTTGATTTGGTGGAAGGGTGTATTGTGGGCAGGGGGAGTTGTGAGCCTAAAGACTTTTGGTTTGGTGCTTATTCAACGCGAGCAACAAACCCTTTGAGCTATGCAGGCCACCATCAAGGCATGCCTGTGTTAAATCACCGGAGTACTGAGCTTGTATCTACCTGTATATTCTGAATTGGAGAGAAATTTGGAGGTCCTGCTCAAGTAATCAAGCAAACCATCCAGCTCCTCTGGGTTACCCCTCAAGACAGCACCAAAGAGCCGATCTCTTTCAAAGCGATTTGCGTCCTTTTGGCTACTGGAGAAATGGGAAGAGTTAACCATGTTCTAGACACTCAACAAGAGAGTATGTACCAATCTCCCACGATGCAGGAGCTGCCGTGGTTTCACTGCAAGAAGAGCAATGGGCACGGCAGTTTGCCAAAAGAAAGAATCAAACTCTTTCAGCTCAAAGACCAAACAAAAAAAAAAAAAAAGTTAACTCCCCCAACCCTTTTTGTTTGTTTGTATTGGCCTCAGCACTTTCTGGTTCCAGACAGAGGTGCACACTCTGAGTGTGGGGGGAACGGGTAGTATGTATCCCTCTCCATCTGTGTACCACCCCCCCCAGGAAGAATGCAGGACTTGTGCATTTTCACTCTCTTGCAAAGTTTCTGGCACCAGCTTGAATTTCACTTGGTAATGGAAGGCTTCCCAAGGGCAGATCCCATAATTACTTACTTGCTGGAAAGTCCTGGTCGATAATTCAAGTTAATCTTGATTTTTGGATCAAAGTCACTGCTCTCTTTCTTGTAAGGAGTCTCCAGGGGTGGTGGTTCTTCCTTCCCTCCTTTGGCCCCTTTGCTTTCTCCCTGTTTACCAGCTGCACTTTCCTGGATGCTGTCATCTGTTTCTAACACACCCATCAGCCTGTTCTGTGACAGGCCTGGCTTCCTGACCATAGCGTTTGAGATATCCATGTCTGGTAGGACGATGCTTCAGATCATCAAAGGAGCTCCCTGTAAGAGTAGAGATCTGCAGAAGAGTGAGAATTCATTCGATATTGCAGCTGAATTAGACCTCTCACTTGCAGTCCATCCCTGTCCACCCTGCTCCCTCCTAGAAGTTCCCAAACCATCATCCAGGGATCTATGGTCTAGTACCCTCTGCCCAGTGAAACTTCGTTATTTACTTGTTGAACACCTAGAGTTTATTCAGTGCTGTGCAGAAGGCAGCACAGTCATTGCCCCAAAGACTTTTACCATTCAAGGGCCTGTACCTGCAACTGTATCTATACAGGTGGGTCCCTTCAATGACCTGCTGATTTCAGTGGGACTCGGCCCAGGTCTATGAGCTTGCCTGCACCCATCAGACGGGAGGATCAAGTCCTTAAATAGTCTTTGGGGCAGGGAAATAACCAAAGAGTTGTAAAAGCAGGTTAGAGAGTACAGACCAGCAGGGTGTGCTAAGCGGTGTGTCACATTTGGGAGATAACCTCACCTGCGATTGACGGATGGCGTCCTTAGATAAAATGTACTGTGTGGAGTCCATTAGGACTCAGCAATAAAGGAGGGGGACGAATATCAACATTTAGGACACGGACACCATTGTCCTTGTCTTAATGTACCCAGTACAGGCTAGCTATCAAGTGGCCCAAGAAGATAAGATTATTAACAACAGGCCTTCATTGGAAGAGAGCATTAGGTTTGCTCCAGTTCTTTGTTTGGAAGTAGGAAAGGGGGACATATTCGCAGGAGAAACTCATGCCTAACACACAGTATGTTCCTTGTGCACTGCTGCATCACATACTGGGGCATGAGTGCGTATGACCTAACATCTCCTCAAAGCTGTGGTGTGCTCCAGCCACTGCTATCCACATGCGCATGGGCTCTGACCCTCTGATCAACAACCTGGGCACACACGCACACCATGTACAGCTGCTGTTCCGGTAAATATTGCTCTCCTGGCCTGAGCACAGAGCAGCCTCATCGCTCCCAGCCAGGGAGAATGAAGCAAGATCTGCTGTATAGCAGTGCTGAGCACTAACCATTACAGTACCAGGCCAACCCACCAGAATCTAATATTTCTGGTATTCTTTTTCCATCATTTTGAGCCCTCTCTTTACAAATATCTGGGTAGATCTCAGACCCATCCGTGCAAGCTCCCACTGAACACACGCGAAAAGGATCCACTAGAGGAAGAGATGACTGAAGGTTTGTTTACATGCAGTCTAAGAGAAGGCAAGGAAACACCCACGACCAATTCAAGCTAAACATCCTTTATCAGCAGTGCCTTATGCACATGCGCTGTCTGCAAAGAGTTAACAGTTCCTCAGGAATATCATGCTGCAGAGTTGGAAAGCCAGGCTCCCTATTCTATGTCAGGGCAGCATCAGAGGAACACAGTATAAGCACTGTGCTCTAGATTAGGATGCAGAGATGCTTATTTAGATCTAGGCAGTGTATGTTTACAAAGCAATTTTCATGTAGTTCACAGCAAGAGAAATCCAAAGGCACATGCAAAGAAAGTCTATATTAACCATTTTATTTTAAGTTATAAGAAGGCTTCAGTCATGCAGCTTAGGCCCCATTCTATTGCCAAGAACCCCTATGCACACACAAACGTATACCCCATAGTCCCCTGCACACCCTTCATGCCCTCCCCACAAACACTTACTGTGGCAGCCACAAAGCCTTCAGAAAGCTGTGTTTATTACTCATACCACACCCAGGTTGCGTTTTTGTGGCTTCTTGTTCCTGAATTCTCTTTCAGCTGCAGTTTCCATCCCTTCTTGGTGCTTTAAAGATGTACAGTCGTATTTACTCAGAAGGCATTTCAGGTTCTCTTTAAAAACAAAAGCAAAATGGGTCCTAAAAAAAGATCTTACAAGGAATACATCCCCCTTCTGGCTCCCTGGAGAATCCAGAGGGCATTCTTTGGTCCCCATCTGAGCTTTCCCCTGTGTATTCACCCCTTAGCAGGCTGCTAGTCAACTACCAAGCCACTCTGAATTGCACAGCACGAAGCAAGACCTGCAGCCAAATGAAAAGCACAGCACATATTCTGAGCTGGGGCTCCACCCAAGAAATGCTGCTGCCCTGATAGATGGGTCCCAGATAAGCTTTCAGAGGCTGACCCCCCTTCAGTGCAAAGGCAAATCCAGTGATCAGTAGCGAAAGCGCAAAGGTTAAATGAAGATTTGAAAAAGCTCTTACCCAGAGGTAAGATTAATCTTACCCTGCAAAAGAAACTGTGCTCCTTTTAGCACTCACTACTGCATGCTGATAGTGAGAAAGAGCATCCCTAGGCGGAGATCCTGGCTGGTGCCTATGAGGAATCCAGGCTTCTTGTAGGGAGTAAATATTGATTCTGCACTGGCTAGCCACTCAGCGAATAACGGAAGAGCGGCAAAGCGCTTGAGCAGGAAGTGATTAGATGGATTTTGCAGTAAGAAAGAAACCCATATTAGAGAGCCAATGAGGGCAGTTATACTGGCAATGTCTGGCTCACTGGGTACATTGCAGGTTGTATGCTTAACCCCTGGTCACCCAGGCGGAGGCGGGGTAGAGTTTTGAGGCTGTCAACCACAGCAGGCTCAGGTCTGATGGGAGGTTGATAAATTTTATCTCCACTCTTTCTGTAGCCAGTGGTTTTCCTCACGAGTATGTCACAAGGCTCAGGGATCAGCCGCAAAATGAGCGAAGTTGTCACGGAAATGTCTACCAGCAGCCCACTTCCTAGGAGTGTCAGTTTTTCCGCACCCAGCTTCACATGCCCAAGCTGTGGCAAGGCTGAGATCAGAATGAAACAAGAACCAGCTTAACCACAATGTTAACAAGAAAGACCCACAGTATCAGCTGCACAACACAAGCCAGGGGATAGCACAAAGGCATCCCAGTTCTAAAGAGCTGGGCTCTGTTGCTCCACTTTTCAGCAGCACAGTTCAATGCCCCATTGCTCCCAGGAGATGCAGCACTGGACAAGACCCCTTGCAGATAGTCAGAGACCCCAACTCAATTATTTATTGTTGTTAGCTGATGCTGTGTCTTTAAAGAAATTCTGATCTCATCTACATGCTCCTTCTTGATGGAGGACTAACTTCGGTGCATCATGATGGACAGCAAGGTGCTGGGATAAACCCTAGTTCCCACTCCAGGAGGTATGATACATAGGGAACACAGTTGCCACGCCAGGGCAGTTTACACTGCATGGCACTTACACTGTGGGTGAACCCAGGACTGGAACAGCTGGGGGTGCTGCAAAGCAGCAGTGAGGCGAGTTGGCAAAACTTAGAGAAGAGATTCCTAAAAATAAAATTAATGCACAGGTGAAGGACTTCATACTGATTGTTCATTTTCAGCTTCCTTCCTCTAATGCAGATGGGGAATTTTGTTCCATTCCTCTCTCCAACATGGTCTGCATCGCCTCATCCCAGACCTGAAGCGAAACTGCTGAGCTGCATATCCGAGATTAGGGTGGTAGATCCTGACGGTGGTCTTTTCTTTGTGGGCCATATCTTGCCCAGTCTGTGGGATAGTGGGGTCCAACTGTGGTAAGGGAAATTCCATCAGTTGACATCTTATTAAGGGAACCTTTGGTGCAAGAATTGCCGGTGCAGCCGAATATGTGGTCTGCGTAGCCTGATCAGCCCAGCAGTAAGTTCCCAACAATGGTATACGTCACATTCACCAGTCGCAGAGCACTTCAGCCAGCACCCTGTGGTCTCTTGAGTTCTTTCTCCTCCTCTCCCCAGCAGATTCAAAGCCTCTGGATTTAGTTTAACCCCTCTATTTTCAGCAGTGTCGGTGCAGGATGACATTCAGAGCACTCCCCAACCACATCACCACACCACTTAGCTGGGCCTACAACACTCTCGAGGCCCAATATCTTGAGTGGTCACTATATTCTGCATTGCCATGCAAGATACTGAACCCAGGGCTCAGGTTCTGATCTCTCATTACCCAACACTGCCAGAGGCCCAATCAAGTCTAAAGTAGTTCTCAGCTGGAAGGACTGCAGGCACGAGACAGCATAGGGGCAACTTAGCCATCCCCCAGGGAAACGTTCCAAGTTAGCATCTAGCTTGAATCTGCCTCTAACAGAAATCCTGTTAGAAGCCATAGTGCCAACCACCTGCTCAGTGGTACCGAATTAAATCATAAGCCAGTTTCTCAGATGCTTGTGTTAATCCCTGGGGAGAAACAGAGCTGGTTCTATAATGATGTAAAGCTATTTTTGCTTTCCTTTCCTGCTTAGTAGCTTTGACTGTGCCACAGATTCTAGTAAATGACAGAAATCCGGCACAGGCAGAGAGATGCAAACAGGGCTCAGTTCTCCTCTCTCTTTCACACCAACTTTACACTGGTTTAACTCCACTGGCTTGGAGTCCACCTGTTGGGTCAGAACAGCAAAATACACAATGCCTCAAAGAAGCTGAGGAAGGACGGGGAAAATAGGAACTTTTGACATAGGATTTAGGAAGGACAGAATTCAAAGACTGACTATCACAATAGCAAATACTTCTCTTCAATCACTGCAACACTACACACACCCGTAGACAACATCAGGGTATGTGTTAATATAGTTTACAGGGTGGGAAAGTGAGACAGAAAAGTTACATGACTTGTCCAGGTTTATACAAGTCTGTGTCAGAGCCAAGAATCGAACCCAGGAGTCCTGACTCCCAGTGCTTTGGCTCCAGTCACAAGACTTGTCTGAGTGGAACTGATTTCTGGCCAACAAACTTATTTCACTAGTGAACAATTTCACACTTGAACTTGGAGTCTATGGAGGGGACAGTTTTCTATTACTCCATTAAAAAGGGTGGGGATATAAATAATAGGCTAATACTTTATAAAGTCAGAAGGGATCATTGTGATCATCTAATCCAACCTCCTGTATCACGTGAGCCATAGAACTTCCTGGAATTAATTCCTGTTTGAACTAGAGCACAACTTTTAGTTCTTTTACATGAACGGCTGTCAAAGGAATTTAACAGACTATAAAGATTTCATGCCACTGTCCCTCTGCCCCCAGGTGAATCATTTCACAAGGTCATAGTTATGACAAAGACATCACATGAATATCCCCTACCTTCACTTTGCGAGTCTGAATGTTTCCATGTGACCAGCTGGCAGTTACACCACATCACTTGTCTCTGCCCTCCCAGACTCTAGAGATTGTGGAAAAAGGAAGCTCATGAAAGAATAATTTCTATTTATTTACACTGTACTCAGCGCTCTGAGAGAGCAGAACCAAAGTGCAGGTGGCAGGCAGGATCATTTCTTCTGCCTTGTACATGGTACTTTCAGCCAACCCTTGAAACATCATCATATAAATAATTAAGTTAGTTATGACAGAAGATAAACCTCACATCTAGCCCGGATTAAGAGGGACAAGGAGAAGGGGTTTTGGATTCAGTGGTGCGCACTGATTCCTGTTATATTCCAGAGCCACAATATCAACTAGAACTATTTTAAATAGTTAACATGAGCAGGTCTGAGCTTCCTGCTCATTTTGGTTTGTCTTGTATGGTCCAGAATGAGCAGCAGAAGAGGCCCATCACCAACAGGCTGCTGCATGACCCAATATCTCTATTAATTATTTGCAGTTAGAGGGGCAGAGGAGACACCCACTGAATGAGGGCAGAGATGCAGTGTAGTGCCTTGCAGTATGCAGCAAGCATGTTATGTGGATGCTTCTCCCCAAAAGGCATCATGCACTGGGCTTTCCAGCTCTTGAGAATCACTATTGGGAAATGACTGTCTCAAGCTGCATTCTGACTGGCCTGTGGGCCCTCCGGATGGTGTCATACTGTGCACCAGCTCCCAGTAATGCATAGCTGGGACCTTGCCCCTGAAAAGCAAAATCATTATGCCTGTCATAGCTGGGGAGAAAGAGTTAACGGGCGACAAAGATAATAGAAGCAGCCTGTAGGGAGGAAAAAAGGAGCCATTAAACTGCTCACATTCTCCAAAGTGCCAAGCGGCCTCTCAGAAGCAAGTTGTGGTCCTGCTGCCATTTTTATTGGGTGGGAAATTCAGACTGTTCAGTATTTCATTTCATGGAAGGAAATTGGTTGAAAGTGGCTGTTGGGTCAAAAGCTGCTATTGAAAGGGCAGCCAAGCCTCGGGAGGACAGAGGAGGGCTTTTTTCTCAAACAAAACTATAGTTCAAACCAGAAGAACTATCTGCACAGTGAAGGATACATCACACAGTCCACACCACATCCATACATCCATTATTTACAGAGTTTTAGTTTTTAAAATGATTTTTAATGTTCATGGGAATTTTGTAGCATAAACCACACCAGTGTGCCTAGTAACAGGCAACCAGTGCATGTCTTGGACAGCTGTCCTTTGACCTCATCCTACACAGAGAACCTAAAGGTGCATCAGTAGCTGACTAATGCAAATACACCCTGTCATTGCTTATTGCGCCAGTGAAGAACAGGAGATTTCAGTTTCAGGTTTCAAAGGGGTTATTCGTATAAACAAAGCAAGTTCACACAAAAAGAGCTCTTTAACAAGATCCTTTTAACATCATAACACTCAGTGTAGAATAAATAAAATTAAAACTGATTAAGAGATTGAATGAATTTAATTTATGCTGTAAAGCAAAGGGTGAAATAAACCAGCTCTTAACTGATGTCAGTCAACAGATAACTAGAAGGTTGCGGTTTTGGGTGGGGGGAGGGAGGAGGAGGAGGAGGGGATAGAGAGAGGGGCGAATAGACTTTCCTTGTGGCTAGTGCTACAGCCAGACTAGAAACAGCCTTTGTAAAGTCTGCTGTAGCAACAGGCCCTAGCAACGGTGGGACTCCTCTGCTGAGACAATCCGAAGCAATGGCAGGTGGCTCAGGAACTTTGACATGGCTACAGAAAGCCCGAAATCACATTGAGAACTCACAGGTATGGTAGAATTAGGCACAGAAAGTCAGGACAGGTCCTGATGGGCCAGGAAGGGGTTTAAAGTTTGGACTTTGTTGATCTTGGGCCAGAGAGCTGAGGCCAAATGCTGGAATTCACATTTCCTGAGCCCACGGCCCTGGGAGGAGGGATTGTCTTGCAGTTAATATCAAGGGGTTTGGGGGATGTGTGGCTGAGCCTTCTGCACCTTGGGCTAAAATAATGGACTGTATACGTCTGAGTCTTGCTCCACTGGGTCTGAATTGCAACAGTCGGTTATAGGTTTCTGAAAAGCCAGAGGCAATCTGATGTGAGCAAGCTTAATAAACATAGAGCAACCAGCACAAAAGCCAGAAAGCCCCCCTGCTAGAGAAACAAGCAAGACAATTGTCTGTAAAAATACCCAGTGATGTGATTACTGCAAAGGTCGGAGTCATAGAGGGACATTTTGGAGCTGTACTTACTAAGAAGGCAGCAGCTGTCCTGATGGAGAGTCTCTCTAACCTT
This sequence comes from Caretta caretta, assembly GCF_965140235.1. Lineage (NCBI taxonomy): Eukaryota > Metazoa > Chordata > Testudines > Cheloniidae > Caretta > Caretta caretta. Next base: position 3,719,350 of record NC_134222.1, on the reverse strand, counting down.
CATGACCTCTGTGACCCCATGTGCTGTGCCTACAGCATCTGGGCTTCTGCTGGGTCTGTCTCATGAAATCATCTACAACGCTTGAGTCCCCTGGAGGCCCAAGGATAAAGCCTCTGCACTGCCACTTTCTAGATCTTGTACACACTGTTGCAGTGACATCATCTGCCAGAGATGGCGGTTGACAGGAATACTGTCAATCTCAGGGGGATTATTATTAGGGTTGAGGGAATGCCTGCCAGAAGGGAGTCTGTGGAGGCCCCCCCTGCACACGTCCACCTCTGTATCCCTCTTCCTGACCCATGGAGAGCGTGGCTGTCTTCACACATTTGGGATGAACATCCAGGACCAAGGGAGGCTGGCCTAACAGAATCCCCTCTATGTTGGGCAGGAATGGTGAGACTTCACAGTGCAGTTATGTGATGCTGCCCAGCAGCAGATGACTGAGAGCCACGTCCATTTCTTCACTGACCTCTCTGCGGCAGAGAAGGCTTTCGTCCTTCAGCGAGCTGCCAAGGCCATCCAAGGAGGTAACAGCTTGGGAAGGGAAGAATATTCAGCCTCTCTCTTCCTTCAACTTCTAGGTTACCACCCGGTTGTTTCATTTTTTTCCTGTCATCAAAGTACTTTATTTTGCCGAGCAGCTCAATAAAGTGCCCATGAAACTTTGGCTTCTTTCCTAGTCTCTGTATGGGCATTTACACCATGCCCATCACTGTTGTATCCAAGTACACTGAGTTTAGCTGGGTAGTAATCAGGGCAAGATGCACGCTTCTCCTGCATTGGCACAACAGCTTCTGCTAGTACTTTACTTGCCGTGTAACTCCAATGCTGCATTGCAAGAGAAAATGCCAAAAGGCTTGAGCCCTGCTTCAGCAATATCTGGTGACTGTAGTTTTGTTACAATAGTTAAATGTTAGCCATACACTCATGACTAAATCACTGACTTACACCGCCCTACTTATCTTCTGGTTGTCTTACCATTATCCTGATAAACAATGAAGAAACCTTCTGGCTGTTTCAGGAGACCTGTGTAAAGCCCTGATGTCTCAAGTTAGCACTTGCCTAGAGGAGCAGCTGTACATTCAAGTTGCTCATGAACTGCAAGATGGTGATCGTCTGAAAAACAAGTCAGCCCTGGTTCTGAGTCACATCAAGAATGGAGTGGTACATTTACTATCTTTTTCGAAGAGGGTTATTTTATTTGCATGAAAATTCAAAATAAAGGACTAATGTGACCTGCAGCTGTTCCAACCTGATGCAATCGTTGCACAGTCTAAAGACAAACCAGTTTCCTTTGTAGCCCTTCATCTATATTGCTCCAATGGCATGAAATTTTCCAAGAATCCAGCTTGTGATTTTGTCCTCAGATTGTAGACCAAAACTGCCGCTCTGGGACCCAAGTGGCTCAGGGCTCTCTATTTCTATGTGCAATCTAAGATGTGTTCAACATCATAAGTGCAGAGGTCCCAGTTCAGTCCCTCTTGACTTACACTTTAGAGCATCCATTCATTCTGCTCAGGAAAGACCAATACCTCCTCTCCCAACTCCAAACGCTGGAATGTGCCACCCTGTCCTTTCCTTAGCACTTGGCAAAGTTCCATTCTGATCTTGGATCTTCTCTCCACCGTCACTCACCTAGGTGGACAGGTCACCTGCCAAACACAAGCCCATCTAAAGGGACTATGAGGTAAATCAGTGCTTCCTGTCCATTGAAACTCTGATTATCTCATATCTATCCACAGCAGAGGTGCTGCCAGCAACCTGGCCAGTTCTAAACTATCAATGTCCAACGACCCACTCCCCAGCACAAGCTGAACCAGAATAAATCCACTCATCCATTCCCTAACAAATCTTACGCCGATGGAGCAGTGCACAGACCTATAAACCAACAGTCCTGCCTAGTGCCTTCATGTCATTCATCTTTACTGCACACCAGCCTGACAGCTGCTGTATACAACTAACTTAGGCAGGAATGGGCAAACCAGACAGAAGCAGGCAGGATGGAAAAATCTGAACCAGGCTGATTTCCCATTTGCAGTCCTTATTCTTATGCTTGAAATGAGTTCACTTTCCTCCTGCTGTAACACTCTTGATTTTGAAAACTGTAAATAGTTCAGTGGTTATAAATGGCTAAGTGACTTGCTCAAGACAGTATAGCAAATCGGTAGCAGAGCTGGGAATAAAACCCAGATGTCTGACTTCCTGTCCTTTGCTTTATCTATAAATATAGCTGATGACAGGCAGATCTGAAACCCTAAATTTAATTATCCTCCTTATTTTAAGTGATTTTATAGATAAGGAAATTCCATCTTCCCTCTAGGCCATCCACCTGAAGCAGATACTAGGCCTGCTTCTATATACCTCATGTCTGAAAACTCCCATTGAGCGGTTTCACTGGATTCCATGACTACAGCAGGGGTCCATATCATATAGAAGGGACACTTTGTCCTTATACTGAAAGGCTTTAATTTAGAATTTAGCTGCTGTCAATTATGCATTGTTTTTCAGATGAATTTGCTGGAGGAAAGGCCAGCTATGAAGGGGAAATTGCAAGCTTTTTTCAACCAGTCCCTCCCTGCAGACTTGAGAAGGCTCACCTGGAGGCTCCACCTGTCTAATACCAAAGGTATTTATTTATTTCAATGGTTCCTTCTTTTGTTTTAAAATATTTGACCATCCCAACTTCTGGGCACGTTTAGAAATCAATCTATCCTATCTATGCCATTCATGTGTGGTATGACATATAGGGATTAATATCCACACCACAAAAGACAGGACACCTGGAGACTGCTGTTCACAGTCTGAATGACGAGTGTAAACAGCTTCACATGGCTCATGATGAAAATCCAGTGGTTTTCACTGGTCTGCAGAGATGTTGTTCCTTTAAATGAGACACTCGAAGGGGGTCCTTGGAGGCCCTTGCTAAAATTCTTGCCACAAAATTGAAGAGAGGGTTGGAGCAATCTCCCTCCCTTATTTATTCCCGGGGCTCATAAAATAGTTCTGAACAGTACCTTTCTTGCCTTTGGAGTGGATCAGTTTGCTCCAATTATTTTCAGAAGTGATCTCTCAGGGTAGCGCAGTCATTACACACATGGAGTCAAATTCTATGATAATTTGCATCCTGTGCAGCCCCACTGAAACCAATGGATATATCTCAGTACAAAGTTTAGACGAAGATCATCAAGAATGTAAGTGGGTTCAACTGCACAGAGAGATCTAGTAGTGTCTTTATAAGAAATCTGGTGAAGTATGAGAACGCATTAAAGTTCACGCAAAAAGTGAATGCTGTGGTTCCTTTATGGCCTCCCTTGTTCTTCTTCTTTCCAGCACGTATGGAGTATCTGTCCCAAGTAGCAGTGAATAAAGCTAAATCCCCAAAGGAGCAGGAGATTTTCCTGAGGTCTCAGGTTCTGCTGTCCACCGAACCCACCTTCCAGCATCTGAAAAATAACAAAGGTGAAGTCATTGATCACGGGTAGCGATCAATGGCTCCATGTCTAGTTGGCAGCCGGTGTCAAGTGGAGTGCCCCAGGGGTCGGTCCTGGGGCCGGTTTTGTTCAATATCTTCATAAATGATCTGGAGGATAGTGTGGATTGCACTCTCAGCAAATTTGCGGATGATACTAAACTGGGAGGAGTGGTAGATACGCTGGAGGGCAGGGATAGGATACAGAGGGACCTAGACAAATTGGAGGATTGGGCCAAAAGAAATCTGATGAGGTTCAATAAGGACAAGTGCAGGGTCCTGCACTTAGGACGGAAGAACCCAATGCACAGCTACAGACTAGGGACCAAATGGCTAGGCAGCAGTTCTGCGGAAAAGGACCTAGGGGTGACAGTGGACGAGAAGCTGGATATGAGTCAGCAGTGTGCCCTTGTTGCCAAGAAGGCCAATGGCATTTTGGGATGTATAAGTAGGGGCATAGCGAGCAGATCGAGGGACGTGATCGTTCCCCTCTATTCGACATTGGTGAGGCCTCATCTGGAGTACTGTGTCCAGTTTTGGGCCCCACACTACAAGAAGGATGTGGATAAATTGGAGAGAGTCCAGCGAAGGGCAACAAAAATGATTAGGGGTCTGGAACACATGAGTTATGAGGAGAGGCTGAGGGAACTGGGATTGTTTAGTCTGCGGAAGAGAAGAATGAGGGAGGATTTGATAGCTGCTTTCAACTACCTGAGAGGTGGTTCCAGAGAGGATGGTTCTAGACTATTCTCAGTGGTAGAAGAGGACAGGACAAGGAGTAATGGTCTCAAGTTGCAGTGGGGGAGATTTAGGTTGGATATTAGGAAAAACTTTTTCACTAGGAGGGTGGTGAAACACTGGAATGCGTTACCTAGGGAGGTGGTAGAATCTCCTTCCTTAGAAGTTTTTAAGGTCAGGCTTGACAAAGCCCTGGCTGGGATGATTTAATTGGGGATTGGTCCTGCTTTGAGCAGAGGGTTGGACTAGATGACCTCCTGAGGTCCCTTCCAACCCTGATATTCTATGATTCATATGTGGTTATCTTGTGATTGTGAAGCCATGACCTTTACTTTTTGCAACTAATAAAAGATTGTGTACAACACCAGGGAAAAAAGGACTCCGAAAAAGTTGGGGTTTTTATTTCAGTTGCAGCACGAGCCCTGAGGAACATTCTCTCTTACTACCATAAGCCTCAAGGCACAGCCACGAATCTGCCCGACACAGGGTATTTTTTACTGGTGCCTCTGCTGCAAGTCGTCCTAGACACTGCTGCCCCCAGCCTATCTTTGGACTCCATTTCTGCTGTTCTGGCTGAAGAGTTTATCACTTTCATTGAACCTTCGACCTCAGTTAATGAGGCTCTCTTCCACCAAGGTAGAGTCAGATGCCTCTCCCCTTTTCAGGGCTATGCATCTCTGGAGAAAGAGGATGCAGCTGACTACAGAGGCTTCATTGAGTCCATGTGTCTGGGATCAGAGACAAATCATTGCTCTCCATCCTCCCCCATGGAGCTCCAGCCTTGGCTGCGCCTCACAGCACAGGCTCCTATGCCACACGCATAGTCCCCTACAAACATAGATGAAATCTGCACTGGTCGTGCCCCATGTAGAATCAGGGGAAAGCCGTGCACTCACCCTCTTCAGTTTCTCTCCATGACCTGTATAGACAAGGAGTTGCCAAACTCCGATGAAGTGAGCTGTAGCTCACGAAAGCTTATGCTCAAATAAATGTGTTAGTCTCTAAGGTGCCACAAGTCCTCCTTTTCTTTTTGTGAATACAGACTAACACGGCTGTTACTCTGAAACCTGTCACTGGGCCATTAGTTTGCCTTAGAAATTGTTTCCCTAGAATAAAACAGCTTGGGTTTAGAGAGACGAATGGAGCATCAGGCATTTTCCTTAGTTCTGTACAGCACCTTTTCTGAGAACTGTATAAAGGAAAGATGCCAATAGGACATAGTGTCCCTTCCCCTCAATGCATTTTAATTTCTCACACAGATGCTGTTATTTCTTGTTCTAGGATCCCGCCAGTGCCAATATATTGGAGGAAGCAACCTCAATGTTAGAGCAAAAGGACAGGGACCTGGCCAACGTCATTCGAGGCATTTACAGTCAGACAGGTAATTTTGCTGTATAGTAAATAAAATAACGGAAGTATTATATGGTAATAATTGCCCACTCCCTAGGAGGTGAAACACAAAGCCTTATCTTCCTTCAAGATACTCTGTTCATCATCTCAGCGGAAAGCTTTTCTATCAATCAGATCCTCAGCTGGTGTCCATCAGTAGAGCTCCACTGGATCTGGCCCTATATAAGTGGTACAATTTAAATACAGTCACCAGCTCGTGAGACAACCAGCATGTTAGTCTCTGAGCTTGACTGAAACTTCAAGTAAATTCCAACTGTTATGCAGAATCGATTTACCCTGAACTCTTTCATTGTGTCCTAGCAGAGGAACCTCAGGAACCCCTGCAGAAGGCACTGCAGCACATGGTCCAACCAGCCATCAGTACGGTCTTTGCAGGTAAGGCCCTTACTGAGGTTTTTAAATGAGTCACAAGCCAACTTCTTCCAATCCTAAAATGAATCAGGCTTTTCCACATAAGGTCTAGCTTGTAAGAGAACAAAGGATGTTGTGTATTAAGAACAGTGGTACGAGATATTCCCTCCAACGGGAGGGAAGACAGCGAGATAGGGCCAAATGTATCACTGATATTAATAAACGGAAGTCATAGATTCATAGATATTTAGGCCAGAAGGGACCATTATGATCATCTAGTCTGACCTCCTGCACAATGCAGGCCACAGAATTTCACCCACCACTCCTAAAAAAGACCTCACACCTATATCTGTGCTATTGAAGTCCTCAAATTGTAGTTTGAAGACCTCAAGGAGCAGAGAATCCTCCAGCAAGTGACCCGTGCCCCATGCTACAGAGGAAGGCGAAAAACCTCCAGGTCATTTATTTTGTCCTTAGGGTGTAGCTACATTGCAGTCTCTGGTGTAATTACAGCACAGGTAGACATACTCATACTGACTTTACCCACACCAGCATGGCTAAGAACAGCAGTGTAGACACAGTAGCGTGGGCTTCAACTCCAGCTGTATAATCACACCAAGGACCCTAGGTACATACTCACAATGCTAGCCTGTTGCTAACGTCCATGCCATTGCATCTCCACTAATATTTTTAGCCAGCCTTGCAAGGCTAAATCTAGCAGAGACAATCACACCTCAGATCATCTCTAGAAAGGAAAAAAAGAGTCAATTTGTTCACAAATTCACCCAGATGAAGCAATTTAGAAAGTAATTAACATTTGCTCATCTTTCATTCTCCCCTTTCCTTCTCATTCTGGGGAACAACAAGCAACCACTAGCAAACAGAGACGTAAAACGAGAGTCTCAGTTACCCAGAGTCTCCTGGCAGAGCAGTAATTGTGCAACTCATTCCTGTAATGACCAACAGATCTTCCAAACTTGGTGCATCTCATGCATACACACATCCCTGCCTGTAGTAAAAGGGTTACTCTGCACTTTTTCACAGGCTACCTGACCATGGGTACATTGCTTTATGTCTGGGACCAGGTAATCATTGGACTTGATCAGCCAGCATATAACTGCCTCCCTGCATTCAGCACAGCCTTCATCTTATTGCTCTGGAACTATCTGAAGACATGTCAGTCAGTAAGTGTCACATTTCCTTTCTCACAAAATATGCAATTTCATTCATAAGATTCAAGTCCATGATAACTTTTATTTCAGAAATCATAGTTTGGGGTAGATAAAATGTGGAGCTAAAGAGACAAAGACTGTTTAACACTGAGGCTAGGAGGTGAGTCAGTGACAAAAAGAAAGATTAAAAAAATAAGTTCAACAGCATCCTGACACAGAAGAGGGTGCAGAGATATAAAGGAAGGGCAGCGAGGATATGCCACAAAATCTCACGGCAACTGCAATCCATTTTCCTGGGACATAAATCACTGCCTATTGTTTGGTTCAGCCAGGCCAGGTGGAAACAGCTCTAAGGACTCAAGGGCCAATTCTGTCTGTGCAAGAATTTCAAGACGTGATCAGAAAACACGTCTTCAGAGAACTCTCCAGCCAGCTACACAGAGATGACAGTGACCCCTTCCCAGTCCATGATCCCACACAAGGTGAGATCACATCCTGCATCTGGCACTGCACAAGACTTGCACCTGGAATAGGTGTCACAAAAACAACATACCCAGCTAGATGCAGCATGCCCAGTGATTAGCTGCCAAAATCTTAACAACCGGTTTCCTCCTCACCCCACAAGGGGGTCGTTGCCCACCCCCACTCCCCGGGACTCCTGCCCCATCCAACCCCCCCGTGTTCCTTGACGCCCCCCCCCAGGACCTCTGCCCCATCCACCCCCCTCCCCTGCCCCCTGACTGCCCCCAGAACCAGGCAGGAGGATCTCATGGGCCACCGTAGTGGGTGCCCACCCCACCCATAAGAGCCAGAGAGACCTGCCGGGGGGCAAAGTGGGGAGTCCCGGCGATGCTTACCTGGGGCAGCCGGGAAGGGCTGAGAAGCAGGCGGCAGCTTCCTGCTCAGGCCGAGGGTGGTGGAGGTGAGCTGGAGCAGGGAGCGGTTCCCCTGCGGCACGACCCCCCCTCCCCCCCCGGGTTACCTGCTGCAGTGCGGACAGCCCTCCTCGCACCCACCCACCCCCGCCCCAGCTCACCTCCGCCTCCCTGGGCCTGAGTGTGAAGCCACCGCCTGCTTCTCAGCCCGCCCCGGCTTCCCATGTGAACAGCTGATTCGCGGGAAGCTGGGGGGGGCCGGAGAAGCAGAGCGGGGCGGTGCGTTCAGGGGAGGAGACAGAGCAGAGGTGAGCTGGGGCCGGGCGCAGGACAGGGAGCTGCCGGTGGGTGCTCTGCATCCACCAAATTTTCCCCTTGGGTGCTCCAGGGCTGGAGCACCCATGGAGTTGGCACCTAAGGCGCCACTTTTGGCCGGTTAAATTTAGAAGCCCTTTTAGAACCGGTTGTCCCTTGCAGAACAACCAGTTCTAAAAGGGCTTCTAAATTTAACAATCGGTTCTAGCAAACCAGTGCGAACCGGCTCCAGCTCACCACTGAGTATGCCCATAAAGCTGGTGGATATTCCAATACTTAGATTCACCAAGCCAGCATAAAACATCTTCTTTATTACCTTACTGGTTACACTCAGAAGTCCAAACCACAAAGATCCCTTAAAGTGATCCAGCCTCAGGCCTCCATCCAGGTACCCACATCAAATATGATGAAAATTTCTGTAAATCTTATTTCATTATATAAAAGAAATGGTTCTACCAACCCCAAAGGATCGGACACATTATCTCCCAGGTTAATGAATGTTTCAGATCTTACCCAAATACAAGCTACAGCCAATTCTTATTAACTAAACTAAAATTTATTAAAAAACAAAAGAGAGAGGGAGTCTGGTTAAAAGATCAATATACATACAGACATAAGTTCAATTCATTGAGGTTCAGATTCACTGCAGAAATTGTGAGCTTTGTAGTTGCAAAGAGTTCTTTCAGAAATAGTTCATAATTTATAGTCCAATGTCCAAATCTCACATTCAGGGCGTACCAGCATAACTGGGACCTCAGTCTTGCGACTCAAACTTCCCCTGATGAAGCCAAAGCAGATCTCAGATGACAGAATCAGGACCCAAAGATCTTTTATACAATTTCATGTCTTTTGACAAGTTGGGGTTCCTCAGGGAACAAAAGGTAATTAGAATAACTTTGAAGGAGGTCCATCACCGGTACTTAGCTATATGAATTAACATAAGACCATTTGCTTGTTCCTCCACCATTCACAGTACATTTAAAAAAAGAGATGAATACCAAGATATCCCGTGTTTACAATTCATTTAAATGATAGGATGTTCTTTTGACCTCTGAATTATCAGAATACAGCACAGACAGGGACTGCTGATTACATTGTGGACCCTAATCATACATATGTAAACACACAAAAACACAAACATCTCTCCACCCTCTTTTGAGGGTTATTTATTTTGCAGGATGTCTAACCCTAGCCATGTGTCACAACTAGCAAAACCACCACAAGGAGCTGTTATAGCATAGTCTGGTCTCACCTGTGCAGATAGACCCAAATTATGTTTTAACCTTGTTAGTGGATTGTGCTACGGCTCCTATCAGATCCATAACACAATTCAAGTAACAGGCTCATACCAGGCAAATGCAGACCTAGTTATAAGACAGAACACTACCATGATGTAACAAGACGTGATAGATCTTGGTTTATAGACAAGTACTGTTTCTCCTATACCCAAAAAAGGAACCATATGCTCTCAGTCTTATTCCAGATTACAGGAAAACAGCAAGAAAGAAAAAGTGAAGTCTCTGCGAGGGAGAGCACAATGCAGGCATCTCCTCTGTACAGGCTGCAGCAACTCTGAGAAGAAAATGGCCACTGCCTCTGCACTGAGGCACAGTTCTTACAAATGTAAGAAGTGCAGAACATAGAAAATGTAACCAGCACTACTGTCCCTAAAAAACCCTGACTTCCTGTTCCACGGAAATGCTATCCTGCCAATAGAGAAGGAAGTTGGTGAATAAATGCTCTTAAAGCAACCTGGATAGGAAGCCCCAATAACTGATGTTTGATAGATGAGCACTTACGTTACCAGTGATTTGTTAGCAGATTTCACAATATTTTCTAAATGTTTCTTCTGGAGAATTCTATAATCAGGCTATGGAATATATACACGTGTAGATGAAGCAGTACGTACTCTGCATGGAACTTTTATCAACTCAGATCTGGATTCATGTCGAACACGTCTGTGGGAACTGATGCAGTTGTCTGGCTATCTCTGTGTGCTCTTCAGAAAGCTGACAATTGTCATGTTCTCACGGTTTTTATTTTCTTCTCCACAGTTTTGCCTCCCTGGAGCTACTTGTACAGAGTACCAGTATCTCCAAGAACCAGACCTCAGGACAGAAGACAGGCAAGGTAGCTCTATTGGGCATTACTGTCACCATACAGTACTCATGTATTTCTCGACATTACTGCCAGGGCTGTGACCATTAAAATGGGTAGGTCACTCCAAGACTGCAGCCTTTAACATCTCAAATGGCCCTGTTTAATCCTTTCTAGCCATGTGTCACAACGAGCAAAACCACCACTATTAAGGAGTTGTTATAGCATAGTCTGGTCTCACCTGTGCAGATGGACCCAAATCATGTTTTATGTTTAGTGAAGCAGTACAGACCTGGGGTGCTATCAATGACACAGCCCAGCAAGGGCACGGAGGGGAAGGCGCCAAGAGCAGTTTTCAAAGGGGAACAAATATACACGTTTCTACGTTACAGAAGAAACCATGTTTGCATTTTTGCAGGGGGCACTATACCATACACGAGAGTGGGTGCGGAGCAGCTCCATCCTTGCCTTACTCTGCCTTCAGGGTTGAGGTAGAGGAGATGCAGGATACCTATTAAAAAGGGTTAGAGAACTGTAAGCCAACAGAGTCTGTCAGCGTACTCCAAAGACATGGGGTTTTCCTCCCACGTGTTTACTGGCAGAATTTGGAGGTAAACAGGTTTTATCAAATGATTTTAAGCCAACAACTATCAAAAATCCTTGATGTGCTACCACCAAAAAAAAATCCTCTAAAGCTTAGTGCCCTGTTCCGCCTCCTTGGAGAGGCCTGCCTTAGTCTGTTTGCTGCTAACCTTAGATCTCACACTTCTGCCTGTGAGCCACATTTATGGCACTCTGTTGCATTTGGTTCCTGATTGCTCCCCTCAGGAGCCCCACCTTATTATACCAACAGATTTCACCTGTGCAGCTACAAGCCATAAGAGACTTGATCAGAGAAATTAACTCTCCATCAGCTGGATTCAGTGTGGGACCTCCCAGCACACTGAGTATTTTGTGCCTAACTTTAAGGGATCAGCTGTAAAATTTATTAGAAGGGGGGGGGCAGTTTGAATTAGATTTTGACACAAATCTTGCAATAAGCTTCATGCAGGCAGAGGCCTACAGAGAGCTCATTGCATAAGCCTGGGAGTAGTTTCACAGTTTTTCTTTTGGTAAATTTTAAAGAAGAGTTGAAGGGAAAGGGGAATTTAAATCTTTTCCTAAGGTGTTTGGGTCACAAACCCAACAGCACTGGGCTAAGTGTGTGAGAGCCAGAGAATGACATTGATTGTAAACAGTGAAACTGATCCTTCTAGCTTCATTATTATCCAACCTCCGTGAACAGCAAAAAGTATACAAAGATTCCCACTTTATACCTGGAACTGAAACAGATTTACCAGCCTTACCTCTAAGGAGCCTAGGGGATAATGCACACCGCAGGCCCTGGAATACAGGCCTGTGATTTCCTACCCACCCTGAGGGTAGATGGAGTTAGAGAGGCTGTCTCAACCACTGACTTTAAAAGTTTCTCTTCCTGTCCCTCTGCTCCCATTTTCCTAGAGAGTCCTTCCCTAAATACAATCATTAACAAAAACTTTAGCACCATCCACTGGCAACCTCCCATACTCCACTTTATCATCAATGCTATAAGTACGCTAATGAGCAAATCATTACCCACTGTGGTTTTGTCAGGTTAACGCTCTCTGTGGAGCAGATGAGTGAGCTCAAGTCCTGATATTTACACATTACTATATTTAAACCTAACGCTAGCAGAACACTCAGAATTAAAGTTGTAGTTGTATTCGTCCTGGATTTTACAGAGACAAGGTAGGTAATATCTTTTATTGGACTAACTTCTGTTGGAGAGAGACAAGCTTCTGAGTATACATAGAGCTCAAAGAAGACCTGAAGAAGTTAGTCCAATAAAATATATTACCTCCCTGAGCTTGTCTCGTTAATCAGAATTAAATGCAGTTTTACTTAGTCTTCTGCATTTATGGGAACTCTCTGCAAGCTTGCGGCATCTTAAATGTTCCAGGAACCAAAACAATGTGGAATTCTGGAGACCTTTCCCAGGCACATTTTGGGGAAGGAAATTCACTCTCAACTAGAAAAGGGAGAAATTGAGAGTTTCAATAAAATTTATTTTGTGCTTGCTCTGCTGATCAGTGGCTTCTTTTACAGAGCACTATGCACTATAGTTTCCTAAAGGGACATGGGAAAGCAAAGCAGCAGTAGCACTGGGTGTATGTGGTTAATTCAATTCTAAGATTCATCTCCTGGCTCGTAGAAGTGCTTATCAGTGGAGCCCGTTTACATACACAACTCCTTCACATGCACGCACCGGTCCGGTTGTTGTGACTGTATCAGGATGTAAGCTTGAGGCATCTGACTCACAATGGGTGGTTGCACTGTTAACTCCTAAATGGTTTGCAGTTAGTGGTGTGTATCCCTACTACACTAAGGTGTGAGGGGATAACTTCTTTCCTTTCAGGAGAAATGGTTCTAAGGAAGACTAATGCATTCACTGGCATCACCTCAGTGGTGTGCAAATACTTAATGCAAGTGCCAATAAGGAGATCAAGCCCAAGAGCACACTACTGGGTCCCCAGGCCTCCAGCCAGCAGTGCTTGCCTTCTTGACGAGCAGACCAAGAAAAGACAATCTAAACAAGAACACCAACTTCAAAGCCAGGTGCATGGTTACCCTTGAAGCCAGATATAAGACTTGGAGGCACTGAAAGGAATAAAACTGTAAGGGGAAGGAAAAGGTACACTTGGGGCTCTGTCTCGGATGTAGGAGTAGAGGTGGAAACCCACACATACCTTTTTAAAAAAAAATCAATATGTTGTGGTTTGCAGAGAGGAATGTGAGATGTTTCAAAGGCAGCACACGGAGAGACTGAAACAGGAAGAAAGGTTGCAAAGGTTTAGAGAAGAGGAACAAAAGAGGTAAAAACACACACCCCCCCAAAAAAAAAGCCCAACCCAAAACAATCCCAGTATTCCCAGATTTAGGACTACAATAGCACTTCCCCATCACACTGCTCCAGCCTTTATGACTTTCTACTCTTAGCCCCTTGGCTCCCCCATCACATGCCCCCTCGTCTGATTTCCACCAAAGAATCTATTTTACTGCTAACTAGGAGCATGGAGGTAGCTGTACCCCTTCTCCAAGCACTCATTTTTCATATAATATACAGTGTCATGCGGGGGGACATCTTAAACACTGTCTGAAAACCCTCCCGTGATGCATAGTTTGGGAATGTTATGTAACCTGTGTATGTTAAGTGAGCTATACTTTTAAAAAAAATAGTCCCACCATCTGAAATTAACTATTTAATGGAATGATAGGCAACAAGAGGGCAGACTACTACAGCTTCTGGAAGAGACTAAAGGAACCTATGAAGCACAAAGGATCTATCTGGAAGAACAACTATCACAGGCACTATTTGGAGAAACGGAGAGGAAGAGGAACTGCATGGCTGATACAGGATGTGAGTCAAACTGGAGTTGTAATTACCTCTTCACCCCCTCCACAGCAGCAGCAGCTGTATGGAAATAACATGCTTTCAGCCATAATCCCTTACATCTCTGCAGAGCTTTATTCTGAAGGATCCTAAAAGGCTTTAGTCTGCAATGTAGCAGGGTCACTTTCCTCTTCACAGAAACACAGTCTCTCTGCGGTGGGACACAGCCGTCCGTCTCGAGCAGTAGCACCACACAACGAGGTCCTTAGGAAGAGAGGAAAAGCTTCTCCAACTGAAGCTGCAGAAGGAACTTAGTTACTGTAGGCAGCACGAGTTCAAAAGTGGCCCGGATGTCACGGTTAACGTCTACTCTTACAAAAGAGGCCATCAAATATTTAATGACAAGTTGCTGAGGCCTAATTTTTATCTGTTGTCTAAAGAGGCCACCTCCAATAGCATATAAGCGCCCCCCATCCTCCACTGCCTTCATATGGAACTCTTAGCAAGAACCTCAGAAATCTGCCCAACATAGTTTTAATTCCCATAGGACACAACCCAGAGCATCATTATCGAAATTAGGGCTGTCAATTAATCGCAGTTAACTCAAAAAAATTAATTGCCGTTTTAATCGCACTGTTAAACAATAGAATACCAATTGAAATTTATTAAATATTTTGGATGTTTTTCTACGTTTTCACATATATTGTATTGTGTGTTGTAACTGAAATCAAAGTGTATATTATTTTTTATTAGAAATATTTGCACTGTAAAAATGATAACTAAAATTAATAGTATTTTTCAATTCACCTCATACAAGTGCTGTAGTGCAATCTCTTTGTCTTTGCAACTTGCAAATGTAGATTTTTTGTTACATAACTGCTCTCAAAAACAAAACAATGTAAAACTTCAGAGCCTACAAGTCCACTCAGTCCTACTTCTTGTTCAGCCAATTGCTAAGACAAACAAGTTTGTTTACATTTACAGGAGATCATGCTGCCCTCTTCTTATTTACAATGTCACCAGAAAGTGAGAATGGGCATTTGCATGGCACTTTTGTAGCAAGGTATTTACGTGCCAGACATGCTAAATATTAATATGCCCCTTCATGCTTCAGCCACCATTCCAGAAGACATGCTTCCAGGCTGAAGACGCTCGTTAAAAAAATAATGTGTTAATTAAATTTGTGACTGAAGTCCTTGGGGGAGAATTGTGTGACCCTGCTCTGTTTTCCCCGCATTCTGCCATATATTTCATGTTATAGCAGTCCTGGATGATGACCCAGCACATGCTGTTCATTTTAAGAACACTTTCACTGCAGATCTGACAAAATGCAAAGAAGGTACCAACGTGAGATTTCTAAAGATAGCTACAGCACTCAACCCAAGGTTTAAGACTCTGAAGTGCCTTCCAAAATCTGAGAAGGATGAGGTGTGGAGCATGCTTTCAGAAGTCTTAAAAGAGCAACACTCAGATGCGGAAACTACAGAGCCCAAACCACCAAAAAAGAAAACCAACCCTCTGCTGGTGGCAATGAAAATGAATGTGTGTCAGTCCACACTATGTTGGATGGTTATTGAGCAGAACCTGTCATCAGCATGGACGGATGTCCCCTGGAATTGTGGTTGAAGCACAAAGGGACATATGAATCGTTAGTGCATCCGACACGCAAATATCTTGAGACGCCAGCTAGAACAGCGCCATGAGAACGCCTGTTCTCACTTTCATGGAGCCTTTGTAAACAAGAAGCAGGCAGCATTATCTCCTGCAAATGTAAACAAACTTGTTTGTATGCACGATTGGCTGAACAAGAAGTAGGACTGAGTGGACTTGCAAGCTCTAAAATTTTACATTTGTTTTATTTTTGAATACAGATTTTTTGTACATAATTCTACATTTGTAAGTTCAACTTTCATGATAACGAGATTGCACTATAGTACTTGTATTAGGTGAATTAAAAATACTATTTCTTTTGTTTTTTACAGTGAAAATATTTATAATAAAAATATAAAGTGAGCACTGTACACTTTGTATTGTGTTGTAACATCCAAAAATATTTAAATAAATGGTATTCTATGATTGTTGAACAGCGTGATTAATTTTTTAATAGCGTGACAGCCCTAATAGAAATGTTTTCTGTGCTTGTTCTCTTGTAGTGTTGCAACAGAATTTTCACTGACCTTTGCCTTCCTGATCACTGCTGGTAAACTAGATGCCAGAAGACACAAATGGCTTTTGATGTCTAGATTATTTACTCACTTTTGCCATCTCAAATTACATCTTCCAGGAGAAACAATTGCGCTATGAAATACAGAGGAAGGCAGAGGCACAGATCAATGGGCTGCACGCTGAAATCAAAAGACTCATGGAGAAGAGGGTAATAAAAGAGCTGAATTTATTAAAATGAGCCCAAATGGACACTGCTAAGTACTACAGATCATAAAGAGCCCATGAGGGCTCATCGCCAACTCTTAAGAACATTCTGTTTAGAAAAGTTGATGCTTAAATAATTTATTTTTCTTCCTTCATTATCATCAGGCACTTATACATGAAAACAAGGTCTTTACTAATTAAGCTTTTGTTATTCTCCATCTTAGTTTTTAATTCCATTTGTGACAGCACAATCATTTCCACATCAATCAGTTTATAATCCTCAGAAACTTCTGGTAAAGTTTGTTAGTTTGGGGTGTTCTGATTAGCATCTGTGTCTTATGTCTTGGTCTTCAGGGATTCCATTCAATGGAGAAACCATATTTGAATTAAATTAGTCTTTTATAGTAGCTGGAGCAGAGGGCTGGGGGCTCAATACTCCTGGATTCTAATCCTGTCTCAATATATGTCTTTTTGCAAGTCACAGATCCCTTTCTATGCCTTAGTTTACACATCTCCAAAG
This sequence comes from Caretta caretta, assembly GCF_965140235.1. Taxonomy (NCBI): domain Eukaryota; kingdom Metazoa; phylum Chordata; order Testudines; family Cheloniidae; genus Caretta; species Caretta caretta. The sequence continues at coordinate 3,702,624 of NC_134222.1, read as the reverse complement.
TAGGAACAATAACTACTACAGCATATCCCACTGGGGTTATGAAGTTTAATGTTTATATGTGTTCTAAGATACCTGAATGAAGGGCATTATAGAAAAGCAATTTATTATAAATAACCTAATTTAATTCCTTTCAATCTTCTAGATTTATTAGTTACCCACAGAGAAAACGTACTGATCTGGTGCAGCATTGATTCTGCCTTGTACTAACACTGATGCAAATGAATGTTCTGTCAACAATACTACCAAACAGCCCAACCTTCCAGAGGTAGCTCAGAGAACCCTTGTTCAATAGACTGGGAGAGGTACCTTTGTGGAAGGAGTGAAACTCTCCCAGGCCCACTCTGTCTTGTCTGATATTGAAAAGCTGGCCCGCCACAGCTCTGACATGGGTATTCAGTTGGAGACATAGTGAAGGCAGAGAGCTAATCTCAAAGCTGTTTAAAAAAATCTTGATTTAGAATGTTGCTTTCTGTTTCTCTTGTAGCTTTCTATTGATGCATACTCAGAGGGAAGGTAAGATGCTGTGCAATATGTTACCAAAGAGAACACTCAGGGGGGAAAAATGATCTTAGTCAAGATAACATCCCCAAGACTTTCCAGAGTGGTTTTGTAATGCACCAGAGTGATTAATGCCTTAAAAAAATCCCAAATGAAATACAGCAAACTACAATGTAACAAATATTTTAACAATTCCAGCCAAATATTTCTAAGTCATATGACCAAAAGTGGGAAGAGGATTTATTCTCCAGAACCATGGGGCAAAATTTCCATAGAACTGGAGGACTGAATGGCTCAGGGGATTGGTAATGATATAAGGCCACTTTCAGTCAGAGTTCCACTCACACAGTATGGCCTAGTAGATGGAGAACTAGACTCAGGAGACTTGTGTTCTATTCCTGGCTCTGCCACCAGGCTGCTGGGTGACCTAGGACGAGTCATTTCACCTCTCTGGGCTTCAGTTTCTCCATCTGTAAAATAAGGATAATGACACAATCCACTGGCTGGAAGTTGATGATAGCCAAGTTAAGACTAGAAATAAGGCATACATTTTTAACAGTAAGGGTAATTATCTATTGGAACAATTTACCAGGGGCTGTGGTAGATTCTCCATCATTGCTTTTTAAATCCAGATTGGATGTTTTTCTAGAAGATATGACCTAGGAATTATTTTGGAGCAGTTCTCTAGCCTATGTTATACAGAAGGTCAGATTAGATAATCACAGGGCTCCCTTCTGGACTTGGAATCTATGAATACAGACGAAGATGACAGCAGCTCAAAGTCATTACTATCTAAGTACTTATTGTACCTGATACACATTTTGTAGTCTCTGAGTGGAACCAATGACTGAAAGTGGCTTTATATCATTACCAATCCCCTGAGCCATTCAGTCCTCCAGTTCTATGGAAATTTTGCCCCACAGTTCTGGAGAATGAATCCTGTTAAATGAGCTGGTGGAATGGAGTCTTCCTCATAAACTCCAACAACATAAGTAGAGCCCTGCGCAGATACAAATTTATATCCATGGATGCAGATATTTCACAGATATAAATTGGTATCTGTAGAACTGCAGAGCTCTCCCAGGGGTGAAATAAGCATAATGCAGGGCTGCCGCTACCAGGAGCTAGCGCTGCATGCTGGGAGCTCCCCCAGTGTGCCTGTACCGCCCCCAGCCCTGCCCCCGTCCCATCCACGCAGGTAACTGCGTCTCCCGTCTGGGGGCGTGTGCGCCGCTTGAACACAAGAGCACGACCAGGGACAGCTGCTGGTGATCCTGGTGCCGCCCCACTAAGCAGGGCTGGCGTCGGTACAGCTGTGCCAGAGGAGCTGCCGGCATGGGGCGCTAGCTCCTGGTAGCAGCAGCCCCGCATTATGCTCATTTCACCGCTGCAGTTCTTGGGAGAGCCCTGAGGTTCTGCGGATACCAGTCTACATCCGTGGATATAAATTTGTGTCAGAGCAGGACTCTAAACATAAGTGGCACTAACTGGCACCTTTAAACAGAGAGGTTAAGGATTAAGAGTGTGATTCACAAAGGGCACAGAGACTGAGCTATCCACTGCCCCTATATGGTTTCTTTCAGCTGAGGGTTATGGTACACTAGTTGGGAGTGCATGGAAAGATTGCACTGCTGCTGACCATGCTGTACCCATTCTGTGGATAAGAGAAGACATCAGTTTTCAGGACTGTCAAGCCAACGAGTTTCATTAGCATCAAATTCACTTAAAAATAAAAACTGAAAATCTGTATTGCTTACATAGGATCCTTTTTATGTTATTTATGATATTATGCCTCAAGCAAAAGGAAGGACTCAGGTATCTCCTGATCTGGAATTCATTCACCTGTTATTGTCCCTCTTTATGCACAAGTTTGTAGGACAAAGAAAGGACAGGGAGTGAAAAGGAGGGGATGGTCTGACAATGAAAGGCAGGTTATCACCCACCGTTCAGACAGAAAACACATTGCCTCAGTATCAGCAAAAAGGTGTGATAGAAAGAAGCAGCAAAGGGACTTCAGGAAAACAAATACAGCATGTGTCACAGTGGAGTATGCCTCTGGAATACATGAGAATGTGTCTTTCCTCTCTTATAGCCTCACAGCACCTGCACCTTCGCTGCAGTCCCTGACTCCATCTCAGACGTTGCATCCTCAACCTTCTCCAGTACAAACACCACCTCCTACAGGTTAGTGAAAGTTACATGGCTCTTATCACGTACACATCTATATCATAAAGGCTTTATGGGAACATGGAGGGTACCCTGGGGAAAAATCTGATCGGCTCTTATTTTTATAATCAGTGATGCTCCACATTCCTTCCAGCTTTGAAGGACTGGGGGAGAGCTTTGAAATCAGCTGATGACTCGGGCTGCCTTTGAAATCAGTCAAACTTGCTCTTCAGTATCCCAGAGGAGTTAGCTAGGTGTTTCTCTTCCCAGGAAGGGCTAACAATACTGCAAAATTAACTTGTGGAACTCATTGCTACAACATATTACTGAAGCCAAGAGCTTATCAGGTATTTTGTTTTGTTTTTTTAAAGTATCAGGCATTATATATGAATAATTAGAACATCCACAGCTACCTTAGGCTGGATTTCCCTATTCCTTTTGTGGCATTTTTCCTTGGAGGGGGTTATTTAGTCTAGAGCAGGGGCTCTCAAAGTTCATTGCACCGTGACCCCCTTTTGACAACAGAAATTGCTTCACGACCCCAGGAGGGGGGACCAAAGCCTGAGCCCGCCCAAGCCCCACTGCCCTGGGTGAGGGGGCCAAAGCCCAAACTCTACTGCTTTGGGCAGGGGACCAAAGCTGAAGCTCAAGGGCTTCAGCCCCAAGCAGGGGGCCTGCAACCTGAGCCCCGCTGCCCAGGGCTGAAGCCCTCGGGCTTTGGCTTTAGCCCTGGGCAGAGGGGCTCAGACTTCAGCCTTAGGCCCCAGCAAGTCTAAGCCAAGCCTGCCAACCCCATTCAAAAGGGGCTGCGACCCACTTTGGGGTCCTGATCCACAGTTTGAGAACCGCTGGTCTAGAGTTACCAAATATAACCAGGATAGCTCCTTAACTAACCCACCACCATTGGCAGCTGCTTTAGGTACAGTATAGTGCACTATTTCACTAGTATGGAAAGATTAAGCTGGAGATATTTTTTTTTAATGAAGCACAAGAGAGAGGGACAAATACAAATATATACAAGATATAAACCTTCATGTTTTAGAGCATAAACCAGCAACTAACAGCCTGGGACTGGGAAAAACTTTTGTGTAAGATCATTCCATAACTGTCCATCAGGGAGTTTCATGGAAACCTTTCCTCATCAGGGTTGAGCCTCATCACCCGTACGTTATTTATCTCTAAAGAGATTAAGAAATTTATTCCTGGCCTGAAAAGTGGTGAGTCTACATTTGTAGCCTTTGCTTTAGTTACAGATGGCACAAATAGGACCAGGGAAATTCATGGCAAAACAGCAAAAACCATAACACTGGATCTACTTGAACAACTAATGCAGGCTGCAAACACAAGTAAGTAATATGGTTTTCTGAAAAGCTAGAAATCAAATAAAGTCCCTGAAATATCTGTTGACTGATCATATTTCTCTTTTTACCAATAAGTTTCAAATAGTTTTCTGTTGTGATTAATACTATATATATATCGCATATGCTGTTTGCAGTACAGAAAAGTGACTTACCAGTAACTGAAGTTTAAGTATATATATTGCCTCTATCCATCTATACCATGGGTAAGTGGTTCAGAACCATCTCCAAAACAGTGATTGCTATAGACTTGCTCCACTTGTGCACCCCAATGGAGATTAGACCAAAAAATAATTCTACACCATGGATGTCAGGTACATAATGGCTCTGGACAAATCCTGTTATGGTCACTGCACTGAAAAAAAAAAGCTGATTTACATAAATATCATAAATATAAGGATATCCCTTTACTAGTACCAGTGAATGTCATATCTAAAATTAAGATATTACTAAATATATCCTCTGTCAGGACTGGATTAATAACCAGGGTTCTAACCTCTCATGGTATTAATTTAAATTATAAAATTCCATCAAATTTTAGCATTACATTACAATATTTGAAGTTTTCTACATCTATATAGCTCCCAAACCCAATCCTCTCCTAATCTGGACTTCTATTACTACGTCTATCTAATCTAGCTACATGCTAACAAGAATTATCAGTTGACTGAATTATTTTGATAGAAAACTACTTGGAGGATGATTTGCTCTCTTCTGCATGGCTATCCAAGGAAAGGATTATAGAGGACATTTTCCCAACTGTTTTCAAGATGATATAAGCTTCTGATGCTGGGCAGTGCGTATCTTGATAGACAAAGCCTAAAAGTCTTTCTAGGTCCCAATTATCCAAAACAGCATTTCTATCTAGTTCTACTTCCCCACCAATGTGCCTGTTCTGGAGGAACCACCCATCTGTAAGGTTAAGAGGGTAACTGCATTCTTCTCTAGGTAAAAATGTCATAGAATCATAGAATCATAGAATATAAGGGTTGGAAGGGACCCCAGAAGGTCATCTAGTCCAACCCCCTGCTCAAAGCAGGACCAATTCCCAGTTAAATCATCCCAGCCAGGGCTTTGTCAAGCCTGACCTTAAAAACCTCTAAGGAAGGAGATTCTACCACCTCCCTAGGTAACGCATTCCAGTGTTTCACCACCCTCATAGTGAAAAAGTTTTTCCTAATATCCAATCTAAACCTCCCCCACTGCAGCTTGAGACCATTACTCCTCGTTCTGTCATCTGATACCATTGAGAACAGTCTAGAGCCATCCTCTTTGGAACCCCCTTTCAGGTAGTTGAAAACAGCTATCAAATCCCCCCTCATTCTTCTCTTCTGCAGGCTAAACAATCCCAGCTCCCTCAGCCTCTCCTCGTAACTCATGTGTTCCAGACCCCTAATCATTTTTGTTGCCCTTCGCTGGACTCTCTCCAATTTATCCACATCCTTCTTGAAGTGTGGGGCCCAAAACTGGACACAGTACTCCAGATGAGGCCTCACCAATGTCGAATAGAGGGGAACGATCACGTCCCTCGATCTGCTCGCTATGCCCCTACTTATACATCCCAAAATGCCATTGGCCTTCTTGGCAACAAGGGGGCACACTGCTGACTCATATCCAGCTTCTCGTCCACTGTCACCCCTAGGTCCTTTTCCGCAGAACTGCTGCCTAGCCATTCGGTCCCTAGTCTGTAGCTGTGCATTGGGTTCTTCCGTCCTAAGTGCAGGACCCTGCACTTATCCTTATTGAACCTCATCAGATTTCTTTTGGCCCAATCCTCCAATTTGTCTAGGTCCTTCTGTATCCTATCCCTCCCCTCCAGTGTATCTACCACTCCTCCCAGTTTAGTATCATCCGCAAATTTGCTGAGAGTGCAATCCACACCATCCTCCAGATCATTTATGAAGATATTGAACAAAACCGGCCCCAGGACCGACCCTTGGGGCACTCCACTTGATACCGGCTGCCAACTAGACATGGAGCCATTGATCACTACCCGTTGAGCCCGACAATCTAGCCAGCTTTCTACCCACCTTGTAGTGCATTCATCCAGCCCATACTTCCTTAACTTGCTGACAAGAATACTGTGGGAGACCGTGTCAAAAGCTTTGCTAAAGTCAAGAAACAATACATCCACTGCTTTCCCTTCATCCACAGAACCAGTAATCTCATCATAGAAGGCGATTAGATTAGTCAGGCATGACCTTCCCTTGGTGAATCCATGCTGGCTGTTCCTGATCACTTTCCTCTCATGCAAGTGCTTCAGGATTGATTCTTTGAGGACCTGCTCCATGATTTTTCCAGGGACTGAAGTGAGGCTGACTGGCCTGTAGTTCCCAGGATCCTCCTTCTTCCCTTTTTTAAAGATTGGCACTACATTAGCCTTTTTCCAGTCATCCGGGACTTCCCCGGTTCGCCACGAGTTTTCAAAGATAATGGCCAATGGTTCTGCAATCACAGCCGCCAGTTCCTTCAGCACTCTCGGATGCAACTCGTCCGGCCCCATGGACTTGTGCACGTCCAGCTTTTCTAAATAGTCCCTAACCACCTCTATCTCCACAGAGGGCTGGCCATCTCTTCCCCATTTTGTGATGCCCAGCGTAGCAGTCTGGGAGCTGACCTTGTTAGTGAAAACAGAGGCAAAAAAAGCATTGAGTACATTAGCTTTTTCCACATCCTCTGTCACTAGTTTGCCTCCCTCATTCAGTAAGGGGCCCACACATTCCTTGGCTTTCTTCTTGTTGCCAACATACCTGAAGAAACCCTTCTTGTTACTCTTGACATCTCTGGCTAGCTGCAGCTCCAGGTGCGATTTGGCCCTCCTGATAACATTCCTACATGCCCGAGCAATATTTTTATACTCTTCCCTGGTCATATGTCCAACCTTCCACTTCTTGTAAGCTTCTTTTTTATGTTTAAGATCCGCTAAGATTTCACCATTAAGCCAAGCTGGTCGCCTGCCATATTTACTATTCTTTCGACTCATCGGGATGGTTTGTCCCTGTAACCTCAACAGGGATTCCTTGAAATACAGCCAGCTCTCCTGGACTCCTTTCCCCTTCAAGTTAGTCCCCCAGGGGATCCTGGCCATCCGTTCCCTGAGGGAGTCGAAGTGTGCTTTCCTGAAGTCCAGGGTCCGTATCGTGCTGCTTACCTTTCTTCCCTGTGTCAGGATCCTGAACTCAACCAACTCATGGTCACTGCCTCCCAGATTCCCATCCACTTTTGCTTCCCCCACTAATTCTACCCGGTTTGTGAGCAGCAGGTCAAGAAAAGCGCCCCCCCTAGTTGGCTCCTCGAGCACTTGTGCCAGGAAATTGTCCCCTACGCTTTCCAAAAACTTCCTGGATTGTCTATGCACCGCTGTATTGCTCTCCCAGCAGATATCAGGAAAATTAAAGTCACCCATGAGAATCAGGGCATGCGATCCAGTAGCTTCCGTGAGCTGCCGGAAGAAAGCCTCATCTACCTCATCCCCCTGGTCCGGTGGTCTATAGCAGACTCCCACCACTACATCACTCTTGTTGCACACACTTCTAAACTTAATCCAGAGACACTCAGGTTTTTCTGCAGTTTCGTACCGGAGCTCTGAGCAGTCATACTGCTCCCTTACATACAGTGCTACTCCCCCACCTTTTCTGCCCTGCCTGTCCTTCCTGAACAGTTTATAACCATCCATGACAGTACTCCAGTCATGTGAGTTATCCCACCAAGTCTCTGTTATTCCAATAAGAAAAGGAGTACTTGTGGCACCTTAGAGACTAACCAATTTATTTGAGCATGACCTTTCGTGAGCCACAGCTCACTTCATCAGATGTGACACATCTGATGAAGTGAGCTGTGGCTCACGAAAGCTCATGCTCAAATAAATTGGTTAGTCTCTAAGGTGCCACAAGTACTCCTTTTCTTTTTGCGAATACAGACTAACACGACTGTTCCTCTGAAACCTGTTATTCCAATCACGTCATAGTTCCTTGACATCACCAGGACCTCCAGTTCTCCCTGCTTGTTTCCAAGGCTTTGTGCATTTGTATATAAGCACTTGAGATAACCTGTTGATCGCCCCTCATTCCCAGTATGAGGCAGGAGCCCTCCCCTCACAGACATTCCTGCCTGTCCTTTCACTTGATGTGTTCTTTCTGGCTCTATATTTATAGCCTGCTGAACAAAACTTGCAATGAAAATCAAATGTCAGTGAAAATGTAAAAATGAAGTTGTTTTTTTTTAAATCAGCACCTCTGTGGAGCAATGATGACATCCTGTGGCTTAAAATGTAATTGCTTCTGCTTAAGAAAATAGGCCCTCAGGGGAGACTCTCTAAGCCCATGTGTCTAGTTAACCCCAAAGAGAGTTGCAGGCCTGCACTGAGAGAACAGGTTCCAATGATTTATTCCTAGTATTAAAGTGGGTATTAACTGCTTGTCTTGTTTAAAACAGCACTATTCCAAATAAGCTTCAAGGATACAATTATATTCCATAAGGAATTAAAATTGTTGTAAATTTACGTTTCTGATGCCCAGTGTCCAAAAGGAATTTATTTTTTGTGTTTTTCAGTTGCTAATGGGAGCAATGCAGCTGAGCATGACTCTTTGAATGCAGCTACCAAAGAACATCTTTGGAACTACAACCAGGACTGCAAAAATGCAGAGGTATTACATATGCTTACTCACCCTTTGCCTCTCCCCTTAATGCTATAACCCTATGGTTATGCAGTGTACATTTAGGGGGGAAAGTACTGTTTATCTTCTATCAGTGACTACTGCAGCAGTGTAAATGATGCAGCCACTTAATCCTCATACTGTTGTCAGGCCTGGACTACAAAGTTGCAGCAGTTTATGTAAGGGTGTGATTTTTTTAAAAAACTGATTTAACAGGGCACAAATTGCAGGTGGACTAGACTCACCCAACCATCTTTAATAATGTAAGGTTACGACAACACAGACTCTTAAAGCATCATAAACGATGGGGAAGGAAACCCAAGAAAAAAGGCACATGGCCCAAAAACAAATTCCTGAGGTCAGAAAAAAATCTGCCATGTTTCAATACTAATGCCCCTCCTGAAAAGTAACAGTGTAGGGTAATGTTTTAGATTTAGATATGTATTTGATATATATTTAAACAATCTTGCATTAGGAAATGAACGACTGGCTGGGAGAGTTGGTAGCCTAAGAGGGAAACAATCCATATTAATGCAAGTAGGCCATTAATACACACGAAGAGTCCACGCAAATGTTGTTTCATAAAACATTGATAAAAAAATACCCTGCTGCTATCAAAGTCTTAGTTTACATTCTGAGATTGTTACAGAATAGTAAAAGTCCTTTTTTAGATGTTTCCAAACAAATCTTTTAAAAAGCCTGTTTTACTATTTTTACAACTCAAAGTCTTCATTAAGTAAGATGTAAAGTATTAAATATTGCTACAATATTGTCTTCAATTTAAGAGTTCCTTTTTTGCCTTAACAGATTGAAGTATTTGGGCATCAGATAAACACAGAAGACAGAGAAAAAATTCCAGAACCCAAAAGACAACTAAGGGAAAAATTAACCACAGCTATCAGCAGAAATGCAGAGGCCCATTACAAAGTGCAGTTTGAAGCAGTGAGGATGTTATCAGAGCCTGATTATATGGTATGATGCTCTGTACCTCGGGAGAACACCCAGCACCCCCATGTCCATCCTTGTAAAATGATTGTGTGGCATCCAATGCAAAGTTTGTCATGTTGGGTGTCCTCGGAAGGCTCATGATGCACTGATCATTGTTGTTACAGTAATGTTACAGGTTATAATTTCATGTATGTAGTTATGAGGCTGAAAACGTATCCTCACGGCTTAAAATAAGCCCAGGCAAAAACTCTCCAAGAGCAGAGAGGCAGTTCACACCTCATTAGGGCAGGAATGGGACAAACCCAGCCCAGCCTCACAGGAACAAAGGACACTGGCCTAAACAGCAATAAAAGAATGGTTTCAGAGGAACAAAAGTCTGTATTCGCAAAAAGAAAAGGAGTACTTGTGGCACCTTAGAGACTAACCAATTTATTTGAGCATGAGCTTTCGTGAGCTACAGCTCACTTCATCAGATGTTTACCGTGGAAACTGCAGCAGAAGGGTGAGAAAACCTGGATTTGTGCTGGAAATGGCCCACCTGTTGATCATTTTAGATAAGCTATTACCAGCAGGACAGTGGGGTGGGAGGAGGTATTGTTTCATATTCTCTGTGTGTATATAAAGTCTGCTGCAGTTTCCACGGTAAACATCTGATGAAGTGAGCTGTAGCTCACAAAAGCTCATGCTCAAATAAATTGGTTAGTCTCTAAGGTGCCACAAGTACTCCTTTTCTTTTTGCAATAAAAGAATGTTAGACTCTCAAGGGAGTCACCCCCCTTCCTTTGGTCAGTTTGGAACTGCAGTGAGGTAATGCTCACGTGACACTGAAGGGGGGGGGAGGAGGTACACACATGCACAAAGCCAAGGGAGAGATTTGCTATGCTCTTCCACCTACATCCAGACACCACCACACCAAGGGTATGTCTATACTGGAAACTTCAAATAGCTAATGCAGGAATGCTCCTGCAGCAGCACTTTGAAGTGCTAACATGGTCACGCTCGAGTGCTGGGAGAGCACTCCTGGTAATCCACCTCCACAAGGGGATTTGCTCTGAGCACTGCTCAGAGCCTGTCTACACGAGTGCTTTAAAGCACTGACTTGCTGTGCTCAGGGGGGTGATTTTTCACCCCGCAGAGCCAGCAAGTTAGAGCACTATAAACTATAAGTGTAGACAAGCCCTAAGCAACTGAAGCGCTGATCAAAGGGGAGAGGCAGGCTGAAGAGCAACCAGCCAACCTGTGGTGAGAAGCATCTAAGTTTGTACAGGCATTGAAAGTGTTAACAGCTTAGAATACATTTTGCTTTTATTTCATTTGACCAAATCTGATTTATGTTTTGATTTATAATCACTTAAAATCTTTTTATAGTTAACAATCTGTATTTATTCCACCTAAAGCAATGCATTTGGTTTGAAGTGTCAAGAGATTCCCTTTGGGATTACAAGCCTGGTACATTATCAATTTGTTAAACTGACAAACTCATAAACTTGCAGCATCCAGCAGGCACAACTGAACATTGCAAGATGGAGGTTCCTAGGGTTGTCTGGGACCAAGATATTGGCTAGTCATTCGGTTATAAGTAGCTGGGAGGAACTTACATACCATAGGCTGTGTGTGTGAACAGCCCAGGAGTGGGGGTTCTCACAGCAGAGCAGGGTAAGGCTGGCTCCCAGAGTCAAGGGTTAGAGTGACGTAGCAGATCACCAGCCCAGGTATCAGAGGGGAATATCACAATTTGGCTACTAATCTTGTGCTCAGTTTAACCTACCATTATTACTGGGCTCTGAGAATAATAAATCTGTATTATAGATGGGGCTGCTAGCATGTTAAGGTTGTTCCTGCCCACTTCCCATTACAGACCCAGTTTTCAGTTGCTTGTAACTTTGTGCACATGTACGTATCTCCAAAAATTCACAACATCCCAGAAAAGCCTGGAGACCTGTTTTAGCAGGAATCTTTTGCAACAGACCTATTATAGTTAGGAACAATCAGTTTTGCTACAAACTCAGTACAAGAACTGTATCATACTACTAGCTGGCTGCCAAAGCACTTTACAAATTAAATGCTACAATTTTACTTCTGGGGAAAGAGACAGCATAAAGTGACTCACTTTGAATGCAGCAAAGTCACTGAGAGCGTAAAATAAGCCAATCACCACAAATTACCAGACCAAATCATTTTCAGTTATGTTTACTTATGTAGAGGGGAATCAAATAATTTTCTCTACCATCATGTCAATGTTTTGCTGATAGAAACTATTTACAAAGGGAGTCACTTTTACCCTTTGGTGTAGAAGTTATTTTAAGGAGTCTGTAAGCAGGAGTTAAAATGTATTTTGTTAATGGGATAACACACCATTTGATGCTGACATTGATAATGTAACTTCCCATAGAAATGTTTAAGGTTGAAACTCCCTCAACCTAGAATTAGTTGTTACAGGAAATATCCCACCTATTTATGAAGAACCCACAAACTGAAACAGTGAAGTTTCCTCAACAAGAGCACCAGTGGATATGGTTACACTATATTCTATAAGCTTTTCATTATGAGTTTAGTTCTGTGTATTTATGCACCATAAATTACACAATATTGAGTTGCTATACAGTATATTTTCAACACCCACATTTGCTGGAGCTAACACTGGTTCTGCTATACTTGAGAAAAAACAAAGTGCTTTACATGAAAGCATGACGTAGTAGTAGGCAAGTTATCGGGCATAGAAACACTCCAGATATCACACAACACCTTTACTTAAAACTAAAGCCCACTATTTAACTAATACCAGATTAGTTAATAAGAATAAGTGTAGCACTAGTAAATGACTGTTAGCTCTTACAAAGCTAGAAAGACTTTCAGTCTCTGCTCAAAATCAGGGCCAAAATTTCATGTATGTGTTTAATACCCCATGTGTGAATGAGTGATTCATTGATTTTTTTTATTAGTAAACTGTAAAAATCCAGTGAAGTGTTTTCCTCTTAATTCAGTACTGTTGATGCAATCTACAGATTGAAAAGAAGAAACGGCAGAGAACTGAGAATATGTTCAGTTCTCCCAGTCCCTTCTGTTCCCACTAAGGAAACAATTCAAATGTCAAACAGCAAGACTTACTCTTGGCTTTTTCCTTAGATTAGTGTAAGCAACATTATTAAAGTTGGCATAATCTAGAGGAAAAAAGCTTCTACTAAGCATTGCATAAGAACACAAGCCATTCAACTGTTTATAGCCAGAGGAACCAGATTCTGCTCAAGAGACCAAAGGGGTTATAGTAATTATAACATCCTTAAACATACCAGCAGAATTTCCATAATAAACGGAGAATAGTCTAGATAAGTGTTACCTTACTTTGCATAATTCTGACTTGTTGAAAGTAAGATCAACATCAGAAATTAGTAGCTAAACCTCCACACGCCCCTCCATGAAACAAGTTTTTTTATTGCATGAAGATTGGGTAAAATGTACTAGAGTTTCACAGTTAGCAAAGACCATCAGGTAATGTGCAACAAAAATCTTTATTAGCATTCACAGACTGTTCAGCAGTTACTGCAACTTGTATTTAACTTACAATATTAAGACATTAAAGGGCTACAGTGCAAAAACAAATGCTATTGGCAATCATGTAAAGCATGGTCCACAATAACTAACAGCCACCCCTCAGACGCAGCACAAGATGGAGGGTGGATTCCTTCTGGATGTTGTAGTCAGACAGGGTACGGCCATCTTCCAGCTGCTTGCCTGCAAAGATCAGCCTCTGCTGGTCGGGTGGGATGCCTTCTTTGTCCTGGATCTTAGCCTTGACATTCTCAATAGTGTCACTGGGCTCAACCTCTAGGGTGATGGTCTTGCCAGTCAGGGTCTTCACAAAGATCTGCATACCACCTCTCAGACGCAGCACAAGATGGAGGGTGGATTCCTTCTGGATGTTGTAGTCAGACAGGGTACGGCCATCTTCCAGCTGCTTGCCTGCAAAGATCAGCCTCTGCTGGTCGGGTGGGATGCCTTCTTTGTCCTGGATCTTAGCCTTGACATTCTCAATAGTGTCACTGGGCTCAACCTCTAGGGTTATGGTCTTGCCCGTCAGGGTCTTCACAAAGATCTGCATACCACCTCTCAGACGCAGCACAAGATGGAGGGTGGATTCCTTCTGGATGTTGTAGTCAGACAGGGTACGGCCATCTTCCAGCTGCTTGCCTGCAAAGATCAGCCTCTGCTGGTCAGGTGGGATGCCTTCTTTGTCCTGGATCTTAGCCTTGACATTCTCAATAGTGTCACTGGGCTCAACCTCTAGGGTGATGGTCTTGCCAGTCAGGGTCTTCACAAAGATCTGCATACCACCTCTCAGACGCAGCACAAGATGGAGGGTGGATTCCTTCTGGATGTTGTAGTCAGACAGGGTACGGCCATCTTCCAGCTGCTTGCCTGCAAAGATCAGCCTCTGCTGGTCGGGTGGGATGCCTTCTTTGTCCTGGATCTTAGCCTTGACATTCTCAATAGTGTCACTGGGCTCAACCTCTAGGGTTATGGTCTTGCCCGTCAGGGTCTTCACAAAGATCTGCATACCACCTCTCAGACGCAGCACAAGATGGAGGGTGGATTCCTTCTGGATGTTGTAGTCAGACAGGGTACGGCCATCTTCCAGCTGCTTGCCTGCAAAGATCAGCCTCTGCTGGTCGGGTGGGATGCCTTCTTTGTCCTGGATCTTAGCCTTGACATTCTCAATAGTGTCACTGGGCTCAACCTCTAGGGTTATGGTCTTGCCCGTCAGGGTCTTCACAAAGATCTGCATACCACCTCTCAGACGCAGCACAAGATGGAGGGTGGATTCCTTCTGGATGTTGTAGTCAGACAGGGTACGGCCATCTTCCAGCTGCTTGCCTGCAAAGATCAGCCTCTGCTGGTCGGGTGGGATGCCTTCTTTGTCCTGGATCTTAGCCTTGACATTCTCAATAGTGTCACTGGGCTCAACCTCTAGGGTGATGGTCTTGCCAGTCAAGGTCTTCACAAAGATCTGCATATTGAACTATACAGAAAGAGGTATCAGAAAGAGTTCTAACTTCCCACATTGATTAAACTTGCTACAGAACACAAGTCATCCCATAACACAGACCCTTAAGCTTCACATCAACATTTCAGTTTAGAAAACTGAAGCTCAGTAATCAGTAAAATCAGAATACCAAAAACTCTTCCCTGGTCTCTATATTTAAATAAAGAAAATGTTTTGGGGAGACATTTCCATAACTGGTTCCCTGGACCCTAACCAGCCCCTATGTTGCTGGCTTAAGAACATGTCTGTCTCCTGTCCACAAGGGGTGGTATCAGACGTTAGCAAGTTCAAGCCCTTTCCCCGGCAGCCGGGAACCCAGCTCTTCCCTTTCGCGGCTTCACCAGCGCTCCCGTCCTCAGGGGAGGGAACGCCGCGCCACCCACCCGCGCTCTTCGGCGCCTTTACTTACCCGAGCGCTCACTCGGTCGCCCCCATCCCAGTCTCCGCGACCCTTCTGGGCGACACACGCGGGTTACCGGAGCTTGGGACCGCCCCGCTTCCCTCCCCAGTCACAATGAGCGCCAGTGACTCAGCACTCTTCACTTCCGGGAAGGCAACGCAATGGCGGCCCGCCGCCTCCGCTATCTTAGACCGGGCCCCCTTCCCGCACAGACGCGGAGAGGGGCAAAACCCAGAGGCTGTGCCCCCAACTCCCCTAAGCGGATCTGTGCCGTCCCCACACTAATCGCCCCTACTCTCCCGAGCGAGTGGCCTCCCCACTTTCCCCTTCACACTGCCCTGTGTCGCTTCTTACCGTTAACCTCCCGCGGCTTGGACACTTACGTGGAAGGCTATAAAATCAGCCTGTCAACGCCGATACCGCTCACCTATAACAACACTGTCCGCTTGTGAACTACGCAGCTCTCTGCTCACCGGCTCCTATTTATAAGACTGGGGACGCCAGACGCCCCACCCATTCACGCACAGATAGTGTCAGTCCGCTGCAGAAAATAGTCCCAAGCAATGGCCCTGCACCAAAGGAGGGATACAGGCCCTTCCCCGTCACAAATCCTTTCCTGAAGTCTCAGGGTATGTCTGTTCCTCCCTGTGAGAAATCCACAGCTCTCCCTCCGAATAATCGAAATCTCTCAGGCGCGGAAGGATATCGGGGTACGGTGAGAAAGCTACCAGATAGCTCTGGAAGCTTCGTCGACTGAGAGGACGGTAGGCGGGGTTATGCCAGTTGTCGGCGTTGATTGGTGCAGAGGAAGAGAGACGGGCCATTGATTGGTTCACAGAGTCAGGCGGGCGAGGCCACGAAGAAAGCTCTGGAACCAGGACGGGGAGAGAGGGGTGATTCTCGTCGCTGATTGGTACAGGGTGAGGTAAGCCTTGTTGCTAAGGGGTGCCGCCTCAGAGAAGCAGATTCCGGGCGGGGGAAGAGAAGGGGTGTTGCGCGCGCGGGAGCGCGTGGAAAACAGTGTCCTGCAGTGGTGGGGGAGGGGTACCGAGGGCCTTCATGGGGGTGGGCCCTCACGGGGAGGCTGGGGCCCAACAAGGCCAATGGCCTGTGGGTAGCGATGGCTTTCCTCCCCTCCCCTGGCAGCCAGGATGGGGGAGGGCTTGGGCTCTGGAAGGGGGAAACCCCCCCTCATACGCTATCATGCGGCTGCCCTGAGCAGGGGCCCGGAAACCATTCGTGCCAACTGCTCTGGCCCCCGGCCACCTTTCTCGAGCTGGAGTGATGAGCACCAAGGCGTGTGGTGCTGAGACACTGGGCCGGTGTCACGTCCAGTGGGATGTGTCAGCCCGTCAGTTAAACTGGCTCTAAGGGGCTGCTGTGTGGACGCACCTGGGTCTGTTAAAACTGGGCTTGGTTTATTATTTTAACTCAAATAACCTGCCCTTAGACCCAAATGAGAGTGGGGAACTCAATGGGTTTGCACTCCTGTAAGTTAAACCGGTGCAACTTCTGCATGTAAGTAAGGCCTGGCACTTCTGAGTAGTGAAGAGCCAAGCTGCTCCTTCTCTTGGACCTGATTCATTGTTGCCTTGCACCTCCTGTAGTTATGCCAGCACAAACTTGGTGTGAAAGGTCATCATCTATATGTTGCTGGCACCCAGTGCTGAGAGGCAAAACAACAGCAGGGTTTGGTTCGCTACCCGGTGTGCTTCACCCAATAATCACAATGGGGTGGAGAAGCAGAAAAGTTTATTTGAAGCTTCAAAAAGGTACAGGGAGAATAGAATCTCAAATCCAGGAAGTTACACAGGCTTTTATACATCATATCTTCAGCATACTTATCCAATAGCAAGCTGCCCTGAGTATCCATATAGCCAACAAATAGCTACATGCTCGTTCCCTTGTTTCTTGTATCATTTGTTGAACTATACATAAAGCTGCTTTATTCAGCATTTTTCTTCCATATCTGCCCTGTTTGGCCTTGTTTAGTTTCAGGCAGTCTGACTCTGCAACATATTGTTGCAGATCCTCAGCATAACTGCTGTGAGTATCTCCAGGTGGGGGGCCAAGGACACTTGGGCCTAGTACACATAGCTGCTGTGAGTGCCTCCAGGCCAGGGGGGACCAAGGACACTTGGGCCTAGTGCGAGGGGGCTTCATCGACACTCATGGTCTTCCATCCCCTCGAGTTACCATGCTCCAGTGTCCCCAATATATATGAGGCTTTGTGTGCATTACACACTTACTTCGGTATAACTACGTAGATGTATGACAAACGTTTAAGCAATGTTATATTTTGTTTTAAAATTTCTGATTTTTCGTGGATGGGTGGGTGTTTTGTTTTTGTTTGTGTTTCATTCCTAGTAGGTTATTATTTTCCTGTATATAGTGCTAAAAATGGGCTAAATGTTTGATCCATGGGAGCCCTGTATGTACTGAACTAAATTAAAGGGTTTAAAACTCAGCATAAAACATAATGAGCAACCTACATCTGTTCTGTGTAGAATGGAATAAACATGGAAGAAGCAGGAAAGAGTTTTTAAACTGTTTTAATTTAAATACCCAACCTCAACAAATAAAATTAGAACAAAGATCTTTGTATAGAGTCTGCCAAGTGGTAGTGTCAGGAAATATGAGTATAACTTTTTCAAGATCCAGAATCTATTAGAAAATAGCTGGAAACTGGATCTCTAGGGCTCTGGTAGGGATGCAGAGTATCTGTGGGTGGGAGGTATCTCTGTAATTGTTTCACTGTGATTACTAAACCAGAAAACACCAGAGTCTCTCTTATTGTTCCTAGGTGTGGTTCCCAGTAATATTAGCTAAACTGCTTTCCCTCAGTTACTGTTGGTTTTCTTTTTACCTATTCAAAACAGCAGATTAGAATCAAGTCTCAGTAGTTTCACCATAGTCTGATCTTAAAATAACTTGTTGCTGTTTCAGAATAATTGATGCTTCATGGAAGTGTCATTTTATTAAGCTAGTACAGGGATCTGCATGCCCACACAAAATGCAGACTCCACATTCAAAATAACAATGGTGTTTATATGAACTATGGTGAAATTAATTATCCTCCCAACACACACACGCACCCCCAATTGATTTTCTCAGATAACCAGATGTCCAAATAAGATAAACAATTACGTGGGCTTTGTGCAAAGAATTTGGTGTGGGGAAGGTGGAGGTTGGAGGAATGGAATTGACCCCCACAACGTGCATGTGGGCCACACAGCCACCATTCCAGCTTTGGGCTGGATTAGTGTCTGTTCCCGCTTTGCACCTCCTTGATTTGGTGCACTGGATTCACATAATTGTGGATTCAGTGGCCTCTCCCTTTACCTTTCTACCATGGCCATCTGTTCCATCTTATTTGGAATCACCACAGAACCCTCCTCTGTGCTGGGCAGAGGGTAGAGATAGCTCTCTCGTGCAGCCACTCTTATTAAATGTGTCATCCCACCCACCCTTCCGTTCTTTTCCTCTCTGTGCAGAGCAAATTCAAGGCCTGTTCTATACTTAAAAATTATGTCAACCTAGTTATGTGGCTCAAGACTGTGAAAAATTTCATGCCCTGAGTGTTGTCGTTAGGCCAACCTAACCCTAAGTTGATGTAGATATGGCTAGGTCAATGGAAGAATTTTATCCCGTCTCGGAGAGCTGGAAAAATCCTTTCCTAGCTGTAGCTGTGCCACTGTAGCAGCTGTAGTGTAGACATGCCCCAGGGCTGACATGGTGCACTCTGGACCTGGACACATTCCCTATATGCACAGAGGATTTAACTCTGCCTTTTTATTATCTTGATACTCTGGGTGGCACTTTCTTGCTATGGCAGTCACAAGCTTGTGTGTGTTTTACATGTAATATACCAGATTCTGTTTCATTTACAACAATGTGAATCCAGACAACTCCACTGGAGTCTGGTATATAGCTGAAAACAGAGTTTGGTCTCATGAGTTAGTAAATGACAGTTTCAGCCTTAGCTCAGAATTTCTGTTGGTGAGAAAAACAAACTTTCGAGCTTACACAGCTTGTCTCAGGTTTTGTCTGCACTGGAACTTTGTTGGGAAAACTTTGTTGCTCGGGGTGTTAAAAAACACACACGCACCCTGAATGACAAAAGTTTTACTGACAAAAAGCGCCGGTGTGTACAGCACTTTCTGAGCAGGAGTACTCTCCTGCCAGCAAAGCTGCTGCCGCTCATTGAGGCTGGAAGACTTTTGTCTGCAGGAGAGCTCTCTCCTACCAACAAACAGCAGCTAAACTGCATGCCTTGTAGCGGCACAGCTGTGTCTCCAAAAGGTGCAAAATGTAGACAAAGCCTTAGGGCTAGTCTACACTAGCAATGTTAAAGCGCTGCCATGGCAGCGCTTTAATGTGGCTTGTGTAGTTGTGGCACAGCGCTGGGAGAGAGCTCTCCCAGTGCTCGAAAAAACCCACGAGGAGGCGTAGCTACCAGCAGTGCTGGTGCACTGTCTACACTGGCACGTTACAGTGCTGAAACTTGCAGTGCACGGGGGTGTGTTTTTTCACCCCCCTTAGCGAGAAATATGCAGCGCTGTAAAGTGCCAGTGTAGACAAGCCCTTAGTCTCTCATCAACAAAAGTTGGTCCAATACAAGATATTACCTCACCCACCTTGCCTCTCTAATATCCTGGGACCAACCTGCCTACAACAACACTGCATACAAATATGGTAAACACAGATTAGGCAGGTCTGGATGTCTTTAATTCTTCAGGTAACATAATTTTCTTTCTACAAAGTATAAGCATTTTTTATTTTTTCATATGTTGTGCTGACAATTTTATGTGAAAAAGTATCACCAACCAGCAGTTGACTCTGAATAATATATAAAGAAATGTGAGTCTGGAAAAAATCCAGATCTTGTGACTGGTTTGACTGCACAGGTGGCTACAACATTTGCCGGATCATGGGACACAGCTAGGAACACAGCTTCCTTGTATAGTGGTTTCAAAAGTAGGTCATTGGGCAGTACTACAAAGCAACCCACTTGCTGAAAAGAGGGCTCCATGATCACAAGAAATTTATCAGACAGATTTTTACATTCCGGAGCACAAATCATAGGTGACCTATCCTGCAGTAGAGCCTGAGCAACTGCAAATCCGATGTGCTGGGACATTGCAAAATCAAGCAGTTTATTTGTACCTACAATGGCATAACCTGTGAAAGGCAGGCTGTTGGAAGATTTGAGTGTGACTACCGTAAATGCAGTATTTTTCCTGCAGGGAAGGGCTACTCTCTGATTAATTTTGCCACAAGGGAAAACCAGTATTTATTCCCAGTTCACTCCTAAACTTACTAAACACCTCTTTCTATAACATTAGGATAATCACTTCTACCTATGTCATAGGAGCACTTGTGAGGACTAATTAACTAGGCATAGTTCCACTTTGCAGTGGAAATAGGACCTATCCTTTTTTTAAGATCTATGCTAAAGCCTTAAACATGTCTGGATAGGTCTAGATGACAGAGTCTAAAATACCAGCAGCTAATTTACGTTAGTGCATCTGTCATGGCTAGGATTGGTGCTATAATAGTGGGATATTTAAAAAAAATCTCAGTGCAGTAAAGGCTTATGTGTGACTAACGAAATGTGAGGGACGAAGTGAGTGAAAGGAAGGACCGAGAATATAAGTGGAAGGTGAAATAGGTGACTGTTTATGCAAATATTGGAACTGAGCACTCTCAGACTTAGGGATAGTGTTGTATCCCAGCAACATTTAAGATCCATCAGCTGTACAGTTTTTAAACCATTTCCTTTAAATGTGGGTTAAACAAGGTGTTGACAGCTACTACATGCAGAGTATAGCTGTGTTAAACCATTTTAAAAAGCCTTTCTCAGGTCTCTGTTAGTATATGTGTACCCATCCATGCTGGCCAGTATAACGTTGAACAAGGTTTGTAGAAAACATTTTAAAGCCTAATTATATGGTCTGTTCATACTGTGACTTTAAGCTGTGTATAAAATAACATTTAACAATTCAACAAGCCTGAGATTTTTAAAACATTGACATCTTGAAGGTGACAATATCATTGTTTGATAGTCAAGATGGTCAGTTAGTTGGGTACATTATGGGTTTCCTTCGAAACCCACTTTCCAAAGTTCCACTATACAAAGTTCCACTTTGGTATAAACAAGAAAGTGCCTTTACAAATCTTTGTACAAGTATTTGTAGCACTTGTGCTCCCAGGAGATTAATAAAGATGTCATCAACTTTATAGCACACTTCTGTGTTAATATTCTGTGCCTACTATGATAATGGTTACAGTCCACTTTCAGTTTGTTTACTACATGCTCTTGGGAGCACTTTGGATGTGCTCCAACTTGCTGCAGTTAGGAAAGACTTTTTGTTGACTTTAATGCAAGTTGGGTCAGGCACTAAGTGTAATAAGTAACCCTAAGTAACTAAGTAACCCTATAGTTGTGTGGCTCTTTTACCCAGGAACAGGAGACAGATACATTGTTAAAAATAGGAAAATATTGTTGTAAAACACACAAAATTGTGAGGGGGAATTGGGCAAGCATAGGATCTGAAACCATTTTTAATTTGTGTTAATTAAGTTGATTTCAAGTTGATACCTCTTTAACAATGAGTAAGAGCTAGTCCAACAAAGTAAAATAACTCCATTCTGAAGCAGCCTTCTTCCATTGACCCAGTGATGGGGCTTATGGAGGAAGCTGTATTTTGTCCTCCTGAGCCAGGACAGATTGGCTTATTATATCCCTCTTGATGAGAGAGAATCACCCAAAATACTTCCCCTACTCCCCTCCCCACATTATGATTAAATCTCAGGCAATGTTTTTCTCCTCCAGCGTGCAGGTTTTGTAGTACTGATTCCCATTATTTATGCCTCTTATCTATTAAGTATGTTGTTATCTATAGGCTACTTCTAATACTCTGGCCTCTAGAGTGAAAGTGAAAATCAGTATCCATATTTCCTAATTTTCTCTTTAGCCCACTAGTATCCAGCTGCTTTCAGTGAGGCTTCTCCAGTGTAAATTCCCTTGCACACAGAATCACAGGCTGAACTCCAAGAACTCAGTGTTCTGCTAAGTCACCATTACACTCAGAGCCAAGGGAGTACAGAAAGGCACCTTTGTACCTTTAACAATGAAACACATCAGCTACACCTGGGAGTGAACTTTGAACGTCACAAGATAAGAGGAGAGCGTTTAATGAATTTTCCAGACTGTTCTCCTCCCTGCCCTGTAGGACATCTTTCTGAAAATGATCACTTTTCCTTCTCGATTGTCTCAGATTTTAAAGCAACGTACTCCCCATCAGGCTATTGACTCCTG
The DNA here is from genome assembly GCF_965140235.1 of Caretta caretta. Taxonomy (NCBI): domain Eukaryota; kingdom Metazoa; phylum Chordata; order Testudines; family Cheloniidae; genus Caretta; species Caretta caretta. The sequence goes on along the minus strand of NC_134222.1, from coordinate 3,680,237 downwards.
CATGCATTCATGGGAGTTCAGTACACCCACTATTGCTCGGAACAAGATGGAGCATTATGTACAGCACCCTGCAATTGCTATGGGCCGCACCCCACATTACAAATGAATGAGGCCACATTGTAGAACTCCATCGACTGCATTTGGCTCATGGGCCCCAGTTTGTCCCCACTGACTTTTCCTCCCAGAATATGATGTGACTAAAATGAAATCGAGTATGACTAAAGTAAAGATCTGGGAGTGGTTTAGAGAAGTAGCTATAGCTGAGCAGTTCTGGTGTGGGTCAGAATTTGTCACATGCAGTATATTTACAGTGATTCAGCTGGGATAAACTAGTAACCAGTATATAGTTCAGTACTAGGAATGAAAATAACAGGAAATCATTCCTCCAGTAACCTTTTCTGTCTGCCAGAAAAACCGAGCAGTTGAGCCATGGGGTTGTTATTCTAGTTCTGCCATGTACTGTTTCAGGAAGCAATGCATACTTTGCAGGGTCACATGTTTTTCAGAGCTGTTTTTCAGGTCAGGCAGTTTTGATGGTGGTTTAATCATGATTCAGTTGCTCAAACATATTCAGGATTGAGAAACTATTACAGTTAAGCAGACCTGTCCTGTTTATATTGCCTGTATGCAGTGGTTCTCAAACTTTTGTACTGGTGACCCCTTTCACATAGGAAACTTCTGAGTGCGACCTACAAATTAAAAGCACTTTTTTGTATATTTAACACCATTATAAATGCTGGAGGCAAAGCAGGGTTTCGGGTGGAGGTTGACAGCTCATGACCCCCCCAATAACCTCGTGACCCCCTGAGGGGTCCTGACCCCCAGTTTGAGAACCTCTGGTATATAGTGAGTACCAGACTGGCAGCTCAGCTGTGTTTAGTGGTCTCTGTTCCATTTCATGAAACTTTCAGGATCTTCCAGTGCTTTTAAGTTGTAAACACAAATTTTTATTTGGGGTATAACCCAAGTGAGACAAATCCACTCCCAGCCAATACTTGGTATGGAAGGTTTAGCCTACCGGTGAAATTTTTTTTAATTAAACCAGTTTGAATGCTGATAGGTTCTTACAGTCCCTCCCATCCACCCATGTTTTGTTGCATCACATATATTTTTTGTGTTTCAGATATTCAGTCATAAGATTTTTTTAGGTCATAATTGCACAATTCTGACTGGTGCCTTTTAATCTTCCAGTGCTTTTTTTTAAACAAATGTAATATATTCTCCTGATTGAGATTTTATTCTTTAGTTCTAAAGCTCTATTGACCGTGACCATGGGAACCCTTGTATCAAGAATTATGGTTAAACACAGTTCTCTGGAAAGACGGCAACCTGGTTTCTAATCCCAGGGTAGGCAGGGCCAAAAGATATTGTTTTTTTCCTGATGTCCTGTCCTAAACTGCTGTGCAATATTACTGTGTGCTATTAAAGAGCTGCCATGTTTCAAATCACAGGTGGCTGTATACCAGATGTGGGTGAAATGATCCCTGCATGTTGTATGTATTATCACTTCAGGTCTGTAAAAAGCTTTGGAATTCTTCAGGATGTGAGGATATACTTATAATGAAAGGATATATCCCATCCTAATGTTTACACAACAATGACAGGTTAGTGGCATTCCCGTAATTAAAATGGGATGTGAGCTTATTGTTACGGATTTCAAGGTTCATTTTCATATTCATGGCATGCAGATCCCATCAGTGTTAATTATTCTAGCCCATTAAACTAGGCAAGTAGGGTTAATTTCTTGCTTATGCTGAAACATGCTGTACAGGACTCACTGGTGTCACCTGTTTTAAACAGGCTTGTATACAACGTCAGCTATACGTAATGCTGAATCACCACTGCCTTGCTGGGCGTGTCTTAGCATTAAACATGAGGGGATGTGACAAGTCCCCTTTTCTAGGATTAGTCAGGCTATAGACAATAACAATGGTTATTGTTAGGATATAGATATTCAGGTCTGTCTGTAAAGGCCTATACTCTAAGAATTTAGGTGTATTCTTATCACTTGACTAGTTATAGAGGTACAAAAGAAAGAATCAAAATCACTGTCTGCCGGTGTAAGGGCCTTCTCTTACTGTGACAGTTTGAGGCCCTATGCTTAGGCTAAGGCCTTTGGCTAAGCAGCAGAGGCAGCAATAAGCTGGGAAGCGAATGGTCAGATCCTCACATTCCAAACTAGTCACATTGAAAGAAGGTGCTATTGGGCTGTTAGGAATACAGTCCTGTCCTGATAGTGCCTATCGCTTCCAGAGAAAGGGAAGTGCCTAGAAGATGTAAAAGGAAACTTAGTTTAATAGCATCCTGTCTGGCAAGAACTCACTTATCAATAGCTGGCATGTGAAATCCTCACTTCTGTATTGTTTTGTCATTATAGTTCCCACTTTGCTGTTGTTTGTCTGTATAATCTCTGTCTGGTACTGTGATTGTTCCTGTCTGCTGTATAATTAATTTTGCTGGGTGTAAACTAATTAAAATGGTGGGATATAATTGTTTACATAATCATGTTACAATATGTTAGGATTGGTTAGTTAAATTTCAGGAAAATGATTGGTTAAGGTATAGCAAAGCAGAACTCAAGTTTTACTATATAGTGTGCAGTCAATCAGGAAGTGAGGGTGTGTGTGTGTGGGGGGGAAATGGGAACAGGGAATGTGGGAAAGGAAATTGGAATCATGTTTTGCTAAAGGGGGAGATGGGAACAAGGAATGTAGGTAAGGAAATTGGAATCATGTTTTGCTAAAGGGGGAAATGGGAACAGGGAATGTGGGTAAGGAAATTGGAATCATGTTTTGCTAAAGGGGGAAATGGGAACAGGGAATGGGAGTAAGGAAATTGGAATCATGTTTGGCTAAGGGCAGGAATGGGAACAAAGACACAGGTGTAAGGCTCTGTGGTGTCAGAGCTGCGAAGGAGGATACTAAGGAAGGAAACTGGAATCATGCTTGCTGGAAGTTCACCCCAATAAACATCAAATTGTTTGCACCTTTGGACTTTGGGTATTGTTGCTCTCTGTTCATGCGAGAAGGACCAGGGAAGTAAGTGGGTGAAGGAATAAGCCCCCTAACAGTTATCAATTTGGAGCAGATACCAAGATGGACACTGCATAGTGACAGCCAGGTGATGGGAGAGTGCAGGGTGTCTCTTGGGCTAGGATGGAGGGAAGGAGCCAATGTGTGTGTGTGTAAGGTGTCTCTAGAACCAAGGACTGAGTGGAAGGAAGGAACTGAGCCACAGGAAGGAATGGGTGGGATCTCTGGTACTGGAGATGGAGTGGAAGAGAGTCAGGTAGTGGGAGCGAGCAGGTGAAGAACTGGGACAAGTTGGAGGGAGGGAACCAGTTCAAACCTAAAATGGTCACTACCAGGGCTGCTTCAGGACTGAGGATTTATATGTGTGGACTGAATAAATCCAGCAATCGGAGTGACCCTGTCTTTACCCCACAGTGAAGTGACTCTGAATTTGGCTCCTCTGGAGGCTTTGAACGTAGTGCACACTGTTCCTTCAGCCTCTGCCTTGGGGTCACCTAGTAACATTTGCTTGTCTGGAGCCGTTTGTCTATAGCCTTCACTCATGGTTCAGCTGAGTCTGCAACTAAAAATACCTCCTGTTGGCTTGCACAGGCTGGTCTTGCTGCTAGTGTGGCCCTGTGATATTACATGATACTGCAGACACCACATTCATGTAGGAGTTCTGCCTTTTTTTTTTTTGTACAGTATCCCAGCTAAAATAACTAGTGATGTGTCATCACTATCAGGTGGGGGGAGAACGGCTGTTCGTGGAGGTGTTATGCTGAAAAAACAAAAAAGTTTTTTTTTCCAGTCATAACTGGGAGCTAGCAGCCTGCAGCAGCTGCTTTAAGTCAGAGTAGTGAAACTCTAGCCACAGACTAAGTCTTGCTCTTACTTACATATAGACTTTTCTGTGGTGCTCATCGCTGTAGTGTCAGAGTATCTCATCCGCACTAATTGATTTATCCTCTCAGCCCCATTGACTTCTGATGTGGTTGCCTTTCTGAAAAATGGGGCCTACACGTCTGATCTTGGGCACCCAAAAATTGAGACACCCCAAAGCAATGGCCCCTTTTGAACATTTTTGCCTATACGTCTCGCTGAAGATCACATGCTGGGAGAGCTAAGAGTACAGCTCAGATCTCCTGATTCCTGGTCCAGTGCTTCAAATACAAGATCATCCTTTCTGTCCAGGAAGGTTTTCTAATTCACCAGGCTTAATATTATACCTGATCTCTGAAAACAAAACATCTGCTTTATATAAGATCTCACCTCTTTGGTTCTCAAACTTCCATAGGAACCCCTGATAACAGATCATTGCACCTACAAAAATGACTCCCTAGAAAAAGAGGTGGCAGTACCTGAGCTGACATGGGGAATTCTGGAGTGATGCCTACAACTTCTAAATTCAGGCCCAGCAAACTGGATTGTCCCTAGATTTCACAGAAGCCCAGGAGGAAGCACTGCCCAGCTGCACCTGAGTGATACTATGTTAGGAGCGTATATTACACTTCTGGAAACTAGACGTGGCATTTCAAACTGATCCTTCCTGGGGAAAATCTTGAAAACTATACAAATTCCACCCTTTTTTTACAGTATGAAAGAGGGACAGCAGCTGTTCTTGCTGTAAAGCCCAGACTGATTCAGGTAACCCTTGGAGAAAAATAGTTTTAAATATGAGAATGTTTCCCTTTAAGGAATTGTCCAGCTTGCCTCTGTGAAAAACAGATCAAGTCAAATCTTGCTGTGTGTCTGTGGAGGTGTGGGCAGAACTCAGTTCATTGGAAGAAATGGCTCTAAAATATAATCAATGTGAATTTTTAACACAAGAGAAGGTAGGTGATGGTCGTAGGGAAGAATTGAGGTTGGAGGGAGCTCATTCTGGTTCCCATTGAATTAGATTGTTTGCTGGTTGGACCAGTTCAGTGAAGTAAAAAAAACGTGAGTCTCAGAAATATGATTTTTTTTTCACCAGAAGGGCTGAGAGCTTGAGGGGAAGCACCATTGCTCTTCTGCCCTCTGAAAAGGGGTAACTTTGGTGTCAGATTGATTGATGGCCTTGGAGACTGAAATCCTCTTTACGCACGATAGCTGCAGGCAAAGCTTTCCTGCTACACACACTATGGCTCAGTCCTGACGACCAGTCCTTCTAATCATTCAGTGCTGGGCCGGGCCTCACTGTGACTGGTCTGCGAGTGGAGCCAACTTTGATGTATGGCTTTGGTGATGATAAAGCTGGTATGAGATTCCTCAAGCTGAAGTAACACTGGGCTCTGCCCCTTGGGGTCACGACCCACTCGGAAAAAGTTTAAACACTGGAGCCACCTTAATGTTACCAACTCCTCCCAGTTTTGGGCCCCACCACTCCAAATTCTACTATCTATATGGCGGACAAGACTAGCTACTGCTATTGTACCAACCTCCCACACATGCCCAAACCCTGGCACATCAGTGCAGCACAAACCTGGATGATCTCTGTACAGTCAGTGAAATTTTAGGGATTGGAGCCAAAAATTGGCAGGATTCAAGTGCTAGATCTCAGTATTTGCAGTGTCCTTAACCAGGATGGGTTATGTGTTTGGTGTAAAAGGAACATCTACCCTGGTCTATGCAGTAGAATTAGGGGGTCTCATCACTGTCTGGATTCAGGTGCGTGATCTAGGTATTTGTGGCACCGTTGTACTGGGTTTCCTCAGGATCTGGGCACTGGATGCAATAGGAGGGGTTACGCTTGTTCTCCGTGTAAGCAGTGGAATTTTGGGGAGAAGGGGGGGTGTCAAAAACTGGCAGGATCCAGCTTTCTCCTTCCCCACCTTTCCTCATTCCCAAGGACTTGGCTCCAAACCCTCCCAGTCCACGTGGCTCTGGACTCTGAAGCAGCAGCCCCAGAGTGTCCCTTTGCACCTAAACTCCAGATCACAACAGCGGAGCAAAAGGCCCCAAGGCAGAGGGGCCCAGCCGCAAGCTCTGTGGTTACGGGGGTGCAGGGCCAGGAGCATGGGGAAAACCAAGGCAGGCTCTGCACGGAAATCTCGGGGGAGAAGCCCAGCCGCAGCGTGTCCGGCTGCTGCCGGCCGCTCCCTCCGGGGAAAAGAGAGCACGTGGGTAGGCAAGAAGCCTGCGGCTCCCCGGGAGCGGCCAGGGGAGCCGCCGCTGCCTCCCCCGGAGTTCCGCCGGTTCGATCTGGGGGCGCAGAGGGAGCGCTGGGTAAAGTTTCAGGAGAGGCAACGCCTGACTTGCGAGGAGGCAGCCAGACTCCTCCTGGACACCTTGTGAGTAGAAGGAGGGGGACGCGGGAGTCGCCAGGCACTACGCTCTTCCCACCGAGGCAGGGCAGCGTCTCTCCAATTCGCTCCGGTGCGGGCAGAAACGACCCTCCCCCCGGCGAGCTTATCCTGTCACTGCGGCATGCTGCTGCCGTTTAAGGGCTGGTGCACGTTGCAGTTGGGATGGTGCAGGTTTGCATGCTGCTTGGGTCCCACCTGCATTTCTTTAAATCTTCCCTCCTGGCCTCCGGGGTAGGGGCCTCTCTGAGTGCAGCATCGCTTTGGACAGGATCTCTCATGCGTTACTTTGTGTGACCCATCTGTACGTTTTTGACCCGCTCTCTCTGAAGTCAGTGGGAGCGGGCCCATGATTGTTAGAGCTGGAGTTAGGACAGTATACTTTTCTCCCCTAGACCCCATCTACCCTGTGGCTTTGAAGGGGGCTGCTCCCCCTTGGGCTCAGGTGGGTGTAACCCACATGACTGATGCCCTGATAGACCTTCTCTCCATCTTTGCATTCTGTGTTTGGTATAAACCTACACTTAGGTACTTTTAGACAAAGGACATTAATGTAACTAATGTAAATATACAAACCCTCATTAGAAATGCTGATTCGAGCCAGGCTAGTGCTCCCTGTGGACCTTTATCAATGTGGTCTGATAAGTGCCTGGTTAATAATTAATGGAGTCAGAAGGGTCATACATCTACAAACCATGCTTCTCTGGGTTTGGAGAGAGAATGACAGTAGGGCCTTCCACAGTTTTTCCTTCACGTATTGCTTTAGCCACATAAATGACTTCCGTGAATCCATGTGTAGAGTAAAATGTGGATTTTATGGGAAATTAACAGCAAACTTTTTCTTGCTCAATAAGCAAGCCAATACATGGAGGCTAAGCCTTCCAAAAACATGGTTTTGGAAGGCTCACCCAGCCACCTTTCTTTTGATTCTTAATGGCAATGCAAATAAGTGTTACCTGGCAGTGTTATCCAGACCTCTTACATTTAGATTTATCTAAGTGTTTCTAAAATGCTTATCAGTGTAATATCTAGGTGTTGATTTTGGTAATAATGTGGGAGGTTCATTGCACACATCTTATAATCACATCCAGAGAAGTGGTAACGGCTAGACATACAGCAGCTCTGACTGGACACATATCTCTGCTTTGTATTCAGATTTAGGGGCCAAGTACAGCGTTGGATTTAGTCAGACTACTTAATTATCTTCAAAAAGACTTTCTTTTGTATTTCGGCAGTTTCTCACCCCAGAATCTCTGCCCCATAAGTGCCACAGTTGCTGTACCTGAAGCCTGTCCATATGATTATTCAGTGTAATATTCCTCTTGTCAGCATTTTCACAATGATAAACACTGGCTTCTGTGGAGCCACAGAGTTTATTTTCTTCCCATGGAATCTGTGGGCTGTTACTCTTAATCTGTTCATGTTTCAGGGACCTCACATGAAAGGGAAGTAAAAATCCTTTTATCCTGTTCTTTTCTGTTGTTTACAGTGACGCATCTACCAAGCTCATATTCTAATCCTGCTGTCCCATCTGAACGTGTGTGTAATATAGTTATCTTTTTGGTATTCCCATTAATAAATCTGAACAAACTGTCAGTACATGCAATTGATAATATGAAAAGCAAGGGACTTCGTATCTTTGTGTCTGATCTAGCATGTTGATTTAGCTACGTTACCATGGCAAAGTCCTAAGGGAGTGAAAGAAATACAAAAAGCAGAGGCTTCTTGAGTCTGTGAGTGCAGCTGGGAGACTTCAAAAACATATTAAAATGTTTTAAACTAATTAAATCCTACTTATCGTCTCTGTTTCCAGCTTCTAAAATGGAAGCAAGTTAGTGATGCTTTCTATCTAGAATGAACATCATCCTGGAGCAGAATTGGTGGGAACATGGGAAAATTCTAGTCTTAATTTCACTGGTGTAATCCTTACATAATTTGACTGAATTCTATGGGTTACTCTAGATTTACACTACTGTAACTGAGGTCAGAATTTGGACATGTGTTTGGGGGAAGGTGGGTCTGCTTCAGTTTGGCCCCCATTGCTAAGTAATCTGAGTGGATAATGACTCTGGTAGAGCTGACTTGGACACTATGAAATCTCAGTGCTTCCTTGGCCAACTAGAATTGTCTGATCACAAATCCTCTCTTTTTGTGTGCGTGCGCCTTTTCTCCATCCAGTGAGTACAAAGGCCTGGTGAAGTACACAGGAGGCTGTCACTGCAGAGCTATCCGCTTCGAGGTTTGGGCATCAACAGATCTGCACATTTTTGACTGCAAGTGGGTGTTTTTTATTTATTTATTTTGCCATCCCCAAATCTGAATAACCAAATATTTTGCCCTTCTCTAGCACTTCCCATCTAAAGATCTCAAAGTGTTTACCAAACAGAAATCCACTGGAAGTTGGTATAGTAGCAGGAGCGCTGTCTAACCTATTTCCTGTAGGATGCAGCCCCAGCTGAGTAGGTTAGTACTGTTGATTTCTGGTGCTGGTTCTGCAAGTGCACAATGTGCTGATTGGCAGAGAAAGGAAGGTGCTGTGCACTTCTCTCTGGGCAGCACAGTGACAACTTTGTGTTTTCTTTATGCCCTAGCTGAAGGGGTCAGGCTGTGGCAAAAGCTGCAGTTGTCAGGGAGATAACAAGTGCTTGGAAAGCAGCTGAGAACAGGGAGACTGTAGCAGTGTTGGCGTTACAGGGATCCTTACTGAGATTGCTACTAGGTGTGTGATTACAGGCAATTTTAGCAGATTGTTGAGGATGAGATCTGCCTCTCATAGGCCAGAAACAGTAGACATAAAAAAAGTCAAAGAAATATCCCATTTTTAAATTTTGTGGAATACTAGCTATGGCCCTAATACAAGGTCCAATTAAATCCAGATGAGAAATTCCATTGACTTCAAGTGCTCTATATACGGAAAATATTAAATGTCCTTTATGAAGAGTAAATGCAGATCAAAGTGACTTGCTCATTACAATTTGGTAAGATGTGATGATTATTACTACACAGTCTACAACTACTACAGTTAATAATTACACAGACTTCCCCTGTGATCCTGAAAAGTTACTATATCTATGCCTCAGTTTCCTCAGCCACACAATGAAGACAGTAATACTGGGATATCTTGCAGGGATGCTGTGAAGCTAAATAAATTTAATGAGATCCATGAATGGAAGGTTCTAAACACATGCAAAGTGTTATATTTAGTATCATTATTAACAACAATATCTTACATATATACAGAATTTTACAAACTCCTATACATACAGGAACCACTTACCCCAATACTAAAATGTAGCCATATCTGGAGTAAAACATGGCAGATGTTTAACAGGATTCTGCACAACAAGGAGTGCAGAATACCAGCTCCATATGGGTCTGCAGAGGGAAATATAGGTAAGCAGAATGCAACAACTTACATTGGAATTCAGCTACAGTTTCATGATTCATACCTGTGCTTGTAAAAAAACTGTCAAGGTTTTAACAACCAGAAATGCTCAGGACCTGCATTTTATACATCATCAAAACAAAATGCTTTCCAACAGATCTCTCAAGGTCGTGGGGTTTGGTCCTTTCCTGGCATTCTCTTATCAAACGGAGAACACATTACTACCAACATGTGGTGAGGGATATATATTGAAGCCCTATAAAATAGTCTAATTTCAGTATGGTCTTTCCACAGACTCAGAATTAGTTTCTTTCTAGCTCAGATGTCACTACAAATCTGTTTCCCTGGTTTGCAAAGTAATTAATATTGGTAGCATTTGGATTAAGTTGGCAAACTTTACATGGATTTCTCAAGGCCACAGTTCAGCATTGATCTATCCACTGAGAGTTGTATTGTGGAGAGAAGACAGTTATATAGCTCTCAGTTTTGATAAGCTTACTTTCCGTATTACAGGGAAACGTAAGTCTCTGGACTGAATGGACGCATACACAAATACATATGCCATAGTTGCAGTCTGTCCACTCCTGTCATCAAACCTAATGTTTGCAATGTTGTTGTAGTTGTGTTGGTCCCAGGATATTAGAGAGACAACGTGGGTGAGGTCATATCTTTTATTGGACCAACTTCTATTGAATCTCTTGTCTCTCTAATATCCACCCTGATGACAACTAGGTAAAAATAATTATAGTTTTCAGTGAAATCTAACTTGTTGAGAGCTTTAGGCTAGATATGATTGTTACATTGCAGGTTATAACTGCCTATAGACTAGTCATGGTTTTTTTCTTTTTCTTTCCCCTCGTACAGTTGCAGTATTTGCATAAAGAAACAGAACAGACACTTCATTGTCCCGGCTTCACACTTCAAGCTGCTGAAGGTAGGTTAGGGTTTATGAGTGCAGTGGGTATGGGTACCTGTCAAGATATTTGATTCTGAAAGATTCAGATGGTGGTCAACTTTGTATCCTAAATTTGTCTGTGTCTGTCTGAGGAGATGTGTTTGGAGACACGAAAAATCCATTTGGATCCTAGAAGCCTGGCTGTATGTGTATGTTAACGTGTCTCAGAATGGGAAGTTCCATGTTTGAAAAGTGAATATATCTCTTCAAAAGATGAGGCAGGGATGTATGTACACCCCAGGAGGTGTGTACACCAGGTAAATATGCTAAGTCAGTGTTACACTGACGACAATAAAGAGCGTTACTGTCACACTCATACTCCTAATGGGCTAAGGACCTGAGCCAAAGCCCATCGCAATCAGTGTGAGTCTTGACTTATTGGGCTGTGGATTAGGTCCAAGCACATTGCTCTAAAGCATTCTGCCTCTATTTTAGATCAGCTTCAGACTTCCTTAACTTGATTTTTAAATTTTGATTACAGGCTTAATTCTTTTACATTTTAATTGTTACAAGGGCATATTCCAGGTTAGGCTCTTGGATTCCAAGTTTTCTGAGGACTGTAGCTTTTAGATTAATTTTTCTCAGCTTCTAGCATCATTTAATTTGATTTTCTTTTATAGTTGGATGGTCTCAGATAAACACAGAAATTTGTCCACTGCTTCTAGGAGGAAAAGCCCCAATTATGTTTACTTTGGAGCATTTAAAAAAAACTAAGCACTTTGTAATAGACCTGCTGTAATAGAGAGAGTTCAGTGACTGCATTTCAGTGGTCAGAAAGTAAAGCCATGGCAATTGTTAGGTTTGTCTGGCGGAAAGGTGTATGTGAAAATAAAGCACAGAGGGTAGGGGAAGGAGATAAATATATGGAACAAAATAGCATGCATGCAGTATTCTTAACTCTAACTCACATAAAGACATAGCAGGTGATATTTTAGACTAGTCTTAATTAGGCTTCTGTTCTTGTGCCTGCAATTTTACATTTATTAACTACAAGCCTGTGGAATGTAAGTGACAAAAAATGACCCATTTCTGGGTACTTGGCAAACCTTCATCATGTATTTTTTTGCCTAGGGTGCTGATAACATAACAACGTACACCTTCAACACGCACCGCGCCCAGCACACATTCTGTAAGACCTGTGGTGTGCAGAGCTTTTACACTCCTCGTTCTAACCCAGATGGTTATGGTAGGTAAACAGAACAGGGAAGAAACCTGGTAGACATACGGCAACACAAATTCACCCCCTGCTGCTCTTGTATACTGACCATGATGACCATTAGCACTCTGCCAAGAGCAGTAGCACAATAACTGTGCATCATACAGCTTGCTTCTAAAGTACTGAACATCTGAAGCTGCAACTTTCAGTAGCAGCTCCTTATTGTGTAAGTCTTAACTGTGACCAATGGGCCACTGGCCATCTACGGTTTCTCACCTGCTGCAGCTGTATCGACACCATCACCACCCTCTGAGATTCACTGCCCATGAAACTGAGAGACTAGCTCTCCTTGGCTTCAAAGGGAGAGCTTCTCTCTGTATTTCCCCCTCTTCTCCAGGAATAGCCCCCCACTGCCTGGATGAGGGCACCATGCGCAGCACCATCATGGAGGAGATAAATGGCAAAGAGTGGGAGAAGGCCGTGAAGGAACATAAGATCATCAGGAGCATGTCGAAACCATGATACAGCCTCTGCACCAAAGTGCTCAGCTTGGAGCACTGCCATTGGCAGGCCATCATGTAACCTCTTAGTTCAAGCTCCCCTGTGCCGAGCTGTTCAGGAAGTATCTCTTTTTTGTTTTTTTAAATAAATCTTTCTGTGCTGCCTGTTTTTTTCCCTCCTTTCATTTTATATTCAGTTGTCAGACCACACCAGTTCCATAACCTACCCAACAGCTGGGATTTTTCCTCTTTGCCTTATTCTGACGCTGCCCCTATCTGCAGCAGAGTTCAAATCACATTAGTTAGAACAAGGTTCTTACATCTGTTGCAAGATTGTACCATCTTGTCTTTGGCTAGTATAGACACATCCCAGTTGCGTTATGATCTGGTTTACACCAGTGGTTCTCAACCAGTGGTCCGGGGCCCCCTGGGGACCATGAGTAGGTTTCAGGGGTTCTGCCAAGCAGGACCAGTGTTAGACTCACTGGGGCCCAGGGCAGAAAGTCTAAGCCCTGCTATGCAGGGCTGAAGCCCGGGGCCCTGAGCCCTGCCACCCAGGGATGAAGTAGAAGCCTGAGCAACTTAGCTTCACAGGGCACCTTGTGGCATGGGGCCCCAGGCAGTTACCCTGCTTGCTACCCCTTAATGCCGGCTCTGGCTTTTATATGCAGAAAACCAGTTGTTGTGGCCCAGGTGGGCTGTGGCGTTTTCATAGCATGCTTGCTGGGAGGGCCTCAGAAAGAGAAAGGTTGAGAACCCCTGGTTTACACAACTGTACTACGTGAAATAACGTCTCCCAATTCTGCTCTGTTACACTGGTCTCTCCATTGATTCCACTGAAGTTACTCTGGATTTAGAGCTATACCAGGCTGATGCTGGCATAACAGGCTCCAATTGAGCAAGTTCTTCGTACGTGTTTAACTTTCAACACAAGAGTACTGCCATTGAAGTTAATGCAATGGGGGCTGCGGGTGCGAGCGCAAGGGCAGCACGTGGAACCTCCCTGGCCACCTATGCACCGAGGGGATGCAGGGACCTGGCAGCTGCTTCCTGGGAGCCATGGTAAGTGCTGCCAGGACTCAGCACCCTGAACCCCCTGCCCCAGTCTGGAGTCCCCTCCTGCACCCAAACTCCCTCCTGTACCCCTCAACACCATGCCCCAGCCCTGAGCCCCCTTCTGCTCCCCAAACCCCTCATTCCCAGACCTACCCCAGAGCCCACAGCCCCAGCTGGAGCCCACATCCCCTCCTGCACTCCACAGCCTGGAGCCCCCTCCTGCACCCCAAACCCTTCATCCTCAGCCCCATCCCAAAGCCTGCACCCCCAGCCAGAGTCCTCACCCACCCCACCCCCGCACTCCAACCCCCTGCTCCAGCTCGGAGCCCTCTCCCACACCCCAAACTCCTCATTCCCAACCCCACCCCAGAGCCCACATTCCCAGCCCTCATCCTCACCCTCCTCCCACACCCCAACCCCATGCCCCAGCCCAGTGAAAGTGAGTGAGAGTGGGGGAGAGCAAGCGATGGAGGGAGGGGGGATGGAGTGAGTGGGGGGGTGGGGCAGGGGACGGGACAGAGGTGTTCGGTTTTGTGCAGTTAGAAAGTTGGCAACCCTAGCTGTGTGCTTAAGTACTGAGAGTACAGTTCTGCCCTAGTATCTTTTTAATAGCTATGTTTGGGAGGATGTTGTGATTTGAGTAAGGAATTAGGAGCTAGGAATTTGGGCTCTGATCCTGGCAGTGCAATGACTTGCTCTGTATCCTTGGGCAAGCTGCTTATGCCATCTTTACACTGGGGTTTATAGTATTTACATCCCTATCTCCCACAGGTGTGGTGAGGAATAACTCAATGATGAGTGCAAAGTGCTCTGTAAATGCTGAGTATTATTTAGTTTGCTCCGGTGTGAAAGTTCTCCTTTAAGATTCCAATTATTACTAAAATCTCTGTGTAGACTTAAAAATTACAAATACATATTTGAAAATTGGCCTCTCTGTCACTTACCTGCTGAATCTGTGGGCTGCAAAACCCAGAACCCAGCACTTCCTCCTGGCAGCTAAGAGGAAGGGGGCAGCTTTTCAAATGGTGCATCTGGAATTTTTATGTCTATATATTTATTCTGTCAAAGGACTGGCTGGCGTCCTCTCACTTGTAACTTCATTTGTACACCCTGCACATCCTGGTAAAAAACAGCTTAGGTTCAGCGGATCTCAAAGACTTTGTTTGGAAGCAGGAATAAATACTAGTGTTTCACGAGGTACAGTCCAGCAGAGTAAAGCTCGCACCACAGGGTGGCTGGGAGGGTCGAGAGGGAAGGAACATTAAGAGTTCAGTGCAATTATATTAGTTATATATTATTAATTTTTAATATTTTATTCCTAAAGTTTTGGCATTTTAAAGTCAAGAAACCAGCCCTCCATCAGCAGGAACTGGCTGACTGACAGGCAGTCCTGGGTGGTTCAGTGTTATAGCCTGAGGGCTGTGAGGATCCTGGTTCAAACCCCAAGGGACAATGTGTATCCTTGGACAAATCACTCCTGGTGCTTGATCTTTACAGCAGAGGGAAATGGGTAAAATGCAGGAATCACCAGGTGGTGATCTGGGCCTTGTCTCCCTGGGGACACCCATTGTAAAAGCACATAAAGTACATGCTGTATTCTAAACACCTTCAAAATTCTACTTCACTAGTAATTAGACTCAGATCAATCTGATTTGCTGGTGGTTCGAAGACCATTTAAGCTGTTACAATGGGAGTTCAGTAATTGTATAGCTATAAGCTATTACCAGCAGGACAGTGGGGTGGGAGGAGGTATTGTTTCATATTCTCTGTGTATATATAAAGTCTGCTTCAGTTTCCACGGTATGCATCCGATGAAGTGAGCTGTAGCTCACGAAAGCTTATGTTCAAATAAATTGGTTAGTCTCTAAGGTGCCACAAGTACTCCTTTTCTTTTTGTTTGAACCCAGGCATCTCCCAGGCTGTCAGGCAAAGGACACCTAGAAGGATGTAAATACAGTATGTTTCTGCAATCTGAAAGGCTGCAGGGCACACAGAAGGTGGAATTCTGTCCTCTTCTTGAGACAATAAAGAAGCAAGAGCTATCAACAGTGCTTGGTCAAGAAGAGCCTCTCTTTTCTTTGTCTCCCTTCTCTGGTCTCTCAATACCCCCCTGGAAGTGTGTATGATTCTCCTTCCCTTTACAGAAGGCAAAGTGAATTGATCACCATAAAGCGTGAGAACAGGATATAGGTGTGGCGGAACCAGAGAAGCTGGCTGTGATGGCACCGCATGGCTCTCTAGAAAGATAAAAATATGCGAGAAAGCATTAGACCTTCCAAACCCATTCGGAAGACAGCTTTCAGGGCTTTCTGTAAAGTTCACTACTAGATTTACAGTGAAACCTGTCTTCAGAGACCCACCAAAGGACCACCACAAACACAGCTTACCAGCGGTGGGATTCTGACTAAACTCAAACAGTGCTATACTGGAATCACTGGGGATATTTTCAAGTGGTTGCATATGACCAAATGTTGCTAGTTGAGGCCCATTTCATGTATTTATGAGATGCCACTTGGAAAGTAAGTGTCAGTAGGAAGGTCAGATTCAAGGTTCTAGCCACTGTGGCTTGAAATATCAGAGGAATTTTTGTACTTGGAACCTTCTGTTACTACCCTCACAACTATGACAGTGCTGTGGGTGTTACTTGTAGATTAGCAGCACTGTTTGCTCTGTAATGTTTACTTTAATATACTGTGGAGGGAGCTCTAATCATATGGTGATTAGACGTTTCTCGACAAGAATGTATAGCGATCGCACACAGTAGAATAACTCAAAGTTTGCCCAAAAGACAGGGCAACTTGCTAAGAGCCTGCTGCCACAAGTAGTCATATAACGCAGAGGGCAGATCAAGAGAGAATACTGCATGCTGGGAACTGTAGTCTCTATAGTCCACATCACTGTATCAAATATAAGAGTGCACTCTGGCCACCCAGGGTCTAAGAGCTGCCCAATCCCACCATCTGAACAGCGTACAAAGCAATTTGTCTTGACAAGTAAATAGTCCTAAAAGCAAATCCACTGATGCTTCATAAATCAAAGACTGTTTGAAATGTGACAATTACACTCCATGTGCAGTATATATATTTTTAAGTTCTACATGCATGAGGCGCTTTTTGTTGAAGCTCTCACAACAATTCTGAAATGATCAAACAGACTGGGCAGGAACAATGCATCTCACCTTGGCTTGTTCAGACTCCTCCTTTGTTAGTATAAAGAGAACATCCTGGGACTGGAGGCAGCTAATGGGGACATCCAGGATGGAGATGTACTTCCGGAGGAGGTTTACTGACTTGAGCGTAAGGACCCGGCACCCTGAGCAGAGCAACAGGAGAAAGCATGCAAGACAACAAGATGATTACAAGCTCACAGCATCACGAGGGTAGGCAAAGCCCCCAGTCTCCTGTATGACAGCCCACCAGGAGTCCAAATTCTGTCAGAACCTACTTTTGTGTCATGTGAATTTCTATTCAATTCTGTTTGCTTCTTAGCTATTCTGCTGACAGCAAACTTGGACTCCCAAGAAGAAAACCTGGGTTTAAAGGTTGGATGCCTTTTTATTACAATCTCAATTATTTCTGAACTTATTTGAGCCCAGTCCTGTTCCCATTGAAATGCATGGGAAGGCCCTTTGAATGCCAACACTGTATCATTTGAAGGTAGTTAAACAAGCTCATTTGATTGTCATTCTATTCCAATTTTCAACATGCTTTGCTACAGAAAGGAGTGTTTTCAGTGTCCAGGAATGACTGCAGGAGATATTAACACAGGCAGGTGATTACATGTTAACAGGAGCTCAAAACCCATCACCGAGATGTTTGTCATGCAGGGGGTGAAAGGAGCATGCAGAACAGATTCAGCTATGGTTCATTTCTTTCCCCTGTTTCTAAGAAATCTTTGAACTCAAAAGTTAATTGCTAAATTTTTTTCATGGCTAAACTGTATTTATTAATGAGCTCAGCTGATGGTCCCATTAAGGAAATGTAGCTCTTTGGGAAAGTGCCTTGAGATTTCCTGACACTTCAGAAGCTGAAGTAATTATGCTCCTTATTTTAGGCACTACTTGGAGTTTGACAGATGAGAACAGAGTCACTTTGTATAGACATAGTAGGCTCCGCAATCAGATGCACTGCAGCATGCCCCTGCAATCTCAATGAAACTCTGAAGGGAGGGTGCAAAGGGAGGCCTGAACTGTCACAATGTCTGTATCATTTTAACCCTAGGAGAACCCAAGATCACACATCTAATACAGCTTCAGCTGGGGACTGAGGTCCTTCTCCGTTGTCATTATGTTCTCACAGGGCACGAGGATCACAAAGTGAACATGAAGCAAGTTGATTCAGGATCACAAAGTGAACATGAAGCAATTGATTGTTCTCAGACAAATGGGACATGATGCTGAAATCCAGGAGTGGCTCACTGTACTCTGAGGGAAGAAGTTGGCTGAGGTTTGACTGACTCCAAGACAAGGAGAGAAGAGAGACCCTCCTAAAAGTCCCTAGGCAATGTGCATTCCTCATTCTGTGCCCACCAAGTAGCTGGCAGCTTGGGGTGCTGCCTTTGTGCTGTGAGTTCTCTAGACAGACACTTATTACTTACTAAGGGCCTGGTGCTAGGGGTGCAGAACAGTCTCACTCCCACTGATTTCACAGGATCAAGCACAAGTTAGTTTCACTAAAACCTGCATTCTAGTGCAAAAGTGGCTCAGGTCCAGGGTGGGAAAGCAACAACTCTTGTTCATACCCTGAGCGAGCTATCTGTGGAATTCCTGGAGACAGGCAGGGGGAGAAGCCACACAGAGGTCTCTGAGGTGTAGAATGAGGGGAGCAGCATGCTGATAAAGACATTTAGAAGGAAGCTGTGGAATATTCTGGGCCGAGGAACAAAGAATGGAGACAGGGCAAGACCTCCAACTTTCTCCAGCCTCACAAATGAGTCGGAGCATATGCTTGCCCCTCACCTATTCCTAGGAGTGGCACCAACCCACTTTTTAACTTTGCTCTTATTTCATCAGGGGCCATCAGTGAAAGAACACTGTAGGTTTTCTGGAAACCCCTCCTTCCAGCACTGCCTCCAGACCCCTCAATTCCTCTTCCTCCCTCCAAAGGAAAGGTGAAGGGATTTTCCCCACCTTCTCTATTTCCTTTTGCACTCCCAAAGACAAAAATCATAATTGTTCCTGCTTTTGCATTAGTCCCTGGTTATTAGATGATTTTTGCCTGATTATGATTAAAGCCTGGCCAATACAATCTAACTAGATCAGCACTAACCTCTCCCAGTCTTCTTTCTGGCAGGGTTTGCAGCTGACTTGTTCCTGAGGGGTTAGTCACTGGCAGGCTTGACAGAGCTGAGATAGCTTTCAGCATTACTTTCTGCATCTGCAAGTGGGCAGGGCTAGAGGGTCAGAGGGCAACAGCAGGTTTACATCCTGATCCAATGTGCTAGAATAGAGAGTGACACAAGGTATATGATCTGGAGTTTTCACAGAAGTGTCACATCAGTTCACATTGCTGCAGGCTCTGACCTGACAGAGGAAGTCTGATGTTAGCAGATAAGCCAGAGTAAATATTGTCCAGAAGGTGATAAATCGTTAATATTGACATTAGAAAAAGAGCCAGGTCATAAAGAGACGTTTCCAGCAGATGGCGCTCTCCAATGGTAACTGTAACTGGAAGGTTTCAGAGGAACAGCCGTGTTAGTCTGTATTCGCAAAAAGAAAAGGAGTACTTGTGGCACCTTAGAGACTAACCAATTTATTTGAGCATGAGCTTTCGTGAGCCACAGCTCACTTCATCAGATGTGTACCGTACACGGTACACATCTGATGAAGTGAGCTGTGGCTCACGAAAGCTCATGCTCAAATAAATTGGTTAGTCTCTAAGGTGCCACAAGTACTCCTTTTCTTTTTGTAACTGGAAGAAAGCAACCATCATATACAAGCTAGTGTGCCAATTTACCAGATGGCAGCAAGTTCAGAAGCCTTCAGCACATTCGTCATGTCAGAGCTGTACCATGTACCTGATCCATTCCAGTTGAAGAGGCAGCAATTCAGTGGAACACTGGCCTGTTAAAGGTCACTGTGCCTTCCCTGCACAGGTGGTTAGGGAAGGGTGAAGGGGCCTGTTGTCCTACCAGGCTGCTTACAATTAGACCACGTGGAAGTATTGGACACCAGAAGCCCTGAAACCTGTGTGCCAGGGATACTTTGTACCACTCCCCTTCCCTTGCACCAAAGACCCTCTGTGGTGCAGGAGAAACACAAGGTGAGAATGGGGGGCAGGGGCTCAGGCTTTTCTCCTGGACCTGACAATGAGGCCCAAACTTCATTTCAGACCCGAGTTTAACTTCTGGCTCATCTTCCTGGTCATTGCCATCAACATGGAAGGTGTGTAATCCTTTCAGGCTGCTGAGCGTATTCAGCTCAATGCTGCGAAGGTGGCTCCCAGCGAGAGGGGACAGTGGTACAGACTGAAGTGACTTGGTGGTGTGGAAAGTGGCTTCCGTTCATTTACCTCCAAGAAAGTCAATTTCTTGTTTCCAAGAAGTGAATTATTTTGCTGTTCTTTAACTCCAGGGCTTGTCGACCGTCCTTAAGTGCCGATGAAAATTTGCAGGCACATCCATTGTGTGTGTGCAAACCAGCAGTGCCCACCCATTATGCAATCACAGTTAAGGAGACCCATGAAAGCCTGGCCTGTCAGATCCATTTTGTGTTCAGTCAGTAGGGGATGTGGACGGAGACCCTCTGGGCTGCTCAAGTGTAGAAATCTGCTTGCTGGGTAACTCCAGCTGAAGAGGTCTGGATCATGCCCTGCTGTGTGGAAGAGCAGAGGAGAGCCACTGAAATGGATTCCCTTGCCCTGGTATTCCACATTTCCATCAGCCACCTGTTTGCATCTCAGCCCTTTTCAATGGGGTGTACAAAAAGCAAACATAGTGCAATGGGCCTTTTCCTTTCCTGGATCACTGTTTACAAGCCTTGGCAGAGCCTCCGGAGCTCCTAAGTGCAAAGTTGGGAAGAGAGGGATGGCCTGCCCTAGGGTTAAACACTGATGGACTGTGAAGTCTGGGCTGCTCCCCCATTCCCTAATCATCTTTTTCTAAGAAATACTAATTCATCTGCAACCATATTGCCCTTTGCTTCCCGATCCCTAGCAGCTGGGAAGGCTCACTACATTGCTACTGGAAAGCAAAATCATTGCAAGTGAATTTAGTGAAAGGTGCCAGTTTTACTGCCCCACAGGCTGAAGTCCTCTATGCACAGAGCGGGAACAGCTTAGGCAGCCACAATTTAAACCTTAAATAAAGGAGTTGTTTGCATTAGCAATACGACCAGGGTCATGAGGCACCACCAGCAGAGATCACTTTGAATGAGAAGAAGAGATGAAACGAAGCTGGTAGGGAATGTACAGTCCAGCTACAGATGGGAAGGGCTCAGAGATTCAAAGCCCTTCCTGCCAGCCAGGGTAAAAGAAAGGGAATGTCAAGTGACGCTACTGATGGGCTTGCTCCTGTGACACTCTCAGGCGAAGACCTGTGGAGGAGACGGTCGTGACTGTGACCCCAGGATAGATTTAAGATTGTTAGTCAGCTGCTTTACCAATTGGCCAGGCTAGTGTGACCTCTCTAGCTAGCGGATCAGCTGCTGGAGTTCTGAAGCCCAGTCAGCTTGGCTTTCTGTTTCAACAAACGTATGCAACAAGTGTGCCTGGAATGACGTAGGCTCTTACAGAGCTATCTATGACAGGGGGCTTGCATTGCTTTTGCTAGATGTTAGTGCACTGGCTCTTCTGGCTGGGAGCTGGTTATAGCCAGGAGGTGGATGTACCGTGGATGTGTGTAAACCAGCTGTCCCCAGCTCTTGAATCAGGCCTGCTTGCTCAGAGCTGGCCGGGAGGACTCAGCTTCCTGCTGTGGCCACACTCAATATGGGAATTAGGAAGCAAAGTGGGATGCTCGGGGTACTCATTTGCATACCGCTACCCAAAATGCCAGTGAAAGACTATTTGCAGAATCATTTCCTGTGGGCTCTTTGATCCCATGGGCTTACACAGGTTCAATGCACGCAGTTCCTAGTTCCTGGCAAGGGAGCAGGCCCTTTCCTTGGGCTGAGTATGCTTTTCAGCTGTGCTCCAGACAGCCTAGGCGGGCCCGACGTCACTATCATTTCATTAAGCCCTTCTGATGCATGGCCCTGCATGCCTGCCAGATCGAATTATAAATACCGGGAATTTCAATGAGACTGGAACTATATTTGGAAAGGCTTAATGTAAGCAGCAACATGGGAGCTCCCGACTCCTTTGGCATTTGTAGGTCATGTAAGATGTGATGTAATCAGAGCAGTTAGCCTCATGCATATCTTCAGAAGCCCACTGGCGCTGCCAGAGAAACTGAGGCGCCATCTATGCTGGTCTTACATTGGTTATCTGAACCAGTTTTAGACATGGTCTCTCTGGCCTGAGAGGGCAGGGCCAAACCATGCTTAAACCAAGCCTAGTCAAACTGCATTAGCCTGTTGAAGGGGGTTCATCACAGATGGGGTCTGACATATTTGTCTCCTTGCAGCATGGCAGTAACACCTAGGCACTTGCTTTTCATTGTTCCCAGCACTTTGCAGCTACCCCTGCTGTTCATGCTGTGCCCAATCTCTGGACAATACTCAGTACACACACAGCTCTTTGCCCATTTAAAATGCTGCACAGACATAACCCCCCAGATCCCCCATGGGGAGAGGTCAGTGTGAACCTTCCCAGTCGCAGATGGGACACTCAAGGCACAGCCAGGGGACGTGACCTGACTGTGGCCACAGAGTGGCAGAGTCAGGATAAAAGAGCAGGAGATTCTGGCTTCTGGGCCCACGCTTGCTCCACCACATGGATGACCCTCAACCTTTAATCACTAGGGAAGCAAAAGCAACTCTGTATGACACACTCAAATCCTTGTATAACACACAAATCTGTATGACACACAACCCTTCTCATCCAAAAAGGATTTGAGATTAGGGTAACGGCAGCAAAGTGTGGATGGTTTTTGGATGCTGGGTGGGGATGACCGGACTGGTTGGGGATCTCTGTGCCTGGGGGCAGAGCTGACTCCTCCAAGAGTTCCTTCCCAGAGCAGATCACTGGGAGGAGTGGGGGAGAGATAAGGGCCGAGGATCTGCTCTGGGATTGGGTAGCATGGAGTAAAAGCATCAGAAGGAGGGTAGTTAGGAAGCATGTTGCTCTTCCTCTCCTCTGCTTTGGCTACTGTTGTCCCGCAGTGTGGACAGGGGCCTTGCTGAGACCCCTCCTAGCCAAACAGTATGACGGACCATTCCTCCAGATAGTATCCATAGCACAGTTTTAATATGTGCTTCTCATATTGCCCACGTTGGTGAGGGAACCTGACCTAGGATAATATAGCTAGGACTGCGTTTAAACTTGGCTATAAAACCATTCTCAGCAACAATGTTATTGAGTTAGAGTTCTTCATCTGACTGCATTGCTAAAGCCCTTTTCACCTTCATGTCTAGGCCTAATATTATATCTAAAAACAGACAAATCAAAAGAACTGGAGAGCAAGGCAAAGGCCTGCAAACAGCAGCTATGTGCACACAGCAAGAGGCCAAGAAGCAGAGTTGGTGTCACACAATCCCGACAGGACAAACACACAGGATGAGAAGAGGGTGCCTTTGAACCTAACCCGACTCCCGTGGGAGACCAGCCTGAGTCACGCTAATGCCCAGCCCCAGAAGAAGGGACAGTACAGGAACATGAGCTCAGGAAAAAGTATGAAAGAGCAACCAGGAGTTCAGCTATAGATTTCATTTGCATTGCAAAGAAGAGGTGAATTATTCCAATGGGGACTTGGACATAACATGCAAGTCAATAGACAGGTCATGTCTGCAGCGTCACTGATGCTTTTGTTTAAACATGTGTGACGTACCTTCAGGTAACTTCCTCTCTGAGTGCAGATACCTGTGAATTGAAACAGAAACCATGGTGAACATATAGTGAGGCCACTTGAATCCTTCTTTAAATACGTATAAGCACTAAGGGCTAAATAACACACACACACACACACGAAAACTCACAATGCCAGCCCCTAAAATAAGCTTTCTGGAGCAGAGACTGGATGTCCCAGCTCCCACTGACCCTGGAAGATAGCAGGTTTGGTTCCCCACAAATGCTTCTGCTCCTAATCCATCACTACTTTCCTTGTCCTCATTGCTGGATGGCTGGTGGGGCAGGACATAAGCACTCCCCACCCATGTCCAATTGGCTCTCACCATCTAGTGCTACAATATAGGAAACTCTGCAAGAAGCTACCAAATACCACTTGTTCTTTAGGGTCCTGTCTCTAGTGGCCTGGGACTCTGGCTCAGCAGTAGCACCCCTCTAGCAAGCCATGCTGAACAGAGGACTTGCTAGGGAAGTGCTAGCCAGGTTTCCCCAGCCCAGGTAGACAGGGCTCTGCATAGTTAACCTAATCATGTCACTTTGTCCACAAGCGCAAGTGTTTGAACCCACTTCTGTTTCCATTGTTTGAACCAGCTTGTGAATAGACACTGGTTCTGGCCTTGCCCAGAGTAGCTGCTCTCTTTTTCATTCAGTGACAGAGTCTGCAGGTTTAGTGACTTCATTCTGGGGAGAGGTGCCCGATCGAGAGCCCGGGAGTCAGTTATCCTCTAGTTATCCACAGAGCGCAGAGACAGCATGGGCAACGGTAGGGCATGCTTCCCCCATGCTGTTCCCACAGTGGGCCTCAATCCCAACCCAGAAGGACCTCTCAAAAGAAAAAAAGTCTTTAGAAAACGGAGCAGATGGGGCGCAGTTCAGTGGAGATCTAAACAGTGGTGTTAATTACATCAATATGTCCGAGTGGGTGTCACATGCTGAAGGAGTGGGAGGGTGGTTAGCCTCATTCCCCTTTAACGTTCCTGTTTTTCCTGCTACAACTCTGCCTTCCCCCTCTGTGTGTAACTCACAACAGCTTACACGTAACACCATTTACATCTCCACTGATTTTGGCCCAGCCTGCTGCTGGCTGGACCTGCAGATTTCCAGTAGATGGCAGCAGGAGTTACATAGCTAGGCTTGTGCTTGTTGAAGGAAAAACAAAATGGACCATTTGGGTGAAAAAAAGGTTATTTAACCCTGTGTAATATTTAAAGAGATTGTTATCGTCTTTTACTGGTGCATTTCATGTGTAAATCAACCTGGGCAAAACGTATATTGTATGTAAACTGCATTGTGCCTCTAGTCATTTTCAAACTATGATTATCTCTAGTTACTGGCTAGTTTCGAGGAAAGGGATTAGCCATACAGGGATAGACAAAATAGGAAGCGCTGGGTGATGAATACGCAAAGCAATTCAAAGCAAAAGTCAAGCCAGAAATGCAGGACATGGCTGTATTCAAAAGCAGTGATCAGGAGACCAATCCCCTAAACAGATTCTTCCACGACTGTTCTTTCCTTCTCCAGAGGCTATGGCTACACTGGCACTTCACAAGGCTGCACCTTTCTCGCTCAAGGGTGTGAAAAAACACCCCCCGAGCACAGCAAGTTACAGCGCTGTAAAGCGCCAGTGTAACAGTGCCCCCGCGTTGGGAGCCGCGCTCCCAGCCCTCGGCGCTGATCCCCTTGCGGAGGTGGAGTACCAGGAGCGCTGGGAGAGCTCTCTCCCAGCCCTCGGCGCTGATCCCCTCGCGGAGGTGGAGTACCAGGAGCGCCGGGAGAGCTCTCTCCAGGCCCTCGGCGCTAATCCCCTCGCGGAGGTGGAGTACCAGGAGCGCTGGGAGAGCTCTCTCCCAGCCCTCGGCGCTGATCCCCTCGCGGAGGTGGAGTACCAGGAGCGCTGGGAGAGCTCTCTCCCAGCCCTCGGCGCTGATCCCCTCGGAGAGGTGGAGTACCAGGAGCGCTGGGAGAGCTCTCTCCCAGCCCTCGGCGCTGATCCCCTCGTGGAGGTGGAGTACCAGGAGCACTGGGAGAGCTCTCTCCCAGCCCTCGGCGCTAATCCCCTTGTGGAGGTGGAGTACCAGGAGCGCTGGGAGAGCTCTCTCCCAGCGCTCGCGCGCGACCACACTCGCCCTTCAAAGCGCTGCCGCGGGAGCGCTCCCACAGCAGTGCTTTCAAGGTTTGAGCCCTAAGGTCCATCGCATGACAGCCTTTGCTACCTCCAGTCTAGGAAACCGTCCTTGTAATACTTCTTCAGTCACCCACCTCTGTTCAGACTCCGCTCTTATGGACTTTCTGCTCTGCCACCGGGGTGACAGTCAGGATATTTACGCCTGTAAATAAAAGGCATCGAAAGGGAGGCTTAAGGTAACAAACAGAAGAGCTGCCCCAGGAGTGGACTAGTAATAATCATCATCACTGGCCACAAACTATAGCGGCAAGGAGCCTGCCTGGAAAAGCCCCAGTTAAGAGCAGCGGCACGATCAGCAGGGAAGGAAGGTTCAAGACAGTAGCAGAATAGGGGATTTGTGCACACAAAGGTTCAGGAGGAAAAAGCACCATTGGAAATTCAAGTTCTGTTTTAACATGGAAGGTCCTCAGTGCTGGTACTGCAACCCTTCCCTGCTCTCACCTGGAAGAGCTGCTCTATTGATGACCTTAGTACCACCATCCTGAGCCAACACTACAGCACTGGCTGAGCAAGGTACAGTGCAATGTTACTGTAAGGTTCACATGGTTGGAATGCTGCAGAGAAATCAACAGGCTCATCCATTCATACCTCTTAGGACTACAGATGGGAAGGAACTGTGCTCGCAGGGAAAGCGAGAGAGAGTGAGGCAAAGCTCTACCTCCCACTCAAGCCCCTATATACTAACAAATATTCCTCTCGCAAATCAATCTTCTAGCTCCCTCCCACGCCCCTCCTGCAGCTCTCTCCAGGGAACACTTCCAAGTAGGGGAGAGGTTGCAGCTCTTCGCTCTTGCCATTTTGGGAATGTTGTTTTACATACTGGACGTGCTGTGGTTTGGGTGAAATGTAAGAGTCTGGCATGAGGTCATGACAAGAAAAGATACAAATGGGCTCCTTCGGGAGCTTTTTCCATGGTTTGTTTCCTGAGAGATTTTTATTATTATTATTATTTTGAAGTGATGCTGCAGTGAAAGCAACCACAGACGGAAGTAGTTGAAACTCATCCACTGAACACCAAAATGCCCCAACCCGATTTATAGCCATTTACAAGCGACAGGGGATTCCTGGCTGTGCTTCTTTGTTATGCTAGTGGCAAGTTCCAAGACAGGGCACCTTCCATATCCCCTTCTAGGGGAAGGAGGAGGAAAAGCAGGATCCCTGCAGCAAAGGATTCAAAGAATCTCTGAAGTCCTGCAGGGAACCCAAGAAATCTCTCTGCATTAAAAGATTCCTGAGATTCCTAAGGGACCTGCAGCCTCAGCTCCCCTTAAAATCAATGGGAATTGAGGGCCCTTGGCACATCATAGGTGCTCAGGAATTTGCAATATTAGGACCTCACTGTTTAAGCAAAGTTTCCATTGGGCCAAATCCTGAGGTCCTTGTTTTTATTCAGTCAATACTCCTCCCAGTGAAGTGTATGAGCCAGCTCCTGAGCGGCCCTGAGTACAAGCAACTTCCACTAAAGTCAATAAGGCGTGAGTAAAAAGTGAGTGAGGATTTCAGGGTTTAGCTCACAGGGAATTTAGAGAGCAGGAAACTCCACTGAGAGGGAAGCAGAGTCAAAGTCCCAGTGGGTAGATTGCTGTGTTGGTGACACTCTGCTCAGAGAGAAATTGTTCCATGAAATCCATGACTTCACTCTAAGAGGGTCCCACTGTGGGGAACATAAAACCCTACACTGTATTCACTAGGCTATCTGCTAAGGCATACTGAGGAAATACAGTTTGCAGGAGCATAGCAGGGAATGCAAGGCGCAGCTGGGGCTCCATTTAGGTTCCTGTCCCCTAATCTGCCCAATTAATATGATGAAATAGATGTGGAGCAGGAAGAGCAGCCAGTCTCCTAGGAGTCCCAGGGATGTTACATACAGCGAGAGATTTGCCAGATGTTGAATGTTTACAATCTGAAATACCTCCCCCACCCTAACTGGACTGGCCAGCTGCATTTCCCCTGCACCCAGAACCGCACTGTGTAGGCAAAACACAGTTTAAAACATTCATACAATCTATGCTCATTCATATTTCAGCAACAAAGGATGGGGCCTCGCCAATTCAAAGTAATCTGGAGAAGGGGTGACCCAGGGATCTTCCAGTTCACAAATGACGGAGCTGCTTCATCGCTGACACTGCTTTCGCCTCCGTACTGTGTGGGGGTGGAGTGTGGAAAGGTTACAGCTTCAATCAACTACATGAACAAACTGCTAAAATCTTAACGATCTGGGGGAGGCTATTCCCAGAGGGATCTATTATTTTGTTTAAGCATGGTCACTGTTACCAAGGAAATAGCTTTGCTGAGTACTAACGAATTTGGTGCCTTCTGCTCAGTTTATTTTTGTGGCTCTCAGCTCAGGGGGAGACATCAGAACAACCTCGTCAGAATAAAGAATGAGGAAAAGGCTGGAAGAAGGAAAGAGGTGAGATTCAGAAAGGGAATTTATAAGCTGGCAATCAAGGTGATATATTATAGCTGTGGGCTGACTCTCCAAGGAAAGTGGTGGAAGCCCAATCATTTGAGACCGCAAACACCAGACTGAACAGAGCACTAGAAAAACATATAGTGAGAGACCATTTTACTCGGACTCCATGGAGATGGGCTGCATGGACCTTAGATGGCACTCCTGTCTCTAACCTCCTTGATTCTCCCCATCCCCTGGAATTAGTAAAACGAGGCTAGAAAAAACACTGGAACATGTACAATACAGAACAACCTTGACTCTTGCAAGGAGGGACAACAACATGAGGTCCCAGCACCAGAAGGAAAACGTTCAGGCCTCAGCCGTTCCTCCTTCGGAAGTCTCATCACCACTTGAGATTGGAGCTAGAACACAGACAGATACTAAATCACTCAAAATGAATCATCCCAGGAAATCCTTCTCCAGGATGGAGTGAAGAGGCGTCCAGGAAAGGGGAGGAGGGTGACATGGGAAAACATAGGGCTACATTATGTTTTCACTTACATGGTGAAATCAGGAGTAATGCCATTGAAATTAATGACAGGTTTCAGACGAACAGCCGTGTTAGTCTGTATTCGCAAAAAGAAAAGGAGTACTTGTGGCACCTTAGAGACTAACCAATTTATTTGAGCATGAGCTTTCGTGAGCTACAGCTCACTTGAGCTGTAGCTCACGAAAGCTCATGCTCAAATAAATTGGTTAGTCTCTAAGGTGCCACAAGTACTCCTTTTCTTTTTATTGAAATTAATGGGGCACAGCTGTGTAAAACGGGTGTAAGATCAGAATCAGGCCCAAGCTCTCCATCAATGTGGGAAGACGTCCAAGACAAAGGGAGCAGTGGGTGCCACATACCATCATCATCCACCTAATCATCTGAAGAGGAACCTGCTCCTTGCACATCGTGTCTCTAAGCATGAGCTGGAATTCCTAAGTCAAGAAAATTCTGCAGTCTTCAGCCTCAAAGGGAGTTTTGTCAGAGTAAGGTCTGCAGGATTTGGCTGGATATTAGCCATTTTCTTTACCTATTTGCAATTGGCATTCAATTAAACCCCATATCTGAATATGTCCCAGTACAATGTACATGGGACAACAAATACATTTTTCTTTTGTACATATGTCCCAAATACAAATCAACTCTCCCATGGCAGCCATACACAGCACATGAAAGATTCAAGCCAGGGCACTTAACCACAACAAAGCATCAATGACACTCAAACAGCATCATTATCAGCTCATAAATGATAAAACACTAAGCTCCCAAATACCATCTCCACAGGGCTTCATTTAGAACCCGCCGCTGAGTTTACAGCCATTTGGAAACAAACTGGAGGAGTTAGATCGTTTTTCTGAATGGAATTGACAAGAATTGCTCAACTAATGATACCTTGATGTAGCTTTCTACGTGGCCTCGTTGATATAAGTTTTATGGATGCAGTTGCTATAACAACATAATGCACAGTGGTTAAATTAGCAGCTCCTATTTTCCACTCAGTTTGCTCTGGCCTAAGCAGCGAAGGGATTGTTCTTTCATATTCTAAATGGGAAGAGATGGATTTCACTAGAGGAAGTGGGTGTGCAAACCCCAGTAGAGAACATTCCATTTTATCTTAAGCCAACAAAACACACATTCGCTTGGCAGGAGGGTCTGTTTAAAATGGAAATGCCCTGAGACTCATGCAAACCAAAATCACCTCGATGCCATCCATGACATCAGTGTACAACCCCATCTCTATAAAACAAAAGTGCTTCTAATCATCGTCTTCTAAAACACGGGTTCTCAAACTTGTCCATCGCATGCACCTCTTCAGTAATCATGTTTACCCTCGTTGTGCGTAGGGACCAACTGAGAACCCATTGTGCTGGGCACAGTACAACAGAGTAGTGTACAGTCCATGCCATGAACTTTTTACAAGCTAAATAACTTCATGTTAAAAGGGGATTGTCTCATGGTCACCTCCCCCCTTGTTCATGATGGGTTGGAACCACCTCCCATTTCCGATCCCAAAGCATCCCTGTGGCGACTGCAGCAGTAGCTTATGAGGAGGAGGTGGCGTATGAGGACAGCAGAGATGTATTGTTAGCTGGCTTCAGTGCAATAAAATAGTCACATTCTCTCCTTTTGATCTTCCTTTCGTCTCTCCTTTCCACTGCTCTGTCTCTCTCGGGAGTAACCATTGTTACATGACTAGCCAGCTCTTCCTGGACCACCAGCAAGTGCTCTGTGGCCACCAGTTAGTCACAGAACACAGTTTGAGAAATCCTGCTATAAAACGAAGCCCATCAGTGCCATTTGATGGGTGTAAAATGGGTCTGGCGAGTCTCAAATCAGCCACAGATGTCACCCCACCCCCAGCATTCTTGGCAGTCTCCCCAGATCGAATGGGCGATGAAGCTTCAACCTCACATGCTTTAGAGGCTGGTGCAGGGGGCAGAATGGGATAACTTGCACTGCTGCTGTCCAAACTGTACCTGTTCTGTGGAAGGATTTCAGCTTCCAGGACTGTCAAACTAACACTTTTCAGTAGCAAAAAGAAAAGGAGGACTTGTGGCACCTTAGAGACTAACCAATTTATTTGAGCATAAGCTTTCATGCTCAAATAAATTGGTTAGTCTCTAAGGTGCCACAAATCCTCCTTTTCTTTTTGTGAATACAGACTAACACAGCTGCTACTCTGAAACTTTTCAGTAGCAGACTCTCGCATACTTACTCATTTAAAAGGCAAAAACTGGGATAAGGCAGGTGGCTTAATCACTGGGCCATTAAGGGCTTGGAGTTCTGCAAATGGGCGAGGAACCATGGTACGTTTCTGGAGCCATCTCTTCTGACAGAGACATGGTGAAACATCCAGCCCCTCTTGGCCAGAGAGTGGTTACTGGGACATGGGAGCTTTAAGCATGCTGGGGAGAAGAGAGGACTCTCCCCGGACTTCCTTCCAAAGAATCCCAAAGCACTGGCATGGGAAGATGATGGGGTGGGGCCCATTACAGGGACTGTGTCCATCACTTCATTCTTAGGTGAAAAGAATTTTGTAAAAAAAAGTTTCTTTTCTGTTGGTTTGGGGCTGCCTTCAAAATCCCCACAGGAGGATTTCAAGCAAAATGCTAATGTATGCTTTTTATTTCTTGCAGAAAAACAAATCCTCCCCACAAGCCCTGACATTTTATAGCTATCCACAAATCTGGGGCTTGGACACATATGAAATAGCAGCAACTGGACCAGCCACAAAAGCAGTATATCAGGAGACTGGTATATGAGAGAATCCTGGGGTTGGTCATGCAGCCCACTTGACCCCTGCCTTTGGAGGGCATGAGGCAGAAGTGACAGGGTCAAACAGGGTGCAAAATCATTTAATTAACTGGAATAGCACCCCAATTTACCTTTTTCATCTACAAGAGTGCCTGGGGGATCCTGCAAGACAGTTTGAAAGGCTAACTGTGTTAGTCCAATGCAAGTACCATACATGGTACTAGCTGACACAGAGACAGGGAGGGGAGAGGGTTAATTCGATCTCTTTGCTGCTTTTTTTCCCATACAATCATATGGGGGACAGCAGCAGGCAGGAACATCAATGCGTGTGAAAGGTCACCGCACATGCTCTGCAGCTCTGTCTGAAAGCAGTGTGTGTGAGAACTCATCAGGGCACAGAAACCATGAGTGATGTGGTCATGCTCTAGTTCCTCTGTGACACAGGCTGCCCCCACAAAAAAAATTAAAGAAGCAGCAGCAGCAGCCACTAAAAATAAAACTTAATCCCTCAGTAGCTGTGGAGCTGCTGGATTAAATGAATGAGAGCAGAGAGTGACTCTGTATTTGGGGGGAAGACACGTTAAAGAGAACAAAAACAACAAGGAGTCTGTTGGCACCTTAAAGACTAACAGATTTATTTGGGCATAAGCTTTCCTGGGGAAAAAATGCACTTCTTTTTACCCACGAAAGCTTATGCCCAAATAAATCTGTTAGTCTTTAAGGTGCCACTGGACTTTTCGTTGTTTTTGTGGATACAGACTAACACGGCTACCCCTCTGATGTTAAAGAGATGCAGGCCTGCTAGACTGCAGGGAATGGAATTCAGGGGCCAGAGTCTCTTCCATTCAAACATTCTTCTAAATCCATCAGTGCACATGGGACGTGAGTTGTGCATCACATTTTGGTGAAAGTGCATTCATAACACAAAGCTAGGAGTCAGAAAGTGTAGATACAAAGGGGCCCAGAACAGGATCAGCAGAGTGGGGGCTTGCAAGCCCACAGTGAGGGGCACTAGCGGAGAAATATTGGGAGAGCACAGGAGTAGAACAGATAGGGGTGCACTGGTCACGGGTGCACTGGCAGAGTTTTGGGCAGTTCCCACAAGTGGAATAGCAGAGGGTGCTGCAGGTCGGGACTGAGGTGAATCGGTGAAGTCCAGGCAGTGCTTGGCTCTAGTATTAATCTTTTACTTCCACAGGCACCACATGCGCTCTGTTTCAAATAGCATTTCGGCAAGGCGCGCAATGGACTGTACAACATCGCTGTACCTTAGAGCTGCGTAAAGGGCGATGTGGTTAGCGTGGCCGCTCACTCCTCCCGCATCAAAGGTTATCAGCTGCAAAAAAACCCACAGAACACAGTTATTTAGCAAAGGAGCAGAGTGCAGTAAAAGGTTGCAACTAAATTCGAGGGGGTTGGGCATTTGTGTAACTCAGCACTGTCCCAGCCAGAAGGCTTGAGTGAGTCCCATGTTTGTAAAGCAACTAGCACAGTGGAATCCTGGTCCATGACTAGGGCTCTGAGGTTCTACAGTAATACAAATAATACATAAAATAAAATAATAATAATAATTCAGACCCCATGGTGCTGAGAGAAGTGTAAAAGCCTAGACAGAAAGATGAGAAGCATCACTTCCTGAATATCCGGATACACGTTACTAATAATAATCAGACCTCACAGTTACTCTGAAGAAGTTCTCTCTCATAACCTCCTGGTTACTGGATCCAGGAGAATCTACTATACAAGTCCCTTTCTCCTGGAGTTGACAGATTACTGGGGTGCATGTGAACTGCAGGGCAAGACTGTGCTTTGTTAGGCCCTAGACCATGACATTATCACTCAGGCAGGAACAGCAGGCTCCATAAATCACTTTTGTGCCTGTAATGGGAAGGCACTTCAGGATCACACTGTGAAAAAACAGCCTGTTTCTGGAATATGTTATTTTAACCAACCAGCTAACAGTGTCCTGTGTTTGGCTAAGGCAGGCTCTTGGTCAGGTTGGAACAATATACTATTATTTGTCTGCACAGGGAAAGGTTTTATTTCATTATTCAAAGGTAGTGTGGTCTGTGGGCGGCAAAGAAATCAACACCTCCCTAGTGTCTCCTTCCTTGCCCAGCCTGTTCTGTCCCTTTAGTACTGGGAGGAAATGCCACAGCCTTGCTTACTCACAACTGTTCCTTTCTCCAAATCAGTTTCACAGGCAACGCCCAAAGCACTGGGTAAAAGGTTGAGGGAAGATCAAACAGTCTCCCCACCTGCTTTGCAACCTGCTGCGCCAGGAAGAGCAGCCCAGGCATCCCTTTCAAACACAGAAGGTGCTTTGAACAACAGTCAAAGACAGACTCAGGCCTTGTCTACACTGGCACTTTACAGCGCTGAAACTTTCTCGCTCGGGGTGTGAAAAAAACACCCCCTGAGCGCAGCAAGTTTCAGCGCTGTGAAGTGCCAATGTAGACAGTGCACCAGCATTGGGAGCCGTGCTCCCCTCGGGGGTGGGGGGGCGGTTTTTACAGCGCTGGGAGACGGGGGCTGCGACTACACAAGCCACATTAAAGCGCTGCCGCGGCGTGGGTAGTGAAGACATACCCTGAGAAAGATCCAGAAAACACAGGCACTGGACAAGCCTTTGTAAAGGTTCTCCACCCTATGAGAGTCCCCAGTTACACTTTTCATTTTGCTCAGCAGCTGTAATTTGGTGCAATGAGTTTGGCTACCCAGCAGGAGAATTAATTGGTCATTATTTGACTCTTTAGAACGTGTCTGGTGGAAGCCCCACTGGTTTTTGCCAGACATTACGAGTTGTTTCCTTGGTATCTCTTTCACACCGAGTAAATTTGCATAACTCAGTACTGCCCCTTTTTCTGTACTTGGCATCTTTTTGAAAGGCTATTCCCACTACAAGCATGGTTCTGTGAGGTACTGAGCTTGCCTGATCCTCCTGGATTTCAGCTCATACAGTATGTCACACACTCAGGGCCTAAGGCAGAGAGCTGATTGAGTTACGATAGAACACCAGACAGTGCAATGAATTCACATGGAGCTCTATACACCAGAGATAAGACACTGTCCTTGCCCCAAAGAACTAACAGTCTAAATTCACCTTTACACCGAGTCATACATTCCTTAGGTCACAATTAGTCCCAATGATTTTAATGGGAGTAGCAAGGTGCTACTCCACATAAGTCAGAGTGGGAGAATCTGGCCCTAAGACAGGACATATTTACAGACGCACAGAGCAGCATGTACTTTAAAAAACCTACCAAAACAAAACATACCTCACTGCAGGCACGCGTCTTCCTCTGGGGAGAGGATGAGAGAATAAGCCACCCTTGACAACTGTTAGTCACGTCACTTAGGCTATGTCTCCCCTGGCAATTGAACGACAAAACTTTTGTCTTTCAGAGGTGTTAACCCCCTCCCCCGAAAGACACAAGTGTTGCCGCCACAAATGCCGGTGTGAACCGTGCGTTGTTGGCAGGAGCGTTTACCTGCTGACAACGTGAACGCCGTTCGTTGGGGGTAGAAGTTTTTTGGCGGCAGGAGAGCCGACAAACAGCAGCGACACTGCGTGACTTCTAGCGGCACGGCTGTGGTAACACAGCCAGGTCGTTAAAAGCTGTGCAGTGTAGACATTGCCAAACTGTGCTACTGGAAGGTGCTCAGATACTGGGGGCATGGGGGAGAGATAAGAATCTCTGTCTACCGTACATAATTAAAATAACAAATAGCTTAAATTGGGATAGTATCTGAATGTGCTAGGCAGACTGTACGGGACTGATTTCCAAATGATGTTGCTTAACTCATGCCCAAGATATTTGTATGTGAATCTACTGTGCCTACAAGCATGCAGATGTGTGTGCAGTTATTCATTGTACTCATCCAGTGACCTGTCTTGTAGGAGAAAGGCATATGGGTGTACATTTTACCTGTATAACTTAGGTGATTACCTTTGAAATGTTGGCCCTGTATTCACAGGTATCACTTCATTCACTGCTGACATGCAGCTTATGATTGGCAGTGACATCTCATCTGTCCGTAGTGTTTAGGGTCTATCACACAGGCCACTGATTTCATATAGTCTGGTTGCTGTATTCATTACTGCTAGTATTCTGAAAGTACGCCGCAATCACATTTCAATGCATTCCTTGGCCCTTGGGAATTTATTTTATAATCTGACTTCCCAGTTTGTGTTTCACATGCTGGAGATAACTTTCACAGAGGAACTTTTGCTCCTTCCACACAGTGCATCTGTCATAACCATACAGCTAAGGGTAGCCTAGAATTCCTCCTTACCTTTAAAGGGTTCAGAAGCTCAAATAACCTGGTTGGCACCTGACCAAAAGGACCAATGGGGAAAGAAGATACTTTCAAATCTTGGGGTGGGTGGGAAGGCTTTGTTTTGTGTGTTCTCTTGGGAAGCGGAGAAGCATCAGATCAGAAAACTCCTTCTCCTATAAACCATCCAAAAGTCTCTCATATTACAAAAATTGTAAGTAAAAGCCAGGCAAGGTGTGTTAGATTATCTTTTGTTCTGCTTGTGAATTTTTTCTTTGCTGGAGGGAGGTTTATTCCTGTTTTTTGTAACTTTGAAACTAAGCCTAGAGGAAGTTCTGCTGTGTTTTTGAATCTTTTGTTACCCTGTAAAGTTATTTTCCATCCTGATTTTACAGAGGTGATTTTTACCTTTTTTTAAAAATAAAATCCTTCTTTTAAGAACCTGACTGATTCATCTATTGTCGTAAGACCCAGGGGTTTGGGTCTGTGACCACTTTGTAACCAACTGGTTAGGATATTATTCTCAAGCCTCCCCAGGAAAGGGGATGTAAGGGCTTTGAGGGATATTTGGGGGGAATAGGAACTCCAAGTGGTCCTTTCCCTGATTCTTTGTTAAATCACTTGGTGGTGACGGTGTACCCTCCAAGGGCAAAGAATTTGTGCCTTGGGGAAGTTTTAACCTAAGCTGGTAGAAATAAGCTTAGGGGGTCTTTCAAGTGGGTCCCCACATCTGTACCCTAAAGTTCAGAGTAGGGAGGGAACCCCGACAGCACCAGTTACATGTTTGGTTTAAAAACATAACCCAACCTGCTGATGACGAAAGCAAGCAAGCAATCAGGATAAGATAGAACAACCTGCACATCTTGATTCTGCCTGGGCTGGAACACGGGTGTGACTATTTCTGTGATCAAGAGGCTGGAACAGGAAATATTCTTGTTCGGTGGAATCTTTGGGGGTTTTCTTCTCCACATCTGTTCTGAAAAGGGAGCTGTGGCTGTTGGTGCTGATGGGTTTTCTTTTTCCGGATGATCTTGGTATCTAGGAGATGGAACTTTCACTGGTGGAAGCCAGCAATGCAGCCAACATAAACAAGGAACCAGAAATCCCTTCCGGAGGGGGCGGGGAGCACAGAGGAAATCTGCTCAATTACCAGCAGAAGAGCTAAGAGCTCTAGACTCTGAGCTTCCTCTGCAAATCAAGCACACTGGAGAAGAAAAACACTGGGTCTCCTGACAGTTGCTGGCACCGCCTAATATTTTAAAATGCAGCTCACCTCTGCTCAAGGAGACCGACGGGATAGATATTTTCCTTTCTGTGGAGCAGATTCTCTGTTCTTTCTGAGGAAGTGGGCCATCCAAGAAAACACTGTAGGAGCAACCTGCTTTTATAGCCCCATTTCCTCCACATATAATTTTTACGGGCTTGGAAAGGTCATTAGAAATTACACCCTATGCGGTCTCCTCTTTGGTCCTTTGTGGGGCAGGTTTTTGGAAGACATCCAGCTGGATTTGGAGAGCACTTTGGCCCCCTCCCACATGCTGTTAAACAAGAGAAACTATAATTTAAAATAATGGGCTATTGGGCCAAAATCAAACCACAGTCTGCATCGCAGCGCTGGCTGGACTGGAGCTGCAGATGTCTGAGTGAGTGCCAGCTCTTTAGGAAAGCCCACAGGACCTTTCATTCTTTTGCCTGCCTCAAGCACACCTGATAAAACTACAGCACAAAGAAAGGTGGGAGAAAGCAGGGATGGCAGAGATTCTTGCAAGAGGCGCATTCAAACTGTGCATGCTGCATTATGTTCCCAGTGTCCTGCAAAGCCATATAAAGTCCTTTCTACACTAGAATATCAAATTTGAGTCTCTTAAATTTCAGGAGCTGGGGGATTCTGATTCAAAACCCCAGATCTGAACCCAACGTCCAGAGTTTGAATTCCAAAACTAGAGGGGGCCTGGCTGGTTTGGAGGTGGCCCAAGATGATGGGAATCTTTCTAGAGCAGTTGAAGTTGAGAGATTTCCACCAGTCCCAAGTGGAGAGTAACTCATAAGATTCTGGTACCTTTGAACCCAGCTCTAGCTCTGCCCCAGCACAATCTGAATGCTAGCTCCTCATCCCATTTCTGCTTTCACCAAGCCTCCAATAACACTATTGCCTGAGATCCTGACTAACAGGCATTGCATCATCTAGAGGTTGTCTGAGGCCCAAGCAATAGCATGTAACATGCGGTACATACACTAGGTACTTTCTAATCCAGATCGAGACAGACTGGCTTTGGCTGATACTCCCTGCAACACTGGCTTTTACTTAGAAATCTAGCAGGCAGGAAATTATTTCCAAAGTTTATAAATTAGTTTTGGCTTTGAGTTCACCAACCTTTAATTTCTGTGTCTCCACTATTTAATGTTGAGCTAGGATGACACATGTCCCTGTAGCTCTCAAAGAGATTGAGTTACTCGCTGACTTCCAGGGCAATTGGGGAAATGAGTAACTATGTAATAGAACAGAAATACACAGAACATAGTGTGACTCCCTCTCCCACAATCCCTCCTTTCAGACATGCTGGAACTCTAGCATGTCTCCCCATGGCCAAATGACACAGGAGTTCTGTAAATACGAGATATAGTTCTCTGTGCAACAATTCTGGAGAAGAGCTGGGGTAAGGTCTGGTGCCTGTCTTAATGGGCAAAAGGGTGTGTGTTTTTCAGTCATGTTAAGTCAACTGAGTGTAGCCATGTTAGCCTGTAACTCAACCAGGCTTTTCAGTCATGGTAAGGTAAGTCAGCCAAGCCAACGTGGCTGAAACACCCAATGTTTTTGCCCGTCAAAGCCAGGGCCCTAGTCTCTGGACAGGAGGGCCCCCTGTTGGATCATCTTAAAGAAGTTCTGTATTAAAATCACAAATGAGTTTGATTCCCCATAGTTTAAATTCCAGGGTATTACTAATTAAGAGGTCTCTTGGTTTTTGGTAGTGTTTCTCTCCCTCTATGTGTGAAACTTGCAAGCTGCTAATTGTGTTAGACATTCTAAGACAGAGTCTGTTCTCAAAGCAATTCTTTGTAACAACAACTACTCACACAGGGAGAGACTCAAAGCAATACTCTGTAACAACAGAAACAGCACCCAGAGACTTCCTGCCCTTTTGTTGTACTCATCTCGCTTTGTTAACAATTGTGATTAAAATAGAGATAGAGGATGTATGTGGATGGATGCTTGGTGTGGATAATAACTGAATGATCAGGGAGGTGCCAGCCTAAGAATCCAGTGTCCATCGGCTGAAGAAAGCGTCAAGCGGAAATAACTAGAGGACCCCCGGAGGGCAGACTGGAATCCACCCAACAGCCTCAAGAATGGGAGAACCAAAGAACAAGATAACATCTAGCAGCACGGAGCCGTCAGGAATGTGCCATCTGCTGATCGATTCAGCAACAGCATGATGAAGCAATTCCCATAGACTGGCATAGGAAGAAATTCCTATAAAAATGGACTCTAGAAAGTAAGAAGTTTGGGGTCTGATTCTGCAAACCAACTTCCAGGAGCATCAGATGAGCATCTGACAACGCCCTGCTCCCTCCTCATGTCCAGGCCACCTGTCCAGTGGCTTGGCATGAGCAACTCTAAGGCTGGTAACTATGATAACAACCTTGCAGAACCTGTGTGTGTGTGTGTGTATGAATGAATGTGTGAATAAATATGAGATTGAATGGAATGTTATAGCTATAACTAACTGCTTACTATGATTCTTTCTGTATTCACAATAAATGTGGCATTTTGCCTTTTCCCCTTTAATAAGATCCTGCTGGTTTTTATTTTATTGGTATAACACCCCCAACGTGTGGACAAGAGCTACCTGTAGCCCACACCACAGAGTTTTACAACGTAGAAGACACCCAAGTTGTAGGTGCTCAACTAAACTAATCAACCGCTTGTTTTCATTGTTGGCAAACTCTACTCCTACTTCTGATTTAGGGAAGTTACAAGAACCAGCGACTATCTGGGCCACTGGCATTTATCTGGGGGTTTAAAATTATGTAAATCTAGATGCAAATCTGATGCCACTGGCACCTGGCAAGTTTCCAAGGTGGCCCTCTATGGCAGTGACAAAGATTCATTTGTCTGGGAAACAAATCTCCTCCATTTACACAGACCAAGCTCAGAGCAGTTCAGTGAACTGTTTGAACACGTCCAGATAGAGGGATGCAGTGGGTCCCAAAAGCCATGGATCCAGGTTTTCAGGGTCCATTGCTTTCATCATTAACAAGGCTACATGCCATGCTAGCTGCACAGCATGAAGGGCACTTGTGATGTTAATGTTTCATGCTTTGAAACCAATGCACGTGATTTTTCAACTCACACTACATAACTGCAAGACTTAAGCCTCCTATGCCCTCCGCACCACACAAAACTTGCGTTTCGTTTCCTCTGAGACAGCGCTCCAACCCTTCCTCGTTATTCAGGAGAAGTTTTAGTGGATTCAGGATTTCTACTGGGACTTCAAAGGGTTTGCGCTGCTGCCCAAGAGAGTCAAGAACATGCAATCCAAGTCCTCTTGTGTTAAGAGCTTTCATATCATATTAAAACTCCTGACTATTCACAGGGCCGAAATACACTGAATGACTGTAGGAAAGCTGCATCTGACTTCCCTGTGCACACCAATGAATTTCATGGATAATTAGCCTCAGAATCAATACAGAGTTGGAAGCATGAGCTGTCTCTTGCTAAGGAGCTTTCAGTTCCTGTGTTACAAGACTCAGAGTGACTCTGATTCACAGTCTCTGCCCTCCTTTGTTGTCTTGTATATTGCCGTGGGGTTTGTTTTCAATATTTTGTGAGTTTGGTGCTAAAGAAGCATGAGGGACTGTAACAGTGTCGACCCATCGCTGCGGCATCTCCTGCTGGTCGTGCTGGGAATAAGCTCTCTTGGACCACCAGGGCGCCTTTTACTAGCGGTGTCTCACTTGCCGTTACTTCCATTTTCTCCACCATGATATCTTCGGGACCCAGCCCTCCAGCTGTGCCCCAGCCTGCTGTCTCCCCAATTTGGGGGACAACTTCTTCCACTTGCCTCAGCAGCAACTGCAGTCTCTAATCTAGCCCCTGGCTTCCGGGGCAAACTGCAGTCTGGATTTAGGCCAATCTCCTCATTGGCAAGTAGGGGTAAAGGAGGGGGAAACCCAGGCCCACCCGCTACTCTGGGTCCCTGCCCAGGGACCCTATAGCTGGCAGCCACTTTCTGCCTCTCCTCCTATTTCCCCCGCCTACTTTCCCCCATAGCCCTAGCATCTTCCTGCCCTTGCTTCAGGGCCTCAGTCTAGCCAAGGTCAGCCAAGAGCTCCCTTACTGCTCTGCTACCCTGCCCAGCACTGCAGTATCTCCAGTGCTCCTTGGCCAGCAGACAGTCCTTACCCCTTGCCCTCCAGGGAGAGACTGCCTCTTACTCTGCTGAGCAGCCCTTTATATATGGGCTGCTCCAGCAAGCCTTCTCCTGATTGGCTCTCTCAATAAACCCTTTCCTGATTGGCTGGATGCTGCGCAGCCTCTCCAGGGCTGCCTTAACCCTGCTCCTGCCTGTGTGGGGCAGCCACCACATCACAGGGACTATCATGCCAGACTACAGCCACACTTAGTAGAGAGGGGTTTTTTGCATATTTCCTCACTACATAGTGCTTTAATCCTGTTCTGTAGAAACCCTACTGTTTCAGTCCTGGGCTCCCACACAGATCTTCCAATGCACTTGAGTCCTGACCAGCGATCCCCCTGGGATTCCAGTCCTGGGTCCCAACACAGAATTCTGCCAACATATCTCAAACCTTGACTCTCAGACAATCCTGGGTTTTTCATAGATGAAGACTATCAGCTGTGACAAACTGCTTTTAAAATGTAAACAAACATCCACTAGTGACTAGGGTAAGACCTCTCCAAGCTCATTTCACTTGTGTAACAGTCGGGAATTGACCTGAGGTTCATCCATTAACCTACAGTGTCATCCTTTCCCATTTTATTTTATAAGGCTGTTTTATTTGTTTTGGTCTCTTTGGAGGTGTTAAAGTATTTGGAAGAGGGTTAGTCTGATTTTGTTTTACCTATAAAAGAGGCATGGGAGAGTTTCTGGAATCTTCAGAGGAATAGACACAAAAGCTGCACAAATGCTCACACATAAACTTGAAATCACAAGACGCAAGCCTAATTTTGGGCTGCATTGCAGGCTCCCTAAATTAATGAACCTGGTGCTCATTTATGGTGAAACTTACCAGTTTCAAAGGAGCTTTGCCCCGAGTTTTTGAGTTTGTTTGACAATGAATTTCAGTGAAGGCTGCTGACTTCTTAGAGAAGGTTGGGAAAATGACCACATAAAGGTGCCTTGTAGGGCTGAATTACAGCAATGGGTAAAGATTGTAATGTACCTGATTCAAAACAGGGTAGACACCATTTCCTTTCCCCTCCCCACCTGCCCCAAGGAGCCTCCAATAGTAAAATTCTAAGCAAAACTCTACAAAAAATAAACCTTTTAAAAAGGGAGCAAAGAATCTGGAATAGTGATAGCATAGAATGTTGTGGGCAAAATCCCTTTGCTGTAGAAAGTTGCACATTACCAGGTTGATGTTGTTGGTTTCTATGTGCTTTAGCACAAAAGTAGAGAGGAGATGTGTGTCCCAGTCAACAGTTGGATCGTCTGGAAGGTCCCTGGAAATGAAAAACACAATCAGTCACGTCATGGCTCCCTGCTGTATCCATAATATGCTGAAGGACAGATCTCATCTTCTCCGAGATTGGAAGCAAGTTAATTTTATCAACTGAAGAAAACCATCCGAACTAAGCACTGCAAGTTTCCCAGGGTTGAACAAGGAACACTGGTATATTGGTAGGGCTGGAAGGGAAGCACGGCAGTTTGGTCAATAGTTTCCCCACTTCATTAAGAGTTTAACTTGTTATTGGTTTTAAATTAGATTTCAGCACCACCACCACCTATTTTCGTTGATCAACGTCTATTTGTTCAGTGATTCCTGCTTTCTGCTCCCTTCCATCAGAGTTTCCACCCCCCGCACAGAAAGAAAACGTCCACCCTCTCTTTACTCAAATACTTCCTTAAAACACAATTTACCCAGAAAGCCTTTCCAATAAAATCTACTGATGAATTACATATTAAAAGTAATGGATCAAATTCTTCTCTGACCCCATTACCTTCGTGTGCTTTGTATCTGCACTGTGTCTAACTACTCTATCTGTGTATTTTAGATTGTGAGTTCCTTGGGGCAGAGATCATGGGCCAAACACTGGTCTCAGTAACACTGCCGTAAATCCAGAAGTCACTCTACTAAAGTCAACAGAATTATTCCATATTTACTGTGATGTAACTGAGCAGAATATGATCCCCAGTCATTATGTACTGCCAGGTGCCACGCACACTGTTGGTGTTCACTACTTTAATAGTACATATAATAATTTTTCATTAGCAATAATATACCCTAAGGCTGCTAAAGACCCATGAGGATCCGTTAAACCCTTCTTTCACTCTTCCTGTCCGGTAATAGTTTGATTATTGCCTTGAGGCAGCTTAGCAGCCAAGTGAATGCATAACCTTTTCGCACTGACACAATGATTTGGATTCAGAATGGTCCCAGCTGTTTGTTGCTGAGCGTAGAAGTCCCATTTCCCAGTACACTTGTCTCTTTGACGGTTCCCAAGACGACAGGGATGATAACATCTGCATCAGAGCAACGGAAAAGTGTCTCCTCAGCACACAGCTCAGCGCATTT
Source organism: Caretta caretta (assembly GCF_965140235.1). NCBI lineage: Eukaryota > Metazoa > Chordata > Testudines > Cheloniidae > Caretta > Caretta caretta. The sequence continues at coordinate 3,637,032 of NC_134222.1, read as the reverse complement.
CCAAGGTCAAGCTTTTAGACTGTGTCTATACTATGGGACTTTTGGCAAAATTTCCCCACAGCTGTTAACACTGGTAGTGGCAAAAAGGGGAGCCCTATAGACTGGCTGCCAGCATTTTCACCACTGTGCTGCTTAGCCCTGTTCAGAGCTGATTTAAATAATATGGTGTTAAAAGTACCAACAGCATTGGTAGCTTTTTCTCCATGAGTGTTCTCATTCTTGCTACCCTCATTGGAGCTGCACTGGTGTTACCAACAGTGGAAAATTGTTTCAGTAGCTTGAATGGTGCATTTGAGGATACTAATATTCAAGTTGTGCGTTCGGCTAAGTGGGATTTTTTGCTGCCCACAGCAGTTTGTTCCTTCTTCATTCACCAGACTTTGTAATGGCAGTTCTCTAAAAACTGATGTAGAAAAGTGGAGACAGAGAAAAGTGTCCTGTGAAAACACCAGGTGAGCTCCAACCCGTAAGAGGTCAGGAAGGAAACATGGCAACTGGAAATGACAATGTTTAAAAGGATGTTAGTATCCCAGCAGCTGTGCTTGGTTTTACTGAGCTTTCTCTGAAGAGGCTCTGGGCAATGGAGCAGGTTTTAACTAGATTGGACAGACAAAGGTCACCCGAGTTCAATGAAAATCAACAGCTGGAGGCAATGGTTCAGAATCTCTGAAAACAAAACAATCTGAAGGCATGGAGAAATTAACCCTGTGCATGCTGAACTGATTAAAGTGAGCACATTTTGCAGGCAGCTATGCTTCTCTCCATTTACCAGAGCCCCATGAAGCGGGCCATTCATGCCCTGCAACTAAGAGGAATTTTTTCCGGCATCATATCACCTGCCAGCAGCAAAGACAGCAAAGCTGATACACACACACACACACACACACACGCACACACAGTTTGTATCTAACTAATTCTCACAACACCCCAAACTAGTATTAGCCTCATTTTGCAGACAGAGAAACTTGAGACAGACATGAAAGAGACAATAAGGTGGACCAACTTTTCTGTTGGCGAGAGAGACAAGCTTTGGAGCTAGACAGAGCTCTTCTTCAGGTCTGGGAAAGGTACTCCCAGCCAAGAAATTGTTTAGTATAAGTAGCTCATGAAAGCTTATGCTCAAATAGATTTGTTAGTCTCTAAGGTGCCACAAGTACTCCTTTTCTTTTTGCGGATACAGACTAATAGGGCTGCTACTCTGAAACCTGTCATTTAGTATAAGTAGTTAGTACATATTGTAAGGGACCCTTCATGTAGAGTTGCCCATTAACACCTCTGCAGTCACAAGACAAAAAGAGGGGGTTAGTGGGTAACAGACTGTGTAATAAGCCAGGTTTCAGAGTAGCAGCCCCGTTAGTCTGTATCCACAAAAAGAACAGGAGTAATTTTTCTCCTGCTGATAATAGCTCATCTTAATTAATTAGCCTCTTACAGTTGATATGGCTTATGTTCAAATAAATTTGTTAGTCTCTAAGGTGCCACAAGTACTCCTGTTCTTTTTGTAATAAGCCAGTTGTTCTCAACCGGGGTACACGTACTCCTGGGGGTATGCAGAGGTCTTCCAGGGGGTACATCAACTCAGCTAGATATTTGCCTAGTTTTACAGCAGGCTACCTATAAAGCACTAGCAAAATCTGTACAAACTAAAATTTCATACAAATGATTTGTTTACACTGCTTTATACACTGAAATGTAAGTAAAATATTTATATTCCAATCAATTTATTTTATAATTATATGGTAAAAATGAGAAAGTAAGCAATTTTCCAGTAACAGTATTCTGTGACACTTTTTGTATTTTTATGTCTGATTTTGTAAGCAAATAAATGAGGGAGTTTTTAAACTTGGGGTATGCAAGACAAATCAGACTCCTGAAAGGAATACAGTAGTCTGGAAAGATTCAGAACCACTGTAATACGTCATAAACCCAGTGTCTCTGTTCAATCCATGATTTTTAACATCTAGCAGAGTGATGAATTTAAGCTCCCAGGCTCGTCTTTTGAAAGCGTTGTGCAGGTTTCCTTTGAGGATGAGGACTGAGAGGTCAGATACAGAGTGATCACTTTGTGACACAGACATTAAATAACACATCCAAACCCACGAAGAGCAGCCAGTAGCAGAGCTGGGACCAGAACCCAAGATCATCACCCAAGTAATCTGATCACCCAGCTCCAGGAAAGGTTTCAGAGTAGCAGCCGTGTTAGTCTGTATCCGCACAAAGAAAAGGAGGCCTTGTGGCACCTTGCAGACTAACCCGTTGATTTGAGCTCCAGGAACTGTCTTTTGCTAAGTGTTTGAACAGCACCTAGCATATGTAAATTCTTGCCACTGCCACAATACAAATAAATACATATAACCATGGACTCTGCTTAAACCACTAGACCAGATTACCATTCTATTTAATATACATGTCAACATATTCTTATTAATACCTTAAAAATCAACCCTAGCCAAATCTGAAGCACAGTGACCTTTTGAACAATAAAAACAGGTTATATCTTATTGTTTATTAATAACTTCAGGGCTGATGATCAGAGCCATTTGGCATTTAAATGGTTAACTCTAGCTTTCTGACTGTAGCTGATAACGTCTCTGAGCTCAAGGTTGCAAGGCTGAGATAAAGGGCTGTAATGGAGTGAAAATTAGCACATTCCCTGGAGCCCACTGGAGCCTGTGCCAGGAGACACCCCCTCCCCGGACCTTCTCTGTCCTTTATCCCAGAGAGCTCCTTGTTGGTGCTGCCAACCACCGTGATGGATCAAGATATAAATCACATGTTGGAAAGGGTTCCTGGATCAAATCGCTGTAGGGGTGGGGGTGTAGGAAGAGTTCAGTCAAGCAGCCTGATTTCAGCCAAAGGCTTCTGACCAAGAAGTGACATTTACAGGCATTCCAAATCAAAGACATTGAATGCAAAGGATTGTTCATAGCTAGGGAGCCTCAGTGACTGAGGGCATGAACAGCTGGCCACAATGGGGCAAGGCTTTTGTCATTCAGTAGGAAGGTTTTGCCCCAGAATTAAGATTGTTCCCACTTTTATAACATTTTCAGTGAATCAGAGTTTTGCGGCTGCTCTGTCAAGTGTATTTAGTGCTCTGCTGAGAGCACTGGAGAGTGAGGGTACGTCTACACGGCAAAAAAACCATCCACAGCAGAGAGTCTCAGAGCCTGGGTCAACTGACTTGGGCTCGTGCTACGGGGCTAAAAACAGTGTAGATGTAACTTCTCAGGATGGACCCCAGGTTCTGAAACCTGGTGAGGGGGGCTGGTCTCAGAGCCTGTGCTCCCTTCTGAGCAGGAATGTCTACACTCCGATATTTAGCTCCATAGCGTGAGCCCGAGTCAGCTGACTTGGGCTCTGAGACTCGCCGCCGAAGATGTTGTTTTGCAGCATAGATGTACCCAGAAGTGGGATTTTCAAATGCACCCAGTGTTGGCTTAACTATGCTTACTGACCTTAGCAGGAGCAGTCAGGCCAACTCTGAGGGCTTCTGAAAACTACCTATAAGTCCTCCATTTATCTATCATGGGCTTTGCCACTGACTCCAATGGGAGGAGGAGAAGACCCTCTGTTGGTTTCTAATTTTCTCTCCCTTGTATTTGTCCTCTCCATGTTTCCCCATGGAATAATTACATCCTTGCAGCTACTACCCCTGTTCTTGCACCGGCACTACCATAGGGCAAAGTAATGGAGTGGTGGACAACACAGTATTTAGTCTTGGCTGCAGCATCCAGGGGATTTGAGAGCCACCAGTGGGCCACAGCAAACCACAAAAGGAAATTAAATAAAAAGGCAATTTCTTTGTTTTGGGTAGACTTTGCCCAGTGAGCTCAACCTGTGCACCATACACAGCTGCATCTTCATAACAAAAGGAATTAAACGAATTTCTATGGAAAAAATTAGAATGGAAGCATTGTATGCTACACCCTGTTTGTGTGTCTCCCTTCTCTTGTTTGCTTTTGTCTGCTGGATGTTGTCCCTTGTTTACTGTTGCTTCAGGGCTTGGACCATCTGACCTCTAGATCAGAGCGTCACTAACCTTGAGCATGAAGCCAGCAGTACTGGCCCTGCCAGAGGGGTTAGTTTTTATAAGATAACTTTTATATTTTAACAAACTTCACACTGAAGGCAGATTTGAGAAGAACACCCATGTTGGAGGGACTCGTTTGTGTCCCTGATGGAAACTTTAAAAGCTTCACCTACTCTACATGGCCCAGCTCTACCTTTCTTCTAAGACATCCTGTTCGCCTCCTGACCAGCTTTCTTATGTTCAGCTTCTAACAGAGCTGCACCCAATGCACTGTGTGTGCACCTTTTTTCAGAGTCTTCTACGGAATTTGTTCTGATCAAGAGCCAGGGTCCTGTGATCACTTCAAAGATTAAGTTGAACCAAACAGCCAGTTTGTGTGAAGTCCATGTGGCTTAATAAAGAGCAAATGGCTGTCCCACATGGGACACCTGTGTTTACGATACCCTTGGGTCTGTCACTCCCCAAGGTTGCTGAGACTAGGCAATGCCCAGGCCTCTGGGACACTGTGTTATAGTGACAGATTGCTTGGAGAGAGAGCAGTATGGATGGGGGTTTGTTCGGAAGCCTTCTCAGCCTTGTGGGGCCTTTACAGGTAGTGACAGGAAAGTGGGTGGGGCGGAAATGGGGTTCCTGGAAGAACTACTCTCCTCTCCCCACCAAACAGATCAAACACCAGAGCAAAACCTTCCAGATACTCTGGCTAATCTGATTTTTCATTCCACTGAACTCCAACGGGATAAAAATGAAAGGATTTGCCCATTCAGTCTAACTTCCTTACTGGCTCTTTGTCCTCCAGCATGACCCTAATCAATGCAAGGCTAGTGACCAGGAAACAACTTTTGCATGGATTTATTTTCCCCTCAAAGAATGATGTTACATTAAATCAGCACAGAGGTTGGTAGATTAATGGTAGACTACTTAGGAAACAGGTGAACTGCTGTTCAGTAGTTCCCAGCTGAGAACAATGACCACAGTGTGTTTGTTTGAATAAAGGACGCCCTTTGTATAAAAATAAGATAAAGGAGTTTCTGAACATCTGGGTGATTGAATCTGGACCAGAAAGCAAAGGATCCCACAAAATAAAATGAGGCTAGCACACAATTAGTGAAGAGGCTGTGTGATGACCAGAGGCAATCAGGGAGTGACTTTTACACCACACTGTCAATTTATTGGAAAGTCTGAATTAACAGGAATGATCATGTCAGCCTCTGAGGAGTGAAATGTGAAATTATTTTCTAGATTATACTGAGATGAATGGAGACGGGCTAGCCTTAGAATCTCAGGCAGAACTTGCATGCACCTATGTTAATAGGTACTTATGAATATCACAGCCCACTACTGACAATTACAGACAGGAAGGCAATAGCATAGCTAGGGTGCATGCACATATCTGACTCAAGTAAGAAGAAGGAAGGACTCAAATCCAACATACTTGCAGTGTCACATTACACTGAAGAACAGGTGCTGCATGGCTGTTGGAAAGGTATACACCTATCGCTTAGCACCTGGCTGGGATGAGTCTGGAAAAACACAAATATCTGAGGAGGGGCATTGGGAAATTATTGACAGAATTAAAGCCAAAAACAGTGGCACACTGACCATAAGGAATAAAACAGGGGCTGGGCAATGACTATCCAATGACAAGCAACCTATTGAGGGGGCCAATCCTGACATCTTTATTCCAAGTGACTTCCAGTTGGATATTTCTAAGAATTGAGTAAAGGCTTCAGGATTTGGCCCAGCTGTGGAATAAGCTCCCAAGGGGAGGGGTGGAAACCCCACTGCTTGAAACATTTTGAAATAAAACAGGGCAAACCACTAAAAATACTGGAGAGAACAATCTCACAAAGGAAGGAGGCTAGACCAGATGGGCCATAATAGTTCTCTTCCATCTCTAACTTCTGTGATCTATACCTAAGGGTCTACACTCAATGGTGAATTTTTCAAGCCTTGGTGCATACTACATAGGTCAATACTGACCTAAATAATGTGAATATGTTGGGTAATGCGCATGTGTGAAGGGAGAGGATAGGTGTATCTAGACGTTATTCACGAATACCAGTTCTTACAGTTTCATCTAAAGTCCAAAGAGTTGTGTGTTCTTGTCCACTGGTCTATGTAAAATCCCACTGCAGCTGCGTCAGTCAGTAATCCATGTACCTACCATAAATTTACTAAAAGCCGATGGTGATCTAGATCTTTAAGTAATAAACTTTTGTCTTGGGCATAATCATAAGTTTCTGTTTGAGAAATAAGAGTGGGCTGTAGTTTAAATTTAACAAGGTTGCTAGAACACACAGGATCATTTGTCACGTAGGAAGCTCTCCAAGCGTCCCTGTACTTGTCTAATTTTTAAAAATGAATTATTGACAATTTCTCAGCAGAGTTTAATGTCTATTCATGGAGATGAGACAATTGCTTATCGTAATTTGAAATCTGGTATTTATTTGACGTCTGTACCTCAGAGCCCTGTTGATAAATTACAGCACAAAGCTCTGTAGGAACAAGTTCATATTCATTGGCTTTAAACAGAAAAAAACCCGTGTTGGCTGGCAAGAGTAGAAATGTACAGAGATCAGGGTTGTAAGAGCTACCTTTAAAAAGTAATATATTAAAACTAGGCCTTGTCTACACTAGAAAATTAGGTCATCATAACTATGTTACTCAGGTGTGAAAAATCCATAACCCCAAGTGGTGTACTTAAGCCAACCTAAGTCCCCACGTAGACCGTGCTAGGTCGACGGAAGAATACCCACCCCAATGGGAGAATCCCTCCCATCGGCATAGGTAGTGTCTACACTGCAGCGCTACAGCGGTGCAGCTGTGCCACAGCAGCATTTTAAGTGTAGACAAGCCTGTAGAGGGAGAGGAGGTAGGCTGGTCTAGCAGTTAGAGCAGGGGACAGTGTCAGAAGAACTGGATTCTATTCCTGACTCAGTCACTGGTTTTAGTCACAGTGCTTCATGCCCCACTTTCCACATCTGTAAAATGGGAATAATAATGTGTATGCACCTATATCATGCACTTGGAAAGGCCTTATGGAAAAAGCACATTTCCTCAGCCACATGGCTAGAATGAGCACACCAGCTCTGTCCTGCGCTCCCTACACTGGCATCCCATAGAATAACAAATCAAGGTCCAAGTCTCAGTCCCTCTCTTCAAGGTGCTCCATGGCTTCTGCCCAGCATATCCATAAGACTGCCTAAAGCGCTAGAATGAAGACTGTGGTCGACAACTGTGCTCCTCTGGCACAATGGAACTCTCTACCATAAGGGTAAAGCTTGTCTGTGCAGGAGACACAGCTTTCTCAGGGGTCGACCCAAGACTGGAATGAACTCCCATAGGAATTTAGGACCATCCCAAACCTCAGCACCTCGCACTTCAAGTGCCAGGTGCATTTCTTCGAGCAGGCGTCTCTAATATAAACATATAGCAACATGTCTGTATGTGTGTGCGCGGGTGTGTTATATTATTTAAAAAAATCCAAAACAAGAAAAAATCCATTGCACATGCCTCTCTCCCTGGGACAATAATGAAAGACCAAACAAGTGACAGATGTTAGTCATGTTGCTTAATACACGAGTGGGAGGTGCTTATATACTGTGGTGTTGAGCAGTGTAAAAACCTGGATAGAACAGCATAGTAATCTGGGAGGCATTACTGATTAATTTATTGCATAACTAATGGAGGACCAAGTACTTCTGTGTCCTGCATAGATTTGGAATTCAGCTGCCAGAGAAAGGGAGGGGTCTGTTTCATTCAGTCTGACCTGCCATCATCAGAGGTAGTAGCTTTAGCCCAGCCAAAATTTATCATGGATTGTTTACGTGAGCTGCACAATGAGACAGGTCACACAAGGAAACATGGTGGCTACTTCTGCTAGGGACAGCAGTAAGAGGACAACCAAGTACAGTTACTGAAAAATAATTTAATAAATTGAAAAAAAAAACCAGATTCCCACACTTTATCTTATACTCTCGTCCATTACTTTTTTCCTCATTACACTTCCTGCTCCCAAATGGACTAACATTCACTTTGCTCACCCACTGAATGCCAAATCAGGGCCAGTTATGCTACTTTACCACATACAGCCATTTTCTGGCCAGCTTACACTACCACGTACCTCATCACTGAATTTGGCCCAAAGACTCTGATGGCACCTTTGACACCAGGTCTCAGTTTAGCCTGTGGTTTCCGATACAACTGCACACACAGGAAGACAGCCCTGCTGCAGGCTGTATGCTGAAGGGCTGGAAGCTTCACTTTCGTTTTACAAAAGCTTACAGTCGGCAGAATCTGCTGGGGCCACCACAGACAACATTAAACCAAGCATTGGCTTGGTCTGACTCCCAAAGTTCACTGAAAACACCAACTGGACATAAGACTTAGGGCTTGGCTACACTTGCAAGTTACAGCGCATTAAAGGAGCCCCGGGCGCACTAGCTCACTACCCGTCCACACGGCAAGGCACGTAGAGTGCTCTGACTCCGCGGCTAGTCCGCTCCTACTACTCCACCTCAACAAATGAAATAACATTTTGTGCGCCCCCGCTGGAGCACCACGGTGCTAGTGTGGACGCCCTGGTCTGTTAGTGCGCGCTGATCGGCCTCCAGAAGTGTCCCACAATGCCTGGTCTAGCCACTCTGGTCATCACTTTGAACTCTACTGCCCTGCCCTCAGGTGACCAACCATCAGACCTGCCCTTTACATTCTCTGGGAATTTTGAAAATCCCTTCCTGTTTGCTCAGCCAGGCATGGAGTGCTCTCAGCGAATCTTTCCAGGTGACCATGCCTCCACGCACCAGGTGATCCCCAGTATGGAGCAATGGCAAGGTGCTGGACCTCATCAGTGTTTGTGGGGAGGAAGCTGTCCAGCCCCAGCTGCACTCCAACCGTAGAAATTATGATACCTTCGGGCAGATATCAAGGGACGTGATGGAAAGGGGTCATGACCGGGACGCACTGCAGTGCAGGGTTAAAGTGAAGGAGCTGCGGAATGCCTACCGCAAAGCCCGTGAGGCAAACAGCCGCTCCGGTGCTGCCCCCGTGACTGCCGTTTCTACAAAGAGCTGGACGCAATACTTGGGGCTGACCCCACCTCCACTCTGAGTATCACCATGGACACTTCAGAGCCCAGTTCAACAAGGCGGGAGGAGGAGGAGGAGGAGCAGTAAAGTGGGAGCAAGGGTGTTGAGACGGAGGAAGACACTCCGGAATCCCTAGATGCATGCAGCCAGGAGCTGTTCTCAAACCAGGAGGAAGGTAGCCAGTCACGGTGGCCAGTGCTTGGGGAAGGATGAACACCAGAGGAGGTACCTGGTAAGCGGCTCTTGTTTTGGGAAGTAAGTTATTCAGTGCGGGCTCTTGGGGTGAGGAGGATTAGGGCTGCATGCATGCCTAGATGTGGAATGGGGCATTGATGTGCTCCCTCACATTGTAGTAATCGGCCTCAGTGATCTCTTCAAAGGTCTCATCCAGAACTTGGGCAATGCACTTGCGCAGGTTTCGTGGGAGAGCCACGGTGGTCCTTGTCCCAGTAAGGCTAACTTATTCGTGCCACTGTGCCGTGAGGGGTGGGGGGACCATTGCTGCACAGAGGCAAGCTGCATATGGGCCAGGGCGGAATCCGCATTGCAGTAGAAGACCCTCCCTTGCTTCCCAGGTCAGCAGCGAGATATCTTCCAGGACCAACTCCTGTGGAAAATGTGGGGACAGTGTTCAGTCTAGGGGCCCCCTGCCGCTGTTGACTCTCCCCAAGGCACAGAAACCCAGAAGACAGTATAGCCATGAAACAATCAGTCACATTTGACCCTGTGCTTACTCACCATTTTGGGGCTCCTGTGGGTTATGTGCGCTCGCTTTGGGATGGACAAATTATGCTATTGTGTAGACTGTGCTTGCCCTTAAGTACGGGGGAATCATTGCTCTGTCTGGTGTGAACAATGCTGCCTCTGTTAAGTGTTGCATTTTGCCTTTACAGATGCAACCTTGAGATCTCAGCCATCCATGTTATTGCTGGCCGAAAAACTCCAAAGAATCAGAAAGAGGCCATGCAGAAGCAAGGAAGACATGTTGCATGAAGTAAGGCAGCATTCAAGTAATGAAAATCGAAAAGTGCAGGAGTGGCAGGACAGCGAAAGGAGGATCCGCCAGCAGAATGAGGAGCGCAGGCACAAAAGCGCGGTGCTCGGCAGCAAAGCACGGATTGGCTGATAAGCATAATGAAGCGCCAACTGGACTCGATCCAGGCACTCGTAGCCATGCAGGCGAAGCACTACCGTGTTCGACATCCCCCCTGCAGACCTTGTCCCAAAACTCTTTCCCTTGTGCCCCCATGTCACCTCCAACCTACTTTTCCCAACATCCGGGTTCTTACCGCCTGCCACCAACACCTGTAGCTTCACCACCCAGCCCTGAAAACTACGACCCTGACCCTCTGCACTCAACCCCCATCACCATGCAGTTCAGCCACCCTGAAGTGCAGCACTCATTGCACAGCACTCCAGACTGGAAGGCTGAGTATGATAACAAGACATAGGCAAATCTGTGATTGTGCCGTTCCTCACCCCACCCCCTTGCCCTTTCTGGTTCCCAAGCAGTTGTGTTTCTTTTCAATAAATGGGTTTTCTAGCTTTGAAAACACTCTTTGTTATTGTACCTTAGCCCGGGAAAGAAACAGGCACGCAACTCAGCATAGCACACACAGATTCCTACTAACATTGGAACCGCTGCACTTCACTCCCGTGCAGGGCACCAGACGTTACCGCTGGCTTTCAGCCTCAAATGGCTCCCTTAAGGCATCCCTAATCCTTGCAGCCCCGCGCTGGGCCCCTCAAATAGCCCTGCTCTCTGGCTGTTCGAATTCAGCCTCCAGGTGTTGCACCTCCTAGTTCCATGCCTGAGTGAATTGTTCACCCTTCCCTTCACAAATGTTATGGAGGGCACAGCACGTGGATATAACTGCGGGGATGCTGTCATTGGCCAGGTCCAGCTTCCCATACAGAGAGCGCCAGCGGCTCTTTAAATGACCAAAAGCACACTCCACAGTTGTTCTGCACTGGCTCAGCCTGTTGTTGAACCGCTCCTTGCTGCTGTCAAGGCTCCCTGTGCAGGGTTTCATGAACCATGGCATTAAAGGTAAGCGGGGTCTCCAAGGATCACAATGGGCATTTCGACTTCCCCTACGGTAATCTTCTGGTCTGGGAAAAAAGTCCCGGTTTTCAGCTTCCTGAACAGGCCAGTGTTCCAAAAGATGCATGCGTCATGCATCTTTCTGGGCCAGCCTGCGTTAGTGTCAATGAAACGCCCACAGTGATCCACAAGCACCTGGCGAACCATAGAGAAATATCCCTTCCAATTAACGTACTCGGAGGCTAGGTGGGCTGGTGCCAGAATTGGAATATGTGTGCCATCTATCACCCCTCCGCAGTTAGGGAAACCCATTTGTGCAAAGCCATCCACAATGTCATGCGCGTTACCCGGAGTCACGGTTCTTCTGAACAGGATGCGATTAATGGCCCTGCAAACTTGCATCAACACAATTCCAACAGTCGACTTTCCCACTGCAAACTGGTTAGCGACCGATCGGAAGCTGTCTGGAGTTGCCAGCTTCCAGACTGCAATAGCCACCTGCTTCTCCACCATCAGGGCAGCTCTCAATCTCGTGTCCTTGCGCCGCAGGCTGTGGGCGAGCTCCTCACACAGTCCCATGGAAGTGGCTTTTCTCATCCGAAAGTTCTGCAGCCACTGCTTGTCGTCCCAGACTTGCATGATGATGTGATCCCACCACTCAGTGCTTGTTTCCCGAGCCCAAAAGTGGTGTTCCACGGTGGTGAGCATGTCCGTGAATGCCACAAGCACTCTTGTGTCATATGTGTTACTCAAGTTGATATCATCATCAGAGTCCTCACCGTCACTTTGGATCTTAAGGAGTAACTTGACTGCCAAACATGATGTGCTGGCGAGACTCGTCAGCATATTCCTCAGCAGTTCAGGCTCCATTCCGGCAGACTGAAAGGGAAGACAGAGCGCACAGTAAAAAAAACGTTGAAAGATGGCGCCAAATGTGGACCGAAGCACAGGGATTGCTGGGATGCGAACCGATGCATCACGGGGCGTTGGGACAGGACCCAGAATGCCCCGCCCTCCCACAAGCCACAGCGCCAGAATGAGAAGAGGTGCTCTGTGGGATAGCTGCCAACAATGCACTGCTCCCAATGCCGCTGCAAGTGCCGCAAGTGTGGCCACGCCAGTGCACTTGTTCCTATCAGTGTGGACAGACGGCAGCGCTTTCCCTACTGCGCTCTCCGAAGGCACGTTTAACTCAAAGCGCTCTACATCTGCAAGTGTAGCCATGCCCTTAGTAAAGCAGCTTCTGGCCCCATGAGGTTTAATGCTGCCATGCTGAATTAGAAAAAGCCTTCCTCCTCCAGCCTGCTGGAATGTGCTTTAGCCTGTAGATCACACCGTGGCCTGTAATAAGCTGGAGATTCTCTACGGTTCACCTCTCTAAAAGGTATAAAACAAAGCAGATAATTATGGTTACCACTCCATATAACAAGCACCGCTAATACCAGGAAAACAAAACACTAATGATTGCTGACCCTGTCTTGGTTTGTGTGTTTGTTGGGAAAGTACAGTAGTGGTCACTCTCCAAAATGCCTGATGTCATTGACAAATACCAGATCCATTAGCATCATTCAATGATCTCACTGGCAGACTTCTAATAAGAGAAATGTCTTGAAATACTCAGCTGTTTAGCACCTTAAAGCAACATTGGAGGGCAAAGGAACACACAACACAGCACCCCAGTTCAATGCCTTCCTAGGGCCGAAATTACATTTGAGATGTAGGTCTGTCACATTATCTTGCTGCTTCCAAAACATCTATCATAAAACTAAAGGGATTTCAACCATCTGTTCCATCACCTCTCACTCTGCTCTAATCATTAGTAAGACCTTTTCTATTTATTGTAATAACCTTAATCCCCATTAACACATCTGACATTCAATGTAGTGGGCATGCAACACCCTATACGATTCTGCCTGTAACACTATATTAGTTATAGATAGAAAATATTACTCAGAAGTGTTCAGCACATTGGAATTATAGTAGGTGAGCATTTGTATTCATCTGTTTGTTTTATGGAGCAAGTATCTAAAACACACATCTCAGGGCATGTGGACATTATTTAATTAAACATACTCTACAGGTGAGAGTTGCTTCCAATACAGGAGAATCACACAAGGTCCAAAAAGAAAAGGAGGACTTGTGGCACCTTAGAGACTAACAAATTTATTTGAGCGTAAGCTTTAGTGAGCTACAGCTCACTTCATCGGATGCATTCAGTGGAAATTCACTGAATGCATCCGATGAAGTGAGCTGTAGCTCACAAAACCTGATGCTCAAATAAATTTGTTAGTCTCTAAGGTGCCACAAGTATTCCTTTTCTTTTTGTGAATACAGACTAACACGGCTGCTACTTTGAAACAAGGTAGAAAGTGCCACTAAAGTATTTGATACAGAACTCAAGTGGTGCATAGAGACCTGTGTGGGTTCCTATCCTAGGGTGAATTTTGCCCTATATGCCCAAGAAACAAATGAAAAATACACTCCCCCTTGTCCACATGACCCTTCAGTTCAGAGCATGTAGAGTTGATCCTAAACCAAGAAAAGGTGGATGAATAATCAACAACTGATTTTAACAAGTTAAGGCTGCCAAATGCCATAGTGGTCACTTTGCTGCTTACCTATAACCACTCTCAATTACCTGAAAACAGTGGGGACAGAACTCAGATCACGCGGCTCCAAAAGCACAGGCCCTAGCCTACCATTTGAGTTAAAGGAGAAGTCTCATTATTAGCATTATTGAGTCTACGAGACACAGCTGAGCGGTTCTGTATCCATCCAAGAACAGTGTACATAATCAGTCACTATTCTTATTTGTATTACCATAACAACCAGGAACCCACTGCGCTAGATGCTGTACAAACACGGAACAAAAAGATGGTCCCTGCCCCACAGAGCTCACAATCTAAGCACTGTTATATTTTAAAACCAAAATAAAACCTAGACCCCGCTGAGCAGACATCAGATATATACATTGCTCTTACCTTCCTCAACCTGGTCCAGTAAAAGCCTTAAAAAATGAAAACAAAATGGTTTTGGCAGCAGAGGGGCAGAGTGAGTTAACCCACTGTGGAAACAGGATTTGGAATCCTGGCACCACTTCCTCTTGAAACAGACTTTTCTAGTTTCAGCATACCAGGCAGTTTCAGGCACCACACAGAGCGGGTGGGGTACCTTGTCAGGTGGAACAGGAACCCAGTGTGTTCTAACTGGCCTTTTACTACCAGGTTGGCACACAATGTTCCTGAACAGGATCCTGCCCTGCATCATGATGTGCTCAATATTCCACATGAGAAGGGGGACAAACTGCAGGGGAAGGAACAGGAAGTCTCTCATTGCAGCCAGCAAAATCCTGGTGAAGAGAATGACTGAAATACAGCATCCCACATGTGCCAAGCAAATTCAACAAGCATTTCATCATGATCTTAATACTGGTCCTGTCTACCCTCTGAATAATAAATACACTGTGTTATACAGGCAGCCATCAGTGGTCTCATCCTCCACCATTCAGGTCAAGGGGAATTTTGTCAACCACTGAAGGTCAGGATTGGACTCTGACTGAAGCGGCCCTAAAGCACAGCCACTCTTGGCCCAAAGATGGCCCATCGTTAGGGCCCTACCAAATTTGTGGCCGTGAAAATTGTGTCATGGACCGTGAAATCTGGTCTCCCCGGTGAAATCTGTATAGCATAGGGTAAAAATACATAAAAGACCAGATTTCACGGGGGAAACCAGCATTTATCAAACCGAAGGACCCAACCCAAAAGAGGATTGTGGGAGGAGTCGCAAGGTTACCGTAGGGGGGTTGCGGTATTGCTACCCTTACTTCTGAGCTACCTTCAGAGCCGGGCGGCCAGAGAGCGGCAACTGTTGGCCGGGTGCCCAGCTCTGAAGGCAGCACCCGCCAGCAGCAGCACAGAAGTAAGAGTGGCAATAACACACCAGGCCACCCTTACTTCCATGCTGCCGCCTTCAGAGCTGGTTCAGAACCCCTACAGTTACAACACCGTGAAATTTCAGATTTAAATATTTGAAATAATGAAATTTACGATTTTTAAAATCCTCTGACCGTGAAATTGACCAAAATGGACCATGAATTTGGTAGGGCCCTACCCATCGAGTCTTAATAAAAACACAGCCTGAGATTGTTTGACCAAGCTGACTAGTTGACGACCAAATCTAGCCATCAGCAATTTTGATTCATCTTTCTAGGAAGAAAAAGCACCAGAAAACATACATTCTGGTCACAGGCATTTATATTTGATGTCAACATTTATGTAAATTTACATGAAAATCAGATGTAGCCCTTGCAGGGCACTGGCAAGTTGCCAAACATAGCCCTCAAGTTCACAATATTTTAGCATCCCTGCTCTATATTGACTCCATCCAAGGAGTGCTAGCCATGCTAGCTAGCCCTAAGCCATGCAGAGCCAAGAAACCATTTGATCTACTGTCTCAAAGGGGAATGTTATTTGTTAAAATCATAATATATGTGAAGAACTAAAAACAAAGTGCTGAGATCTCTCTAGCTGGTCACACATTTTACCAGTGCTCCAGAGTCACTTGCATATACAAAGAGATGAAATCCCTGCCCACTAATGGACTGATCCTGCAACCTTCGCTGACACGATAAGTCCTTACTCATATAAGCAACCCCATCGCAGGCACAATTCTGCAAGCCTGACTCATGTGAGTAGCCCTGATGTACGGTTACATGAGTAAGGACTGGTGTGGTCCTGCCACTGACTGGGAGGACCCCTACCATTGGCTGGGAGCTGTGCCATTGACTTCCACAGGAACCTGATCGGATCCAATGTTCGTAACTTCATTTCGTAACAGCTAAGAGGGACTCAGCAAGAATGAATTAAGAGAGTAAAATGGAATGGCCTTTATTATTAGGCCATCTCACTCTCTGCATCTGATTTAATGGGAACATTATGTAATGGCTTTGCTACAGCAACAGCCCCAATGATCTATAGTAACCCCCATCGCTGCTTGCCGCTCCAGAACGCAAACATCTCATTGCCGCAGGGACTATGATGTAGCTGTTGAACTTTGGCCCACTATAAAGCCTCCTACTTTGATTGGCAAGGCTTTTTAAAGGCTGTTTACTTTAGTCATGTGATGGGGGGGAGAGGGAGGCTTCTGGCAGCCTATCAGGAGTCAGCAGCATGTCTGGGACAAGCCAGAATTGCCAAAGGGTTCAAATGGATTAACTCATTCAGGCGGCTCGCGAAGGGTCCAGGAAAAGGAAATCCTGCACGGTGTCAAAGATATTTCACTTGAGGCAAAGCTCCCCCTTGGCAGCACTGCAGGGACCTGAGAGGCAGTAGGAAATTATTTTTCATTTCAGGACTTTATTTTGCAATGGGGAAAAAAATCAATAAGCTTTAAATTAGGGGGGAAAAAAAAGCCATTTAAAAAATGGCAGCAAGGAATAACCAGCTAGAGGTGGGAGCAGAATTTCCTATCAGAAGCACTGTCTGCTAGGGATACACACTCCTCAGTTATTTGGATACCTGGGAACGGAAGGATAAGATGACACCCAACTAAAGAAGATATTACTATTCACAGTTTGCCCTTCTATAGCACCTTTAACCCCAGGCTCTAAAAGTACTGTACAAACATCAAGTAAGCTATTCAACACCTCTGAGGCGGGGAAGTTGTAATCTATGAATGCTCTATTAAAAACTGTTACTATGTTCCTACTGGAAAAGCCCAAAACAGGGCAGTAACCCTAAGCTATAGCCATGAGTCAGTGTATACACAGCACTACTGCTGCTGAGCACTTTTATAGCCCTTTATGTTTTCAGTGTTCCACAGACAATAACCAATTAATCACAACACCCTGTGAAACTGGTATTGGAAAGTAGGAAAGTAATATCATCCCCATTTTATAACAGAGGCATAGGGAGCTCGAGGGAACTGGACAAGGCTCCTCACTGAGTAAGTGGCAGAATCAGAAGTAGAACTTGTAGGTTCCTGGCTCCCCGTTCAATTCACTGCACCACAATACTCCTCAAACCATAGAGTTCCATCACCCTAGTTCGCTTAGGAAGGAAATTTTGCTACCTTGAGCAAGTCACATGCAGGAGGATTTTCAAAAGACCGCTTGTGGGTGTCCTACAGAGGACTGGGGTGACAGTTTCAGGGTGTTCAGGTGGCACGGGGAGTTTTCAAAGCAAAATGTGGGTAGTTTTTGTTCTGTGAAAAATCTACTCTCCTTTCTGGGTGCCTAAACTGCCTGGAGCTCTGGCACAACTGGGTGCCTGGCCACTGGGATTTTCAATCCTCACCAGTATATGGCACCTGTACCTGAATTGATCAGGCTATGTCTACACTACCGCTGCAGCTGCACCGCCGTAAGGTCTCTCGTGTAGCCGCTCTATGCTCTATAAGGCAGTATGGAAAGAGCCGAACTTTCTTCATGAATTTTCCAGTTTTGCTCTTCTCAGCATTTGTGTCCAGGTTTTCACACAGAAAATAACCATATTCCTACAGGGTGAAATTCATTCAGGAGCAGAGGCCTATGGACTACTTAAATCCTTATTAATATTTAGTAAAATATTAACTATTTCTAAAATACAAAATGATACACGGCCCCAAGCCAAGACCTGATAACCCTTTATATACACACACACACACACACATCATAGATACTTTAAAGACGGTAATGCAGGAGAGCTGCTTATCCTGTGCTGAATGACTATGATGAGAGAATTACTTAACTGTGGGGAAATGAACTGCCTGATTAAAACGAGAAGGTACTGCACATAGCATGTATATCGTGTGTTTCCTGTGACATAGTTGATATATGAGGTGTCAGAAGAAGGGGATGACAGTTGGCATGCAATTCTAGTTAAAGTATAAGTGTGCAATGTTTTCATATACCCTGCCAGTTGGTATTGAAGGGTCAGACATAATAAAAACCATCCAAGATTTCACTCAGTCTATGAAAGTTTGATGTTTCAGATTCCCACACTGCAGAGACAAAGCGGGGTTTTCATCACATCTGGCTAAAGAAGAAGCAGGAGACAGGAGGGAAGATGCATAGCAATTTCCAGCAAAGCATTCACGTCTCCTCCATACCTGATCTCTAGTTAAATGAAATTAGAAAAAAGATTCTGGAACAAAATGACAACATTAAATCTTTGTTGCTTCTAGTGTACTTCAGAATAGATGCGAGGATGTGGCAAATGAGAAAACATACCGATAGTTTATTCTGTTAAGCTCTATCCTGCACTGTGAATAGCAGGTCTTGTGACAACTGCTTGTACGGATATTTGGGGGTTCCAAAGTACTAAGCACTGACCTACCTCTAAAGTATCATTTTATCACCCTTTTACTCAGTGTAACAAAGGCTCCTATATATTTTATTAACAATTCATTAACATAATTTGCCTCTTGATATCTCATTGTTTCCCTCTACTATGTGGAGAACAACATTGGTTTGTTATTACAGGGTTCCTCATAAACTCTGGGCTGCTGGCATTGATAGTTTTGGTTTGTTTGTTTAAAGAAAATGAACATTTTGAGGAGGTAGAGAAGGAACATCTATACTTTGCAGACAGTTCTAAGAAGAAAAAGGATGTTAAATGTATCCCCAACCCAGAGACAATCCCTTTAAGAAATATTTTTAGGCGTTTGCCCATATCTTTGTACACAGTCATTTCTAATTTAAACTTTGCACTGGAGTTGAGAAACTTGATTATTCAGTACAGGGTAACTGAGCTCTGGCCAAGGGGAATGAAACCTGCTAGTTTCACGTGAAGTCAAAACAACAAAAGTTTCTCTGCTAAGAGAAAATGAACTACAGAAACTTACATGGTTACAGAGGGAGCTTTTCTATCATTTTTATGGCATGAGAGCTCTCCCTCATTGTCCTTTCCAGCCCTGAGGCATGTGCCAGGGGAGAGCTCATCAGTCACCAGGGACTGTTGGACAGGGAGGGATGTCTCAATGGGGGTCTTCACTATGGCACTGCCTTCTCCACTATAATCCCAGTTGCTCCTTTTGCCCTCTTGCTTAGCTGCATCTCTGACACCTTCCTGCAGGCCGCTGCAAATAGGAACAAGAATGACACATGGGATACCTAACAATCAGCACTGGGAATAGACAGACTTCCTATTATGTGAAGTTTGAAGCCTACACTCATTTGAAGAGAGGCCCAAAGTCACTCTTGAATTCACTTTGCTTCTCCATTTGAACACAGAGAGGAGAAGGTCCTGGAAAACACTGCTGTACCCCACACCAGGGGTATTGATAGAAGAACTTCAGGCCAGCATATTCATGTTGGACCCAAGCTCCTCCTGGTTGCAAAAATCCAGTGGCAAAGACAGTGGGTCCATTATTAGAGGGGATTGTCAAACCCTCCGTGCAGGAGAACAAGATGCCACCTTTTCTTACAGAAGCTATTATTAGGTCCTTACTCAAGAAACCATTTTATGACATTGATAATCTTGCAGATTATTGCCCAGACTCTAATGTCCTTTCTAGAGTTCACAAATTTTCTTGACCACCATTACTCCAGTTTTGGGCCTGAACTTAGTCCACTTTTTATTTTTTGCTGAGGAAACCCGGAGGGTGGTGTGGACAACTGTTCACCTTCACCAGGAGCCCTCTCCTGTGGGGTACTACAGTTCTGTTCTGTTGGCCTTCTTGTTCAACAGGTATACAAGATTGGTGTGGGAGACTGTGAGGTGGCATGGACTGCAGCATCTCTGCAATGCTGATTTTACTCTGCTTTACCTCTTCATCTGACGGACCCAGCCAGTGCAGGTGACTAGTTTGCCAAGATCAGGGCTTGGATGAGGGTGAGCTGTTTGAAACTAATCCCAGATCAGCTTGAGTTTGTGACAGTGAATAGCAACTGGAAGAATTAGTGGAGCTATCTAAGATAGGTTCCTTCGCTGTGGGGAGTTTCCCTGTCTTCTGTCACTCAGGTTCACAACATAGTGTCCTGCTGGGTTTCTAGCTGTTTCTGGATGCCCAGGTACCAACAATGCTTTTCAGCATTTCTGTTTGGCCAGGCTGTGTCCCCTTTTTTGGATCCGGACTTTAACATGGCAATCCACACCACTGTCCCCTTGAGGTTGGATCACTGCAATATATTGTGCCACGGACAGCACCTTGAAATTGCTCGGGCAGAACGCAGTGTTCTGTTTGTAAAAGGGTATGTGCATTACATCAGAGCTCTAGGATCTGTAATGGCTTCCGCTTTGTTTTGGGGTGCAATTTACAGTGTGTGTTTTCACCTAGAAAGCCTTATACGGATTGGGTACTTGTTTCTTTAGAGATTGTCTCTCTCCATGTATCAGACTGTAGCAGCTGAGATCATCTGAAGCATTTAAGCAAACAGTCCCTAGTAAAATTGTATAATAATATTTTTTTATAATAATTATACTAAGCACTAAATGGAGGCATTTTTATTCATTTAAATGAATAGACTCAATACAGAATTTTGACTCACTGGACTGAAACTTCATGCTGTGTAAAACAAACCTGACAGATGCTATGGATGGTATCTGCCAGGGAGCTGAGTAATTACGAGGTGAGCTGCATTTTAAAGGTATATTGGCAGACTAAAAATCACAGTTTTGTCTGAAAATGTTTGCACTCCTATGATTCCTATAACAGAAAGAGATTAAGGAAAAATTATACTGTGTTTGTTTACTTAGTGACTTTACCAGCACCTTGTGTATAGTCAGTTTCACTGTTTCCCTTAACTTCGACTGTAAGCTTTAAGGGGCTGAGATTCACTTTTTATTTTGCGTGTGTACATGCCTAGCACATTTGATCACTAACTGAAGGCTGTAGATGCTATCCCCATGAAAATATTAAATAATAACAATAGCTTAATTAGTCAGTTTTCCTTGTTGGATGTGCATCTTTCACACAGCAAAATGGGGAAGAAAACACATTTTAAAAAATAGAAAACTGTAAAACCATAAAATTGGATGAGGGCATCAGAGGCAGCTGTAGGATCTGAAACCACTTTTAACTCCTTTTTTAAATTATTGACTTGATTTCAAGTTGACCATGTCCCTTTTATGTTCTCCGTCCTGACAGACTATCCTGCTTTGCACACTGCACTATGAACTTTAATACAGTAAGGTGTGGACTCACACACCCTTATTTGGTGTTGCAGTTTACATGTCCTTTACAGGATCTCACAAACAGACTGCCAAATTTCTAAATTCGGTTACTTCCTTTGCCGTCCAAAACAGACAAAGGTCATTTCAGTTCATTGCTAAAGCACTGGAGCGTGTTCAAATCTCAGCTGACTACAGAGAGGCTATAATGCCCTGAGGCAGGAGAGACTGTCAACACAGCTGTCCCATTCAGCCATCTCCTGTGTGTTAATACAATCATCATGCTGGGCAATCTCTGAACCAAAATGGGAACCCTGAAATGGAATGGGGCAAAAGACAAGAACTACAAGTAGACCAGTCAGACAAGAAAAGATGTACAGGGTTTGATTAAAAGCTTAGATCAAGTCTGTTAGATTAGAAGTAAAAAAACTGACCTACAGTACTTTGCGCATTGCACATATTACTCCATCACATATCAAGGAGCACAAGGTTTTCTGTATTGCCCATTGTTCTCATCGAATGGGAGAGAAGAAACAAACACTTTAATAATAATAATGCCTGGCACTTCTAGGGCATCTGTCATCTAAGGATCTCAAAGTGCTTTACAAACATTCTGGAAGTCAGCCTCCCTATCCTCCCCTGAGGTATGGGAGGCGTTATCCCCATTTTTCAGAGTGGGAAGTTGTGGCACTGGGAAACTAAAGGTGAAATCCTGGTGTTATTGAAGTAAATGACAAAACTTCCACTGGCTTCAGCAGAGCCAGGATTTCACCCTAAGGACATGCCTACACTGCAGTTCAAGATGTGACTGCAGCACAAATAGATGGACCCACGCTAGCACAACTAAAAATAGCAGCACGAGCTTCAGCATGGGCTAGCAATGAGAGTATGTTCCTGGGATTCCTGATGTGCTCACACAGCCCTCACTGAAGCCCGTGCCACCATGTCCACTCTGCTATTTTTATCTGTGCTAACACAGGTAAAGCTAGTGCAGCTATGTCTACCAGTGCTGCAATCACACACTGCAGACAAACCCATAATGACTTGTTTACGATCACACACAGTCACTAACAGACACAAGAACAGATCCCAGAAGTTCTGAGTTCCAGTCGAGGTATGCGATCACCAACATAAGAATGGCCATATCGGGTCAGACCAACAGTCCATCTAGCCCAGGATTCTGTCTTCTAACAGTGGCCAATGCCAGGTGCTTCAGAGGAAATGAACAGAAGAAGCAATCATCAAGTGATCCACATCCCCTGTTGTCCACTCACTGCTTCTGGCAATTTACACTGTTGCTAGACAAGATTATCTCCCAAACACAAACATCTTTGCAACTCTTATAGTTAAACTTTCCCAGTGGGATCTCTGTGAATGCAGAGCTCGTCTTAAACTAAATAATCTAAATTACATTTCTTAAACACTAAACTTCTCTACTCCCTTTTAAATTAATTTTCTGTTCATTTGAGGCTTAAGAGATGATTGGCTCAGTATATCTCTACTCCTATGTCTGGGTTTATTTCAAATATAGTCACAAAAACTGAGGAAAGTTCCCCCAAATATGAGCACTATTAAACTTTTTTTGCTTCTTATGTCCATGCTTTGGGGATTTTAATCATGGATAGAGGATCACACTTTCACAGCTCAGGATGAAAAGTACATTGGCATAAGCCAAAATACCACTGAAATTGAAGACTTGCCCAGACGTCTAACATCCTATCACAGAAATCTGAAATTGTATTTTTTCTTTGAATCACTTATAAAGAATTTACTTCATGGAGCACTTAAAAAACCAGCCACAATAAATCAGAATCTGCAGATCCATGGGGAAAAAGTCGCAGGGTGTATTTCACTTCTTATGCCTTGTCTCTTTCAATTAGGCTCCTCAAATGCCTAATGATTGTCTGTGACTCTACAAAAGTGACTTCCTTCCAGGCAAATTCAACTAACTGCAGTCTGAATGGTGCTCAACACAGCAGTAATAATCCTCTGTAGTGGAATAACACTTTTCACCTTCAAAGCACTTTACAAATGTTGGGCCCAATCCTACATTCCACCAGCACCTCAAATCCCCATTGACAGTGAACATTTTGATTGCACAATGGAGAATAAAGCCTTTGAGCAAATTAATTCTCATGGAGGTTGGGTAATTATCACCATCCTCCCCATTTTCATAGATTTTAAGGCTAGATGAAACCATCTAGACTGGGCACCTGCATAGGATGGCCCAAAGAACCTCACCCCACAAGCTCTACATCAACCCAATGACTTCTGTTTGAGCTATAGCATATATATCAGAAAGATGTGCAATCTTGATTTAAAACCTCCCCTCCCTTGGTAATTTGTTCCAATGTTAATTCCCCTCACTGTAAAAATGCGTGCCTTATTTCTGGTCTGAATTTGTTTAGTTTCAGCTCCCAACCATTGGATCTCTTTCTGCTCGATTAGAGAGACATCATTTATCAGACATCTCTTCCTTCTGTAAGTATTTGTAGACCACGATCAAGTCACCACTTAATATTCTCTTGGATAAACTAAATAGGTCGAACTTCTTATGCCTCCCACTATGAAGCATATTTCCCAGACCTTGAATCATTCTTGTAGCTCTTTTCTGAATCCTTTTTAATTTTTCAAAATCCTTTTTGAAGTGCTGACACCAGAACAGGCCCCACTATTCCCCAGTAATGGTCTCAAGAATGCAATATGCAGAGGTAATACCACCTCCCTACTCCTACTAGTTGCTATTCCCTTGCTTATACATCTGAGGATCACATTCATGCTCTCCACTACAGCACTGTACTAGGAACTCATGTTCAACTGGTTATCTGAATGCATCCGATGAAGTGAGCTGTAGCTCACGAAAGCTTATGCTCAAATAAATTTGTTAGTCTCGAAGGTGCCACAAGTCCTCCTTTTCTTTTTGGTTATCTACAGTTAACCCTAAGGCCTTTTCAGTTTCATTTCAAACCAGGGCACCATCCCCCATCTTGTTAGTGTGACCTACCTTTTTTGTTCCTAGATTCATGACCTTGCATTTGGTGTTAGTAAAATGCATGTTGTGCCAATCAGCCCATCTTACCAAGTGACCCAGGGTCAGTCTATATAACTGATCTATCCTCGTCAGTATTTAGCACTCCATCCATCTTTGTGTCATCTGCAAATTTTACTAGTAATGATTTTATATTTTCTTCCAGACCATTGATAGTGATATTGAATAGCACTGGACTAAGAACAGATCCCCATCCCCACGAGAAGCACCCCAGTTGGATGATGACTCACCATTTACAATTATTTTTTGGGATCTATCACCTAGCTAGTTTTTCATCCATTTAATATGTTCATTTTGTATAGTACTATTTTTTTTTAAACGGAGTGCCATGCAGGGCGAAGTGAAATGCCTTGCAGACAGTACCAGTAAAACTCCCACACAGCGTTCCCAGAAGTCTTAGGGTCTAGATAAACAACAGTTAATGGAGCAGCAAGCCAGGCATTAGCCAACAGGTTGGATCAATAGCCATACGAAAGTCATTGCTCACGACCTTTCTACCACTGAGTCAAAGCTTGCGAACTAGCTCATGTGGATTCAGCATTTGTCCTTGAGATGGTGTTGCCAGCATTTGCAACTCTGTTCCTAAGCCAATATAACTCAGTAGTAACCTTATCAGGCCAGGCATGGAGGATATTGGGTGAGGGTTGGGAGGAAACACAGCCTGGCTGAATGAGGAGAGCTGCTCTTCTAAATGTTAATGCGTTAAGAATAGAAAGGTCAAATGCCTGTGTTATTTGAAGGCCCCAATGCTAATGGGCACTGCATCTCAGCAATCAGGGCAGCAGCTTGGAATAAATGTCAGGAGTTAAAAGAAAAGGAGTACCTGTGGCACCTTAGAGACTAACAAATTTATTAGAGCATGAGCTTTCGTGAGCTACAGCTCACTTCATCG
The DNA here is from genome assembly GCF_965140235.1 of Caretta caretta. Taxonomy (NCBI): domain Eukaryota; kingdom Metazoa; phylum Chordata; order Testudines; family Cheloniidae; genus Caretta; species Caretta caretta. Next base: position 3,611,842 of record NC_134222.1, on the reverse strand, counting down.
GATGCAACAAGCACCACAAGTACGCCTTTTCTTTTTACGGATACAGACTAACACGGCTGCTACTCTGAAACCTGTCAGGAGTTAGTTACTGTAGCTGTAAAGAATGGAAGTCCTATGGCAGGACTGGGAAGCCAATCCATTTCTAAGAAATGCCGGCCAGTGAGAAAGTTCATTTGCCAGGTCTGAGTGTTTGTTACCCAGGTAATAAAGCAAATCCTGAAATGGGGGTGGGGGACAGCTTGTGAACTGTGTGAAGGCAGCAGTGAGCTCTCTATGGAATGGCAGTGTGAGTACCAATAGGATTAACAGGTTTCAGAGTAGCAGCCGTGTGAGTCTGTATCCGCAAAAAGAAAAGGAGTACTTGTGGCACCTTAGGGACTAACCAATTTATTTGAGCATAAGCCTTCGTGAGCTAAGTGAGCTGTAGCTCACGAAAGCTAATGCTCAAATAAATTTGTTAGTCTCTAAGGTGCCACAAGTACTCCTTTTCTTAATAGGATTAACAGTTTCAGGAGGCGAGATATCATGTTCTTATGCTGATAGGCCATCGCTCCAGAAAGCTCCAGAAAGGGCTCCTGCAGGGACATACTGAATTATCTGAAATCGGGAATGTAGAGTTCATTTGGGGTAAATTCTTCCCTACTACTCTGCAGCTGCAGTGCTCAAAGTGCAAGAGAAACAGTATGATGGCTGGTTTCAGAGTAACAGCCGTGTTAGTCTGTATTCGCAAAAAGAAAAGGAGTACTTGTGGCACCTTAGAGACTAACCAATTTATTTGAGCATGAGCTTTCCTGAGCTACAGCTCACTTCATCGGATGCATACCGTGGAAACTGCAGCAGACTTTATATACACACAGAGATCATGAAAGAATACCTCCTCCCACCCCACTGTCCTGCTGTGCAGGGAGTCTGAAATCTCTCTCCCTCCATTAGACTGCTCCACAGGGCCTCCTTGTGTCCCAGTGCACAGTGGACTAGGGTGAAATTGGAGACGGAGGAGATCAGGGAAGAATCATGGGTCCAAAAATGCAACTGCTTTCCATTAAATACTAATAAAGTATTACCACTGGGTGGCTCTGGGTGATGGTATTGCAATACTGAGCCCTTCACAAACGGTTAGTGACTGAAAGCCAATACCATCTGATGGTATGGGGAATGAGCTGGTGGGTCTCTGTTCAGTTCCTGGTGCATGCATCCACATTCCAACTGGCCTTCATGTTGGCAGTCAAAGAGGCAAAGATTGACCACAATGGACACTGGTCCTTTCCTGGCTACAGGCACTCTATTCAAGGCACAGATGAGCGGGAGGGAAGGGCATGAAGGTTTCCCTATGTACTTGATTTGTGCTCTGAATTTCGAGGGCTTTCAATCCGGCATCTTTCACCAGCAATACAGTCTCATTCCAAATCAGCAGATTCCTTCCACCATGTGAGGTGTTATGTTCAAGATAAGACTACTGTTGGGGGCAGGGATTGCCGCAGGGAAATATATATCCAGTTTTGGGAAGAAGACAGAGGTCAGCTACCTGATGTACTGGTACCATTTCACCACATAGCAAAACAAAGAACAACACTGTTATCTGCCCTATATATAGCCGTAAACAAACTGCTGATGGTGCCTGTTACCAGGTAAAATGCTGAGGAGGAATAATATCTACAAATGAAGCAAGACTGAACTTATTTTATCCCAGGTGAAGGGAAATTGAGGATCCTAGTCATGCCCTTACTGATTGCATTTTCACCATTAAAACAGTTATTTTCCACAGTAAAGATAGGTACAAACAAAGACAAACCAACCAACTCAAAACTAACAAACTTCAAAATAACAGGAAAAAACCCTGCAGTATTGTTCCCTGAAAAACAGTTGTAGTTTATGCCCTAATGTTTGTTCCGCAAAGTGAATACTCGGCAGTTAGCTACCCTGGCCTTTAACCCTAGCCATGGGAGAGAACATCATAACCTACTTACACTCACAGACTGCATCATTTATGCAGCAGAGCTCCCACATGGGGACAAAAAGCTTATTTTGGTCACTGGCATTATTTGACATCTGTTTACCAAGCAGACTGCTGCAAGCATCTGTTCTTTTGCTGACGTAGATGCAGTGTTGTTCTGCATTTCAGTCTAGGAACTGAACAGTGTATTTACTTGAAGGAACACAAAAATATAACAGAAGACATTTTTCTGAGATGCATGGCAGTTACTCAGTGTGCTATTAAAACAGTTGCTGTGTTCCATCCCAGAGGCTGTTGGATTTGCAGTGGTGACTCTAATCTCTATGATTTCAGAGTAGCAGCCGTGTATCCGCAAAAAGAAAAGGAGGACTTGTGGCACCTTAGAGACTAACAAATTTATTTGAGCATAAGCTTTAGCTCACAAAAGCTTATGCTCAAATAAATTTGTTAGTCTCTAAGGTGCCACAAGTACTTCTAATCTGTATATAATTTACAAATTTTTGTACTTTTGGACTCCTTTGGAAGAGAGTCTTCATATACATGTAAGATTTTATTCCAATTCTTTATAGTACTATAATTTGACTACATTGCTTTGCTATCTGAGAGCCAGCAAGCCTCTATACAGAGAAAGGAATCCAACACATGCTTAGTTCCCATGCTACTGTTCCACAGGAGATGTCAGCATCTCTATTAAAGGTCTGGTGATGCTCAACACTTTCCCCTGCTTTTAAAACACCAGGCTGAGGGTCCCATGTCACAGCCACCAAAGACCTCTGCTAAGGAGGATTGGAAGAGGAGCCAGCCAAGGGTCCACTTTAACTGGTGAGAGGAGTCAATAAGCAACAGGAAGCACTGCCTATAACGTTCATGGGAGTTATGCAGAGAATATAGTGTGGCCCACCCTCAAAAGTCTAGAAGACAACCTTCCATTGGCTGAGCAAGAGAGGATTCAGAGTGGATTATTTAGGAGACCTTTTCCATCTCTAGTTTCTGCGATTAAAGGTCAGTTAGGAAAGTTAAAGGTTTAATAAGGCCCTTATTCCAGTTTGGGGAGTAATGGTTTGGTTCTCAGTTACAGATGTCAGCTGAACATAAGCACAATGTTTATTAGCAAAGTCCAACTTTCTCCATTCCAGTTTAACATAATCGTATTTGTTTCAGCTGAAACAGTGAAATCATTTAAACATTTAAAGACATGGAGTGACAGAAATTTGCAGCCCAGTAACACATTAAAAGTGTGCTCAGGGGAGAGCTTTTGTGGTTCTTTCTGATCCATATTCACTTGCACTTCTGTTTCTAAGCTATCATCATTAAGAAATAGTTGATATTCTTCTCTCTGGTTTAAATCCCAGAAAGGCATTTGCATTATCACCATAATAAACCTTTACACTGGGTACTGCATTGTCATTATTCTGCCTGGGAAAGTCACAAGGATTTCCCCTCCCCTAAATGTCCCATTTGTAGGGGATGGTTGTGAAATTCCATTATTTCCAAGAATTGCTGGCAAGCCAATGTTGTCTGTTCTTCTCAGTACTGCTTGTATTTTTCTTGTTCAGCTTTAAAAGCCAAACTTGGTTTGCAAAAATGTCTGGGTTTTTTAGTGCCAGAACTGAATAAAGACTGGTACAGTACAGAATTAGATGCTTTTATTATGCTGAAAAGCCATTAAATCATATTCAAGTTTGTAAAACAATGAGAGCATAAATTTGGAAATATAATATTCAGCCTTAAATCCTAAACTCAGAATTTCCTAAATATTTAAAATAGCCATTCTAAACTACACCACCTCTACCTGATGACTGTATTTCAAACCAAAGTGGATTTTTTTAAAATCAGAGACACCGGGGTTCTCAATAATCCTTATTTAGCAGAGTTAAGAGAATCCGTGAAGAAAGTGAGCCCAGTTCTCAAATGTGTATAATGTCTGCCAGAATTACTTGAGTAAACAGATATAAAGAACACAGATGTGTATTTACAGGGAGTTACAAAGAGAATACACTCCAAAGTCTGCAGTTAACTAGGGTTTGATGTCCAAGAAATCTGTAAACAAACGGTGATGTCTAGAAGAGGCTGAAAGACATCAGGCAATTCAAGACTTTGTATAGCATTGCTGATAGAAAAGTATGACAGAATGGGCCCCAGCCAAATGCAGTTCATAGTGCCAGATGCTGATCTCCATAATGCTGATGTAATTCCAGTGACAGCAATGGAGTTACCAGAAAATTACACTGGTGTGACAGAGATCAGAATCAGACCCTGTCCAAACAAATGGAATAAATCATATGGGATATAAGAAGCATCATTAGTAGATGTGTCAGGATAAAAATGAAAATCAAGAAGGTCCCTCTTCAAACACTTTTTGTGACCAAGGAGATTCAAATCTTACTGTTCCCCTCCTCCAAATACAGTAGAGCCTTCTAAGCTTCTGGATCACTTGTGACAGACAGCTCTAAAAATGGTTTTACAAACTCACTAGTGCTTGAGCTCCTATGGGTAAATATTTCCTTACGTTTGATATGTGAAAGCCATAATGTACAGAGTGATGTTTGAGGATTGGTTTCTGGGAAGAGGAAATTGACCATACACAATGTCAGCTGAGTTCATTCCTAAATGAAAACCATATTGGTCTGTCAACCATGATAATAAAAACCTGCTGACCTAGTTTCCTGCAGAATCAAATTCTTCGCCTTCCCTGCTCCCATTTCAAACCTAAATCAGATTTCATTCTTTACAGAAAGAAATTAACCCTTTGAGTATAAAGAAAAAAAACCTAGTGACGATACTTAGTATTTAAGTAGCAATTTCACACCTTTGAGATAATATAAAAACAATAACAAATTAATCTTCACAACACCCCAAAAGGTAGGAATTATCAGATGTGAAAACTGAAGCAAAGAGGGGCTGTCCAAGGTCACATGGCTTGGCAGAGCTGGGAAGAGAATCCAAGCTTTCTGGTTTTCAGCCCTGTGCTCTAACCATCTAGCAATGTTGCCTTTCCATATACTCTTTCTCTGCAAACATAAATTCTTCATTGATTCTAGTGGAAAAAACAACGGAGCTTCACTTTTCCAATATAGTTTAGTCAAACAGCTACAGAAAGGACCATTGTTCTTCCCAAGTTTTGTAATCCCAACTATCTGGCATGGGCTCACAAGATGAGAGCTTACTGTATTTGCTCCAACTGTTTAATTAAAGCGTTCACTTTTAATGGATTAAATTCCTTGGTGATACAACATTTCATATGCAGGGATGCCTGGGGGAGCTCTGGGATGGTCACAGAATGCACAAACAACGGATGTGTGGTGTCAAAACCCAGCCAAGAGAATACAGATGAGAAGTCTCGCTGTACAGGTCACTTCAGAGTCAGGCCTTGGATCATGCTGCAGCTTGGAACAAGGTGAACACGCACTCCAGTAAAAGACTAAGGCACTTTGGGAATGGAGATTCTGAAGCATGGTTTGATTCTGAAAGAGGCTAGGAACACCCTCCATTAGTGCATCTAGTCAAGCAGCCAGACAGGCTTTCAATCACCTGCTGAGACAGGTTTTCATTAAGGGAAAGAAAGGAGGAAACAACTCCTATGGTTAACCCTTATGTAGTTCTACAAAATAAATCCTGTACAGTGGAGTGGCCCGAGTGCAACCAGCAGATCAAATTTGAGTCATAGGGTTCCCTATTGCAGCTTTCAGCTGTCAGCTTCAGAACAAGCAGGCTTCCTGGTTCTGATGTACTTAAACACATTTTTGCTGTTAGTTTTTGTGTCTTTTGCTAGTTGCTCTTCAAATTCTTTTTTGGCCTGCCAAATTATACTTTTACACTTGACTTGCCAGAGTTTATGCTCCTTTCTATTTTCCTCAGAAGGATTTGACATCCAATTTTTGTTGTCTCCAAATAGCAGGCTATCAATCTGGTGTATATTCTTGTTTCATAAAACAGAGGCCCCCAAACTTTGCTTAGAAGACGTTTCTCTTGGCAGTTTGCCAGTAGCCCAAGGGTAGCACCTGACAATCAGTGGGGCCACTGGACGACTGAGGTACTAAAGGACCTCAAGGAAGACAAGGCCACTGCAGAATAACTAAATGAATTCTTTGCATCAGTCTTTACTATAGACGATGTGAGGGAGATTCCCACTTCTGAGCCATTCATTTTACATGACAAATCTGAAGAACTGTCCCAGACTGAGGTATAAATTGAGGAAGTTATGTAACAAATTGATAAATTAAACAGTAATGAGTCACTAGCGCCAGTTGGTATTCACTCAAGAGTTCTGAAGAAACTCAAATATGAATTGCAGAACTACTAACTGTGGTATGTAACCTATCACTTAAATTAGCCTCTGTACCAGATGCCTGGAGGAAAACTAACATATTTTTAAAAAAGGCTTTAGAGGCAATCCTTGCAATTACAGGCCAGTGAGCCTAACTTCAGTACCAGGCAAACTGGTTGAAAGCATAACAAAGAACAGAATTATCAGACATACAGATGAACACAATATGTTAGTAGTCATTGGATGTTTAACATCGTGAATGCCAGTGAAAATGAGGTAAGATCACAGGGTAAAATAGGGAAAGAACAAGTTAAAAATTATTTAGACAAGTCAGATGTCTTCAAGTCACCAGGGCCTCATGGAAGACAGGAGAGATTCCAGAGGACTGGAAAAGGGCACATATAGTGCCCATCTATAAACAGGGAAATAAGGACAATCCCGGGAATTACAGAGCAGTTAGCTTAACTTCAGTACCCGGAAACATAATGGAGCAAGCAATTTGGGAACACCTAGAAGATAATAAGGGGATAAGTAAAAATCAGTATGAATTTGTCAAAAACAAATAATTTCAAACCAACCTAATAACTTTCTTTGACAGGGTAACAAGCCTTGTGGATGGGGGGAAGCAGTAGATGTGGTATATCTTCACTTTAGTAAAGCTTTTGATACTGTCTTGCATACTCATAAACAAACTAGGGAAATACAATCTAGATGGAGCTACTACAAAATGGGTGCATAACTGGTTCGAAAACTGTTCCCAGAGAGTAGTTATCAGTGGTTCACAGTCAAGATGGGAGGGCATACTGAGTGGGGTCCCATGGGGATCAGTTTTGCATCTGGTTCTGTTCAATATCTTCATCAATGATTTTGAAAATGACATAGAGAGTATACTTATAAAGTTTGCAGATGATACCAAGCTGGGAGGGGTTGCAAGTTCTTTAGAGGATAGGATTATAATTCAAAATGATCTGGACAAAGTGGAGAAATGGTCTGAAGTAAATAGGATGAAATTCAATAAGGACAAATGCAAAGTCCTCCACTTAAGAAGGAACAATCAGTTTCACACATACAAAATGGGAAATAACTGCCAAGGAAGGAGTATTGCGGAAAGGGATCTGGTGGTCATAGTGTATAATAAGCTAGATATAAGTCAACAGTGTCACACTGTTGCAAAAAAAAAGCAAACATCTTTCTGGGATGTATTAACAGGAGTGTTGTAAACAAGACACAAGAAGTAATTCTTCCATTCTACTCTATGCTGATTAGGCCTCAACTGGAGTATTGTGTCCAGTTATGGGTGCCACATTTCAGGAAAGCTGAGGACAAAATGGAGAAAGTCCAGAGAAAAGCAACAGAAATGATTAAAGGTCTAGAAAACATGACCTATGAGGCAAGATTGAAAAAATTTGGTTTGTTTAGTCTGGAGAAGAGAAGACTGACAGGGGACATGATAACAGTTTTCAAGTACATAGAAGGTTGTTACAAAGAGGAGGGAGAAAAATTGTTCTTCTTAATGTCTGAGGATAGAGCAAGAAGCAATGGGCTTAAATTGCAGCAAGGGAGGTTTAGGTTGGACATTAGGAAAAACTTCCTAACTGTCAGGGTGGTTAAGCACTGGACTAAATTGCCTAGGGAGGTTGTTGAATCTCCATCATTAGAGATTTTTAAGAGCAGGTTAGACCATCACCTGTCAAGGATGGTCTGGACAATACTTAGTCCTGCCATGAGTGCAGCGGAGTGGACTAGATGACCTCTCGAGGTCTCTTACAGTCCTACGGTTCTATGTTGGGGAAGAGCCAACATGGCTTTTTAAAGGGAAATCATGCCTCATCAATCCATTAGAATTATTTGAGGGTGTCAACAACCATGTGGACAATGGTGATCCAGTTAATCTGGTGTACTTGGACTTTCAGAAAGCCTTTTACAAGATCACACACCAAAAGCTTTAAGCAAAGTAAGCTGTCATGGGATAAGAGGGATCAGTAACTGGTTAAAAGATAGAAACACAAAGGGTAGGAATAAAATGGTCAGTTTTCACAATGGAGACTGGTAATTAACGGAGCCACAAAGGATCTGTAATAGGACCTGTGCTGTTCAACATATTCATAAAACATCTGGAAAAGCAGGTGAACAGCAAGGTGGCAAAATTTGCAGATGCTACAAAATTACTCCAGATAGTTACATCTAAAGCTGACTGCAGAGTTTCAAAGGGATCTCATAAAATTGGGTGACTGTGCAAGAAAATGGCAGATGAAAGTCAAAGTTGATAAGTGCAAAGTAATGCACACTGGAAAGCATAATCCTGGTGTCTTTAAACCTCTGACTGCCAGAAGCTGGGACTGGACGACAGGGGATGGAGCAGTCAAGAATGCTTCTGTTCATTCCCTTGGATGCACCTGGCACTGGCCACTGTCAGAGGACAGTATACTAGGCTAGATGGACCACTGGCCTGCCCTAGTAAGGCCATTCTTGTGTTCTTATGATACCCCTCTGTCCTCACTTTTTGAGTTGACATGAGAAAGATGTTAAGACAGGACAGTGGGGTGGGAGGAGGTATTGTTTTATGATCTCTGTGTGTTAAGACAGGACAGTGGGGTGGGAGGAAGTATTGTTTTATGATCTCTGTGTGTATATAAAGTCTGCTGCAGTTTCCACGGTATGCATCCGATGAAGTGAGCTGTAGTTCACGAAAGCTCATGCTCAAATAAATTGGTTAGTCTCTAAGGTGCCACAAGTACTCCTTTTCTTTTTGTTAAGAGAGTACTGGCTCGGAAGAGACCAGTTAAAACCCAGCAACTAGCATTGGTTCTTTCTGTTAACTTGAAAGTGATGAATGGGAAATCTAGAGACTATGTACCTGTTTCAATGAGAGACATAGTTCAGTCTATTCCAGGGTTGCAGCATTTTACATAGGTAAACCCCCTAAAGGTTCCTGAAGAAACAAGAGCCTAAGTTCTCCAAAGCCTCATTATTAACATTGGCTAGAATCTGAAAAGTGACTACAGAAAAAGGGCATCTTCTCACTCAACCCATCTACTTCCTGTGGGGCTTTGAGTTGTATCTGCTCATGTTATTGACAGAAAAAAGTTTTATTCCTATTGCCTTTCAGGGGAAGAACAGGCTGGATTCAATTCTGGCTCACACATCAACTATGTTAGCCAAATCCCAACTGCAGAACCTTTATTCCTGGTAAGGATGTTGGGGGCAGAAAGACACAGCTGGATTTTCAGATCCCAGACTGTCTGCAGTGCTGGCAGTTAGACAAACCAATGTTTGAGTTGTATGTAAACAGAGACAATTGGAACAGGAAGGTCATTATGAGAAAATTCATTTTATGCAATGTCCATTGTATAGTCACTTTTCCAACTCTATCTACACTAACATTTCTAAAGCAAGACTTTGTCTCCTCTAGTTGACTGCTAGAATCCCAAATCTTTGTCCCATTGAAGTCAATGGCAAAACTCCCACTGACTTCAACTGGACCAGGAAGTGCCTTAAGGAAAGAAATACAGGTCTGAGATAAGCTTTGTGCAAGATTCTCCAGATCAGAGAGGGCTACTATAAGAAACAGTTAGGCCCCATGTAGGTCAAGAGGTAGGCTTTGTAAAGATAAGGTTTAATAAAACTCAGGATCAACAGAAACATTGCTACTAAAATCCCAAAGAAAAAAGTTTCTGCCGTGGCTCCAGTCTGAACCCTGAATTTGTACTGCTGCATGAGACCCTGGTCTAATTCTCTGATCCCAGATGAGTGAAATGTACACAGTCAACCATTTTTAAAATACGATTTTTAACCCAACATTGTCTCTTTAAATAAAAGAATTGGAAAAGTCCCCGATTAAATGCTTTGCAACTTTTTCAGGGTGATGGGAAGCTCTAAGGAATTTCCTCCATTCCCCCTACCCTTTACTCCCCCTCTCAAAGGCCCCAGGGTTGAGGAGACCCTCCTTCTGGAGCTCATCATCTCTGCTCCTTTACTCAGCTGGAGAGGGGTTTACTTGAGAATATTGCAATGTGCGTCCACCCACTCCTCAGGGGCACTATGGCCAACTCAGGAGATGCTTTGTGTTTTTAATGGGAATTTTGAAAATAAATTGAAGAAAGTTGGGATGATGTTGCTGGCACTTGGCCACACAGTGGGTTGCGTGGTTTAAAGCAGCTCTACTGTCTTCAACATCATGCTGCATACTTGAAAACAGATAATCTTTAGCCATTAACTGGCCTAATAAGAGCTTCACTCCCAAGGCTCTTCTCCGAAGGTTATTCTATAAACAGTAAAATCTCTAATGACTCTCTCGTATCTACCAAAGTTAGACAACGATAAATAGGCACTATAAGAAGAGATTTGTTTCAATGTCATGAAGAACATAGCATTAATAATAAAGGCTTCTGGGCAGAGCTATATACTTCTAGACTCCCAGAGTCTATGTGGCAGCACAGAGATAATCTCCACAATTTCCCGAACAAACAAATGAACACATACATTAACTAGAAGGAAGGGCCAAATCCTCTAAGAATTCTGACCCTTGAGCACCATGGGAATGGAGGCAGCTCAGCACCTCACTGGATTGAACTGGGGGTGTGAATAACTGCACATTGCATAAAGTCAGCCCTGTTTGCAACACGGTAGCTGCTCGACACAGTAAACATGCAGTTCAGTCGTGCAGTGTTGATGCAACTGGACTGTGCTATAGCCCTGGACCTTGCAATTGCTCATTTCATAATGTAATTGGGACCTTATTAAAACAGAGCTGATAAGATGCAAGGGAACTACATGGCTCCTGGTGAACAAGGAGTTAACTCAAACTCTTTGCACAAGCACTGGAATAGGACAATAAGAGTGGCTATTGAAGAGAAAGATAGGTATCTATGTCTTTTTCCCCTCACTGGGTAAGTTTTCTAGCCAAGGGGCTTACAGGGCTGGGTTGAATCCCAGGCTAGGGAATTTTCTGTTTACTCTTTCTGCTTATGCTAATGCATTGTGATTGCCTGTTATAAATGTTATTCCCTTAAGAAAAGATCTTGCTGACTGGGACCATTTTATGTTCTCTGTTGAATCATCCCAACACCAAGGTAGGTGTGCTGTCACTTCAGGTAGATGCTAACAGGAGTCTCTAGCAGAGATGTTTGCAAACATTGCAGCATATACTGTAAATGTAGCAAATCTTCCAAGTGTGGAAGGGAAGCACTTTTCATTCTGCAGCTGTCATTCCTTGTGTTCGTAGTTGGGGACTGTTGGCAAAACATGCTTTACTGTTTCACAACATAACTGGGAAAATAAATAGGTTGTTACAATGAGTCAAGTTTAAAAGGAGACTCTTGGGTATAATTGTTGAAAACAACTTTAATCTGACGACTGTCCATCTCAAGTAATTTGGTGCTTCCCAATTAACTCTTAATTGGGCCAATTGTAGAAGTTCTATAGGGCTGGATGGAGATAAACAATTTCAGTAATATTTTGAATACGCTGGATGAAATAGAAAGGAGTGGAGCTGAGGATAATTTTAGATACAGGACAGATGGTGCACTAGGAACACAGGGGAGGCAGTGTGTTCAGCTTAGCATGAGGAACACCTTGTGTTGCCCTCCAGCGAACGATGTGCTGACAATTAGGACCGCTATCTACCCCCACCAGACAGAGGCAGTATTGCCACAACACAGGGCATTGGAGAGAGCAGTGCTGGAGGAAGCAAAGAGGCAGAGAAGAGTGAGACAATGTAGAACTGATCAATGAAATTGTTTTTAATTGTTCACTTTATTAATATAACTTCATAAGTAAAGTTTTATGAATGAAACTACATTCATTCATAAAACCAGGTATCTCAATAACTGTCTAATTGAGTTTCACTTTCAATCCAATTGCTGCTTAAATCACTGAAACTTACACTGTTTCAACATTGTAACTTCTGCTCACTGTTTTCCATTCCTTACACTTGTCCATATTGTAACTCAAACTCCATTTTAACTTGTCCCTAACTCCATTTTAAAATGCTAACTCCATTTTGTAAACCCTGCTGCAATCTTCATTTTGCAAAACCCTGATGTAATCTTATTAGTGTAGTTTAGATGTGTGAATGAGGTATGTATGGATGATGGAATCAACCTCCAGCCCCACCCGTCCTGATGAAATAAAGTGTAAACACCAAGGACTGAAGATGCAGACAACAGCCCTGACAAAGCAAGAAGAGTCCACCCTCAAAAGAAAAGAACAGAAGTACAATTGAAGAAACATCAAAGCCAGGTCCCAGGTTGAAAGTCATGTCTACAATTGACGGGTGACCAATCACCCCGAACCCAGAGGCAGCGTGACACAGCAAGACCTATAGACTCTGGATTCAGACTAAAGCCTACAAAAAGGATGGGTGAGATGGAAGACTTTGGAGGGTAACACTCTGCTGCCAACATGGAAGGGCATCGGTGCATGCCCAACAGAGACCCAGCCCTTCCTTGTGCCCAGCTTTCCTGGCCAGTTAGCCGCCACAAGCCACGAACCCAAGCCACGAACTCAAGCTACATTCAGGACTGGTAACTATCTAGCAGCTGCAGAACATTTGATGCGTGCGTGTGTGTGTGTACATAGGTATTAGATATTAGTTATTGGTCGTAAATCAAATTGTGTTATAATAAACGTGACATCTTGTCTTGTCCCCTGAAACGATCCTGTGTAGTTCTATCTGCATAACAGGATCCCAGAGAACATCCTGAACACTACTCAGAAGTGAGGTACTTCTATGATGAGCGATAAAACAGGAGTCCTGACCATTAAACATCCCATGGCAGGTTCTGCAAGAGTTGGGATGTTGTGTCCTGACCAAATTCCCACAAGGGCATCTCTACCCTGCTTCCCTAAATTCCCCCTGCGGCTTCAGTTGGATACAGTCTTCTTCCTCATTTCCTGTCCAAAACAGAGGAAGAAATGGGGCATAATACCTGGATCTTAAGGACCAAGTGGACAGAGAAAACAATACAGAGACCGTGAATGGCCACAGAAAGATCTACATACCGATGAGAGTTTTTAAAGGAATCTGGCTCCTTGGAGTAATGGGGCTACATAAATGTAAATATTTTAGTGTTATTTATTTTAATTATTGCTGGATTTCTAATCATCCTGCTGGACTTTTTAAACATGCTATGGAGCCATTCCACAGGCATGGTTATATTCAGCCCCATCTTTTCTGCAAAGTAGCAACAGCGTGTTGCACTGGTAAATGGAAAAGCAAGAGCCAGTTTAGGAGACAGATGTGGGATTGCAAACCCAATGGGGTTCGATATATGACAGAGGTGATTGTGTCAATCTCAGAGGGAAAGGGAGCCAGTTATCCCATGTAACACTATGCTGCTAGAAAACAGTGGTATCAGGCAGCCCTGATGGGGACAGGCAGATTCAATAAAAGCAACTACCTTCATAGAAAAAGTAGAGCACCAATAGCTCCGAGAAACCACAAGCATTTTCAGCTCTGGGCTATAATTGCATTTTAATCAACATCAAGGAGAGTACAGAGGAGCACATGAACCTTTGGCCTTAATAATTCTGTATGAAGTTATCCAACTCAACAGGAATTATTACCACCACCAACAGCTAAGAAAACATGTAAGGTTTGCTTCCCAAAGCAGTTCTGGTTTTGTAAGTGAATGTGGTCATAAAATGGAATGGTATATATGGCCTTTAAGAGTTACACCAGTTCTATGCCACAGGAATACCTTTCCTTATGATTTACTACTTTCCATTTATGAACAAATATGCTTTACACTCAGATTATCTCCATGACAAAGGCCAGGCCACCTCCTTTTGCATCTCAGCCTGTCTGTGGCTACCTTTGGAAGAATAATAATGTATTTCAAAGTACTTAACAAACATTAATTAAGCCACACATCCAACACCCCCCATGCCTCCTGCGAGGCAGATAAGTAAACATGAGTTCCATTTCACAGATGAAAATACTGAGGGACAGAAAGGACAAGTGACTTATAGCCCACCTTAATTGATTAGTCTTGTTAGAGTTGGTATAGCAACCCCCATTTTTTCATGTTCTCTGTATATATATATATATCTTCCTACTGCATTTTCCGCTGCATGCATCTGATGAAGTGGGTTTTAGCCCATGAAAGCTTACGCCCAAATAAATTTATTAGTTTCTAAGGTGCCACAAGTACTCCTCGTTCTTTTTGCTGATACAGACTAACATGGCTACCACTCTGAAACCAGCAAATCAGTGGCACAGCTGGGAATAGAGCATGGGAATCCTCACTCTTGGCCCTGCTTCTCTGAGCACTGGACAATGCTGCAAGTTCGGACTGGAATACTTGGTCTTACTGATGTGTTACTGTACCAAGCAGGGGCTATTTTCACTGTGACAATGTAGAATTTAAATTTAGCACATCATTTTTCATAGCATTTCTCACTGTCACTTTGCAGCCTTCACAGTGTCCATGTGGACAACTTACTGGCATCATCAAAAAAGTCTGCCGTGGCTATATTCAGTGGAGGAGGACAGCAGTTGAAACCCTGAGTAGTCTATTGGAAATCAGCAAAACCAAAAAGACACTCCTCTCCTCAGGGGCACAGTTGATTAAGTTAACAAAACAGAGGATCCTGTTAGGTCCTGGGAAGTTCATTTGTTTGTGTCACAGAAAGATGAAAACAGAGAATGACAGGCAGAGCTCGGACCTGTTTTCTACATATCTTTAAAGCACATAGAATACTTGTGGGGAGATCAAAATCAACAATAGTTACAAAATCTCAAGGCTTTAACAGTTACCACAATAAACAATGAGGGGGTCTGTGTGTGATTTCTATCGCTATCTTAAAAACAGGAAGTTAGTGGATTTTCCTGCCCCATGCCCTCTGCCCTGAAGGCAAAGGCCAACTTTATTAGATTTCTAAAGCACATTTGTTAGGTTTTCTTAATATTGCCTTACCAGGGCTGACTACCTTGATTCAACTCAATTATTATTAACCCTACATGGGCCGGGGGAGGAGGGAGGGACTATGGACTAGTTGTCTAACAGATTTTTCCATCGCAACTTTCTACATTGATTATTTAATATTTTGTTTCAGTGTTTAGCAGTTTTTACCAGTACTTTGCTAAAATAATCTTGAGCATTAACAAGCTGAAGTCATAGAAGTAAAAAATGTGGTTCTTTGCATTTGTTCTGATTGGGTTTCTACAAACTCCCTTTGTCTTTTATTAACTCTCCTCCACTTCCCCCCTGCTTTTAGTCAGATCTTTTGGCCTCTTTGGCTAGCTTACTCGCTCTATATTAAGCCCTGCTGTGACTCTACAGAAACAGGGTCTGACAAGGTCTGTGTTTACATCTGAAGTGGGGTTCTCACATATTTTGAAAAGCCCCGACTGATAAATGAGAGCTCATCGCTCCCAGGGGGTGATGTGGGGGACGTATCCCTTTAACACTGAAAGGGTGGCTACCCCTTTTGCCACAGCCCCTTCTCTTTTGTGAAAAATCAAGGAAATTAATGATGCTGGAAAGCTGAGAAAGGAGATGGGCTCACAAGAGCCCCAGTGAAGTCAAAGGGGCAGGTTTCTATTCTGGGAAAAACATCAAACTTATGATAAAATGGTTAAATAAAACTTACTAAAACAAAGCCATTGCACTGGAAAGTAATAAAGAAAGTGGGCAAAGGACAGCTTCCTAACCCCAAAAAGAGCTTAAAAAAACCCAACTATCAATAGGACCAAGATTTTCAAAACTAGGAGACTGAAGTTAGGCACCTAAATAAATGGCCTGATTTTCAAAAGTGCTGCCAGTGATTTCAGCAGGTGCTGTATGCCCAGCACTTTTGAAAACCAGGCCATTTATTTAGAAGCCTAAATAAGGATTTAGGAGAATAATTTTAGGCATCGATTTTTGAAACTCTTGGCCTAGATCCTTTAATGATACAGACAAATCAGTTTTTTTTTTAAACCACACATTATTACAATGCCTCCCCAAAACAAAACTGAATACAAATTTCAAGAGTCCTACACCACATTTAAGTGAAACCTGTCTGAAGCGATCACATAAGGTCTCAACAAATCACTTGCTTAACAAAGGCTGTTTTCTAATAAAGGTGAAACAAAACTGTACTTAGCTGAATGGGGTTATTATGAAATAGTCTCAAACCAGGAGGTTGCTTACTTTATAATACACTGAATTTCTACAGCACCTTTCACCTGAGGATCTCTAATCCTTACTACAAATATCCTTATTAATTAAAGAAATATTTACAAATATTAAAGAAGCTTCTCAGCACTATTGTGAGGTAAATAATGGATATAGAAAACACTTAATTCCTCCCGGAAATATGCAGCCATTGGAACTGATGCAATTCTAGGGCCCAATTCTTCTATCACTTAGTAGCAAAAATCCCATTGACTTTAATAGTGCATGGTCAGGATGGCAACATTGAAGGTGGAAGATAGCCTAAACTGAACTGCGCTCCTGGAGAGTACCCCATTGCAGGGACTCTGAAACTTGATTGCACCGCGACCCGCTTCCGACAACAAAAATTATTACATGACCCTAGGAGTGGGGACAGAAGCCTGAGCCCGCCCAAGCCCCACGGCCCAGGATGGGAGGCCAAAGCCAAAGCCCAAGCTCCACCGCCCCATGGAGGGGGCCCAAAACCAAAACCCAAGAGCTTCAGCCCCAGGAAGGGGGCCTGTAACCTGACCCCAGCCACCCAAGGCTGAAGCCCTCAGGCTTCAACCCCAGGTGGTATGGCTCGGGGTTCAGCTTCAGCCCTTGGCCATAGCAAATCTAAGTCAGACCTGGCGACCCCACTAAATACGGGTTGCAACCACTTTGGGGTCCTGACCCACAGTTTGAGAACTGCTGGGTTAGAGGGAGTGGTTTAGCAGTCTATCCACCCAGTATTCAGGGCTGATCCTGCCAGGTACAGAGCACTGTCAATTCCTACTGCCCTTAATGTGTTGAAAGCAATGCAAACTAGAGTCCAAGGAAAGAGGGTCTCATGTTGCTCTCTAGTGACTCCTTTTGCCCAATTTAAGGTATAAGTTGGTAAACTGAAGAGAGAGCAATGTGCTGTCTTCCCTGGTCAGATCATGGGGTCAGAAAAAAGGAAATGGCAGAGGAAATTGAGGAGACCCTTCCCACCCTCCCCAAAAAATCACAAACACACCCAGTGAGAAAGCCTTAGGTTTGAGAAGGAGCAAGGAAAGAGCTGGCATGAAATTTTGGCTCACTGAAATCAAATGGGAGTTTTTCATGTGGGACTTCAATGGGGCCAGGATTTCACCCCTGTTCTTTTCCACTGGCATGCTTTATTGTTCATCTCTTAGGCAGATCCTGTTAACTCACAGTAATTAATCATATTTATATTGTGTGTGTCTCCAGCACTGGTTCATTAGGCACATTAGAGCAATTCAAATCAATAAGGCCATCTACAACTGAGATAAACACAATAAAACTAAATTGGTAGAGTCTGACACATTATTATTTACATGCATTACTTTTGGATAAAAATTTTCAAATCCTAATCCAAAGGTTCACATTTTCAGTTACATAAGCTTATCCTCTGAGCACTTTTTAGATTCTTCTGATCATCACAAATCTGACACACACACTGTTTACTTCAGGATATATTTTCCCCATGACCCTACAGAGTCGCTTCCTTCCACCAAATCTCCAAAAAAGAGGAGCTCGTTAGAAATGAAACAGGAGGAAGTGCAGTAAAATGTGTTCACCTTGGTAGGGAAAAAAAAAAAACAAAAAACAGATCCAACAACAATGAACCATTACATGAAAAATGAGTTTGAGCCTCTCAGCAACCTGATCTCAAACCTGGAGAAACCTTGTGATTTGCCTGGGCAAATGTGCTGCACTGTTTAATCAGAACCCTTTTTGGACTGGAGAGGAATAGTAAAAAATAAGTAAGAAATGGAATTTCCATGGAAACTTGGAAGCAGGTCTCGTGTTATTTGCAGTACAAGCGTTTGTACTTTAAGTGGAATGTCTTCTAGTTTACACAAATCCCAGCTATTATTTTCTTCGCAGCGCAAGTTTGGGCCAAACATTGTTACATTAAAGCGGTGCCAGTCGATTGTATCTTCTGTCCAGCACGACTGTCTGAATAAAGTTAGAGGCTTGGTATTTTTTTTGCCAGAAGCCAACAAAACTTCCCTTAGCAAAAGGAGAAGATTTGGAATTATTTTTTGCTAATCCTCAACAGAAGGTGAAAGCAACCTAGAAAATGTCTCCTGTTTACATCTGACACCGCAGACTGGCAGTCAGCCAGAGCCTTGGCAGATGTGCCCTGCATTAATGGGAACTTAACTAGTTACTCATATTAGGTCAATTACATGCTAATACTTTCCATATACCATGAGGTGAGGCACACATTGTTGCAATCTCAGGACCTATATTTACAGGTAAATTAGTTGAGTGAATGTATCAAAACTGTTATATTTCATGAGCTTTAAAAGATGCCCTTTGTCATCCTAAAATTATGCCTGACAGGTTAGAGCTTTAGCTTTCTTTATTGCTAGCCACAGTCTTGTGGTCAGTGAACTGCATACTTATCACAAAATTGAGGTTTGTGCTGCCGGTGTTTTTATGATTCTTTGGGGAAATCTTTAGCTTTGTTGAAATAACAGCTACTGCACCAAAGTCAGACATTGATCTTTACTTATGGCTTTGAAATATCCCATTCTAGTTCACTGTTCTTACTGTACCAAGGGCAGATATAGAACTTGTGATCCTGGATCTACTCCACCTTCAGCAGTATTTTAGTAATATATAAGAGATACACATATAAAAAAATTAAATCAGGGGAACAGCATTCTCTTCAGTGGTGTTTTGGTTTTCTAAATGAGAATTCTCCTCCCAAGAAAGAAATCACCCAGGAAATACTTTGCAATCATCTTAGGAAATCATAATTAATAAATGTGACTGGGCTACCTGATAATATATTCCTGGTTTCTATTACATCACCTCAGGCTGTTTTACCTGTCAGCCTGAACTTAGACATAAAGGCCTTGAATTCAGAGAGAAGGACTGATCTACAATCCATTTAACTGGTGCTGTTCCAGTCTGCTACAGAGGTAGGAGGTGTGGGGCGGGAGGCAGGCGTGCCTGTGATTAGCACCAGTTCATACGGATTGATCGAGATTTACTTGTGAACAAGCCGATTACAAGACCATCCCAGTTCACATCACCACATTAACATCTCCGTTCAGTGCCTGAAAGCAGGGATGGTGCAGTCTGACAATATCTGGGAAAGCTAAATTGCACTGAAGCGCTCACGTCTAAAAGCTTTTCTCAGTATAGCAGAGGCTCATTAGAGCCACAAGCTCAAAAACCAGAAGCCCAATAAACAGAACACCCCAAATCTATTATTTTTACATAATCTCATGATTTTAAAGCCAATCTCATGATTTTTGGCAAGCCAGTTTCATGGTTTGGAAACATTTGCGGTTGGCAATACTGCCGAATGATCACTTGGCTTGATAATGGGGTTGTATTGGTCTTCCAAATACTGCAGTCTAAAGAGACACCCCTTGGAAGCAGTAAGGCCTTAGTAATTGTGTAGCATTTTCTATAGTTGCATTCTACCATTCAGCTAGTAACAAACTTCCACATTATGAAAATTAGCTCAGTGGTTCAAGATCATTTGGTAACCCTCCTCCATCTTGGGAGGACAATCTCTCTGAGTAATGACTCCCTATGTATACTCAGCACATTAACAGGAACCCCAGGCACAGAAATTGCCTATAGAGTATTGATGAGAAGAGAACTGACATCTCAATGGGATTAGAAAATTTGTAATTTGAATTTGCTCTTTGCGATATATGGGTAGGTCTGTCTGTCTGAAGGCTCATGAAATAGAGCTGCCATTACATGATTTAAAGTGGATCATTCCCTTGGAAATTAATCAAAGCAATTTAGACTTTAAGCTGAGTCTGGCATGGGACACTCGAACACACTGGAGGAACGAAAGCTCTTTTGGCAAAAATCAGGATCTCTTTCGTTGATTATATGAGAGCTAAACAATTTGTGAGCCAGCTCTGTCCACTTCCGTAGATATTTCCAGCACCTGATGTGCCTGCCATTTTAGACACATCATGGCAGCAGAAATGTTAGCTGAGTTTGTTTGTGTTAAAATGATTAGCTGTTACACTTTCTACCAAAGTCATAATTACACTCTCCTGACTCAGATCGCAGACTTTCAGAGAGTCATTTCAGTTTATTTTAATGTTAGGATCACAACATAAATGAGACAAAACCTGTGATCTTTCATCTCTATAATTACTCTATTGTTGTAATATGCAAGGCCTGATTAAAATGTACCAAATATCTATGTGGGCTACAGGAACAATTCAAATATTGTTTACATTATAATTCATATTATTAGGGCTGTCAAGCAATTAAAAAATGAATCACGATTAATCGCACTGTTAAACAATATGATTTACTTAAATATTTTATGATGTTTTCCACATTTTCAAATATATTGATTTCAGTTACAACAAGAATATAAAGTGTACACTGCTCACTTTATATTAATATTTTTATTACAAATATTTGCACTGTAAAAAACAAAAGGAAGTATTTTTCAATTCACCTAATACAATACTGTAGTCCAATCTCTTAATTGTGAAAGTTGAACTTAAAAATGTAGAATTATGTTAAAAAAATAACTGCATTCAAAAATAAAACAATGTAAAACTTTAGAGCCTACAAGTCCACTTAGTCCTATTTCTTGTTCAGCCAATCGCTCAGACAAACAAGTTTGTTTACATTTGCAGGAGATAATGCTGCCCGCTTCTTGTTCACAATGTCACCTGAAAGTGAGAACAGGCGTTCGCATGGTACTGTTGCAGCTGGCATTGCAAGACATTTACATGCCAGATGCACTAAAGATTCATATGTCCCTTCACGCTTCATTCACCATTCCAGAGGACATGCATCTATGCTGATGACAGGTTCTGCTTGATAATAATCCAAAGCAGTGCAGACTGACGCATGTTCATTTTCATCATCTGAGTCAGATGCCACCAGCAGAAGGTTGATTTTCCTTTTCGGTGGTTCGGTTTCTGTAGTTTCTGCATCGGAATGTTGCTCTTTTAAGACTTCTGAAAGCATGCTCCACACCTCATCCCTCTCAGATTTGTGCTGAGTCATCATCCGAGACTACTATAATATGAAATATATTGCAGAATGTGGGGAAAACAGAGCTGGAGATACACAGTTCTCCCCCAAGGAGTGGAGTTACAAATGTAATTAACACATGATTTTTTTAACGAGCGTCATCAGCATGGAGACGTCCTCTGGAATGGTGCCCGAAGCATGAAGGGTCATACGAATGTTTAGCATATCTGGCACGTAAATACCTTGAAATCCTGTCTACAAAAATCCCATGCGAACGCTTGTTCTCACTTTCTGGTGACATTGTAAATAAGAAGTGGGCAGCATTATCTCCCGTCAACGTAAATAAACTTGTTTGTCTTAGCGATTGGCTGAACAAGAAGTAGGACTGAGTGACTTGTAGGATCTAAAGTTTTGCACTGTTTTGTTTCTGAGTGAAGTTATGTAAAAAAAAAATTACATTTGAAAGTTGCATTTTCATGATAAAGAGATTGCGCTACAGTACTTCTATGAGATGAATTGAAAAATACTATTTCTTTTGTTTATCATTTTTACAGTGCAAATATTTGTAATCAAAAACAATAATATAAAGTGAGCAGTGTATTTGTATTCTGTGTTGTAACTGAAATCAATATATCTGAAAATGTAGAAATGTAGAAAAATATCCAAAAATATTTAATAAATTTCAATTGGTATTCTATTGTTTAACAGTGCGATTAAAACTACGATTAATCAAGATTCATTTTTGCGTTAATCATGTGAGTTAACTGCGATTAATCAACAGCCCTACATATTATTAATAAAATGATTTTTTATTTACACGTTTTTGTTCCACTCTCCAAATGTCATTTTCCTCGGTTGTGGAAATTGAGTTTAAATTGCAAAAATTAACTTGGAAATCCTGGAGTCTGAACCCTGTGCAGCTCAGGAGGTGAAGCCTGGTTGGGGTGTGGGGCAAAGTTAGCTTTTAGCCATCTTTATGTCCTCTAAGGCAGATTCTCAGCTGGTGTAAATTGTTGGAGTTAGGACAATTTACACCAGCTGAGGATCTGCCCCCCTGAATTCTCTACCTGGCCCGTAGTGCCCAGCACAACTAATTAACAGCCCCAACAACTGCTCTAAGTTATGAAAAAACAACGAGTACTTGTGGCACCTTAGAGACTAACAAATTTATTTGACCATAAGCTTTCGTTAGTCTCTAAGGTACACAAGTACTCCTCGTTGTTTTTGCTGATACAGACTAACACGGCTACCACTCTGAAACCTGTCACCATCTAAGTTATGAGTGTCTTGAACGGGCGGTCTGTTGGCTGTTCCCTCTCCTGGGCATGCTGCTACGTCAGGGCGATTCCCCAGCGAGGAGACTCTTCATGCTGGAATGTGGCCAACAATTAGGGCCACTAGTTGTATACTGGATTTAGGCTGTTTTTAACTGAGGAAGCATGTACAGTAATTGCCTTAAGTGCCCACCCAAAAATCAATAGAAAGCAGTTGCTTAGTAGAGATGTTTTTTAAACGCTGAACAAACACTGTCCTGGAATCCCGGGGCTACTTTAAAGGATTCCTTAAGATCAGAGGGTTGCCTAATGAGAGGTTGGGTCCTTGGTATAAGTTCCACTCTAGGCTGATTGAGTGATGCTTAGGTTTTCTGTGAGTATGTAAAAAGAAAGTGTCATGTATGGTTTTATATGCAACCCCAGCCAAGTGAGAACACTGAGCATGTCAATCAACTTTACACTTCAAATATGCTTCCCTTCTGTATACTGAAAATTCTACTAACTCAATTTTAGATTAAGCAAAGAAAGAGGAAATAGCATGACTCAGCTTCATGCTACAATGGCTGGAGCAGATCCAGACCTAGCAATCCTTTGGGTTTTCCTTTTCCTTACCAAAATACAAAGTTGCACTTGGGTAATGTAAAGCATGCAGTGTTTGGGTAAGGAACGCAAAATAGTCAGTGTGCCTGCCCTGGTCCTTTAGTCAAGCAGGAGCTATTTACATTTATGGGAAATTCTCTGCTGCAGAATTAGGGAGAAAGCACAAAATACAGAAGGGCTCAGAATTTACCCACTGACAAACTGCCAAAGAGGAGCAACCTTCTGAAAATGTCACCTCCTTCCTAGCTATAGAATTTCAAGGAAGTTAATGGCAATAGTGATAGTAATAATAATAAATAACGCTTTGTCCTGCTATAGCGACTTCCATCTGAGGCTATCAAAGAACTGAATAGACGTGAATTCATTAAGCCTCACCTTATTTTACAGAAGTGGAAACTGAGGCATAGGGAGGTTAATGATTTGCCCAAGGTCACACTGTGAATCACTGGTGGAGCTGGAATAAGATTCAGGAATCCTTATTCCCATTGCCTTGTTCTAATAGCAAGACAAAACAGCTTCTCTATAAATCTTAAGTGTCTGAAAAACATTCCTGCTCCTCTAACCATTTTGTTTCACAGAAATAGGGAATATACATCTTGAAAGTAAACTCGGCACAGTAGGGAACTCTGATGTGCTTGTGTATCGACAGTATTAAAAACAGCATCCTCAAGTCCTTAACTCAGCTTCTAACAATGTCAACGCGAGTTACAAGTGCTTTGCCGCACTCAGGATTTGGCTCATAAAAAGGGATCTGATTCTGAGTAAGAATTGAGTAACAACTTCAGGAGTTGGCCTTTTAACTTGTTGGCAAAAAGTGAGCCTATTTGCCAGTATCTGATGATGAAGTAAGGTCTTTACAGATAAGGTCTTAACTTTTTATCTCACATTCAAGTTAATATCTACCTCTGTGCCTTTCAGACACTTGCCTCCACTGTGAAGATCACACATCCATCATTTTTTACATATGCTGTAATCAGGAGAGGTTATCAAGGCTCTTCTTTTTAAATTACCTGCACTTTATCTATTAAGGAAACCAAGGTATTTCTTGCAAAAAACAGTGCTCTGGGTTGTATATATTGGTGAGAATGCGTGACCAGTGTCAGGAAGCTTGCATCATATAGTAACCAATTGCACATTGCACTGGAGAAATCACCAGCCAGTTGGACCACCACTTCTATTTTTTTGAGCATCCTTTTTGTAAATTTCAAGAGACACTTGCTTCAATTACAGCATATTGTCTGTTCCTTTATACTTTGACAATTACAGTGACTTGACTTTTCCCCCCACAGTACTAACTGTTGCAATACAGCAACACTGCAAAACAGAATTACCCAAAAGCAGCTCAAGAGAAGGGAAGGGGAGCAGCTCTCCATTCACTCAAAAGGGAGACTCCCAATAAACACTTACCTCATCTGACCCAAAAAACTCTGTTGAACTAAAACAGAAAGTCAGACCTAAACCCTCAAAAGCCAGGGAATTCAGGCCTGTTGACTCTGGGGCCTTACCTCAAGAGAAAACAAAGAACCATAAGAATATAGGACTGGAAAGGATCTTGAGAGGTCATCTAGTCCAGCCCTGTATGCGGCAGCAGGACCAAGTAAACTTAGACCATACCTGACAGGTACTTGTCCAACCTCTTCTTAAAAACCTCCAGTGATAGGAATTCCAGAACCTCCCTTGGAAGTTGGTTCCAGAGTTTAACTACCCTTATTGTTAGAATGTTTTTCCTAATGTTTCTAACCTAAACCTCCCTTGCTGAAGACTGAGTCCCTTACTACTTATCCTATCTTCAGTGAACATGGAGAACACTTGATCTCCTTCCTCTTTATAACAGCCCTTAACGTATTTGAAGACTGTTATCAGGCTGACCCCCCCGTAATCTTCTTTTCTCAAAACTAAACATGTCCAGTTTTTAAAAGCTTTCCTCATAGATCAGGTTTTCTAAACCTTTTATCATTTTGTTGCTCTCCTCTGGACTCTGTCCAATTTGCCCACATCTTTCTTACAGTGTGGGGCCCAGAACTGGAAACAGTACTCCAGCAGAGGCCTCATCATTGTCGAGTACAGCAAGACAATTACCTCCCAAGTCTTGCACACAACACTCCTGTTAGTACACTCCAGAATGATATTAGCCTTTTTTGCAACTGCAACATATTGTGGACTCATATTCAATTTGTGATCCACTAGAATCCCCAGATCCTCCTCCCCATTTTGTAGTTGTGCATTAAGTGAAGTACTTTGCACTTATCTTTACTGAATTTCATCTTGTTGAATTCAGACCAATTCTCCAATGTTATTTTGAATTCTAATCGTGTCTTCCAAGGTACTTGCAATCCCTCCCATCTTGGTGTCATCTTCAAATTTTATAAGCAATACTCTCCACATAATTATCCAAGTTATTAATTAAAATATTGAGTAGTACCAGACCCAGGACTGACTCCTGTGGGACGCCCTTTCTAGATTCACCCTCCCAATTTGACAGTGACTTTCACTTTGACTATGGTCTTTCAAACCGTTGTGCACCCACCTTATAAGTTCATCTAGACTGCATTTCCCTAGTTTGCTTATGAGAGTATCATGTGGGACTGTGTCAAAAGCCTTACTAAAATCAAGATATATAATATCAACTGCTTTCCCTCTATACACAAGGCCAATAACCCTGTCAAAGAAGGAAATTAGGTTGGTGTGGCATGACTTGTGTTGGACAAATCCATACTGCCTATTCCTTATAACTCCATTATCCTCTACGTGGTTACAAATTGATTGTTTAATAATCTGTTGCATGTTAAGAACAAAGGTCAGTTTGGGGCCTGGATATTTAGTCTGGCTTTTCTAGCTTTTGTGGGTTTAAATCATGCCTTTAGTTAATTGTTTGTTTTTAATAAAAAATGTTCTTTTATTGTTTTTATTATGGTTCTTCAATACTAAAAACAACCACCTGTTCATTGTTTGCCTGTACATTTCTCCTCCATTTCTAGTATCAGCCATCAGCCTGTATTTGCATGGAGTTGTAATGAGTGACATAATGGGTCTCTACAATCACTGGGTTCTATGATTCACTAATTCAGCATGTTAAACTGCCTCTCCAGAAGAAAGTTTCTAAAGTAATCATAAACACAGGAAGGCTGACTTCATCATCTACCGTCATGTCCACATAGCATTGAAAAGAATAAGGCCATGTCTAAACTAGCATTTTTGTTGGCAAAACTCAGGGATGTGAAAAATACACCCCCCTGAGCAACATAAATTTTGCTGGCATAAGTGCTCGTGTGCACAGGGCTATGTTGGCAGGAGACGCTCTCCCACCAACATAGCTACTGCCACTCGTTGAGCTGGTTTTATTATGTTGACAGGAGTGCTCTCTCCAATTGGCATAACGTGGCTACAGGAGTGCTCTTACCGCAGCACAGCTGTGCCGCTGTAAGCTTGTAAGTATAGACACAGCCTAAGGATCTGGTGCAGACATTTAGTCCATAGCATCAGGGAATTATGTGATGTCTTGACTCTAATACCAAGTTCATTCTTGCATGTGTAGGTAGGACTATGCTATGTTATAAATGTTATGGGATATCGCTATAGCCCAGCCTCTACAGGGCTATAATTTGGTCTCAGATATGCAGACCAGATCAAACCACATTAGAACATGATTCCACAATCTGGGGCAAGGTGCACTTAACTGGTGTAAATCAGCATAAGCATAACTAAAATCAATGAAGCTACAGCAGTTTACACCAGCTGAGGATCTGGCCAATGGTACTGTCAGCACAGACATGCCTCTAATGCCCTGCCGACACTATGACTAAAATTGTGCTAACAACAATTCTGTTTAATCTCCGTTGTTGTTACCATGGTTCCCTTGACCAGCGTGGACAGGAGGAATTCTTTTAAAGAATTGTAGACACCATAAATATCCAGGTTTCAGAGTAACAGCCGTGTTAGTCTGTATTCGCAAAAAGAAAAGGAGTACTTGTGGCACCTTAGAGACTAACCAATTTATTTGAGCATGAGCTTTCGTGAGCTACAGCTCACTTCATCGGATATCCAAATATCCAGAGGCCCAGTCCCAGCATAACTCCAATTCATAGACAGGATCTTAACTAACATGCCCAAATCTTTAGCTTGATTATGGAGAATAGTTAAGGAACCATCTATACTATTCATTGTAACTACATTGTAACCAAATCAGGGAACAGCTGTATTTTAATGCTGTAACCAATCCCCTGATATAGTCATATTTGTGGCACAGACTTGCTCATAGATGACTTGGTGTGAGGGGTCATCTATAACAGTTTGGCTAGCACAGTACTCAGGGGAAAAATAATATAACTATGCTGCCCAGACCCACTGAGCTAGAACACAGCTAGCCTGGGAACTTGTCATATTTTCAGTTGCTTTGTGGGCAGACCTTAACTGAAATGATCTGAGCACCAAGATATATTGGAATTCATGTCAAAATGACCTAGATTTCCTTACACAGTACTAAAGAGTTATCCAATAAATGTTACACTACACTTCCATTTGACTGATAATGAAGTTCACAGCATGGGAAACTAGTAAACTTTTACTAGATTTCCAAGTCCAGGGTGCATTAGTTGATATTTCCTATTTACAGACAACAATGGGATTCTGCTATAATTAAAAAATAGTTACCTGTGGTCAATAACTGTTACATTGGAAGGAGGGATCCCCAAAACAGCACAACTCTGTACGAGTTCTTTCTTACGAATCTCCCCTTGATTGTAGTAATTTCCTGAAAATAACAAATGCAGTAACACTATCTACTTGACTTCAATTTAGCATGGAACATCTCTGTCCTCAAATCCTCAAAGCATCAAGCATATGTAGGTACCACATGTAAGGTCTGAAAAGACTTAGTACTAGGGTTCCCCACCTGAGGAAGAGGTACATTGTGGGGAGCAAATCCTATAGCTTATACTCAGGAAACACTCCCTTTGGCCCAGTGTAAAGTTTTAGGACCCAATACAGCCACACTCGTGCCTTGACTCCAAATGGAGTTGCACATTCATCTCTTAGAGCAGAGTTTGACTCTTTATAATTAATGAGCTCTCTTGGTTGGAACACAGGAATTTGCCATACCAAATCAGATCAATGGTCCATCTAGTCCAGTATCCTGTCTCTGACAGTGACCAGTATCAGATCCTTCAACAGAAGATGCAAGAAAGCCCATAATGGATAATTATGGAATAACCTACTCTTAGAGAATTTTTTTCCTCTCTCCTCCCCAATCTATTAATGGCTGGCTTATGTCCTGAAGCATGAGGGTTTATAGCTCTCTTATGTTTTTATCCTTTTTAGTGTTACAGTGAATGATCTTATTATCCATATAAATAAATGCCTAATCCCTTTCTTACTACTACTAAACTCCTGGCCTCAATGATCTTTTGTTGCAGTGAGTTCCACAGGCTAGTTATGCTTTGAGTAAAAAAGTATGTTATCTTTGTAAACTAATGAAATTCTAGCAAGTACATAAATGGATGTCTGTGTTCTCACATTACCTGTATGGAAATCACTGATATCTCATGATGTTAAAACTATTGGTCAAGATCTTTTTACAAATACAGGGGAAATCACCTTTCCAATGAGAGAGTGCCAAAAGCGCTTACTATTTGACAATAGCTAGGTGGCCTCCGTTAAATGAGATGGTACGTTGCAGTCCAGTTCTTGGCAGACAAGTATCTATAACACAACTGGTGATAATTGGACTCCTTAGGAGAGATCAAAAACTGAACTCCTCCCTCACTACTAGAGGTGGTAGGTCAGACTCTGTATTGGCATAAATCAGTGTAGCTGCACTGACTTCAACAGAACTATACTAATTACACTAGCTCAAGATTAGGTCCTCAGACTTCAGAACAGCAGAGTGTCAGTACTGTGTAAGAAACATTCCTACCTAATGCTTGTGATTTAACTAACAATTGAAGGACTTAAGTTTCCAGTGTGGTCATGAGCACCTTTCATGAGCACGAATATTCACCTAAAACTAGAATACTGCAATAATGAAGCACTGTCAAAATTAACGAGACACGTACGAGATTTCCTATCATTATAGTCTCTGTGTCAAGAAACTAATTCCTCAGAAGTCTGGACTGTTTCTAAAACAAATGTACTAAGTAACGTTCATGCAGGAGGTAATAGAGCAGAATTGAAAAGCATTTACGGAACCAAGAAAGGAATGTTAAAATATGTTAAAACCGCATTTAGAAAACAGCATTCTGGAAAACTTATAATAGCCACAGTGGGACCCAGGGTAGCATGGAACCAGGATTCATTAACTTAAGATACAGGCTGCTTCTTGATTTAATTATTTTCTTCTCATTCTGCCTTCATGTTATGTGGTCTGTTTGTTAGCATGAATCATGAAAAGTCCAGGTTAGAGCTCAGCTGGCCTCAGAAGGCGTGCTGCCCTGTGCAGCTTATAACTTCCAAGCAATACAATGAAAAAATACTGCAGAGTTTTAATGTGTGATTCCAGTTTGCAGTCAGCTATTCTGAACTACACGGAACTTTTTATTATTGTGAGGTGAGTCATCAGAATCTGGCATTCATCTGGTGAAGTGCTACAATCTGAGCTGCCAAAATCAGCTTCATATGATGCTCAGAGTGAAACATTAACCTCAGAAGAGACAACTTTTCTTATCACAATGAAATTTAGACTCTTACTGCAGCCCAGAAATGTGTATCTTCAGGAGGCTCTGATACTGATCATCCATGGAAGGGATGATTTACTGAGCTAAACATCAGGTTGGAACTCTTCAGCTTTCCTGGAGGAAGAGGCTCAGATCCCAGCAGAATCAACTCAAACCTACATCCTTCCTAGGCAGATTTAAATACATCTGTACAGTTTACTGGGTGAGAGTCTTTTAGAAGCAGAATCTCTGTCTCTTATTCTTGGGTCTTAATGATCCCAGGATACTACTGGAAGGAGTGAGGATTTTCCTCAGCCAAAATTTACTCTGCTATTATGCAATGTGCTGTGTGCTAGTGAGTTGCTGACCTCCACTGCAGAGAGAGCTATGCTTCAGTGACAATGTATGTATACAGGGCCAATTTCTGTCCTTGGATTACACACACACAACTTCCACTGAAGTTGTGGGGTGAGATTCATATATATCTGAGAACAGAATGTGATCCACCATTTGTGAAATACCTTAGGATGACAGGCACTACATAAATGCAAAATAGCATTATTGGGCAGCCATTGCTACTGAAAAGCATTGAGTGGCGAGTATTCCTGAACCTCATCCATGGAACTCTCTCAATAGGATGGCAGCTACTAAAGAGAGCTATTGGGGTGTTCGTGCCACCAGTTATTCACCCTGGACTGTGTGACCAATAACAATTTGCTCACAGTGCTCTAATTTCAATGCATTCTAGCGGCATTTTTGGTTGTGATCTGACAATTGCAAGTGTGATGGTTTCTAAATAGCCATTTTGCCTCCATTTTAAAATTTCACAGAAGAAAATAATGGGAACCTTAATACAGTATCTGATCAGCCTCGTCTATTGCACAAACAAATGAAGGACCAACCATTTGGATCACAGGATCCTACTATGAAATGAAAAAGATCTCTGAGTCCATCCCCTTGCAAGGGCAGTTCCCTTTCAAAAAACATGAGTGATTAATCTGAAGCAGCACAAAAGACACTTTTTGATATGTGCGAAATCTCTATAACAAGACTATTGCCAATGATTTTAAGGAAATTGATTACAAAAAAAGATTTACTTCTTTGGGAAAGGCGTGTGTAATAGCAGTATACCTGTATATAAGTAAGGCTGCAAGTCTGTCACGGAGGTCATGGATTCCGTGACTTCCTGTGATCTCCGTGACTTTTGCAGTGGCTGATGTTTGCTCAGAGGCTGCTCAATCCGGGCAGCCCCTGGGCCAGCAGCAGCAATTTGGGTGTGTGGGAGCGGGCTCAGGGCTAGGGGCTGGGGAATGTAGGGGGGGAGTTTACCTCGGGGTGGGGGGCTCCCTGGCTCCCACTTGCATGGCCTCCCCTGCAGCTCCTAGGTAGTGGAGGGACTCCGGGCGTTGCCCGCACGTGCAGGCCACGCCCCCACAGCTCCCATTGACTGTGGTTCCCCTGCCTCTGCTGCCTAGGAGTTGCAGGAATGCGGAGCTGGGTAGGAAGCCCTTGCCAGTCCCACCAACCCCCCCTTCCCTCAGCCACATTCCCCAGCACCCGCGGTGCTCCCGGACTGCCCTCCCCCACAGAGCATCCACAGCCCCCTGCCCAAGTTTTAGTCAGGGCAGATATTTTTAGTAAAAGTCATGGACAGGTCACGGGCCCGTGTATTTTTGTTTATGGCCCGTGACCTGTCCATGACTTTTACTAAAAATGCCTGTGACTAAAACGTAGCCTTATATATAAGAAATGCTCTAGACTGAGCTGGCTTGGTGGCACTGTGCTAACCTCTCTGCACAGTTGTGAGAAAGCCAAATGGGGTCCAGTTCTGGTCTCTCATGATCCAAGCCAGCAAGCAACACACTGGAGGCTGCATATTCAGCTCTGGATGGGTGACAGACTTTGACTGATAAAAGAGTAACACCAATGGGCTCCAAATACTCCATCCAGGTCTTCTCACCTAGAGAGGTTTAATGACTTAAAGGCTTGAGAATTGGGAACAGAAGAGTTGAGCTACCTAGAGTCTTGAGACCTACAGAGGGACCCTTCTCCCATCAAAAAATGACTCAGATGTGCATTTGACACTATATAGTTTCTAATAAGGAAATTCATGACAAAAAGATTCTTGATCCTTAACTTACATTATAATCTCCTTGGGACAGGAACCCTATCTTTTATGTCTGTGCAGCGCCATTCACACTATAATGTTTTATAAACAATCATATGTTTGTGCGTCTACACAACTAAATGTCTTTCTTTTCATTTCTTTGCATTATTATCTAATTAATTTTAAAGTGTTTTGGGAGGTACAATTTGCATGGAACTCACTACATCAGATATAGTTTTATTATACTTCTTACCAGTAGTTCCTAACCACTGATATCTATCACAGTACTAGTACTTCAGGATTTGTGGAATGGTCCTCTGGATGTACCCACCCT
Organism: Caretta caretta; assembly: GCF_965140235.1. Lineage (NCBI taxonomy): Eukaryota > Metazoa > Chordata > Testudines > Cheloniidae > Caretta > Caretta caretta. The sequence goes on along the minus strand of NC_134222.1, from coordinate 3,579,552 downwards.
CCCACACCTTAATCATTAGCCTCTCTACTGGTCCCCATGAGTTACCACTGCCCACTTTCCATTAAATGATACATGTTCTAGCCTGCTGTCAAGTGGGGATTGCATCAAACTAGGGTTAGTTAGAGTGCAGTGATTTCTTGAGCACTATGAACTGAATAGCATGGTGATGTTTTAATGCATGCAATACTGTGTTTTGTCACTCTGTGCTGATATTTTGGAAGCAGTGCTACAATGTATCATGATGGGACAATGACTTCATAATGGAGTGCACATCTACTACAAGGCCACACATAACATTGTGAAGTTGTAACATACAGCGTGGTGTCCTGAAGTCCTGATGTGGTAAACTAGGGTTGTTGACGCTCCAGGATTGTCCTGTTGGCTCCAGGAACTGAAGATTAATCTTTAATTAAAGATTATATCATGTGATGAAAACTCCAGGAATACGTCCAAGCAAAACTGGCAACCTGGGGTATGACACAACTCAGTTACATTGTATCATTGTAAAGCGGGGTGATATCATGAGGATGTTGGCTACAACACAAAAGCCTGATTGGGTGATGTCACCATGGGATACAACACCGGGTAATGACGTCACGGCACGATGATGTCACAGCATGTGGTGTCACTGGGTGCAGTGTGTTGGCACTTCCCTCAGCCGGTCAACGTTGGCCAGACCCACCCTCCCCATTCCTCACCTGAAGAGCAGCACAGCAGCCAGAGCTGGGCCCGAAACCTGCCCAGGCTGAGGATTGTGGGAGCAAAGAACATGGCTTCGTCATCAGGGTGCGCCGTCACGACCAGGGCACGAACGTCATCGGCCCGCGCTGGTCCCGCCGCACACAGGGTTCGGTGTCCCCAACCCGCGCCGCGTCCTCGCAGCCAGCGCCAGCCCAGCCACAGAAGCGTAAGCAGCGCCGCCAGGATCGAACCCAGCGGCGCCAGCGCCATAGCGACCGAAACCGGAAGGGACCAGGTCGTTCCGGGCGGGAACAAGGACGAGCGGCAGAAAGGTTCCGCGCCTCGAAAGGGCTTTTCCCTGAGCAAGGCTCTCTTCTTTGGGTGAACCCAGAAGGGAGTGACAGGGATAACACGCAGGGGTCACTCTCCTCCTTCACTGCCCCAGAACTGGCCCACCAGATGCCCCCCCCCTTGGGGAGGGGAAAATGAGCCCCTTGCGGGAACTCCACCCAGAAAAGATTCATGCACAGAGAAAAGAGCTCCAGCCTCACCAATATCCCCCCACTACACAGGCTCCCACTGGGACATCAGAAAAGGCCACACCAAGGCCACAATGGGCCTCACATGCATGTGGCTATCACCCCACCCTTTAAAATCACCTCTACCAATGCATGTATTTTGCTTTGTTGGCAAGAAATGATTAACAATGCTTATAATAACTGGTATTGCTATAGTCCCAAGAATGTGCTAGATGACACACCAGAAAGTGTGGGCCCCTTACTGAATGAGGGAGGCAACCTAGTGACAGAGGATGTGGAAAAAGTTAATGTACTCAGTGCTTTTTTTGCCTCTGTTTTCACTAACAAGGTCAGCTCCCAGACTGCTGCACTGGGCATCACAAAATGGGGAAGAGATGGCCAGCCCTCTGTGGAGATAGAGGTGGTTAGGGACTATTAAGAAAAGCTGGACGTGCACAAGTCCATGGGGCCGGACAAGTTGCATCCGAGAGTGCTGAAGGAATTGGCGGCTGTGATTGCAGAGCCATTGGCCATTATCTTTGAAAACTCGTGGCGAACGGGGGAAGTCCCGGATGACTGGAAAAAGGCTAATGTAGTGCCAATCTTTAAAAAAAGGGAAGAAGGAGGATCCTGGAAACTACAAGCCAGTCAGCCTCACCTCAGTCCCTGGAAAAATCATGGAGCAGGTCCTCAAAGAATCAATCCTGAAGCACTTGCATGAGAGGAAAGTGATCAGGAACAGCCAGCATGGATTCACCAAGGGAAGGTCATGCCTGACTAATCTAATCGCCTTTTATGATGAGATTACTGGTTCTGTGGATGAAGGGAAAGCAGTGGATGTATTGTTTCTTGACTTTAGCAAAGCTTTTGACACAGTCTCCCACAGTATTCTTGTCAGCAAGTTAAGGAAGTATGGGCTGGATGAATGCACTATAAGGTGGGTAGAAAGCTGGCTAGATTGTCGGGCTCAACGGGTAGTGATCAATGGCTCCATGTCTAGTTGGCAGCCGGTATCAAGTGGAGTGCCCCAAGGGTCGGTCCTGGGGCCGGTTTTGTTCATAAATGATCTGGAGGATGGTGTGGATTGCACTCTCAGCAAATTTGCGGATGATACTAAACTGGGAGGAGTGGTAGATACGCTGGAGGGGAGGGATAGGATACAGAAGGACCTAGACAAATTGGAGGATTGGGCCAAAAGAAATCTGATGAGGTTCAATAAGGATAAGTGCAGGGTCCTGCACTTAGGACGGAAGAATCCAATGCACAGCTACAGACTAGGGACCGAATGGCTAGGCAGCAGTTCTGCGGAAAAGGACCTAGGGGTGACAGTGGACGAGAAGCTGGATATGAGTCAGCAGTGTGCCCCCTTGTTGCCAAGAAGGCCAATGGCATTTTGGGATGTATAAGTAGGGGCATAGCGAGCAGATCGAGGGACGTGATCGTTCCCCTCTATTCGACATTGGTGAGGCCTCATCTGGAGTACTGTGTCCAGTTTTGGGCCCCACACTACAAGAAGGATGTGGGTAAATTGGAGAGAGTCCAGCGAAGGGCAACAACAATGATTAGGGGTCTGGAACACATGACTTATGAGGAGAGGCTGAGGGAGCTGGGATTGTTTAGCCTGCAGAAGAGAAGAATGAGGGGGGATTTGATAGCTGCTTTCAACTACCTGAAAGGGGGTTCCAAAGAGGATGGCTCTAGACTGTTCTCAATGGTAGCAGATGACAGAACGAGGAGTAATGGTCTCAAGTTGCAGTGGGGGAGGTTTAGATTGGATATTAGGAAAAACTTTTTCACTAAGAGGGTGGTGAAACACTGGAATGCGTTACCTAGGGAGGTGGTAGAATCTCCTTCCTTAGAGGTTTTTAAGGTCAGGCTTGACAAAGCCCTGGCTGGGATGATTTAACTGGGAATTGGTCCTGCTTCAAGCAGGGGGTTGGACTAGATGACCTTCTGGGGTCCCTTCCAACCCTGATATTCTATGATTCTATGACTCATAGGAAGTACAGTCCCGCTCCAAAGAGCTTACACACCAAGTTCTTCCCTCCTGCTTTGGAGGCTCAGATGAGATCCTGCAGTCAGGGCCAAGTCGATGGACCCTTGAACTGTACTGAAATCTAAGATCTACTCATGCAGATCTAGTTGCAGGATTATGACCTTACATTGTAAACTTTTTGATGCAAGGACTGTCTTTATTATTTGTGTCTTGGACAGCACCAAATACATGAAGTTGACACTTAAATAATAGTAAATATAATATATAATAAATGTAGGATTTGAGGTCATATAATTTGTTTATCCCATTGCTGCCTTCTAATGTAGATTACAGAAACCCTGTGAGTTGGTTGTAATCTTCTAAATCATATAGAGCTGAAGGAGCAGAAAGGTAAGAGGAGCGTACGCCTTCAGAGATTCTACATGTGTTCAGACCTCTGTGATGCACAACTATTTTAACTGTGACAACATGAAATAGAAGGCATTTGGGTGCTGATTAGAGGTTGAAGTTACCATGAGAAGGAGATGGAGGGAATAGAGAAACAGGAAAAAAGATATAAATTATCATTAGAAAAGTAATAAAATATATTACTAATGTTTTTCCTGGGGATGTGCAAGGTAGAAGAGTAGTCAGCAAGGGTAAGGTCTGAACCACTTGGACATAGGGTTGTAGAGCAGGATAAGGACCACAGTTGGGGGAAAACCAACGTTAAAAAAGCCAAAAACTAAAAATAGATGTACATTTGACATCTTACCAGTAACTCATCTTGTTTTTACTGTTTTATCTTGTCTATTTAGGACCTGAAGCTGTAAAGATTTGTGCATATGCTTAACTCTACACACTGTGAGTAAACCTATTGAAATCAATAGAACCACTCACAGTCCAGAAAATTAACCATGTAAGTGTTTGCAGGTATGGTATTATATTTTGTAAATTCTTTAGGTCAGGGACTGTCTGATCTCAAACTTGGTACAGCACTTTAACACAATGGGGTCCCAATACTGCAATATAAATACTTTAAAATATAATAAAAATAATAATAAAAATAATAAAGTACACCCAGCTGTTACAGTGTCAACCACAAAATAAATACCTGCAGTAATTATATGGCCCCTCACCCCCCACAAACATTGAAACAGGGCCCTTCACACTCAGTGCTGCTTATGTGAGCATGGAAACAGAGACTCTCACTCCTTTTTTTCCTGTGAAGAATGCCTGAGAATTGGGACCTCTCTGTGGTGTTATCACAATTAAAATAGCATGCTAAAAAAATTATCAGATAATTTATTTGCAGTGGGCAATTTGAAAAAGGAGTATTTAAAAAGAAAAACTGACATTTTAATTGCCTCACTAAAACATTAAAAAAAAACCCTTCCTCACTAGAGGGAGAGGCTTGAGAAAAATAGCACAAAATTCATTACAAAATGTGAGTCTTCCTGAAACTGAGACTTGGCAGGACTATTTCTGGGTTTTTTTCCCCTTTCTTCCCTTGCCCCTCAACCTATACAGCATGTATGAAACATTCACACGGTGTAAAATATATTGAAGACTTGCCAAGTCTCATTCCGTTTCAGAGCGTGACTCCCTTAATGTAGGATTCATTTTTAAGGTAGTTCTAAAAATGATATTTCACTTGTGTTGAAGGATTTTGCTGTGCTCCTTTCATTGGAATAATTAATTTCTCACTCATTCAAATTTTCACATCTTAACAGCCTTGCAGATGGATTTTTAAAAACATCTTGTTTGCATTGATAACATGTAAAGCTCTTTTCTCGCCTTTGCTGTATTCACTCTTATTTTAATCACACTGGCATTGTGCATGTATGGTATTTGGATTTGGTACGTGGATTTGCCTTCTCTGTTTATACCCCCCAGCCCCAACCTATACAGCATTGACAAACATTTCACCTATTATAAAACATATTAATTTGACCTTATTTGGAGTGTGTGTGGAAAGACAGTTTTTCTGGCTATGATCCCCTTAGCTGAATAAAATATCGCCATAAAAATAAAAGGATCATCTGTCTATTGCAGGCTCTGCTCCTGCACGCCCGGCCCTGGCAAACAGAACTACCGCTCACCCGCTAATATTTAATGCACAGGTCGCATCATCAGGCGCTAGAATTGCTAATTTTGAGATGACAACACTCGGTCTGGTCGCGTTAGCGCAACACAAGTCCTGTGAAAGGCCACAGATGACTACAACCCCCCTCCTCCCCCGCAAGTGTCACACTGGAACCCTCTCCCCCGCCGCTTAGTGTCCCCACCCACTCTCAATGGCTGGCACCTGCCCCATGTCCTTTCTCTCCTTCCCACGGTGAGTTCCCCATGATGTCCTTGCCCCCACCCTCTGGCCATGTCTCAGCTCCCCCAGAGTCAGTGCCCGCCCTTGGCCTCTCCCCACTAAACAGCGAAGGCGGCCTCCCTCGCTCCGCGAGGCTCCCCTATGGCCATGCCGCGGGCACCCCGCTCCTTCCCCCCCATGAGGGGGGGGAGTCCTTTACCAATGCACAGACCGACGGGTCCTGGCAGTGGTATAGTGACACCCCCTCCTTCCGCTGCCCAGGAACGGGTCGACCCGGTCCGGTGTTACTGGGGCTCCCAGGAAGACTGGGAAAAGGCCGAGTGTTCGTGATCTGACCCTGACAGCGGGCAGAAAACGAGAAACGGGCCCCTGGCTGTGCGGGTTTGTTATGTAGCTGTTAGGACCCGGCCACAGGGGGAGGAGCCGCCCGAGCCGGGGGGAGGGGAAACAAGATGGCGGCGACGGAGGAGCTGAGGCTGAGGTGAGAGACTCCGCGAGTCTCGACCTTAGCTCGAGTCGGCCGTCTGCTCCGTTCCAGCGCCGCGCTGCCGGTAAGAGGGGGAGGGTTTCTCCGGGCAACTGCGGGGGAGGCGCTGCCGCCGTTTCGGGCCTCGGGGCCTAGCGCGGCGGCTGTAAGGAGGCGGAGGCGGGGGCTCCTGGTCGTTCCCTTCCTCCCCGGGGACAGAGAACAGGTAATGTGCGGCTGCCACCCCCCCGGAGCGGTGGGGCGAGGAGAGGAGGGAGAGCGGGTGGGGCCGGCATGGGAGGGGCAGGGTGGGGGAGGGGAGGGCTGCAGAGGAAGGGGGGCTGGAGGGGATTTCAGCGGGGGGGGCTAGAGAAGCTCGCCCATAGGGAGGTGGTGGCGGGGTGGGGGGGAGCTGTGAATGGCTCGGGGGGAGGTGGGGGTAGCAGGGGACGAGCATGAAGCGGGGGTGGGGTAGGTGTTTGGGGATGAGGGAATTAGGCCTGGGGTGTAGCAGGGCTGGCTACTACCAAGAGGTTTCTGGAGACATTCCCGAGCATCGCTCTTCTCCTGGATGTTGGTCCCTCCTTGGGAGGGGGTGCCGAAAACTCAACCCTCTGGGAACGTGGAGAGGAGCGTGGATTGTTCGATGTACTGTAGTTAGTTTCTGGAGATGTCCTGGTTACAGAAGCTGCAGATTAGAAAGTGCAGCTACTGCCCCAGAGCTGCCTGCCCTAGTCCCACACTGGGGTGGGGGCGGGGTTGCTGCTGCCGATGCCGACACTGAATTGTTGATTCAGGATCTGTAAATATCCCCAGTCTCTGTCATCTGTGTGGTGTTGCAGGAAACAATGGAGGTGGCTTATTGTAATTGTCCAAAGTTGATGGTAGACTGTGCCTAGTCAGTTGCTGCTCTTCAAAACTAGTTATTGCTATTGTGTATAAGTATATTGTGTTAATTGTAATTGGTCATCAGTCCTGTTTAACATTACCCACTCTTAATATTAAACCAGCGTAAATACACATGCAGGGCTGAATAAACTGTTATTGCTGTCTGAAGTTCTTGTTTTTCATGCTTAGAAAAAGGTGGTCTTTAACAATCCTATTTACTTCATCATTGCAAAAAGCTATGTAACCTAAGTGAAAAAACAATAGTGGATCCAGGTTGTAGTTATTTCTCCTTGTCACTAGTGAGTTAACTTGGAATGGTCGGCTTTGCGTCAATATATTTACATTGTATGCTATTTTAAACCTATGGAGTCCATGGGTAAAGAGTGCTGGACCTGTACTGGATTTATGTATTTCATTTTATTTTTTGTTGTAGATTTTATTATTTGAGGAGAAGTTGTGCTATATTATCTCTTTAACATAGTGATAATTTTGTGATGAGGACCTCAATAAAAAAGATACTATGGTAGTATGTTTGTTCGCATAAGGACTGTGTCCAGATCTTATTTTTTGTTGGCCTTAGTCTGTATAGTAGAACACCAGTTGTTTTGCTATTTCTTCTTGCCTGAACAACCATGAAGTTTGAAAAAGTATATAATATTTTGAAGTGGATTTCTCGTCTGCTGAAATCTTGTGTGTGTGTTGCGGGAAGGTACAAACTTGTCCTAAAGCTAGGAAAGTTCAGAGAAGAGGATTCTTTGTAGCTATTTTAAATTGAAATTATTTGTGAATGTGCCGTTAATTTTTCTTGGGATTGCTCTCTCATATAGATTCCCTGGTGAGGTTAAATTTTTGATATAAATTAATCTGCAGGGCAATTTGTTTTTTCATTTGAAAGTGTATTGCATGTTGTTGCTCGTCTAAATGTACTAATGATGCCTGGGAATGAGCAACATTTGGGAGCTTTCTTGCTGTTGGAGTTATAACTTGCATTTGGAAGTGGACAGAGAAAGTGCTGCAATTAAAATATTTTTCCTATTTAGTTTAATGTATTCAGTAGGTTAGAATACAATATAGATAATATATGACAAGAATGTATTTTGAACATGTAATGAAGGGTTGGATGATGCTAAAATATCAAAATATATCATAGTCTTAGCAGGATAGAAATTAATATATTCTAAATGCTCTCAGAACCCATATAGGTTACTTTTTTTGTCATCCACACCAGGCTTTCTGATATTTGAATTGAATTTTGCATTAGAATTCTGTTAATCTGGTCTTTTTATTTAAAGGGATACTCTCAACTAGAAATCTGATTTCAAAAAAATAAGGTCATAGTAGCTACACCTGCCTTTGAATCTCTTTCTTCAGTTTCTCTTCACCAGTTGTTGTGGCCTTATAATTACATCTTTCTATCTTCTAAAATATTCATCTTCCCAGTGAGTGTGAGTGAGAGACTTTTACAAACAGGGGAAATGGACTCCATACAAAGTGCTGTCAAATGCACAATTAAAAAAAAAAATTCTCTCAATCGTTCAGTTATATTTCTTAATTGTTACTTGTAACAGTAAATTAAAATCAGCCAGAATTGTGTTTTTATTGACCGTCACATTAACTTTTTCTCTGCATAACATTAGTCATATCTCTCTTCGTTCGGTGTGGGTCTAATTTTCCTTAAAAGCTCTGGGCCATTTTTGTGTGCAGTATGTTTTGCTTGTCTTTCTCTTTATTTTTTGTGCTCTCCTTAAATTTGCTTTTTCGTTGGGGGTTTCCTGAAGTAGCCAAAATATTATTCAGTTTTTCTTTTAATACATATGGCTAACTTTAAAAAAAAAAAGTTAATGGTCATTGAAGTTGGAAGCCAGGTACAATGCATGCAAGTGCAGTGCAGCACAATAATAAGTAAGAATACTACCTGTATAGCGGTTCCATAACATGAACAAATGTTTCCTGAATGCTAGTCTGATGCTCTTCTACTCATTTTTGAACTTTTGTGAAATCTGAACCAAAGTCACAAGTGAAAAATGAATAAATTAACTTAATGTGCCACATAGTCCTTCCACTGTAAATGATCCAGATGAAAATTCTGACCTGTGCACCATAGCTGTCTGTAAATATTTACTTTGGTCTTTTTCTAAATTATGCAAATAGTCCGGAATGTGCTCAATGAAATTCTCTGCTTCTCTGTCTAGAAACGATGTTGTGTACGATGCTAAAATCTTCACTATGTTGCCTTGATTTTTATCCATTCTCACTGATAAATTGCTATGAGTTTGAAGTCACCTGGACCTTATGGAGCTTCACCTTGGAGTATTAGTCTACATGCAGAGAATTCCAATTTACTTTGGAGCTAAGGATCTCTCAGGATACTCGGAGGGAACTTGTATGTCCTTGAATCACCACATATCCAAAACACTTAAACAGTGCTGCCCAATTAGTCCTAGACTGCTTTGATATGCAATGTTTTTGTTTCTTAATGCTTGAGGAGGATGTTGGTCTATGTGGTTTTTTTAAAGTGACTGACTTCAAAGGTTATTGCAAAATAGAGATCTTATATTTGTATGAAGGTGCATTAGTCAATCTCTGAAAAAATCCTATTGTGCAACTGCTTGAAACAATGAAAAACTCAGTCCAGACAAATAAAATTTAATCACTGCTGGCTGGACTTAAAAATCCTGGGTGCTTTGGCTGACCAGATTATTTAAAGCTGAAAATAAGAACTTTCTCACTGTCCTTGTGTGAATACCTCTAGAAGAAATAGAAGACTTGTCCATCATGGTGTGATGGCTTCTTAGTCATTTTCTTGTTTCCTTCTGCTAGTTCAGGGGAAGTGAATTTGCTTAATCCTGTCAGCAGTCATCTTGAAGTGATACTGTATGTATTCATCCCTGGGGAAAGAGGGGAAAAATAGCCTCCATAGGTTTGTTTGTTTATTTACTTATTTTGCTCTAGGGAAACTGGTGGTAAGTTATCAGAAGAATTTCTATAGAGACTTTACTGAAGCTGCCATGAAGGGCAACAACTTGGCAGACCATTTATGAGAGCATCCTCATTTCAAGGCAGATGACTAACAAATGCTGAACATGGTTTTAACTTACTTACCTATCCCTCATCTTAAAGTGTATACCTACTGATTCATATTTTATTTGGAGACATTAGAAGGTTAAATTCATTACAACTACAAAACTCTATTCATCCAAAAAAAAAGGGTGAGTGGGTAATGGTGCAAAACCGCAACCTACAACTAATTAGTATTCTTAGTCATGACAAGATTTAGGAGAAATATTTTCAGTTAAAAAAAGCACATCCTTGATTGGTATCCATTGTAGATTTTTATCATGGATTAATACATACTTTTAAAAAGAAAAGGAGGACTTGTGGCACCTCAGAGACTAACAAATTTATTTGAGCATAAGCTTTCGTGAGCTACAGCTCACTTCATCGGACTAACACGGCTGCTACTCTGAAACCGTACATTCTTTTAAAATATTGTCTAATTATTAGATGCTTTTGTTCTGATATACTGGGTGTCCACTGAATGCATCTGATGAAGTGAGCTGTAGCTCATGAAAGCTTATGCTGAAATAAATTTGTTAGTCTTCAAGGTATCATAAATCCTCCTTTTCTTTTTGCAGATACAGACTAACCCGGCTGCTACTCTGAAACATGTAAGAAGAGTATAACTTGTGGCCTTATTTATTTTTTGTCACACCATCAACATAGTACCTCTACTGGTCTGATCCTTACAAAAGGGTTGTATGTGTATCTGTTCATTCTTCCTTTTAAATAGCACATGCCTCAAACTCGGTACTTAACACAATAAATAGAAATAATCCTTTTCTCTGGCATGCCACTTTTCAATTTGGTATAGAGTATTTGACAAGAAGTTTGGTATTGCTTTTAAATTCTTTGAAATTCTAATTTTAAAGAATATTGTCTGTGTATCTAGAGTGTAAGCCTGAATTTGTCTTGAGCCTAATTGAATTTGTATTTTCCTCTGCACTCTGTGAAACACTGTGCTCGATACCCAAGGGCCCACCTCTACATGCCTTTGCATATCTCTTGAAAGGACAACTATCTATATTTATTAGTGGTAAGGATTCTGTGGTTTCTTTACTCTTTTATTGTAGACCTTAATAGTATTTTAAATATACTATTAAGTGTTAATCCCATAGCTTTTTGTGGATGGGGTGCAATATACTGTATATGACCTCGAGATTATTATTGTACTAATGAAAGGCTATAATTTTTGAAAGTTCCATTTTTTCAAGAAAACTAAATTATTTCAAGATACACTATTTTACCTAATTTAGTAAACCAACAGAGGCAATGGGGTTTACACTTGGGGACTATTTTATTCTTAAATTGCTTCAATGTGAATTAATGATTGCAGTAGTCCTAGAGCAGGGGTAGGTAAACTTTTTGGCCCGAGGGCCACATCTGGGAATAGAAATTGTATGGCGAGCCATGAATCCTCACTAATTGGGGTTGGAGTACAGGAATGGGTGAGGCTCTGGTTGTGGGTGTGGGCTCCAGGGTGGGGCCAGCAATGAGGAGTTCAGGGTGTGGTAAGGGGCTGTGGGGGTGGGGGATGAGAGCTCTGTCTGGGAGTGTGGGCTCTGGGTTGGGCCTGGGGAAGAGGAGTTTGGGGTGCAGGAGGGTGCTCTAGGCTGGGATCAAGGGGTTTGGAGGCTGGGAGGGGGATCAGGGCTGGGGCAAGGGGTTGGGGCACAGGGAGAGGCTATGCGGTGTAGGCTTCGGGCAGTGCTCTTCTCAAGTGGCTCCTGGAAGCAGAGGCCATGTCCCCACTCCGGCTCCTATGCGGAGCTGTGGCTAGATGGCTCTACACACTGCCCTGTCCGTGGGCGCCACCCCTGCAGCTCCAATTGGCCACAGTTCCCGGCCAATGAAAGATGTGCAGGAGGCAGCGGCGGCGGCAGCAACGTGCAGAGCGGAGCCCCCGGCTGCCCCTACACGTAGGAGCTGGAGTGGGGCCATGCCGCTGCTTCTGGGAATCACATGGAGCGGCCCCCGACCCTGCTCCCCAGCTGGAGCACCGCAGCACCGGAGCAGGGCAAGCCCCAGACCCTACTCCCTAGCGGTAGCTCCAGGACTGGTTTAAAAATGGCTTGTGGGCCGGATCTGGCCCATTGGCTGTAGTTTGCCCACCCCTGTCCTAGAGTGCTCTATGATAAATTACTCAGTGCTGAATTATGAGGTACTTCAGGATGGAGTAGCTATTTTAACCCTTAATTTCTTTGGTTGGGATAAGTCAGATTCCTAAAGGACTATTTTAAGTCTATTAATTGTACGCTTAATGCAGTCCTTTTAAATGAGTTCCTAGTAAGAAACTGCTTTAAGTATTTGTTACATTTTAATGAAGAAAACCTGCTGCATAACAGTTTATAGTTTGAAACGTTGGGCAAAAATGTATTTACAACAGGAATAACTTCAATGGCTGTCATAGTTTTAAATTTTCCTAGCACTCAAAGTATATTTCCAGGCAGCTCATAATAGAAAAACGTACTTTCACAGTGTATGAACTGGCATTAGTGAGCATCTTCCATATCCGGAATTAAAATTTCTCTCCTGAAAATTGTTTAAAGCAATAAGTACTACTGATCTAAATGTCTTGTTTGGTCTTTTTCCAAGTGTTAGTTGGTGGGCTTATCAAAAGAATTCCAGTCATCTGATCCTCTGGGTTAGCGGTTTGGGCAATATTGGGTCTATTTGAGTGCAGTGGTATGGTTAGTCACTTTGTATGATTACTCCTCATCTTCTATTTTCTTCTGAAATACTTAGTTTATGAATACTACGTCATAATTTGTCAAGTCAATATCTCTTTAATAGTCAAATTCAAATAGTCTTTAAAATCTGGTAGTTTTGATATCCATTAGGGGGAGAAATGGAGCATGGTAGGAGGATGCAGTTTGGAGAACTGTAGCCACACAGCGAACTTCCTGCATGTCCCATTTATTTAAAAGCAGTTTTAGCTAGAGATGGCCTGTCAATATAGAAACAATCTTTATGTCATAATTAGGTTTGATATGTACCTAAGCTCTTGGTCAAGCATAGCAAAAGCAGACTGTGAGTCTTAAACAGGAAGGATGATTTCTTATTTATGAGGATTGAGATCATGTGACACAATGCTTCTCAGGCCAGATGAAACAGAAGCAATTCATGTTCAAATATAAAGTTCTGTGAACTTTGCCATCATGCTATTTGGACTGATTATTATTACTTATTTTCTAGATAGCAATTTTTCAGGCATGGCTTCCAGTTTTGAGTTCATGAGGGCTCTTTCGTGGTTCTATTCAGCTATATGCTTTTCTCCTATTTGGAACCAATGGGAGTGGAGATGTGGTGGAGAGGAGACCAGGAGATACATAAAATGTCTTCACAATGAACGCTTTCTAGTATTGCATGCTTTTCATATGAAAATTCATATGAAATTTTAAAACCATAATCCCTAACTACAGGTCTTGAATTATCCCCTCATTGGTTGTACCTAACCCATCACCTAGCACAAATTTAACCATACTTTAATCAAGAAAATATTTTATTCCCCCTCACTCTAACCAGTGAGTGGAGGACTTCCCCTGATATCATGGTTTCATGTTGTGGTGACCTTCCTTGGCCAATGAGGGCTGAGTCGGGAGTTCCTTCAGGATGTATGAATGCCAGTCCTTCATTAGCCAGAGGCAGGCGTAGCTGAAGAGGGATAAAGTGTTTCCTCCCTCAGAGACTGTCTCTGCAGCCAGCAAATGAGAAACTAAAAACTGAACTGTACCTCTTGTTCGCTAGCCAATGGCCTGTATCTGTCAATGTTTATTTTTGCTTGAGATATATACTCTTCTAGAACAGCACACCTTTTTTCAAGATAAGAGGGTTGCTGATTTAGATACTACTTAACAGATGTTAATACAGTCTGAGTTCCCTTTCCTCAGGAACAGATTATGTTTCAAACATTACATGGCCTAATTACCTTTCATGTGGTCTTCCATTTAATGCATCATAGCTTCATTTAACCCAGGCCTTGCATTTCTGTTCACATTAACAACTTTTATTTAACATCCTAAATTACAGCATGGAGATTAGAGTAGAATTTTGCTGGATAAGAGCATTTGTAATTTGCACTCTATTAACTCAGTAACTTTTGCTTTGGTGGAACATTACTTTTAAACTTAGTAGTTACTTTCCAGAAATGACTTAAATTGGTCATTTAAATTATATTATAGCTTTAAAAATCCTGTAAAATTGGTCCAAATTGTTTAACGTGCAACCAGCGTTCATCTTTCAGAATTGCTGCAAAAATTTGTTCTTAATCAAACTTGAATTATTAATATAATTTTTATTAAAGAGTGTTAGGAGTTTGACACTACTGTAGTCTGTGTTCGTGGAAACTTCCTGTTCCTAAATCAGAATTTTTATATATTTATATTTTGCAGTCTTAGTGTAGCTGGAAAAGTCATGCTGATGTTCCATATTTGCTGATAACAGATAATACATGACATCTTACTTTTGGCTGCTGTAATGCTCTTTGGCTCTTGTCATTCCTGTCACTAGCTGTATTAAAGTCTCCCCTGTTTTCTTCTCATGTCACCTACAATGTGAACCAGACACAATCTGTAGTTAGTACTTCGGGCATTGAGGAGTACAGTAACACTGCTGTAGTGTGGAATACATAATCTCTCCATTTCATAAAGGGCCCTCACTATGGATCTTTGGCCTTAGAAGCTATTGTTAAAACATTGCCTTCTTAAAGAAGAGATTCTTGTAAAGAGTAACCCATGAGTTAAATGTTGCAAGGAGACCTCCATGCTCCCAATAACTTTCTTGTTGCTGAGATACAAATGCATGTTTGTTGATTAAGAAGCTAATTTTGCCTGCTGGCTACATCTGCAAACTACAATAAGCAGTAGAAGAGTAGTTCATGGATATGCAAGGAAAACTACATAGTCAAAGCTTTCATTGGGGAAAGAGGAAAACAATTATTTGGGGAAAGAGAGAGAAGTTTCTTCATTTTTTCCCTTCCCGGCCAAAATTTCAGGAATTCTTGTAAACTTTAGTTTTGTTTCACATTTGGATAGCAACTTTTCTTAACATAATTACATCAAGAGATTTCGTTACATAAGACAGTACGATATGACTCTGAACAATGGAATCCATAACTACTATACTGCTTTTTATTCGGAGTTCTCTGTGGAATCGTTAATTTGCCTGAACGTTGCTTGTGTGTGGGTGTGTGTACACATTTTATTATTTATGAGAAAATTATTATGTCCAGTAAACAGATGGATTTGTAGTGAGAGCACAGCCACTGAGACCAATTCTAATCCTGTCTTTTTCCACTGATTACTGGCATTGGGCAAGTCACTTGACCTCTCCATTTTCCTTTTCTATAAAATAGCCTTACCACTTAACCCTTCACAGGAATATTGTAAAGTGTTCATTAGTGTTTTGAAAACACTCTGAAGAGAACTACTTTCTAAATTCTATGTATTACGTCCAAGGAAAAGGGACAGAAAATGAGATGCTGTTACTGTGAATGAATTAAGATAAATGGAAGAGACTCCAAAAGGAGCAGAGTTGTGTAATGTGCTTGCTCCCTTCATGAACACAAGTCCTACTGGCTTCAGTGGGAGTTCTGCCATGGATTGAAGGCAGTGTACGTCCTTTAGTTGAACAGTCTGCTACAGTGCAATTAGGAGAATACTAACTTTATTTGTGGTAAACAAAAATGTGTAGTATTCTATAGTTCAGAATGCCCATAAACTGAACAACTTCTGAAGGATTCAAGCAAAACTCTCAATCTGTGTTTGCCATTATGTACCAATATCACACAGTATGGGCTCTAACTTACCCTTCCAAATCTGCGGTTAAAAGCAAAGAATTTGTATTTTGCTCATGATTTAATTACTAGATTTTGTTTTCCCACATCACAGCTGCTCTCAGATAATATCATATTTGTTATTTATTTGTATTATTGTGCCTAGAGCACTAGTCATGGACCAGGAACCCACCTCTTTTGAAAGGACAGTAATAATTTCTTTCTAATAAGTAATTGATACTGGTTATTGACTTTAGCCCAGTGATGTTCTGCAGCATTGATTAATTTCAGTTGGACTCACTGTAACACATAGAAATCCAAATCATTTATAAATGTCTGCCCTCCCCCATGGCTGTACCTTTCCCCTCTTTTCTACCAGCACAGAGTAGATACTCAGTAAGTTTTTTCTTTTCTTTTTCTTTCCCCCCAGGACGAGTGACTGAGACCTGGGACTAAAATATGTATTTTTTTAAAAGATACACTTGTTTGGTTGTTTCAGTGCTGGGACTTCCTGCCGAACTGTGTGCCTGGTACTTGCTATTTCTTGGTCCATGAAAGTTCACATCAGGTGACCTTCAGTGCAGTCTATAAGAGCTCATAATATTTTTCCCAGTTTTTCTAGAAATAAGTTTGCAGGATGGAGAGGGAGTAATAGTATATCTGAGTTGGTAGGGAGATCTTTGAGGTCTTTGTTAAAGCTTCTAGTTATATTTTTAATTATACCAGACAGAATCTAGGTCAGGTTTCTGTAGTTCAAAAAAGTAAGTCACTGTCATTTCTAAGCTATAAAAATGTTTTTTAGGTAGCTCAAGAGAAGGCTGATTTGTCAGGTGGTGTTACAGATAGATTACTTTCTGTTGTCCAAGAACAGCTCTTGTAAGGATGAGTGACATTACCCATTGTACCACAAAAACTGAGACTGAAATTACCGTTTTTTCAAATGTCAGTCAAATTCAGTTTTAGTGCTGAAATGATAAGTCAGTAAGATAAGGAAAGGTTTGTGTCAAGACAGGAAGGCTGTAATTGTAGCATGTACTGCACTGTCTCTCTCTCACACACAGACGCGCGCGCACACACACAGTTAATCTTGGTCAATAAGATCCTCATATTTGTTGCAGGTTTAAGAGGAAAATTTTGAGGGAAAGGAGCTACCTGTAAGTAAAGTTCTTGTGACTAAATGGCTTATCCAACTTTTCTTAGGTCTTATCTACCTAGGGAAATTGACTGGAATAGCTATTCCATAATAGCTCCCCATGTGGACACTTTATTCTGGTATCATTTTGCAGTAATTATTCCAGAATAAAGTGACTTTTATCCCAGAGTAGCATCCACACAGGGAACTCTTCGACAATAGCTTATCTGGCAATAACTGTATTGTGGTCAGTTTCCCCATAAAGACAAGGCCTTAGTGTAGAATCTTTGGGAATTAAGTTTAGACTTGATTGCAGAAGCAATATAAATGTAAGATGAAAAGTATAGTGGAGAGAGAATACTGTGGAGCCATGCCGGTTTTCTAGATTTGACACTGAATATGCTATTGCTTACCAACTCTTCAGAGACAAGTGGAACGTACGTTTTGGCATTATGGAAACATACAGCATGTTTGCAGTATTAAATCATGTCAGGCTATTTGTATAAATATTGGTCAGACACAAAATTCTATTCCAGTTGATTCTGTGTACGCATAGATAAAAATGGTTTAGGGTGAACAGATCAAACGTAACATTTTTCAAACCACAAATTAGAATTCTGTCATTGACAGGATGGGGGTGGAAATGTGAATATCTTTTGTGATATATTTTTTTTTATTTTTAAAAAGCTTCAATTTACATGTTGCAGTTAACTGTGAATCGCTATATTCAGCTTTTAGATGTAAGAGTTACTTTTAGTAATTGCCCCGTTGTGACTTCAGGAGCTGGACTGAGAGAATTCTCAGTAGTTTAAATGGTCTCTCTCCAAATTCTTCTCAATGAAGATTTAAATCAGCTGTCTCCACACACCCACTCACCTCTTTCCCCCTCCCTAAATAAAATATATTCCAAGTCTGAAAGTCCAAGATCTTCTTGCTAATGAGTTACATTAGAATGTTGATATAAATACCTTCTGAATGCTATTATAGTACTTAACTCTTTCTAAAACTCTAGCTGCTCTTTCTGGGTTTCCCTGGAACATAATTGTTGTCAGTATTGCTGATCTTTTTCTTCATGTAGGATGATTTCTTACTATTTTCAGTTTAAATTTGTTAACTGGATTTGATTAATATACTTTAAAGCCCCTTGAGTAATGGGGAAAAAAAACTCAACAGCGTTGTTTTGTATGACTTTCTCGGACAATATAGTACTATTCCCAGTGGTGCTTTTGGGGGCCCCTAAAGATTAAGACATTTCTAATTAACTGAGCAGCATGATTATAAAATGTTAATAGGGCCTTATGTGCCTCATAGCTTGGTATCTTAATAGAGATAGGAATGGCAACTTTTGTGATACCCGTTCTACAAAAAAGTGTTGTCCATAACTATTTAAGACTAAGGTCCTCAAGGGACAGTTTAGATTTTTTTAGGTTTCTTGTCACAGAAAACGAAGAAGGCAGTACAAATTTATGAATTACAATAAAAGAAAACAAGTAGCTTGCAATAAAATGCTAATTAAAATAAAATGACAATGCATTATTTTAATTCATCATGATAGCATATGTCCAAGTGCCCTGGACATGAACATGTCACTTCTGAGATTTTGAGGACCAAGTAATAAATGATCCCCAGCACTTATGAAAAGGATCTTAACGTTTTTAAATAATACATTTTTATTTGTTCTACAAAAGTGTTTTCCCATTTATAATACAGAGCTTCCTAAATTGGCTGTTGCCTTTGTGAATTATTGATTTGATCTATTAAAGAAATCAGATACATTTTTAAAAAGTGCAGTAAGTTTTATATGTCCTTTGAAAAGAATCCTTAATCTCTTGTCATTGTCTCCAACAGAATGCACACCGAAGGGTCTCAAGGCTACAAGTGGAGTATATCTCCTGCGTTTCTTGTATGTAAAGCACAGTATAAACGAGTGTATATTTGGAAACCAACCTTCTAGTTGGTTTATGAGTTAAAGCAAAGAGTACTCTGTTTTGGAGTTGGCCTCTTATGCTCATGTTTCTGTAGCTAAATGGACTAATTTCTTGTCCATTTCTGTAATAGTTAGCAGGGAGGTTTCTTGTTCTAAGACTCGATGGTCTGAAACAGCGATCAGTGGGAGCCCTCACTATCTGTGTCGTTGGGTCTTTTTTGTTTGTTTGTTTTTTTTGGGTTTTTTTCTTCACTAAAATTCTTCATTGCTGTTTTTCTTGAATAGCCATCTTATGACTCCATTGATAATGAGGCAGGAAACTGGTGACTGCAGAGCTGATAACTTGCATGAAATATATCCGATTCTGAATACTATGAATAAACGGATTGATACTGGTAAAGATGAGTTTTCATCAGTCTGGAGTGTTAATTGTATTACAAAGCTAAAGTCCAAGCATGATATTTCTTGCTTTGGAAAGATAATTGATCCAACTTCCACCAAAAAATTGGTATTTTTTAAAATTGATTTTTACTGTTTCTATTTCCTTTTGTATTGGGTAGCTTTCAGAGATGTTAATTTGCTATTTATGCATTACTCATTAGATGTAGATTATGATTAGCTGTCAATATGGAAACATTTCCAATGGATGTTTCTGGTAAATAAATGTATCCTGTTTTCAAGACCTATCAGTTACCCAAATTGTGTGATTTACTTATGCAACTCTTGTTAGCATTAATAAAGTTCTGTGTAACTTTACACATATTGATGGTACACTAGACTGGGGGTTTTCAGGACAAATTTTTGGTGGTCTCAGAGTGTGGCCACTAACTCTGCATCTTAAGACCTCTTAAGCTTTTTCCTAAAATACTTAAATAGCTTTAGGAAAACCAAATAAATATGCACAGACATATCCAAATCATTGTAATTTATTTATTGCTAGCTAGTAACTATGTTGTGAAGAGTGATACTTACAAACATACAAGTATCACATTTTACAGCAGACTTACTTAGCCCTGGCAAGCCTGGAGATAAACTAAGCCCTGGATGGAAGGTCAGGGGAGGCAGTTGGGGGCTGGGCCCTGCAGCCTGGGCCCAGGGACGGAGTGTTGGTTGCTGGGGCCTGCCATTGCGCAACCAGAGCTTGGAGCTGGAGCCGAAGGCTACATGGCCAGAGCCTGCTGCCCTGCCATCCCAGGGCTAAAGCCCAAAGCCTGAGCCCCACCACCCCTGGAAGGTGGGGAATTCACCAGCTCCTGCTCCTCCAGCATTGTGTCCCAGGTGTCTCCAGAGGGTGGCAGGGCCAACCCCTACTGGTGGCCCCAGCAACCAACACCAAGATGGTGTATCCAGGAGCAACGGGGAGGGGAGGGGCTGCTACTTTGGTCCATCCCCCTGTTCCGTGTCCATCCGTCCCCCCGTTCTCCCCCCCCCCCCCCCCCCGGAGGCTGGGCCACGAGAAAAGCCCCTGGTGGCCACATTTGAGAAACACTGCACTAGACCTCTTAAGCTTATTGGTGCAGAATTCTGTATTGTACTGTAATAACCAGATTTTATAGGTCTCCACTTTGCAACACGCATTGTGAAATCATTTTCTTGCACAAATAACTAGCACAGGAACATGCCTTCATACTTTTAAAACTTAGACAGTAATGTCAACAGTCAATGTTATGTGGCATCTATCAGGAACTTTGGGCAGCTTGAATTTAAACTTAAATTAGTTTTCTGATTGTTCCCCTATAGTTTCCTTGTGGCTTTGGCCACAGCTCTCCTACTCCCCTTCTCGCAGTATCACCATTTCCCTGTCCTTTTTGTCGTCCTCCTCTGCTGCTCCCAACAGCTTCAGCTTCTCTTATTTCCCTGTCCCCATCTATCTTCCCCAGCCCCCTTTTGGCAGTTCAGATCCATAACTCTCCATATTTGCTGTCTCCGTCTCTCTGGTGACACCTGCATCTATACCACACTTTTCCCTGGCACTACCTCCCTGGCACTGATTCTCCCCCCTCTCACTTCATACCTGTTCCCATCTCCCTCTATACTCAGTCCATCAAAAAAAAGGGGGGGAGGACAACTCCCAAAAATGCAGTACTATTCATACAACCTCATCTCCCACTATCTCATCTACACCACAAAGTTAGGTCCACGCAAATCAACTTGTCAATCTATTTATGTATTTGTCTACACTGAAACTTGTTTCTGGTCAGCATAAATGTCGTCTTTTATAGTGATTGAATAAAACCACCTCCCCAAACAGTGTAGAGCCATGGTAGACCTAATTTGATCAATGCAATGTGAGCGTAGACACAGTGACCTGTGTTGACCGAACAGTCTTCCAGCCACTCTCCCATAGTGCCTCAGTCCCTGAAACAGTGACCACTCTGCTCACAATTTTAAACTCCACTGCATAGGAGTAACATAGACTGGAACACTTCCAAACCCCGTTCTTCCCCACCCAAAAAAAACCCCACGTGTTTTTGAAATATCTTTCCTGATGGTGTGCCATGGCAAGCATACCTAGCAACTCACCTTTGTTTGTGCCTGCCATACCATGGCTCCACATACAGTCAGGCATTAGACACACACCTGCATGGAGAAGCAAGAATAATTAAATCTCCTGGGTTTGTGGGGGAAAAAAAGAGACCCTGAAAGCACAGCTGTGGAACAGCTGTAGAAACGTGGACATGTAAGAATGGCTATCACGAGGGATGTAGGCTAAGGGATGCATCAGGGATTAGCAGCTGTCAGGGTTCCCTTCCCACTCTGAACTCTAGGGTACAGATATTGGGACCCACATGAAAGACCCCCTAAGATTATTTCTACCAGCTTAGGTTAAA
The DNA here is from genome assembly GCF_965140235.1 of Caretta caretta. NCBI lineage: Eukaryota > Metazoa > Chordata > Testudines > Cheloniidae > Caretta > Caretta caretta. The sequence continues at coordinate 3,557,978 of NC_134222.1, read as the reverse complement.
ACTTCCCCGAGGCACAAATCCTTCCTTGTCGTTGGATGGGTACTGCTGCCACCACCAAGTGAGTTAGACAGATTCAGGAAAAGGACCACTTGGAGTTCCTGTTTCCCCAAAATATTTCCCCCAAGCTCCTTCACCCCCTTTCCTGGGGAGGCTTGAGAATAATCTACCAACCAGCTAGGTAACCAAGGTGAGCACAGACCAGACCTTTGGGTTTTTAGGACACTAAAAACCAATCAGTGTCTTAAAAAACAGAACTTTATTATAAAGGGAAAAAAAAAACACACCTTTGTAAAATCAGGATGGAAAGTCATTTTACAGGGTAATAAGATTTAAAACATAGAGGATTCCCCTCTAGGCAAAACTTCGAAGTTACAAAAAACAGGGATAAATCTCCCTTTTAGCGCAGAGAAAATTCACAAGCTAAAACAAAAGATAATGTAATACATTTCCTTCCTATTACTTACAATTTGTAATCTTAGATGGTTAGTTCATATATGGCTTTAGGAGATGTATTTTCCGTACCCTGGTTCCTCGCTGAACCGGAGAGAACACACAGAAAAAAACCCAAAAAACTTCCCCCACAGATTTGAAAGTATCTTCTCCCCTTATTGGTCCTTTTGGTCAGGTGCCAACCAGGTTATTTGAGCTTCTTAACCCTTTACAGGTAAAGGAGGGATTTTATGCTACCTTTAGCTATATGTTTATGACAGCAGCTGTACCACATGAAAACAAATGAACTTTGCCAGGGATACCGTAAGGTGAGGGAGGGCAACAAGAAATCTGTTGCTGCCCCCAAAGACCTGCCACACTTGCAATGAACTTCATGCCATACTAGACGGTGGCCCCACCGGCACCCTGCAGAGCTCTGTGGACACCTTGGAGGAGCCTGAGTGAAGACTTCTGCCATGAAGAGAGAGAGGGAGGAGGAGAAAAAGGGAGGCGATGTGACGCGACGGGGGACACCAACTATGTTGCGAGCCAGGAGGACCTGTTTAGAATGCCACAGGAGTCTAGCCAGTCCCACTAGGAGAGCATAGATGAGCCTGCTGATGAAGGGGAAAGGAGGTAAGTGTGCTTGCACAGTTTTCCTTACAATGTTTGCTTTTGCTTCCCTCCTCCCCCAACCCTTGTGATCATTTAAAGATGGTGCCTGGCCCAGCTCTAGTGTACAAGACCATGGGATCAACTTTTCATTGTTTTACTATTATATTATGAGAAATAAGGTTCGGAAATAGATTCAAAACAATTTCCCGAACAGTACCAACATTCAGATTACACAATCCACATTGATTCAGTGTCCTGTGCCCAGGTACAGATAGAACAAACAGTGGTGGAGTCCCCATCTGCTTTTCATTCCCTTGTTGGAATAGTCAGGAGGGCTATGAGGAGCCCCTTGGCCATGTGAATAGGGATGTTCCTCTTATTTTCGTAACAGATCTTGACGAAACTTGAATGGAGATATTCTGCCATCATCTCCTGAAGGTTTCTAGGGATGGCAGTCTTATTTCTTCTTCTGTGATAGGACAGGTTTCAGAGTAACAGCCGTGTTAGTCTGTATTCGCAAAAAGAAAAGGAGTACTTGTGGCACCTTAGAGACTAACCAATTTATTTGAGCATGACACTTTCCCATGCCGTTTTGTTACAAGTTTGCCTGGTTCATTGTAGCAAACAGGGTAGCGATATACTGGTCAGGGCAGCTTTGGGATGCTAGTAGCAGCTTGGTTCCCTGTGCCTTTGTGACCCTCAGGAATGAGCTATCAGTTAAAATTGCTACTAACTGTGAAAAATAGTGCCAGTATTCACTGCCATTGCTCTCTACTTGTACCCATGGAATAGGGTCCAAAAATGTATGGGTTCATGTATAGAAAATAGGCCCCATCCTCTATGCCAGGCCGTACTCAACATGGCTGGCGCTGGAGAGCAGTACTGTGGTGAGGTACTCGAAAGCTGAACTGTCAGTCAGCATTAAAGTATTTGTGGGAATAAGAGAAGGGAGTTTTGGAACTCCCATCTTTCCCATTCCGTTGGAACTGTAAATTTAATGGTGCATCTGTCTTTTTTTTTATCAGCAACTTCTGGTGTGGTGGCCTTGAGAGGTACCTCCTTTACACACGCAGAATGCCTGACCTTGGTGAGGAGAAGGAAGAGGGCTAGGGAGGATGTGTTCGGCGAGATCCTGCAAACCAGAGGTTCACTGGACTGAACAAAGGTCTTGGAGGGCCAGTATGACCAAGAGCATGAGAAGGACAGAGAGGATAGGCAAAAGGCCCAGGCGTGCCAGAAGGACAAGTAGTGGAAAATGCACTGTGACGTAATGGGTCTTCACAGACAGTAAACACAAGAGGTGCAGACCCTGGCTCACTTACAGGTCCAAAAATCCTAGACTCATCAGCCTTTGCACTGTTTGGAGAACTCAGTGCTTCTGCTCCCTACACCCCCAAGATAACATGTGGCATCATGGACCACTTGCTTACCCCTACCAGTCTACTCAAGAGGAACAACAAGGAAAATGCAGCTTCATATAGAGAGACGTGTGAAAACCACAGATTGGTGCATGCGAAGCCGCAACTGACGACATTGAACTACCTTTTTGTTTACACAAATGGACGTAAATGTTGACTTCCTTTTCAACCAGAATTTTAAAAGTTTTGCCCCGTTAAGTTATAAGTTTGTATAATGTATGTATATGTTTGTACTCTGATTTTATGCACCTAATTTTTTCACTCAAATTATGTTTATTAATTCACAACAAGTATTATGAAATGCATAATGGCAGTCAAGAAAGCCAACTACTTATAAATGCACCACAGAATTCGTGACGTCAGTAAAACATGCAGCCATATTTATAAATGTACAGTATGCACAACTCAATTCATAGTAAGAGGCAAAGCCCCAGGCCCAACAGTATTTATAACTTGAAGGAGGCACAACACAATATATATTAGCAGGCAAACCCCCCCCCGCTCCCCCCAAATATGTTGTTTAAATTACATGAGACAGATGCCAGAGAACACTACAGTGGCTGACTGTGAAGCATCCCTCAAGTACATAGTTCCACACTGGGTTCTTCTAATAGCACTGGTGTCTGACCGTTCAAATTCAGAAGAGAGATGTTCCACCTTACCCTCCACCCTGGTGGCAGTTTTTCTCCCTTTTTCTCACATACATTATGCAGCACATAACATGTAAATATAACCATTAGGATGTTTTTCTTGCTGTGTTCTAATCTAGTGAGTAAACAATGCCAGCGACCCTTCAGTGTACCAGAAGCACATTCCATAGACATTCTGCATCTGCTGAGCTGAAACTTGAATCTTTCCTTGGTGCCGTCCAGATGGCCAGTATACGTCTTGATGAGTAAGTGGAAGGCTGGGTCTCAGAGAATCGCTGTTGGCATTTCCACATCTCCAGTGTTAATCCACTGCTCAGGAAAGGCTGACCCTAAATGCAACTTCTTGAACAGTCCTGTGTTCTTAAAGATGCAGGTGTCTTGTACCTACCCTGACCAACCTACATTGATATCAGTGACTCAACCCCTGTGATCCACTAGCACTTACTTTTCCGTGGTTATATATCCTTTTTTGTTGATGTACTCAGTAGCAAGGTTGGCTGGTGCCAAAATAGGGAGATCTGTTCCATCTGTCTCCCCACAGCAGTTCAGGAACCCCATAGTTGCAAATCCATTCACTATTCCTTGCCTTCCACTTATCATAGCCTGGCATAGCTGGAGGCAATTAATGACCTTACACGCTTGTATGACAGTGGCCCGCACTGTAGATTTTCCAACTCCAGAATGATTTCCCCCGACTAGTAGCAGTCTGGCTTTTGCAAGCTTCCAGGTCGTGGTTATCACTTGTTTCTCCACTGTCAATATAGGCCTTATTTTGCTATCTCTGCGTTGAAGGGCTGGGGCAAGATCAGCATACAAATACAGGACTGTGACTCTTTGCATCTGAAAGTTCTGCAGCCACTGTTAGTCGTCCCAAACATGCATTACAATGTGCTTCCACCCGTAAATGCTTGTTTCTCAGCACCAGAATTAGTGCTCCGCCATCTGCAGCTGCTCCATGAATGCCACCAGCAACCTGGGATTTTTTTCACTAAATCCATCAACAAACTCTTCTTGACAATATCCTTGTATTCCCCATTGTGATTCCATTGTTTCAGTACTTCCTGCAGGTCTACAAATACAGGAGAATCATTTGTCGTGTTAGCAGTGTTCATGTTAATAGTGCTGAGCTCTCTGGGCCCCATGCGTCCGGCAAAGATGGCAGAGGCTGAAAAGCACGATGTGGAATTTTTGAAAAATGGCTTGAAAATTATGGAATGTGGAAGATATTATAGGGTGGAAAAAATTGCATGCTGGGTATTTGACCCCATCTCCCAAAAATCCCTGGGCGAATCCTTGCTATCCCACAAAACTGTGAAAATATCCTGAAAGGGATTGTGCCAGATGGCAGTGCATGGCACACTGGGATAACCCTACCCATGGTGCACCATGCTTTATATCCATGCAAGCACTCCTGGTGAGTACGTAAATTGCCGATGCAATCAGCCAAATATGCACATGCACAGGTGAAGTACAAACTTCAGTGGCTGTATTATGATGTAAATTGTGTGGGCCAAAGCTTGTGGAGTAGACATGGTCTCCATTCTCCACCTGTTGGATCACCTTGACCTGGATTACTCCTGACACTATTTCTGCAACTTTTTTTTTCCTTTTCTCTTCTCTAGCCTCTTCTCTTACTCCTAATTTTGACAATAATAAAATATAGCTTTTCAGCTTGAGAACTTGAAAGTTGGCATGTTTCTAGTTCACAATGAGGAAGTCACTGGAAAAAACAAATGACTGAGCATTTTCACATGTACAATGTGAAGTTTCTAAAGTTGTTGATGTTGCCATGGAGTCTGAACACCATTGGGGAGTTAGAGGATAGTCATGCCTCTCTTCTCTACGCCACTCCTTTCCGCCACTCTCAACTAGAGACTCGCAGATTCTGTTCCCCTAATAAAACTCGCATCTTTGCATGCCATTGCTCAACCAACAGAGACAAGATGTGCTGCCTGTAAGTTTTCACACATGATTTTGGTTTTTTTGCTTATTTTCTTTTTTGTTTTCCTGTTGCCTTAAAGGAATGTGGTCAAATTAAATATACATTTTTAATTTACTAAAAATGGAAATTTAAAAATTATAATTTTTCCCCATTTATGCTGTTTGTTACACCATGATTTCACTTAGCTGAGATACTAAATGGAGACTATTCGCTTGCCTTTGATAAGTCAGTTTGTGGTCAGGTTTAATTTGCATTTTGTCAGACCATTGCCTCATGTGCATCTCTAGCACAATACAATATTTGAGTTGCCAAAGCTATCATGTAATGTCTACCTAGCTTTTTAAATATTTGGGGGTTTTAAAAAAATTAATGTTATGTTTTATGGAAGTTTGTTTTCAAAAACCCAAATCTGGCCCAGGAAGCATCCCTTGGATTCAACTTTAAGTCCGTTTAGACACCCACAAATCAGGAAACACAGGAAAGCATTCAAGGATTTTATATCTCAGCTATACCCTCACACATGTGTGGATTAAAGTAGTGCTTAAAAGCATGATCACTTTCTCATTTTTTTCCTGCTATGTTAAATACTCATAACACTCAATGTGTAATATTGTGCAAGACTAAAGATAATTACTGCATGAAACACACTTGTCAAACAGGATGGAACAACATACTACAGATACACTATTGGGCAACAGAGTGGTACTAAGGGAAAAAAGGCTGACGTGTATGTGTTTTGTATTTAAATAAGTAAGACTGTAGAGACTATATAAGAATACTGAGGTTAGTTGTTCATGGCAGCTTATGTTGCTAAGCAGATGGGCTGCTGAATTTTCTCAGCTGGAATTTTTTCAAGGTGTGTGCCTTAATTATCACTTTCATCCAAGAACAGAGTACAGAGGTCACAAGTGCATGCATAACCATGTCCAGATCTTCTCCTCCAGATGAGGGCAGGCTCTTCTAGCTAGTTGCAGATGAAAGTGGGTAGTTTTTTGTTGCCATAGCTATTTGGATATCCAGTAGCAATAAGAATTTCCAAGACTGCTGACTGATTTAAATGATCTTCAGGCAGGTTCTTGGTAATGGAGGATGTTTTTTTGTTTTGTTTTCTTTAAAAAAGGCTAGTTCTTCAAAACTTCTTCCTACAAGCATTGCCTCAATCTTGGGTGGGTTCTGTGTAAACTAGATACCTTTTAGTTTGTGCCAGCAGCATCTACGCAGGGCATTAAGAGTACAACGCTTCGGAGCACTCTGTAATTCACATCCCTGTAGTCCATACTGGAGTGGAGTGTAGACATAAACTAAGACTGCTAACAAGGCTGCTATTTTTAATGATGGCTTTTATGCGTGCCTACCTACCTAAGAACTAAGGCTGCCAAGCTGCCATTCAATAGTAATAACTTCTTGTAGGGTCCAATAGAACTGGTGACATAGTGAATATTGAGCCATCTGGCCTCAAGGTTCACTTAATAAGGACGTACGGAACCATTCATATCCATTTAAAAAAAAAAATTCCCAAAGAAAAGAGGTGAATTTAGCTCATTACACCTTATCCTAAGGTAATTATCACGATACAGCTTGGCTATATAAGAACTCCTTTAGTATCTTTAAGTGACCTGTTTAAAAAGTAAAATCTTTCTAATTAAATTGGTGACTGTTAAAAGGATGTACTCTGACAATATAATTCTCAAATCCTTTTGTAGCTAATGCTGACCCCTCTGTTTTTGAGCCCATTTAAGAACAGCTAGCAGGATTCAAACTAGAGCAACCTATTGAATAAATGTATTGTGTGCGTGGGGAAGCTTTTACTGGTAAAGGTTGTTTTGCTTAGGTGACTATGGTTATAATGTGTTTGGAAGTACATCTGGTACTTCATTGCTTATCAGTGTTCTTTTTTTTTCCTTTTAGGCGGTTTCCTAGAAACATGATTGCTTGCTGGTGTTGATCTCACAGTTTGTGAAGACTCCTTCTCTGATAATGTCAAGTTCGGGCTACCCTCCTAACCAAGGAGCATTCAGCACAGAACAGAGTCGTTATCCTACTCACTCTGTCCAGTACACCTTCCCTAACGCGCGACATCAGCAGGTAAGGAGCAGATACCATGCAGATTACAATCTGAACCTGTCATTCGGGTATTTTGCTCATGCCAAATGTGTATTTTTACCTACTTAATCCTAGGTCAAAGATGTTTTGAAAAACAATGAAATTTCAGAGTATTGAACCTAATTAAAACTGATGAGGGGAATTTACATACTTATGCTCTGTCTTCCTTTGATGGAATTTGACCAGTGCACCAAGGTTAATACCTCTAATTAAACAAAATGTGGGATATGGTTTGAAATGTTTCTGGCCATATTTAGATGCCTTATGTAAAAGGTGTCCCTTCCAGCGTTATATTGCTTCCTAACTCCCTAACAAGATATTGATTCACAGGAGTTTGAGTTTATCCTTACTTCCTGCAGCACTGTGGTTTGTGAAATCTGGTGAGATCCCAGCCCAAGGTGGTAAGACTGTTATGATGACGTTGTAGTAGTCTACCAAAATATTAAAACCATGCAGGCATCCTGAGTGAAATGTTCAAATTGTCAGTTATATGCTACTTCCTATTTTCAATTCTGTAAATCCCCTCAAGAAAAATGTTATATGTTTCAGTGTTTAGTTAGTTTCTTAGTGTACGAAGAGAGTGGAGTAGCAATATATATTTGGCAAATAGAGAACCTTCTCTCTAAAATAAGGCAGTCTTTTTGGATTCTCACTTCCTCTGGTTTTATTTTTAATGTTGAAAACTCAAATGTAAATATGTGTAAACCAGAGTGGAGTGACAGAGGACACATTTTGACCACTGAGCAATGCTGCTGCCAATTTTGGCTTGCTAAATAGTTGGTCAAAATTTTTTTTTGCTGAAAACCTTAGATTTTATAAACTGCACACTTCTTCTGTTTGTTGGCTTGGCTCTCTTAAGATAAAATCAAGAAGATTTAAATGTCTTTTGAATATAGTACCATATATTGTGAAATTAATACAACTTTTCTATTTTTGTGGTGGGTTTTGTCCTAACTGGAACACACAATCCCTGAGGAACTAATTGAAAATTATGTTCTTTTTTTAGTCTTACTTTTAATCTAGTAATGCTTAATTACTAGGCTAGGTGTAGCCAACATAGAAGAAAGGCTGGATTTGGAATGGAAACACTAATTTTCTAACACTGTGCAAAGATGACTTGTATAATCTTTGACAAATCTAATAACGTTTTCTGAGTTAAAAAGTGACCTGTCAAATGCTGTGACAGAATGGTTCCTACAAGTGCCATAGGAGGTCAGTCTCAGGAATGGAGGGAGTCTCTCTACTGTGGGCCCAGGAGCTCTCCATGAGAACTTACCATTGCCTAGCTCCTCCTCTTCCTTCTCTCTAAGAACCCTAGATCCCTGGGTAGGTCAGAGCAATACTTAGTACACCTGGATGTGTGTGTGGGGAGTAATGGTGGGTTTACAATACTACTATCCCACTGATTCCCCCACCCCATCCCCAATCATTGAGGGGTAGCAGGAGCCAAACTGGCCCTTCGGACAAGTTATTCAACTTGGAACAGCTCTAGCTTGTGTCCATGAATAGCGGTCTACAAAGTGCTGTTCTGCTTGCTAGGATTACCAAGATGAACTGCACTCTGGTCTTGCCCTCACTCATCCCCAACCTGCCCCAGAATGTCCCCATGCCTGGTTGGCTAGGAAGGACTGGTGTAGGGCTGGCCATATTAGGGTTCCCTTACACTAGGGAAATCCTTAGCGGCTGCCTTAATGTAGCTTTGGGTCCGGGTTGCACCACTGGAGTAACGCAAAGGGGACTCGAGGGATTGAAGATCTGGCCTCCTATGTGCTCTTTGGTCACTGGTGCTGAGTAGGATAAATCTTCTGGCTAATGAGGTGGTTGATGAGTTGTTGAGGGTTATTTTGCATGTTAAGAGTTAGTGTTCATTGCGTTTTAAAGAAAATGGAAATCTATAAAAAGACCCATGTTAGAATAAATGTTGTTTAGATTAGTGTCTCCTAGACCTCCCTTTGATTGTAAACTCCATGGGTCGCTTCTGTATCCTACTGAATCTAATATCACATTTCAAAATATCTTGAGCTGCATTTGAAACCTTAAACTTCAGCTCTTATGAAAGGATCTTCAAAAATGGAGAAGTTGTGTGGTAACTGGACAGTTTAAAGCCACTTGTATGTTGAGTTCCGATATTTCAGTGGATAGTATTCTGTACTCATGATATAATATTGGGGATATAAAACTTTTTTTTTCTAATCATGTCTGAAACAATGGTTTTAAAAGTTTACTGGTCCTGAGAATATGGGTACTGCATCTTTGCAACTGTTCCCATGTGATTGTAGCAGCTAATCTCCCATGAACAACTGGAGCTAGATATTAATGTCATACCATTTGCAAGTTGTGATTCCAAGCTTTCATATGGCACAGAGCTTTCACTTCTCATAATCTCGGAGTTTAAATCTGTGTCAAGCTTTGGTTAACAAAGCTCTTCTGGCACTTGTCCAGGACTGAGCATATTGAGTCTTGGAGCTCAGTCCTGGTCTAATTCAGTCACCATATGTGTCTGCTAGTGTATAGGTGCAATCATTTTTCCCTAGACAGGTCTGAATATATTCACTAGGAATGAATATGTGAATTTCATTCTTATTTCCTTTATATTCTCCCCATTCCCAGACCACCTCTCTTTTTTGGGCTCCAAATTACTTTGCAGTTCCTGTGATGACTGTGATAGTGGATTTTATGACTTTATTTCTCTAATCTGTTTTTTTTGGAGTTCCAAAAAATGTCTGTAAAAGAAACTTCCCATTTTAAGACTTAGATGTTGGCTTGAAGCAAAGCTGTGATAATCCGGTCTTGATTTGCAAGAATTCTTCAGAAACCATGATTCCTTCATCTCCTGAGTACTTTGGCTCAGTGTCATAGCTTTTGAATTTTCATTCTTGCTTAAATATCAGGACTGTTTTTCGTTTAGGAGTTTGCAGTTCCTGATTATCGTTCTTCTCATCTGGAAGTCAGTCAGGCAACTCAACTCTTGCAGCAGCAGCAGCAGCAGCAGCAGCAGCAACTTCGTCGACGGCCTTCCTTACTTTCTGAATTTCACCCAGGCTCTGACAGGTAAGGGCATTCTATTTAGATACAAGAGAAATCTGTTACGAGTTGAACCAGACTTTATAAAAGGTATATATTCATAATTAAAAAGTATGCTTCCACAGTTCTTGCTTAAGGACTTAGCTTTATTAAGCACAGGGTTCTCCATTAACTAACCGTATTGGTCTGTGTACAGTATTTGACAATATTTTAGATTTGCTTTGTTTAAAACCCATTGCACAACTCCCCAGCCCACTTGGCTTAAATAAGATGTTTGTTTCCTAGATAGGAAGTGACACCTGTGCTTCACTTCCTCCCCCCCCACCTCTCCCAACAACTTTTATAGCAAGCAATGAGAACCCTCGTGCATATCACAAACTAGTTCTTCAGAAATATTTTGGCCATAAGTGTGTAACGTTTGTTTCTTTGAGATACAGTGACAAGTGAAGTTATACAGCAAAATTAAAGAATCATCACAGTGTGAATATTATCCATCATGTTTCCTAGATTTCACTGGGATAAAATTCATACACTTGAATATTCAGCAGAGGGTATTTGTCTGTCTAGGTAAGTAAGAAGCAGCAGAGCTAGTTGGGTTGTTTCATTTGTCATAACAGTATAAAATACTTAAATGTGGTGCAAAAATGCAAGCAATTGGTGCTGATTTTTGGCAACAAAGGAATAAAACAATTTACATCACTTGACATAGTTCAGAGTCAAATGTTCTTGGGACTGTTTTGCAAATTTGTTTATTAAACCAGTCCTGCTTGTATGGTAAATAGATATGACTACTGTTTTGGCTCCAGCAGATTAATACTGCAGTGCTATAGTTGGCTGTTACTGTCATGAAAGCTGCTGTCTTTCTTTTTTTAAATAAAAAATATTTTGCTTTATATCAACCAAATATGCTTTGCATTGATGTAACTTAAGGCAGTAAATGCCAGCTAAATACTGATTAATGTTTATTAAATAATTGTATTTAACCGGATTTTCAACTAAGAGGTATGCAGTGTGCTTTGAATAGCAGACTTGAAAATAATCATAAAGATTAATTCAGCCACAGATCTCAATGAAATTTTAATAATCTGAATACATTTTAGATACTGGGAATGCCCAATTGTGTAGGGGAAAGTTTAAGTATTGTGATTGTTTTGCTCTCTCATTGGTATAATCACATTCCGATGCACAGAGGTATGCATATGATACACCTTGCAGTGAGGTGAAATTGTACTCCTGCCTTGCACTTACACTACTTCAAATGCAGTGTTGTTGCTCATGGCTCACTCTGATCACAGATCAGAAGTGGTCTGTGCTGATCATTACTCTGGTGATAGTTAGGGTGTAAAATAAATGAATAGCTCCCCAACTCTGGATGCTAAATTGGAATATTCCCAGAAATAATTCCCAAATACTGGGTCTGAGGTTAACTAGTTGTCTTCATCTTGCAATTTATGAAGAAGACAGCTGGATTTGGTTTAGTGCCATCAAAGTACCAGAGTGCTTTGATAACCTACAGCAGGTAAAAGGACAAAAAACTGTTCTCAAATTGTGAGAAGCTCATTCACCAGTTTTGGCAAAATACAGAAAGCTACTGTCATTTCTTCTAGTGAAATCTTCTGAGAAGGTGGTGAAGCATATGAGATATCTTATTGACATCCTGTGTAATTCACTGCAAAGAAGCTAGTGATGCTGCTATTTTGCTTTGGAAAAAAATGAGTGGGAAGAGCCACCAAATCACTTCCCAGCCCCCAGCATAGATGGTAGAGCACTACTGACAAGTACTTGAACTTGAGAGTGTGGTGTAGACCAAGTTCCAAATAACTTCAATTTCTAATTAAGATACTTTTTATATGTATTTGAAATTTCTTCAGAAGAAAAATAATTAATTGAACTACTGTGCTTTTGCATAATTCTGTGGAATGCAATACTAAACTTACTGATGTGAAGGCTTTTTGGTGCTCTTTCTTGACCCAAACCTGTTTTCTGATATACTTGTAGTAATGGCATAAGTTTCATGTCCTGCTGTGAAGTGATGGGCATTTAAAATAGTACCTTTGTGGGCTTTAATTAACTTTCAGTCAAAATCCATTTTAAAAATAAAAGCCAATTTTCTGCAACATATCACTTAAAAACTTTTGCCCTTCTCACTATTTAGAAAGAGTTTTGTGACACTCTTCCCTATAGTCTTGGAAATGGGACACAACCATTAAATAATGCACCACATAGAGTTTTTTTGATAGATATATATTTTTAATTTAATTGCTTTTACGATCTCTTTTGTTCCTTAGGCCTCAAGAAAGGAGAACTGGCTATGAGCAGCAATTTCACCCAGGTCCGTCACAGACTGATCATGATTCATTGGAATCTAAGCGACCACGTCTTGAACAAGTTTCGGATTCCCATTTTCAGCGTGTTAGTGCTGCTGCTGTCCTGCCTTTAGTACATCCTCTACAGGAGGGATTACGATCTGCAGATATTAAGAAGGTAAAGACAGTTTTTGTTGCAATATTGAAGGTGTGCCTTAATATGTTAAATTGATTAGATGACTATTTTAAAGATTGTTGTGGCTGAAAATAGTATTAACTTAAAAACTGTATCAAGTTACACCATTTCTGTGATGAGCATTTGAATATTGACTGCTCACTATTTAGAAACATGTTTTGTTCACAAGTATAGTTGCAAGTTATAGTAGTGTTCTCACTAGCTATGTGTTGGAGTAGTAAAAAACCATCCCAGTAAGTTGCATAATATGCTTGAAGGTTAATTGTTTCTTGTACAGAATGTTGGAACACTTAACTTATAGCTGCCACTTGAGTTTAATTTAAAAAAACATCGCTTCAGCAATATTATGTAGACTTCTGTTGAAAAAGTATTAGTGCAGTGATCTCTGCTCCAGTCTTAAACCGCCAGCAGATGGTGACAGACAAAACAGCTGAAATGCCTTTCCCTCTGCAAATCTCCAAGACACTTCCTTGTATTTGAAAATATAATAGGCGTAGAATGCAGCCTATTTATTTAATTGAAAAGTGTTGCCCTTCTGTGACTTTGCATGAAAGACTTTGAGAGGCAGAGTTGCCCAGTGAGTGCTGGATTGGGGCTCAGTACCCCTATTCTTTTATTCTTGGCTTTGCCACTATTCTGCAAGTCACTAAACCTCTCTTTGCCTCTGTCTCCCCTCACACCATATGACATGTCTGCTTGGATTGTAAACTCGTTAGGTGGATGGTATCTAATGTGTTTGTGCACATGGAGCCCCACTCTGGATTGGGTCTCTAGACTCTACCATAAAGCAAATAATAAATAATGTAAACCTCTTACTTTAACAACCTTAAGTTTTTTTCCATCTTTCACAATGGAAATAGGTCTCTGCATTGATCCAGAATAACACGGTTCGTGATAGGTAATACAAAGGACTACCTTTCCCTGTATGAGTAAGAGTTCCTTTTTTGCAGAAAATATTGGGAGTAACCTGTCTACAGTATCTTATCTCCTTCATCTGACAGTTTAACCATGTTAAGGAGAAGATAGTATTCTCTGCTAGCTAGAGCAAGGGATTGTAAATCAGGTGACTGGAGTTCTGTTTCTGACTGTGCCATTGACTTGCTCAAGGTTACCCAGCAAGTCACTTAGCCTCTTTGTACCTAAATTTTTCCCATCTGTAAAATGATGCAACCTACCTATCAAGTGTTAAGGTTTAATGAATGAGATGCTTTAATCCCTAGCTGGAAGGTTCTATAAAGTATAATTGGTGAAGTATTTCTCTAGATTGAGCATGACTTACAAAAAATGGCCAAGATTTAAAAATGTGTGTGCCTAAAGTTAAGCCTGGTCTACACACTCAGATTGCACTAACTAAATCTGTTTCTAAGTCAGTCTAGTTAAATTTATGTGGTTCCCCTCTGTGGATGCTCTTAAATTAGATAAAGTTTGCATACATCTGTGGTAGAAATGTGAGTTAAGCTGATGCAATTTCTGTGTGTAGCGACTAACCCCATATTTCCTAAATTTATACTTAAACTCTTAAAAAAGTGGACCGAGTTTGAAAATTGGCTTAAATGGAATATGCTAGGCGCTTCTCATTTTAGAAAATGAGGCAATTTGTTTTTATTAGGTGCCTAAGTATGGATTCAAAAGCTAATAGTTGGTACCCATTTTAAACAAATTTTGGATAGTGTATTTTTATACTGCCTTTAATTATTTACTGCGGCTTTTCATATTCTAAATATAGCACTTTTCTGTGAGCTAAAGTAGAATATTAACATGATACAGCATCTTAATATCTTGCTCTGTTGCATTGCAAAGATAAGCTCAAAGGGGCATTGGAGGAGCCAGTCAGATGTGTACAATGTTATGTTTTCATTTAGTTATGAATAATTTTTATCCAAGTGGTGTACTGAAATACACGGTCTCAATCTTATATGCAATTTAAGGTACCTTCAGGAAATATGGAACTAAAACACTTAATTTGTTTCAGTGAGACTGGTTTGGATAAGGCATACATTTTCCAAGTTAGTCATTGGTGCATTCAAGATTTCATCATTTTTGTCTTTAAACATGTCTTCAGAGATCTGCTTTTTAACGTGAATGCCTGTGAAGAGTTGAAGATGGCCCTAATGGGGACCTATACTTGTAAATGTAAATAGAAACTAAATTATTTAAGATGGATTTTAAAAGGGTGACATCATGATCTTTTGTTAATTCCAGGCTGCATGAAGTAAAAATGACAGGAAAAACTGAGTACTTTTAGAAATTTAAATTAAACTTCAGAATTATCAGTGTTAAAGTGATTCTAAGCAGTAGTGTAGATGGCTGAAAGCTCTGGTCAATTTTATCTTAATTTATACTTGGACAACTTTATGTATTAAGATTTGAGACTACATCTGGAGATTGTAACATAACTAATTTATCTGTCTTCAAGTATTATGTAAGAAAACATGATCAAATTGTTCCTTGTTTATTTAAGGAACCAGCTTTTGGAGGCAAGCATGAAGGGCCATCTTCTCCAGTCTCTGGTCAGCCCTGTGGAGAGGACCAGAATGCATCACCTTCAAAACTGTCAAAGGAAGAGTTGATACAGAGCATGGATCGTGTAGATCGAGAAATTGCAAAAGTGGAACAGCAGATCCTTAAACTGAAGAAAAAACAAGTAAGTCAGCTACAAAGAACACCATAACCAATGCTATTTTTATTTTCAGTTGGCAGAGCACAATATTAAAGTGTTTGCAAAAAATAAATGAACTAAACTGCTTAATTACAGTTTGAGTCAAAGTTCTTGTTCTGTAAGCAATGTGTACTACGTAAATGGGTTGGATGTTATAATCTAGTTCAGAGGTTCCCAAGCTTTTCTTATTGTGTACCCCCCTTCCGGATCTATCAGTTGCTGACATACCCACTTCCAGATTTACCAGATGCCTACATATCCCTACCCTTCTCATCACTGATACTTGGTTTTCCTCTTAACACTATCTGTCTTTAGCCATCTGTCCCTATTTCACTGTTATGTATAGATATAGTTATAGTGTGACATATACAACCGGAAAAAACCCCTCACTAAGTTCTGAGCTCAGTTAGACTGGAGAGTTGCTGAGCAACTCAGCCCGCTCTGTATGGTGATTGGAGGTACGGGCTGTGTACATCAGCATCTCTGCATATCTATGTTCTCATTGTTACATCTTGAAGTAAATTAACTACCATATTTTATATAACAAATTCCCACAGAGTTTTAAAGCTTCATCTGAGTAGCCTATTATGAAAATGCAATAAATAAAATAATAAATCCACCATTACGTAATTTCTCCATGTACCCCCTAAAGATATCTCGCGTACTACTGTTTGGGAATCCTTGATCTACTTCATAAATGCTGGCTTTTATTTTTTTTAAACAAGATTATTGGAAAAACTATCTAGAGATGTTAAGAGTAAAACTATTTACTTAGAAAAACATTAGTAAAATTAAATGTTAAGATCGTGACTTCATTAATCTTAAGAATGATTTTTTTTTAAACCTTACTTTTTTTAGTAAAGCAGTATATTTTAATGCAGGACTGACTTTTGTAACTATTCTGCTGTAAATTTGCTTAGATGAATAGCTATATAGTAAAAGAGCAACAACTTCAAACTAAATGCTGCATTATGTTCTTGGAGCATTTAATCAGTCTTATGAGTTCTTATTCCAGCTTGTTATACCTTAGATTAGAACAGCAAAAGAGAACTTGTCTGGTTCTCTTACAATATTTACTCACGCATTAGCACTTGTGATCTGCCTCTGTCACTTCCTTGGGTGCAAAATCAGTGACTGATCATGCAGATTTCTTGGAAATATATATATATTTTAGATCAGGACCATTAATTGAATCCCTGATTTAAAACTAAAAAAAAATTGTACTGTAAGTTCTTAGATACTTTAAATGAACTGTAAAATTAGGACTCAATCCTGTTCTGAGTACGTGGCATTTTATAAAATGTTAAAAGCTGATTTCTTACACAACACTATAACACAGCAAATCATGTATAAGGGGGTAGACGTAGCCATTACATTGGAGGTGTATATTGATCTTTATTGTATGTTTCTGGCTTGCAGGAGGGAAGGATATTTACAGCACAAAGATTAAACTGACATTGATTCATATATAAAGGAATGTTTTGGTAAGAGAGGCAAATCACAAGAGGTTAATTGCTGTGAAAAACAAATATTGCATATATTTGGTTGTTTGATGTTACTATAACCTTTTAAACTTCTGTGTGTGTGTGTGTGTGTGTGTGTTCAGTAACTTTTTTCTGCCATGAAGTATGGTTTTGGATTGTCAGAATAATAATGACAGGAGTTACTTCAATAAGGAGTTCAAAAGAATATCAGCAACCAGGATTTTAAGTACATTATTTTAATATACTGTCAGACTTTTTGGGGGAGTATTGCCTCAGCATGAAAGCGTGAGACAATTGGTATTCCTTGGCTTTAATATTTTGGTTGAAAGTTAAATATTTTTATTGGTAAACCAGAACACAGCACTATGCATTTAATTGAATCAGACCTGTTTCAGTTTGACAGATGTGGGTGTACCTCAAAAAGGTTTAGTTTACAAATATTAGTGCAAAAATACTGTCTTTTTGCCACTTCTATTGGCACTAAACCCTGTTCATTCATACCTTGCAAATTAAATGATGAAATGACAGTCACAGCAAACTGTTGATCAGATGCATATTTTATCTCTGGTGACTAATTACTGGTTAGGGTAACATGGTGCGGATGGCTGATTTTCTTTCTCTCGTCTCTTAGCAACAACTTGAAGAAGAAGCTGCTAAACCTCCAGAGCCAGAGAGGCCTGTCTCCCCTCCTCCAGTGGAACAGAAACACCGCAGTATTGTCCAAATTATTTATGATGAAAATCGGGTAAGCTTGCTTCTTAGATTTGGTTGGCTGAGTATGATTCTATGTAATCTTACACATTGTGCTACATTCCTCTTTGTGCGCTATTTCAGTTTTTTAAATATGCTGCAGTCGTTTCATATTTTAACCATTTTGATTATTTTTCAATCGGAACGTAGTAACTTCTTTTTTTAATGACAAATGCTTGCATGAGATTTTCATTCCAAATCTCAGAATGTTTTGGGCCTTGACGGTGACAAACAAAAGCAATGAAAATGAGTCTGTGAGACCCTGATCTCTGGATTGGTGCTTTGATAACATTTTAGTGCCTCATGGAGTTTGATCTCCTGCATTGTCTTTAATCACATAAATACTGGCACGCCTGACTGAGTGGTAAATTCTCATTTAAATTTTGTAGATGAGTAATATGGGGTGTAACATGGGGTTCCATGCCTTTTTTAAAAAAATCTGAGTTCTGACACTTAAGGATTTGGATGAATGTAAAGATGAAATATTTGGGCAAACTTTTAGAGCTGCTTATGCTGCATTAGTGGCTAATAAAAAGCAGAAGTTCAGTGACCCCAAAACTGCAGCAACTCTGATCTACCAGATCCCTGGTCTGTTAATCTGTTGAACAGCTCTCAAAGTCCATTCCTTGGTTTTCCTAGGAATTTCTGGGTTAGGGGACTATAAGTATAGGGGGTAACAAAGGCCATGTCTATACTACAAAAGTACTCTGATTTTACAGAAGTCAATTTTTGGGAACAGATTTTATAAAGTCAAGTGCATGTGTCGACACTAAGTACATTAATTCGGTGGTGTGCGTCTACAGTACTGTGGCAAGCGTCGACATTCCGAGCGGTACACTGTGGGTAGCTATCCCGCAGTCCTCGCTGCCCATTAGAATTCTGGGCTGAGCTCCCAATGCCTGATGGGGCCAAAAATTAGTCACGGGTGGCTATGGGTAAATGATGTCGGTCAACCCTCCCTCCCTCCATGAGAGCAACAGCGGACAATCATTTCGCGCCCTTTTCCCTGGACTGTCTGAGCAGATGCCATAGCACAGCAAGCATGGAGCCTGTTCAGCTCACCGCAGTAGTTCTGACCATTGTAAACACCTAATGCATTATCGTGCAGTTTATGCAGAACCAGCACCTGAAAAACCAGGACAGGAGGCGACGCAAGTGCGGTGATGAGGACATGAACACAGTTTTCTCTAAAACCGCGGTCCCCAGCAATTTGGAGATCATGGTGTTTCTGGGGCAGGCTCATGCCGTGGAATGCCGATCCTGGGCTCGGGAAACAAGCACAGAGTGGTGGGAACCGCATAGTGTTGCAGGTTTGGGATGATTCTCGGTGGCTCTGAAACTTTCACATGCATAAGGGCACTTTCATGGAACTTTGACTTGCTTTCCCCGGCCCTGAAGCTCAAGAATACCAAGATGAGAGCAGCCCTCACAGTTCACAAGCGAGTGGCAATAGTCCTCTAGAAGCTTGCAACGCCAGATAGCTACCGGTCAGTCGGTAATCAATTTGGAGTGGGCAAATCTACTGTGGGGGTTGCTGTGATGCAAGTAGGCAACGCAATCATTGAGCTGCTGCTATCAAAGGTAGTGAGTCTGGGAAATGTGCAGGTCATACTAGATGGCTTTGCTGCAATGGGATTCCCTAACTGTGGTGGGGCTATAGACGGAACGCGTATCCCTATCTTGGGACCGGACCACCAGGGCAGCCAGTACATAAACCGAAAGGGGTACTTTTCAATGGTGCTGCAGGCACTTGTGGATCACAAGGGACGTTTCACCAACATGAACATGGGATGGCTCGCGTCTTCAGGAACTCTGTTTAAACAGCTGCAGGAAGGGATTTACTTCCCAGACCAGAAAATAACTGTTGGGGATGTTGAAATGCCTATAGTTATCCTTGGGGACCCAGCCTACACCTTAATGCCCTGGCTCATGAAGCCGTACACAGGCAGCCTGGACAGTAGTAAGGAGCTGTTCAACTATAGGCTGAGCAAATGCAGAATAGTGGTAGAGTGTGCATTTGGACATTTAAAGGGTCGCTGGCACAGTTTACTGACTCGCTCAGACCTCAGTGAAACCAATATTCCCATTGTTGCTGCTTGCTGTGTGCTCCACAATCTCTGTGAGAGTAAGGGGGAGACGTTTATGGCGGGGTGGGAGGTTGAGGCAAATCGCCTGGCCGCTGAATATGCTCAGCCAGACACCAGGGCGGTTAGAAGAGCAAAGCAGGAAGCGCTGTGCATCAGAGAAGCTTTGAAAACCAGTTTCATTACTGGCCAGGGTACTGTGTGATACTTCTGTTCATTTCTCCTTGATGAAAACATGCCCCCTTGGTTGCCTCTAAATTCCCTGTAAGCCACCCGCCCTACCCTCTTCGATCACAGCTTGCTTGCAAAGGAAATAAAGTCACTATAGTTTAAAAAACTATGTATTCTTTATTAATTGATTACAAAAATAGGGAGATAACTCACAAGGTAGCCCGGGTGGGGTGTGGGAGGAGGGTAGGAAAAGGCCACTTTAAAACTTGTTGAATGCCAGCCTTCTGTTGCTGGGGCTGTCCACTGGGGTGGAGTGGTTGGGTGCCTGGAGCCTCCCCCCACCCCCGCGTTCTTGGGCGTCTGGGTGAGGAGGCTATGGAACTTGGGGAGGAGAGAGGGTGGTTAAACGGGCTGCAGCGGCAGTCTGTGATCCTGCTGCTGTTCGTGAACCTCCACCAGACACCGGAGCATGTCTGTTTGATCCCGCAGTAGCCCCAGCATTGCATCATGCCTCCTCTGATCTTCCTGCTGCCACCTCTCCTCATGTTCGTCAGCCACTTTCCTGTACTCTGCTATTGTGTCCCTCCACACATTCTGCTGAACTCTGTCAGTGCCGGACGACTGCATGACCTCAGAGAACATTTCATCGCACGTGCATTTTTTTCGCCGCCTTATCTGAGATAGCCTTTGGGACAGAGGAGGGAGGCTTGAAACATTTGCAGCTGCTGGAGGGGAAAAAAGGGGAGTGAAGTATTTTAAAAGATACGTTTTACAGAACAATGGCTATACTCTTTCACGGTGAATAACACTATTCACATTACACAGCACATGTGATTTTGGTACAAGGTCGCATTTTGCATCTTATATTGAGTGCCTGTGGCTTTGGTTTCAGAGTAACAGCCGTGTTAGTCTGTATTCGCAAAAAGAAAAGGAGTACTTGTGGCACCTTAGAGACTAACCAATTTATTTGAGCATGAGCTTTCATGAGCTACAGCTCACTTCATCGGATGCACCGGCTTTGGTGTTGGAGATCACATACGCAGTGCCAGGCAACAGAATTCGGCAACAGAAGGTGGACATGGTAAGCCATAGTCTTTCGGCTTCTGCAACCTTCATAACAGCAGCGCCCTCCTCTCCCATACCAAGCAAAGCACGTTGAGTTGGCCATTTAGTGCTGTGGTTTTCTTGTTAACGTGCAGCAGCAGAAACCAAACTAACCCCCTCCTCCCATCCAGTTCTCTGGGATGATCGCTTTACCCCTCCCCCCACCGTGTGGCAGATATCCGATCCCTGCTAGCCAAATGCAAACAGCTCAGTGCCAATCTCTTCCTCTTGCCCCCCCCCCCCCCTTCCCGGCGTGGCTAACTGCGGGGAGGATTTCTTTTCAGCCACAGGCAAACAGCCCAGTAGGAATGGCCACCTCTGAATGTCCCCTTAACTAAATTCCCCTATTTCAACCAGGTTACCATGAACGATATTACTCTCCTGAGGATAACACAGAGAGCTAAAGAATGGATGTTGCTTGAATGCCAGCAAACACCGGGACCATACGCTGCCAGGCTTTGTCATGCAATGATACCAGATTACCTGCTACTAGCATGGCGTGGTAAAGTGTCCTACCATGGAGGATGGACTAAGGCTGCTCTCCCCAGAAACCTTCTGCAAAGGCTTTTAGAGTACCTCCAGGAGAGCTTCATGGAGATGTCCCTGGAGGATTTCCACTCCATCTCCAGACACATTAACGGACTTTTCCAGTAGCTGTACTGGCCACAAATGCATCCCGAGTCTTCAGGGCTACTTAATCATTAAAAGACGCCTGGCTTTTATAACATGTATTATATTTAAAAAGGTACACTCACCAGAGGTCCCTTCTCCGGCTTCGTTGAGTTGGGAGGTTATTTCAGTCAGGGTGATAAAAAGATCCTGGCTGTCAGGGAGAATGGTGTGTTGTGTGCTCTCCTCAAGCTTGTCCCTCCTTCTCATCTTCCCCATCCGCAAAATCCTCAGGCATGGCGGAGAGTACCCCATTATCGGAGTCCACGGACGGGGTGGGGTAGTGGTGGTGGCCCCCCCCTAGAATTGCTTGCAGCTCAGCGTAGAAGCGGCATGTCTGGGGCTCTGTCCTGGAGTATCCGTTTGATTCTTTGGTTTTCTGGTACGGTTGTCTGAGCTCCTTAAGTTTCACGCGGCACTATGTTGCATCCCTGCTGTAGCCTCTGTCCCTCATGGCCTCGGAGATTTTTTGAAATGTGTTGGCATTTTGTCTTTTGGAATATAGTTGTGATAGCACGGATTCCTCTCCCCATACAGTGATCAGATCCAGTACCTCCGGTTCTGTCCATGCTGGAGCTCTTTTTCAATTCTGGGACTGCGTGGTCATCTGTGCTGATGAGCTCGCCTGACCAAACAGGAAATGAGGTCAAAAGTTTCTGGGGCTTTTCCTGTACACCTGGCCAGTGCATCCGAGTTCAGAGTGCTGTCCAGAGCAGTCACAAGGGTGCACTGTGGGATAGCTCTCAGAGGCCAATACCTTTGAACTGCCTTCACAGTAACCCTAATTTGAAACGGCAATGTCGATTTCACCTAATTTCAGTTTATTGCCTCGTTGGGGAGGAGTACAGAAATTGGTTTTGAGAGCCCTTTGTCGAAAAAAATGGCTTTGTTGTGTGGACGGGTGCAGAATTAATTCAATTTAACGATGCTAAATCCAATATAAACTCGTAGTGTAGACCAGGCCTAAGAGTGCCTTACTGTTTTGGTTAGTTACATGGGCAAAATATTAGTGTGTTTAATGGTACTTCCTGTGCATTTTAAAACAGTTGTGAAGGCTCTCAGAACTCTGGACAGGTGTTTATACCTCTTTATAAATTAAAACAGTAAGAAAATGTAGAACAGTGGACCTCTTCAGTGATGGTTTTAATTCTTCAAAGATAGAGGTTCTTTTCCTTCTCACCCTCTGTCCCAATTACATTTTTTAGGTTGGAGAAGTTGAGCTTTACAAAGACACTCAGTTATCATAGGTTTCAGAGTAGTTATCATAGACATTAAAGATGGAAAAGCCCTACCACACTAACTTGTATTACATATTGTGGAAGTGTTTTCTTACCCTGTTAAAGAAAAGTGTCTTCCTTGTTTATCTGTCTGTGGAAATGGGGGTACTACTTCAGGATTCACTAGTTACTGTCTGAAAAGCACTATGTAAAATGTATTATGTAACTGATATAAGCTCTAAACAAGCAGCAAGCATGCTTTTTAGTTGTTAAACTGCGCTTTTTCTTCTTAGACAACTAGCACTGAAATGTTCTTTCTAAATTAATCTAGTGCTTATTATGAGATTTCCTCAAATTATTGAATCCCACGAAGGGATGACAAAAATGAAATGATTGAAGAAATTTGCAAACAACTTAGTGGGCTGTGCAGGGGATTGAATGGAAAAATGTAGTGTAATTTTGGTTACAGATGCTTACTTCTGTTAACAATATGCTGAGGTTACTGTTGACTACCATATGTTGTGTGTCTGACAGCAGATGGGAAAACTTTATTAATAGGGTGTTGGGCATTTAGTACCCTTTTGAGTGTTCTTGTGCCTAAATTGATCCTTAAATTTCAAAACTGACTCACGGTGGAGGAAATGCTGAATTTGAAATATTAACAATTCTAAAACCAAAGGTTTGTTCAACTCAGCAAGGGCAGGGTCTGTCTTCATTGTACAATCCTAAGCATATTGATGGTGCATAACTTGGCATGCATTTTGCAGAGTGCAGTTATAACCAAGTTATTTCTGCTGCCTACTATACAAATATTGTGACATTTGTGTATGCAATACTTGTTTGGTTATCTCTTTCTGCAGTTTTGCAAGAAGGTAGTCACCTTTACAGCATCATGGTTAGAGGGTGGACATTGTAAGGATATAACTCTTGATTTTAATGCTCAGCTGTACTTAGAGAATTTAACTCAACTAAGAGGGATAAAGTTCAGTCCCTAGTTGTGTTCTGAGACCAAACAAACCATTTTTCTTAGGGTAATTTTGTACTATTCTCCTGATATGTAATTACTTTGCACAGCTGTGGGTTCCAAAATATTTGTCATTTTTTTGAGTTCAGAATAGTACATGTAGAAAAGTAGTAGAATTTAGCGGAGCACACTTTCTAAAAATAACCTGGGTTTTTGTTCTTGTTTTTTTAATTTTTGCTGGTATGTGAACCTCCTGGAATAGCTTGTAGAACTTTTAACTTGTAGAGAGGAAGCAGCTTAAAAATAAGTATATTGCATAGTCTCTTAGTCTGTTTGCTAAAGAAAGGGTTTAGAAAGGATGGGTAGATTAAATGAACTTGTGAAAGCTGGGTGAGTAACTCAGCTCTGTTCCCTTAGGAACAAGACAATTTTTTGCCCTTTCACCAAGTACTGTGGGTGGATGTGTTGGGTTAATCTGTAGTGAAGTGTAGCTTTGAAAAAAGGCATATTGGACATACAGGTTGATTTATTTTTTGTATATTTTCTCCTTGCCTTTACTTTAATGGCTACCTTAACCCAGCCTTTCTAAATCATGCTTCCCTGGCTATGGAGCACACTTCCCTCCCCTTCAGATAATTATTTGCAGTCTGACCCACTGTGTGCTAGTTGCTTTCCAAATGTCTAAGAAGGGTGGTTCCTGCTCAGGTGAGCTCACAGCTTAAAGTCAGACAAGTAGATAAAGGTCTGGGGAATAACCATAGACAATTTATATATGTTAACTCGATTCACTACAGAGACTGGGTGGGATATCTTTTATTGGACCAACTTAAAACTGTTGGTGAGAGAGACAAGCTTTCTAGCTACACAGATTCACTATAGGCAATATGGCAGAAGCTGGTTAAGAGAGACTTAAATGTGGATGGGGGATTTATCTTTGCAGATGACCTTGGGGCAAGATGGTAAATATAGTTTTGACAGTCCAATTTGCATTATTACTGAATAAAACTGCATTAATATTTAGACTATACAAAATATCTTTCACAGAAAAAAGCAGAAGAAGCTCATAAAATTTTTGAAGGTCTTGGTCCAAAAGTTGAACTGGTAAGTTCCTTTATTGCCTTTCTTGCTTTTCTTTCTGAGATTCTTCTCCCAAGATGAACAGACATAAGAAAGTATGATTGCATGACTTAAACTTGTGGCTAAAAAAAAAAATCTTTAATTTTTTTCTTAATATAATTGACTTACTGTGTATTTGGTCTTGAGGGCTCATGTGCCTGTCCATTTCTGTAGCTAAGGCCTTGTCTACACTGCCGCAGTAAGTCGACCTAAGTTATTCTACTGCAGCTACATGAATAATGTAACGGCATAGCTTGGGTTGATTTACTGCGGTGTCTAGACCGGACTGCGTCGATGGGAGACACTCTCCCATTGACTTGTGTTACTCTTCTCGTTCCGGTAAAGTCCATTGGAGAGTGCTCTGCTGTCGATTTAGCGGGTCTTCACCAGACCACCTAAATCAACCCCCGCTGTATTGATCACAGCAGCATGATCTCTGGTAAATGTAGACATGGCCTAAGAGGATTCTTTGAATGTTTCAAAACATTAAATGATGGGCACAGGCCAGGAGAGACCATATAGTTATGTGCCAGAAATTTAAAGTGGCTGATGTAATATAACTTTTTTTAAAATGGGCTAGCAGGCCAGACCACTGATGGGAGCAGTCTGTTGAACATTACTTAAAACAGATCTCTTTTAAAACTTGTCAGCTGTTTGGCCAATTCAGTAAAGAACTTAAGCACATGCATACGTTCATCCTGATTCCTGCAAAACATGTAAGCGTGTAACCCTTAAAAAGTCTGAGCAGTCCTATTCATTTCAGTGGGACTTAAGCATATACATAAGTACCCCGCTGAATCACGGGCTCAGTGATCTGACTGGCTCAGTTTGTAATTTTTTGTAAGCAAATTTTAATAAACTTGAAATAGAAGTGTTTGCTTTTTAAATGTTTGAGTCAACTTTATTTAAAAGTGAATTCTTTAGGCTAGTGATCACTTTATAGGCTCAGACTGTAAATCCAGTGAAGTAGAGAAACCCTTCTGTGAGTTGCTGAGCACCTTCAACTTTTAGGTCACTGCATCTCACAGGTCAATTTTAGGTCACTGCATCTCACAGGTTGGGAATTCTGTTTGCTTTAACATGTTGCTTTAATATGTTATGTATTTGTAGAATTAAACACAAGTGTAATGTTCTTAATGTATATGCCAATCCATTTTGTAGCCACTTTACAACCAACCATCAGACACAAAGGTGTACCATGAAAACATCAAAACGTAAGTACTAAACATCTTGTAATCTTGCTGTTTTAAAAGGAGTGAAACATCCTAGTTTTTACATATCCATGTCATTACGTTTTATTGTAACAAAACATTGGAACTTCAAAATCCCTCATTTGCTTTATATGATTTATGAAACATTTTCCGTTTCAATTATTTTAGCTAGCTCAATGAAAATAGACAATTTCTAGCCCATTCAGTTTTCAGGTTTTTGTGTACTAGAACAATCCTGCAACACTTGGTTTGCAACTACTGCAAGAGAATGAAAAACGCTTTTCCACTGGAATTTTTTTAAAAGAAAACATTTGTTTGTCTTAGGTTTTTGGAAAAGTTTTTTTTCCAAAACTAAAATTCAGGCCTGATTTGGCCTAAATTTCTTTGTCCCTTTCCTTCATGAACAAAGTGTTCAAGAAGCCTTTTAAATGTTGCCACTGTTAAGAGTCAGAGGAGTCCTGTTTTGTGCAGACACTATGATGTCCTCCTTTTTCTGTGGTAGACCCTGAATTGTGTCACTGCATGCTATATTTCTCCACTATTTGTTACTTAGGACAAACTAAATTCAGCTGCATGAAGTAGACTGCTATGTCTTCTGGTAGAAAGTGTGGATTTTGAAAGTTAACATTCAATAATTTCTTGCTATTTCTTTGTCAAAATAGTAATAGCCTCATACTTTATAATCCAGTAAGGAACTGAAGGAGTACCTTTATGTGGCTAAATCATTCTTTAGCATGGTTAATCATCTTAAGCTTCATGCCCAATCAGTATTGAGCCCTTCTCTCAACACCCTGCAGACATCATGGTGAGCAGGCTGTGAAGAAAGAAAATGTTGATACAATGGTACTTCCATCCTACTCGAAGGCAACATTACCTTCTTTTTCCCTACAAAATGCCATAACTAAAATAGAGAAGAATTTCAGAAACTGTCATTGTTATATCAATATGATTGAGGCTTTAGCCCTATGTTTTGTTGTAAACTGAAAGGCTCTCATGTATTCCAAAATGTCACTGGAAACAATCTGTGCCTATATACGGAGAGTCTCATATACAATTCCTCTGTCTCCAGGCTATCTATCTGTAGTATTCATGAGGGATTCCACAGAGGGTGCACTTTGCTTTCAATTTATACCTGTTTTTCGGGACAACCAACTGTTGGGAAAATATTTTGTTTTTACTGTGATACTTGTAGCAGGATACAGATTTTTTTTTTAAGTCAAAATTACCCTTTTCTAGGAATGGTTTTTGTAAGGTCACTTGCTTACTGATAAGTGGCTTTGATATTTGTACAAATAATGAATATATTTGATGCTAGGATGTCCTGAGGTTACGTATAATGGTTTGTAATATGCTGGGTATATAAATGTTTTCTGTTGAGTGTCTTGTGAATTAGGGAAAGGTGCTGTTTGCATTGAGGAGTGGGATGCTTTCCAGGAACTGTTTTATAAGTGCTTAGGAAACTTAAACCTCTTGATTGACTTTCCATGAATGGCATTACTGTCAAATACATATTCTTGTTGTTGTCTGTATCTCTTTTTTTTATCATCATGATTAGATGTTTTTCTAAACCCTCTGCTCTAGGAATTATTTTGGGGGAGTTCTATGGCCCGTGCTATTCAGGAGGTCAGACTAGATGATCGATTTGCACTTCTTCTTTTTTGGGCTATGTATTTTTAAGTTGTAGTCTGCATCAGGCTTTTGTAACTAAGATATAGGCCCTCTGGAAGAAAGTCACTTGTGAAGTTTTTGAGACAACCTTAACTTTAGCCGCAGTATAAAGGCAGAATAAGTCTTGTTGATAAACTGTACCTTCTTCATAAGACACTCTCTGGGAGGTAAATCTTTTTTTGCATATGCGACCAGTGGTCCTCCAATATTTACTTTCTAGATACTGTGGAGATTTCTAAAAATAAGCCATGTCTGGTACAGTTTAGCCCTTACATTTTAATAATTAAAAAAAATCGCATTTCCTAATCAGCTGTACCAATATTTCCCAGTTTGGTGTGCATGCTGATGTTTCTTTCTTCAGTATAAAATTTCCCATTAGCTTGAGAACGGTTTGGAAGAGAATACTTTAAACTTAAATACACAACTCTTCTAAATACTGTATTTTCTTGAAATACAAAGTGGAAAACAGTATTGAAAGTGAAATATAATAGTAGAATTTGCAAAGCAGAAAGTTATTTTATACATGTGGGAGGAAATTCAAGAATATATCTGCAAACGTTATGAAAAAATTAACTTTCAGTGAGTGTGGAACGTGCATATGACCATAAGTAAGTTGGTGAATTTTTTAGAATTTTTCATCGTAGCTATATCTTTAAATATAGAAGACAAAATTACAAAAGATAGATTCATTATAATAATAAAAAACTGTGTACGGGGACGTTGAATTTTCAGGAATAATATATTACAAAGTAAAGTATATAACAGTGCCACAGCTTAGTTAGCTTTGTATACCAGTTCCAAATCCTGATGACCTAGGTGATTATTACATGTACTTGTAAATTGCAACTCATTCACTCAAAAGGTATAAAAGGCCCTTCACTTATTTCCAAGTCATCAGAACTTTGCCATATTCAGTTATTAGTCCCATCCTGTCCATCTGTGGTGAGGAGAATCCCAGGCTTACATAGGTTGGCTGGGATCCTCTTAATCAGTCTCTTGGCCAATCCCTCCCTCTTCAGGGATGGCTTCTGTTGCATATAATAGGATTTTAGTTTCATGGCGTTTTTCCTGCAATATCAAACACTTTCTGAGGTGCAAGCAAGAAAAAGAAACGTTAGATGAATCAACCATCCATATTTTCTATACCTCTATGTATATTTTCAGTAACTTCTTTGAGATCCTGATGTTGATAAAGTCTGTGGTTAAAATGTAACTTTTAAACACTTTTCTAATTCTCTTGTTTTCTAGAAACCAGGTGATGAGGAAAAAGCTGATTTTGTTTTTTAAGAGAAGAAATCATGCAAGGAAACAAAGGGTAATGCTGCAATATCTTTGTGGAAGTCAGAGTATTGACAAATATGTGGTGTCACGGGCATGTTGACTCAAATGCTTGTTTACATATATGTTCACAAATCAGTTTTGTATAAATCTGCACATTCCAGGTTAATGTTAGTATTCTTTGCATGTTTGTGTTTACCAATAGGCTATGTCAGAAATATTAGTTGTATCAGGAATATGCATGCAGACTGAAGTGGAAGAGCTACATTTGTACTTGGTAACTTGCTCATGAATGAAATGTTGTTCTGTTCAAGTTACTGTGCATCTATATACTGCTGCTAGAAAGTGAGTAAATATGTTGGAAATCTTATTGGGGAAAAAATTTATTTCATAATGTGTTCAATGGAGCAAATGATGACTGATGTAACACTTTCTGAATAAATACCAGACAACTCATTGGTGAACAGTGTAAAATAGTCACTGTATCTCACCAGCAGAGTTTTCCAAACTGAATGACATACTCCAGTTTTAATTTTTAAATGCTCTCCTCCTTAACCTAAACTTAAAGGGATACAGGCAAGTTAAAATACATTTATAAAACTAACTTCTGTACCTGTGGTGTTAGTAAAATCTGAGATTATTTTTAAAAAATTCTTATCTATTTCACTCTTTACCTTTTACATTTAATTTTGTTTTGGGTGATGAAAATAAACTAGTCAATTTCACTTCTCATTCTCAGGTTCTAGCACAAACCAGCAAGGTTTTGGTTTGCAAATACTATAGAGAATCAGACAATTTTCTTCAGTGAATTTTGCTTCTTTTATGAAAAACGCTTTTTATCCAAAATCTAATTTTTAGGCCTAAATTACTTGTTAGTACCCTCTAAATCCGATGAATTTGAAAATTAAGACTGTGAATCAAAATTCTTATTTATCTGATTGGAAATCCAATTTATAAAATGACTATGATTAAAGCTTAAGGGTTCATTTTGAAGTGAATAAGAATTTTTAGTTAACTTTCTGTGAAATAGCAAACAAGCAATCCAAATTTTAAATGCTTAAAAATTAAAAAAAAAAAAAGGGGGGGGGCTTAAGATCAGTTTCCAATGTCTTATAGTAATTGCTGTGGCAGCCCCCCCCCCCCCAGACTTCTTTCCCTATATAGTAACTATTGATGGAGAGATAAAACATCATTCAAAACTTTTGTCTTAAAAAATCCAAAAGCATTTTTATTCCTGTGTGTGTATGTTAGATACCAGTGTTACTATCAGAGCACTGTTTTGCAAATTCCATTATAGGGAGTAACATCCTTTTTGGCCTTGCATGATGTCTGAAACAGCACTTCTTTAAAAAATGAAAGAGGTTAAACATCACTTTATCTCCATCCTGGAATCTCTTTGCATTTACATTATTCTTTCCTTCAGATGGCTCTAGTTTTGTATGGGGCAGCCATTCCTCTCCTGAACACTGAGGTCAGGGATATATTTCACTTATTCCAATCCCATCCCTTTAGGAGACAACACCCAAAAAACCTTGGTATGGACAACATCAGTTACTGAGGAACCAGCAATAACATTTTGCAAATACCACAGAGAAGTGCACAGTATAAGAACCTAGTTAAATAATTAAATCTGCAGGTTTTTTTTGCACTGATGAAACCCCTTCTCCTACCTCCTTAAAATTGGGCACATCTCCTATAAAGTCAAGAGCCACCGGACTAGTAGCAAACTCCTGTATGCACTTCTGAACTGAGCATCTCTTGTAAGGCAACATATCGAGCTCTGAGTTAGTGAAATACTGATAGTATATTAGTGTTTAATTCCATCACTTTTATTTTTGGAATTTAACAGGAACAGAAAATCTGTCAACGTTATGATCAACTGATGGAGGCATGGGAGAAGAAAGTAGACAGGATAGAAAATAATCCCCGCAGGAAAGCTAAAGAAAGTAAAACAAGAGAGTACTATGAGAAACAGTTCCCAGAAATCCGAAAGCAAAGAGAACAGCAAGAACGATTTCAAAGGTAATACCACACAACCTAAATATTCCTCTCAAATACTGTCACAATTTGTTTCTAAATTCTATCAAATACAAAATGTTTCAGCTTAATGGCAGTGGTGAGCTGGAACCAGTTCGCACTGGTTTGCGTGAACTGGTTGTTAAATTTTGAAGCCGGTTTAGACTACTCTTGTCTCTTACCACAACTCCCCATTCTGTTTTGTCAACAATGCTAGCCTCATTAGTTTGTTTGTTTGTTTGGCATCTTAGACTGCTCTACCTTCTTCCACCTTTTCCCTAGTTCCCTGTCATCTGCTCTTCAAATCCGTCGTCAAACCTCACTCCTGCCATGATACCTGTAAGAAATTGGCTAATTCATAATGGTTAGTTTGAAGGATAGATTGTACTAGTAAGAGTACTTGCATGAGGAAAGCTATTCACGTGCATAAGTATTTGCAGAAGTGGACCTTAATTTTGTAAATTATACACAGAGCTCCAGCTTTGCATGGGGAAATTTAATTTCAGGCCTAGAAGTCAATTTGTAGCTAATATTTTTCTGTCAGATGTCTGTATCATTCCTTTGTCTCATGACAATTGATGTTCACTAGACTAATGCACACAAAGGACAAAGATTACACGATTTTTCTTTTAATTAAATTCTTTTTATTAAGTGACTTGTGTAAAACTTGCCATATGTTTCATCTGTCAGGAAGCTGTGGTTACTGAAATACAGTGATGTAATTTAACTCCTTGCTGTTTAAGAGATATCTGGGTTAAGATTAAGAAAAATTGTACAAAAAGGACAATGTAAGATGAATACAATTCAAGTCACTTTTTTGGGGAGTATGACAGTTGTTCTATAGTACTTGTAGGCAGTGGGTTTAAATTTTTAAAAAATGCTTTAAAAATAGACCAAGTTGGTTTGGTATTTTCAATTGCACCTAAGTTCTCTATATATTAAAACAATTTCAAAAACTTAGACTTCAGAAAAATAGACTTAAATCTTCCAGCCCCATAAAGAATTCATCCCATCTTCTCTCCTAAACAATCTACTTTCATGACTTCAGAAAAAGCTTGCAGAAGCCAACAAGTCTTATAGTGTATTCTTGGGGTCCCCTGCTCTGAACTCCAATGGATCAAAGAGAGGACAGGGGAAAGCAAATTATTGCATTACTAAAGATAAAAATAGAAGCCTCTTATAGGTAGAGAGCTATTTTAAAAAATAAGATAAATACTATTTATACTTGGATTGTAAGTTCCTGGGGGCAGGGACTGTCTTTTGGTTATGTGTGTTAGTGTCTAGCATAATGAGATCCTTGCCTATGCTTGGGGTCTCTGAGTGTTACCTCAGTTAAGACCCAATTAGTATTTGGACCCAATTTAATACATTTGACTGGTTTCATTAATACTTTCAGGATGGAAAAGGCCCATTAGGATTTTTGTCCATCTTGCTGTTGGGGACAGGTGGTTCTCTGTTGCACATGTTCTAGTGACTTTAAAATATTGACACTATCAAAAAGTCCACTTTCTGGAGAGATTAGTGTGATGATTTTTAGTTGAGAGAGAACTGATTGGGAAATGGTCTGCAATTTATAACACCTCTTCAAATTAAAAATTACAGTATTTTTTCTTTACTAAAGTGAGCATTAGTGGTATCTTGTTTCGGTAATTAATTGATTAAATCTGTGCAAGGCAAATTTGAACATATTCCCAGGTGTCTCTTGTGAAATTGAAACTGTTTTGCAGAATGCATTGTTTAAGGACAAAACAGTTTCCATACCACTGCTATAACAATTCTAATACTTAACTATAAGTGTGTGTGTAAGGTGGGATTTTCAAAAGCATTCATCTTTGGCCTAACTGCTCCCACTGAAGTAAAGATAAAACTCCTCTGATTCTTGGAGTATTGACACCAGAAATTCTCCCGTGTGCCTTCTTGCTGAGCATGAGGCCTCCCAAGTCCACATCTAAAATTCATTAGCCATTTAAAAGTGCAGTGTGTAGCCTACATTGGGTATTCGGTGATGCTACTTTTCTAGTTACCTGTCTCCCAAATGAGCTGTATTTAAACTAATCTGAAATGTTTTCTCGTGTGAAATCTCAACTTATGGATCTCTTTCAAAAACTAGGGTTGGTCAAAGAGGGGCTGGCCTTTCAGCAACTATTGCTAGAAGCGAGCATGAGATTTCTGAAATAATTGATGGACTGTCTGAGCAAGAGGTGAGGCCATTGTTTCAATTTATCAATGCAGCAAATTATTTATTTGACCCTTCTACTGAGATGTTGATAATCCACTTTGGATATTCTTCCTTTATGAGCTTGTTTTAGATTAGTTCAAGATGCCCTTTGTGAGTTTTATCATGACCTGGATCTTTGCTCTCATGTATCTTCCTTTTAGGGGCTAGACTTCACCATCACACCTCTGCTGTGGTAGACCTAGGGTGTGAAACTTTCCTTTGACATCTGATTTCTCCTTACTTGTAAGAGACTCCTGAAAACCTTTCCTTTTAAAAGTCTTTGCTGTTATAACAGCTGTTAGTGATGTGTAGTACTATTCCTTCATCCCTTTCAGTTATGTGAATATTAATTGGGATGGCCACAACTTCTGGAGGAGAAAAAATAAAACTATGTGAAAGGATTAAGATGAATGGAGAGGGCTGAATCTGTGTACTGTATTGTATTGCCCATTAGAACCATTTAGTAAATAACATAGGAACCATAAACATTCATAGAAACTTATGTCTTATTTTGTCTATAGAACAACGAAAAACAAATGCGTCAGCTCTCTGTCATTCCTCCCATGATGTTTGATGCAGAACAAAGAAGAGTGAAGTTTATTAATATGAATGGTCTGATGGAGGACCCCATGAAGGTGTATAAAGACAGACAGTTCATGAATGTCTGGACAGACCATGAGAAGGAGATATTTAAGGAAAAGTAATTAGTCTTTTACCTTTGTTTTTATTACACTGCAGGTGACAGATGAATGTCGAAGTGTATAGTAAACATTAATAACAATATTAATTTTCAGCTCACTCCTGTTAAAAACTCACGTGATGATATTTTGTCAGGGAACCCAAGGCTCTCTGATTACTACAGCAGAATGTTCTGTGTGGATGGAATATCATGTAGCTTTAGACTTGTTCATGCATTTTCCTATTGGGTCAGGCATCAACCAGTTGCTTATTTCTGCTGCTTTTTGCTTTGTCTTTAGACATGAAACTTTGTAAAAGATGTTTTAATTTACTGAACAGATTAAAATAATTAAGCCAAGTAGTTGTAGTTTTTCACTATATTAACCTATAGCGTGATTTAATTTGAATATTCCTAAATCAGTAATGTGAAAACTATACACGTAGGTTAAACTAGCTTCTTTTTTGGAAATGAAAGAGTTCCTGATGGAACACAATTGTTTGCCAGACTTCTTTTTTTATGTGATTATATATAGTCAGAATTTAAAAATAATTTCTGATTTATAAAAGGTTTGTCCAACATCCCAAGAACTTTGGTCTAATTGCCTCCTACCTGGAAAGAAAGGTAAGACATTTTTAGAATGTAAACACTATGTAAGGTGTGGTCTCTTACTTTTCTAATGTAAGTCACTTTTCCGGCTAATATTTTCTCGGAATTAAAACTTCCAAAACCAAATCTCCTATTAGCTGCAAAGGCAGTAATTATATGTCAGCAGAAATAAAATGATGATGCAAAACAAATTGCATGTTAAACATCTAACAAAGCTCAATAGTGTTTACTTTCATGGATAAAAGAAAAAGAAAATGGCATTTTGCAATTTGTTTTGTTTGAAATAGGTAAGTTGCATTAACCGTTCGTCTCACTTTTTGGTTAGCAACAGAACTGACTCTGCCTGCTAGCATGCTCTCTCTAAGGTCCTGCATCTGCACCATTAAAGTTAGTGGTATTTCACTGAGAGCAGGGTCAGCCTTTAAGTCAGAGCTGAGATTCTGCGCAGCCTATGTAAGAAGTGATTCCCAATTTAGGACCAATCAAGATACTTTTGACAGAACATCTCAAATACTTATAGCTATTATGATAAATGGCGGCTTTCCCACTAGTAATTATATAATGTAGGTTAAATCATAAAGAATAAACTAGCTGCAGGGTATTATGAGTATACATGGGCTGAGGTTTAATGTTATAGGATAGCTGTTTTTTCCTGTTTGTATGCATTAATCCATTTAATTGCTGAACAAAATTCTAACACTTCTCTGAATCTAGTGACTAGAATAGTATAAATAGTTGAATGACATCATATTTAATGTATTTAATAGGGTTTGGCTTTTGAGTTACAGAAACTGATTTTTCCTCTCTCATTTTAGAATGTTCCAGACTGTGTTTTGTATTATTATTTGACCAAGAAAAATGAGAATTACAAAGCCC
Source organism: Caretta caretta (assembly GCF_965140235.1). Taxonomy (NCBI): domain Eukaryota; kingdom Metazoa; phylum Chordata; order Testudines; family Cheloniidae; genus Caretta; species Caretta caretta. The sequence goes on along the minus strand of NC_134222.1, from coordinate 3,522,525 downwards.
TTGTGCGAAGAAATTATGGCAAACGTAGAGGAAGAAACCAGGTATGTTACGTATGTTTCAGAGTGACTCTTTGAATGCACGTGTGAACCAAGTAAAATAATTAGAACTATCTTTTTGTGTATTGTTGAGTGGTCAAGCACATTGCGTAAGAAATTATGATTAAAAATAGGAAAACATAGTTTCTAAAATCCTACCATTTTTAGTCCTTTCTGAAATAAGAAATGGATTCCATAATTCTGGGTTTTCAAATAACTTTTATATAAAAGTATTGTCTTCATAAATCTTTGCTTTGCTCATTTGTGGCTTTCACTATGACAATTCATTTTGTTTGAGCACCCAACAATACAAATTGAGGTCAGATTTATTAGTAAATCATATGATGGAGCCAATAGAAATTAGGTCGGACATACGATGTTCATTGGAAAGTACATAACCACTTCACATGTCAATGTCTGTCAAAAAGCAGAAATTAATAGTGATAATTTTCTGGTGGTCAGGCTGAAAGTCAAACCGACGTTTTGTAGCAAGAAGAAAAATAGACCAGTTACATTAATACATGTAAATTAACCAATTTGCTGATTCAGGAAGAATTCACTTGGAAGTACTGGAATTATTTAAAGAGGAAGAAAGTAATGTATTATGAGAAATACTTAGTAGGCTGCCAGAGTTAACATGGAAATTGGAAAGTGATGTAAAGAAAATTGAAGAGACTTAAAATTTTTGTTGGAAAATGGGAGCCGGGGGAGAGGAGAACACTATATTGGATGTGGGACAAGTCCATTTCAGAAGAGCAGAGAATATATTTAGCTGAAAAGCATTTTGAAAAGTATCAAGAGAGGAAGCAAAATGTGTTGGCATAGGCAGGGTACTAAAGAAAGCATGGTCTACAGATAAAATAAATAGTCAAAGAACTGTAAAATAAATAGTCAAAGACTGCATGAATGGCAAAGATTGAAACGTTTGAATCCTTAAACTGATACTGACAACCAGAAATGATAGTGGACAAAACTCCTTGACAAAATATGAAACACTTTATGGAAACTGAAGTTCAATTTTGTCAGCTTCTCAGTGTCTTTTTTAGACAGATGAAATTATAGAACTATTGTGGTTGGAAGACCCCAGGTCTCAGTCTTTAGTTTGTCTCAGAAATGAGTAGTCTGCAGAAATCAGTCACATCCTGGTAACATTACTGAAAAGGAAGAATTGGTGAGACTTTGAAGTAGTGTGGCTGCACAGATCTGGGGAGATTTAGCTGCCAATAGGAGACACAAAACTGTTGATAGCAGTTTAGCCAATCATTGATAGTTAAGGCAGATTTTGTAGTGACATACTGCAAGAAACCTGCCCTCTCACACCATCCTGTAGTACTGTGCCCTTGTGCCCAGAGCATTTAACTATTCCTGGAATGGCTAATCCAGAGGTGTTCTAACTCATTCTTGTATTGAAATACATTAGTGTCGTGTAAGGTAGATAAGAATCCATGCAGTAAAATTCTGTTAAATTTTAAATTGGCATATTGACTTGGACAAACTTTTTGAATGAAGGAAAGAGGGAAGGAATTCTCTTGCTGAGAGAGTTAATCTAATTAATGATTAACATCAAGTACTCGTGCATTAAAACAGATTGGAACACACCCGCTGAAAACATGCTCCAACATGCCTATTAAAATGGGCAACACTTCATAGGTCTGTCCTCACTATTGTGGTGAAGCTGTTTAAATTAAATTCCTGATAGTATCCTTGGGGTAAAAAAATGGCCATCTCACAGGAGGTTTTTTCCTCTCTTGCCACAGTGGCCACACATCTCAAGAGTAGGCAGGGGGAATCAACAGATCTTTGATCAGAGCTAAGCACTCTGTAACAAATCATTGACTACTAAATCAGGAGATTGTGTTGAGATATTTACATACTTTGCCAGCTCTTCTCTGAAAACATTAACCATTGTGGATATTTTGTTACAAACTGTATTGAAGTCCATCACTGTGTGACTTATGATGGCTTCAGATTCTGAGAACTCCAAGTGGGGAGTATTGACTTGTTTAAAATAAGTCAGATTTTCTCAAAATGTATGCAGTCACCATGAAAATAAAGCCCAGAAAATGCCTTTGGCTGGTTTCTCAGACCAATATACAAGCTACTTGGAAATGCTGGATTGTGCTACCTTTACTGGTGTTGAGTATGCTTTTGCTATGCAAATAGTTCCAATGGAAGTTGTTTGGACTGTTTGGTGAGTAAGATACTACTGAGTGTGATGAAGCATAAGACAACGTAGGCTCAAGTTTTGAGGTACTCAAGGGATAACAAAAATTTCCTTAGTAACAATGTTAAATATCTTAGATTATTAGAACTAGGAGAATGTAAAATCCTAATTTACTGTTACTTTTGCACTGTTTATGGTTTGAAACTTTTTCAACATGAACAATGAAAATACACAAGACAGGTTAACTTACATTCTCATTCTCATGTACTAATATTGACTACTACCAATAAGTAGTTATTACTCAGGTTGGTAAGCAAAATTGTCTGAGTCTACTGATACCAGCTTACAATGTCGCAGAGCTGGAGGAATTTTTATACACTTTATATCAGCAATCTGCTCCTGATTATGATTAATATTTAGACATGACTTGCATTTAAAAAAACGAGACCGTTTTTGATCTTATTTTTTTGTTGCTCTATAACACTTAAGTCTTCAGAACTATCAAAGTGCATTTGAGCATGAGGGTGGGGTATATGCTGTTTCATCCTAAAGTCAGTAGTGGTTTAGTTCTTGTGTACAGTGTTTAATGTGTCACTATTATTATAGTCAGGACCTGCTATTTGCAGGGTAACTCACTGTAACCTTTTTAAACTGTCACTGATTTGAATAAGAGAAACTTTACAACCCAATTTTGCTAAGCTCATATTCTGTGTTCAAGCATGTAACTGGCTTTTAATTTTAAAACTTTTTTTTATGGTGAAACAATCTGTGGTATAGAGGGCAACATGAAAGTTCATAAACCAGATCTTGTACGTTTAATGTCTTTTAGCTCTGACCCATTGCCTAAATATCTGATTAAAATACATAACTTGCCTCCTAGTAATGGTCCCTTAAAAGTAACTACTCTGTATTGTGCAGTAGTCAGTTTGAAAACTTGTGTAGATACACCAAAGTAATATTAAAAAATGTCAAAGTAAATAGGCGTATTGTAGACCTAGTTGTCAAATTTTAACTTTTGGTTTTAAAACCCTTTTTGAAGTATGCAGGAACCAAGACCTGTCAGAACTAGGAAATTTTACTTACACTGCTTTTGCTCCTTTAAAGTTGTACAAGTTAAATATGGTTAAACAAAACTCCGCTCTGGCAGATTCTGGCCCTCATTCTGTGACGATTGACTTGTAGTTCCATGGAAGGCACTGGGACTATTTGTGTGAGTCCAGTTAAATACTGCCTAATTCTTAGAAATGAGGGCCTTAGTTTGCCAGCTGTCAGCCCAGATTAAATATTATGGACAAGTTATAAACATCAGAATTATGGGAAACTGTTAGTGAGCCTTATATATACATGAAGCGGCAAGAACACGTTGGTATCTGAATCATGGTATATATGAACAATGCTAAAATATATTTTAGATTTTTCTGTTGAATCCTATCTTGCTCAGCTCTGAACTGTGTTGCTTTCTTTTAAAATGTGTTAATAGTTAGTAAACCAATTTGTAGTAAGGATTTCTGTTTATAGAGTAAATTACAGAAAATTATGTTACAGAACTGTCAAATACCTGTACTTATGCGTATAGTTATTGTGGTTATTAATATTTCTTTAGCCATAACTGCAATGTAGACACTTGTATTCTCTAGCAATTGAAAGCCTTGAGAAATCATGTTATTTTGTTTGCCTGGAGCCTTTGTTTTATGGGTGTAAATGTAATTATTTTTCACCTTTTGGAAAAAATGATTGCTATTGGGCTATAATACCTGAAACAACATGATGAACACACTAAACATCATTGGGCGTCACTTTTTCAGCCCAACGGAGGGTGATATCTTTAACTGTAAATGAAAAACTACTCATGAGTACCCATTAAAAGATTAGAGCGAATAGGAGACCCTTCTCCTCTATTAATTGACCTTATCCTTTCCAGCTCCCCAGCAAGGTAGTGGGGTTTAGGATGCACTCCAGGATCTTTTTGTACTGGCAATAGAGTAACTTCAAAAGAAGCATCCCAGCATACAGGGTCATAGAAGTTAAAAGCGAGGCAAATAGTGCAGTGAAACAGATAGCAAGTGCAGGCAGGATACAATTCTCCAGTAGAGGGCATAAAGCTGTTACACTGGCACCGCTATTACTCATGGTTATGATTTAAAAACCTAAATATTTTCTTAGCCAGTATAGTTGCGACCATTTAAACTTGGCCAACATCAGCACAGGTCTCAAAACGTATGTTTATTTTGAAGGCCCTGAGTATTGGATTATGGCATATGAAGTTCTTAAGAAATGTGGAGTTTATTGTATTGTAAGAGATGTTTCTGTTTAAAGTAAATCTAGAAGGGGAAAGACTTCTAATAAAGATACAATTTAAACTTCTCTAACAGACTCCATGGGGAGGTAACATGTCAAGTGTCTGTCTTGTAGCATGTGTATAAGTTTTTTTTAAAATAAGGGAAATCTGTTTTTTACTTCAGAATAGAAAGTGGCATGGATGCAAATGCAAAGTCTGGTTGCAAACTGCCAACTAGTGGGAAGGGATATTCTGATAGTCAAGTCTCAAAATTTAGTCTGCTCTTAAAAAAGGATGCTCACCAGAGAACTTCCAGTTTATCACTATGTGAATTCTGAGATATACTGGAAACCCAGAAGTAACAGCTATCAAGGCACAGCAACAAACAGTTTCTGTTTATGATTTGCACACGTGTAGGAAGAGGAAGAGCAGCAGTACATTAACCACTTCAGAATGAAACAAGAGAGGGTCTAGTTGCTTGTATTTCAGAACACCATCCAATGGTTTATGATTGTTTGTTTGGTTGCACCTGCAGTTTTTGAAGAAAAATTATCAACTGAGAGGGAAATAATAATCATCTTATTACAGATCCTTCTGCAAATTGGCCATTGATGGGTGTAATGTGTATATCTATAATTTAGATGGACTGAATAAAGTCTGCTTTAGTAGAAAAGCAGAAGATTAATTTGAGTGGATAGCAGTATTTTTAAGGCTGTCTTGGAATGAAATTTGAAAGGGGGCTGGAGAGAAATGCTAGTCAATAATTTGGAAATGTATACTTTTCCATAGTATAGCTGCATTGTCAGCATAAACTAATGTCTGTGGACCAACCCATATGTCTTTGCAGCAGGTGGTACAGTCCAGTGATTTGACCAGACAGAAACTTGCTGTATTTCTGTGACAGCCAATCAAGCACAGCTCAGTGGGGATTACCTTGAGTAACCCCTGTGAGATTAGAAGCTTGCACGTGAGATGGGCAACTCTTCTGTAGGCAGTTTAAGTGGCAGGATGACAAAGTTTCCTGGAATAAACACGTTGCTGGGTCAGCCAGCCCATGCTAAGGAGCTATTGATGGTGCTGTAGGCTTTGTGCTTTTGAGTTTTATTTTGCATTAGAGCCCGACCCCTGTGCTGTGGATAGTAAGAGTTTTAATCAACAGATGAATGTGCAGGTACGTCGTTGACTGAGGCTTCAGCTGTTTAAGGTTTGTGTTTTAACCTGCCTTTGCCCTATAGAGGATTGCATGCTAGAAAAATTCACTGTGGAAAAACAGATTTAAACCTGTAATTGACAATGTGCTGTGTTAAATGAGGCAGGTAAAAGCAATTGGGGGGTGTTCTGGTGATCCAGCTATTTTTTCAGGCAAATTATATACAAAATCCAGATTTTTGCTGAAGCTGCGGTTCATCTAAACTTTGCTTCTCATACTGTCCTGTCTAGCAAAATCAAAAAACATTTACCTCAGCATGTCTCCCTGACATGTTAAAGGAATACTTGAGAGAACCAACTAGTACCAATATTGAGATGTTAATACTTTGCAGGAAGATTCTAAATAATAGTTTGCTATTAATATCTACGCCAGTTCATATTTTTAAAAAGTCAAAAGCATTTTAGTTTTTAAAAATATATTCAGGGTGACTTCCAACCTTAATTTGGTAATGTACCAATGACACCTGCTGCCACTGCTATACGAAGGAGCTTTTTAGCATTTATGCAGCCTATTATCAGGAGTTTTTCAGTGGACTAGATAAAATTTAATCCTGTTAACGCACAGCATGTAAGCTCCTAGGAAAAAACCTCCCGGAACTCTCTCCTTATCCTTCTGTTAATTCTGAGATACTGTTAAGGCATTTAATAGTTACCAAAATTCTTGTTTCTGTCTTGCTCTATATTTAGACATCCAGCAACACACATTGATTTAGTATTAAGGGCCTTCCTTAAAACCCCACTAGCAAAAATCATGCTGACCCTGTGTTGCATCTACGCATTACAGCACACTGACTTTGTTCAAAGACTTCGGCAAAACATAGGTAAATTGTTCCTTGCACTCAAGAGAAAAATCCCCGAAGAGTTTAATGTTTAAGCATGTTTTGCAGTTAAAGTATATCTGGGAGTCTGATTTTAATCCGCACAAGCAAGGAATTTTGAACTGACTACCGTGCTTTATAGGTATCTGGGTGTTTGGGGTCTAGGGAGGGGAGTGTGTGATTGCTGAGCTGTACATGACTTATATTAGCCAAAGCCGCATGTTTATCCCCTTTGTCTTTCTCCAGTGTGTACACCTATGCTTGCTTCCCCCTTCTTGGCTCTGTTTGACACTTCACCTTTTTCTTCATTCTCAAGTCCCTTCTCAGGACCCCCTTTTGAGGAGGCTCTTGAACTATACTCATGTATATGCAATACATAATGTGTATAGAAATACAATACTACCTTCAAGACTCGTGAATTACTCAAGCCTATATTGGATTATTCCCCTTCCATTTGTTACTTCCTCCTGTTATGTGAATTTAGGGCTGAATCATCATGTTAGAAGGGGCAGCAAGGATCATTTAGTGTAACCCCCAGTTAGATCATGGAGTTACTCCCTTTGTAGTTTCACTAATTAGATATGACTACACATAAAATTAAGCATATATACAATAGCAAATGTTTGCGGAATTGTAAACTCTTAGGGGAAAAGATTTAGTCTTCGGGTTTTTTTATAGTGCCATGCATGTTTGAATGTTCTCTCAGTGATAATATTTGATTTGTGTGGTGCACTACTTAAGTGCAAACAGAAAGAGAGAGTTGGTTTTAGCCTTCAATGAATTTTCCAGGGTTTTAAACAGACTAACAGACTTCTTATTGTTTGTGTATGTATAATGTGCACACTTACAATACCTGCACCCAGACTTTGGTTTACATTTACAAGCTACCCCCTATAATTTCTTTTTTGGAATGCTTAGTTTATAGAAATTGACTGATTAAAGCAAGCATTCTTACCATATTTGCTATTTGCTTACAGAAATTTTTCCTGCATTAATCAATAATTATGAGCATGTTTTCCAAACGATACCATATGTAGTGACTTAATTGTAGGCTCTGTGTTACTCACATGCCATCTCATGCATTTTTGATACTGTTTTAAAAATATTTTGATGTTGTCAAAGGGAAGAATCTTTGAGGATCTGAGATCAGGTTTCTCACACTGGAGTACTGCCCAGACTGCAACTTAGATTGCAAGCCCTTGGGGGTGGGAACAGTCTTTATGGAGTTGACTAGTTGTACAGCACATAGTATAATGGGACCCTGATTGGGATCTCTTGGTGCTATCGCAATACTGCTAATACATAATATTCAGTAGGAATTGCCATACTGGATTGCACAATTCATCTAGCTAAGTGTCTGGATAGTAACTAAGCATTGCTTCAGAAGAAGGTGAACTACCCCCACGCTGCACCTAATAAATAATAGTAATATAATAATAATTGTACAATGCTGTGCACTGAGAGCAAGGGAATTTCTTCCTGATCATCACATGCTTACAACCCTCAAGCGTGAAGCTTAATTGCTCGTATAATTACATGAATTGTGTAGATACAAATGCTAAAATTTAATGAAATATGTACATTTATGTGCTGCAGTATATAAATGTAACATAAGTAAAATGCAAAGAAACCTCTGTCTCAGATTTTGCTTGGCTTTGCTTGACTCACGGCGCTCTCCTTTTTGAGAAAGTCCTGAGAGCACTCTGTAACAAAGGCAATAACACAGCAGGGAGCATAGGGACATAAAAGCTTATGCTTGTGAAGAAAATATTTTTACAGCCACCTTTAAAGATCCATCTCTTTTAATTTAGTATAAAATGTTTTTCTGTGAACACATCTTATACATTCTTCAGCCCATCTGGAAACAGTATGAGAAATTTGAGTTGGCAAATGTTAGATTACTCCTAATAACTAAGCCATGCAGGGAAGTTGAATGTTTTTTTGGGGGGGAAGAGGAGTAGGGATGGTGACACAAATTTCGTCCCACCATTTTCAGTTATAGATTCATAGGTAACATAGGTTTACAGGTAACAATGGAAATAGCTATGAGCGATATAATAGACATTAAAATAGTGTGTTTGAAAACAATAGGGAGGAAAAAATGAAAGTGCCTTTAAATATCTTCACTTCTATCAGACTACCAGTGGAATAATCCATCTGTCCAAACCTGTGATGACATAATAAATGTAAATAGATTTGAGCACTTGCTACTACCATGCTGGTTGCAGAGATTTGGACATGGACATCAAAGGTAAACTTGTAAAATATGAATGTAGATATCTTACATTACATCAAAATAACTGATGGTGTCATGTAAATGAAGAACAGTAAAAGTGATTCAGGTGGGTTTGAGTTGTACATACGATTTGAGCCAGTAAGAAACAAGTACAGTTTAGTTTCTATGAAGTGTTTTAGGGGCAGTAGCCCCATGAGAGTATTGAAACAGGATATTAAGTCTTCCCTGCTCAGTAAATGTCGACTATGGCTATATTTAAGAATTAGTACACAACAGATTCTTGCATGTGTGGTTGTAGGAAAAGGGCAACAAAGAGGATGCTGGTTATATCAAATGTATTACTGGTGGTTGAAGTTAATGGCATCATGCTACCTTGGCAGAAGCAGATACTTACCCAGGCTTCAAGACAAAGTTAAGGCTAGAACTGCCATTTAACTTAGGACTGCATAAATGTACTATTTTTAGCTGTTCTGTTCAGGGTCAGGGAGCCCATTTGTAATTACTCTGATATTTGCAAACTGTTTTTCTTTGTCAATGCCCACATGATTGTAAAACTGTATCTTTTGCTGTCATAGAGAAATATAGTAAAGAACTTCACAGTTCTAAACTATACCTTTCCTCCTCAACTGCTTAAACTACCATATGTACTCCTTCATTAGCCCGTTGGTTTGTAAGCCGACCCTCCCACCCCAAGATGGATAGGTAAAATAGTAAAAACTGTATGACCCTTTCATAAGCTGACCCTATATTTCAGGGATTGGCAAACTTTGGCTCCTGGCCCATCAGGGTAAGTCGCTGGCAGGTCAGGATGTTTTGTTTACTTGAAGCATCTGTAGGCATGGAGCCCGTCAGCTCCCTGGTGTAAGCCACTTCCTGCAGCTCTCATTGGCTGGGAGCAGCGAACCACGGCCACAGGAAGCTGAGGGGCTCCATGCCTACAGACACTCCAGGTAAACAAAACAGTGTATTGGATCCTCAATTCAATGATTTCATAGAGTTTAAAATCATCAAATTTTGGTGTAGACCCGTTTATAAGCCAACCCTCGCTCTTTGATGCATCATTTTTTTACCAAAAATATTCGGCTTATGAACGAGTATATATGCTAATCTAGTGAAATATGAAATTCCTAATGTAGTGCTTGATACTGCTGACTACCCTTAGGAGGGTTAGAGCTGTACATAATGTTCATGGTGGTAGATCTTCTGTTTCCAAGTTGTAAATGATCATGTATTACTATTTTAAAATAGAGCAAGTTAACATTGCTACTCTTGAAATATATTTTTCAAGATTTTTGGTTAGACATCTCCTGAATACTATTTTAAAACTTGTTTGTTACAGCTGTTAATTTTCAGGCTACATGTGTTGGGGACCCATAGTGGTGTTTTTAACATAACTCTCTTCCATATTATGTTATATTTGATACCGTGTATAGACTTGTTTATGAAGACAGCACAAAGAATAACTTGTGTACTGTGTCTTCACTATCACTGTACTTATTCTAGTGAGGAAGGCAGTACATCCATGGAATCTACAAAATAAAATGCAGTAAGTTCCCAAATAAAGGTTACTGAAAATCAGACAAAATGTAAGAGAAAAGAAGTTACTTATTGAGAGGGACTGAAGGAAACATTCAAAATGTGGTGGTTGAAACAAACTTCAAGGCTACAGGCAGATTGTTCCATGCCAACTGGTCTGCCAAACCACTTCTTTATGTTTTTAATTTGCAGATGTTCCTATTGCTGTAAAACCTCTGTAATCCAAGCCCAACTTCTAAATTGATGTGTAAATTGTGATGAAGATTCTAATGTAAAATCTTGGTAACTTCTTTTCAATAATATGGATGGTGTTAATACTATTACGAGAAAAATGCATATTCTTTACACAGTTAAGTGTTTTATATAGCCTTAGTGTGTCAATGGTTCATTTCAGCAGCAAATTGCACGTCCTTCACAAGAAGAAAAGGTAGAAGAAAAAGTAGAAGAGGAGAAAGCAGAAAAAACAGAGAAAAAAGAGGAAGAAAAGAAAGATGAAGAGGAAAAGGATGAGAAGGAGGAATCTAAGTGAGTATATGTAATGAGAATGAACTGTTTGACTTTTTTTTTTTCCCTAATGCAGTTGCTCTTTGCTAGTTTTTTGTTACTATTTATTTAGGGAATTGGTATTAAGTGAAAGCAATAAACCTGATGGTTGATTTCACTATAGAATTTCCGTATTTAGAGTTGAATTATTGCTGATTGCATAAATAATTGTTCTGTGGCATATCTGTTTCTCTCAGACTCTTTGGACCAATTCAGATCAATGGAAAACCCCTAAAGTTTGGATGGAATTTTTCTTGCCCTTCTGAAGTTTTTTGTGTTAACTTACAGTGTTTGCTGCTCGTGTATGCAGTGTTGCTGTAGCTGTGTAGGTTACAGTATATTAGCAAAACAATGTACTGTGAGGTAATATCTTTACACAGAACTCTTCAGTAGGTCTGGGAAATGTACTCAGGCGTGTGAGAGGTAAATACCAGGTGGAACAGATTGTTTAGCATAAATAGTTAATGCATTTCAAGGGACCATTCAAGGTGAAGTTCTGGTGCTTCTGTTTCTATATAAAAATGGACATTCTATTAAAGCCAATAAAAGGACATACCTGGTACCATCAGTAAGGAAATGGTAGATTTTTTTCTTTTGATTTTTAGTTAATAATGGAGTGTAGCTCCATTTGTTTTTAAATAAATTCTGATTTTTGGGGAAAAAATGAGGAGCCTATTTTACTGTTAAATTGCTTTACAAAGAATTACTCCTTCCATCGGTACTGAAAAACAAGCTTACACTTCGTTCTTATATCTGTGATTCAGTTTCACCAATACCTGCCTACGTAGTATATGCTTTATTAATGTCTGCGCTGAAGCTTTTCTTTTAACTTTTGTCTTCACTCCAGAGAGAACACCAAAGAGAAGGACAAAACAGAAATTGCACCAGAGGAAACAGAGCAGGCTACTCCTAGGGGACGAAAAACTGCCAACAGTCAAGGTCGTCGTAAGGGCAGGATCACCAGATCAATGACAAACGAAGCTGCAGCAGCAAATGCTGCTGCTGCTGCTACTGAAGAGCCACCACCACCTCTTCCTCCACCTCCAGAACCCTGTGAGTAGCATTTATGGAAAGTACTTTGGGATCCGTCTGGCAGAAAGGCACTTTGTCAATATGGGATCATTCTTTGCGAATACAACACATTTCCATTGTGGATACAGTGACATTTTTTTCAAGTCTAGTAATTTATTGACAAACAAGACATCAAGAAGTTTATCAAACTTCTAAAAATATGCATCGATATGAGTGAATGTTAAATAAAATCAGATCAGATCTTAAAACTATATAAGAGAACACCAGTAGTTGTCTTACGCAATAAGACTTATTATACAAAGACTAACCAATTTATTTGAGCATAAGCTTTCATGAGCTACATTCAGTGAATACATCCAATGAAGTGAGCTGTAGCTCACAAAAGCTTATGCTCAAATAAATTGGTTAGTCTCTAAGGTGCCACAAGTACTCCTTTTCTTTTTGCGAATACAGACTAACACGGCTGCTACTCTGAAACCTATACAAAGACTATTTTTCTCTTAGTTTGCAGGGTTAGTGCTAGATCCTGCAAATCACAGGCAGACCCCTGTATTAACATGGATCCTTTGCAGGACCTAGCCCTAGATGGTTACTAACAAGCAATTTAGGCCCAGAATTTGATTTATCTCAATATTTATTATCTGGAGTGGATCGCTGGTTGGTTTGTTTCTTAATCCATTATGTAGCTAAGGAATTTTCTGTAAAGTGTTATTTTGGTGGCATATACCAGTAGACCGTATACAGACTCTTGCTGCTGGCTGAGTTCCTAGAGGAGTGCACATTCCTACTGCCATAATCTGATGATGATGCAGAAAAAAGGAGGTAAACAAAACAGAGCCACGCTGGCTCCTGCAATAGAAATACAGAAAAATTATCAATGGAGAGGATTTTTAAAATAGTATTAAAGTAAGGTGACAGCTGTCAGCAAGGTTTCAGAGTAGCAGCTGTGTTAGTCTGTATCCGCAAAAAGAAAAGGAGGACTTATGGCACCTTAGAGACTAACAAATTTATTTGATCATAAGCTTTCGTGAGCTACAGCTCACTTCATTGAATGCATTCAGTGGAAAATACCTGTCAGCAAGTGGCACTGTTCTATTACTTGAGCTTTCTTTCCACTGGACTTCTCAAAGACTAACAGAGAAGTGGGTTTTTTACCCACAAAAGCTTATGCCCAAATAAACCTGTTAGTCTTTAAAGTGCCACCGGACTCCACATTAAAAACTTTTGAGTGGATTGACTACTTTTCTGCCCTATCCGTCTTCCAACCTTTGTTTTGCTGATTCCATTTCCTGCTAATGCTTTCTATATTATGCACAATGGCAGATAAAGCAAGGATAAATTGGGGGGGAGGATTCTAGTCTGTGAAGATGCTGAGCTGTCTGCAGTGGCTGAACATCATTCAGAACAATATTAAACGTGAGTGACATCAAATCCAGTGAAATAAAGCAGGAGGAGAATTGTTGATTGCATTGTGTCTCCTGATAGGGTGTTTTTTGTACTAGCATAGATTTTTTTTTTAAACTTTCATTCATTTTTCTTTGCTTATGATTGTTTGCCCAGATGAGTGTTGGAGACTGATATGCAGGAAATGAGTGTAGGAGAAGAGGCTTCAGCATGTTAAGTAATTAACTATTTCATTCTCTTCCAGAGGAGTCAGTGGAATAATTCCCTCCACAGAGGAACCCCTTAAATGCTTTAGAGCATTTGGGGCTGTGTGGTTTTTTTTTTTTTGTTTGTTTTTTCCACAGCATGCTGTGGTGTTTTGCAACCCCTTTCATTCTCTCAATTTGGTTTGTGTTCAATAGTGTGTCTGTTACAGCATGCAAATAGATTTATAATAGAAAAAGCCTGAGAGGCTCTATAAAATCCGTTCAGAGCCTTCACAATATTTTATATATAAATCCTTGCTGCCTGTCGTGTTGCAGAATATAATGAGCAGAATAAGACAATATGAAAAGTACAAAATTTCCTTTTAAGAGAAGTGTCCAGCTGCTTTCACTAAACTTGTCCGCTTTCCACAAATCAGTTGTGTGAAGTATATTACAATAGATGTAAGACTTAATTAACATCTTTTATATCTGAATCTCAGTACACTTTAAAAAATGGCTATGATCCCCATTTTATAAACTTTACTTGGGACATGGAAAAGAGGCACAGAACTCTTGTCACTTACTCCAGGTCACACAGCAAATCAAAAGTAGAGGTAGGGCTAGACTCAGGGTGTCCTAAAGCCCAGTGCCCTTTTCTCATGACTTAAATGTCTAAATTATGATTAGAAGGACAAAGCATATGGATAGATATACTGAGGGGAACTGTGAATAGTTGCATGTTTTTATTGCAGAAAGGAATATAACATGTTATCTGCCTTACAGTATGTATAGTTTTAGGCAAGAAACTGCTTCACTACGGACTGTAGAAGAGTCCTTAAGGAAGGGACCTTGCCTACTGTGTTTTTACATATTCTGTATACGTCTATAAAATCTATATGTACATCTAGAAAATATTAATGGCTAACGTGATTGTAGGGTATCATACATATGTAGCACTAAAATAAAATAGTGCTGAACATTTTTGCTTTTAAACCTTTAGACTCCAAGCACTTTTCAGAGGGTGGGATTTTGTATTTTGCGAAAGCAGTGAGGTAGCAGGGTCTAGTGAAATGATTGAGATGGCAGCCAGAACCTCTGGAATTAATTTCAGCTCTGCTACTGTCAGTGTACAGCCTTGGACAAATCAGTTAATCTTGCTGCCTTATTTCCTTACTTGTGAGATGGGACTAACCATCTTGCAGGGGTGATTTAAGTACTAGTTAGCATTTGCTACAGCACTTTGAAAAGGTAAGACGGTATAGAAGTGCTGGTTATATTTCCATTTCTTTATATTTCCGTCTTTCAACTCTCTTTAGCCTTTTAAGGCAAGCTGTGTGCTCTAGTGCCTGGGGGTCAGGAGAAGTGTTCTGTATCTGGTTCTTCTAGTGACCTGCAGTGTAATTCTGGACTAGTTACTTCACCTTCATGTGCTTCTGTTTCTCCCATGTATTAAATGGGGCTGGTTACATCCTCCTTGATTAAAAAAATAAAAACCAAAAAAACAAAACTTTGAGCTATACAGATAAGGGCTATATAGGAGCTAAGTATTTTACAGGAATGACTTTTTAAAAAAAAAAAATGAAATGCAAAGTCATTTGTTATCTTTGACTTTGACTGAGACTTTCAGCAGCCTACTTGTGCCAAGACCATACTTGGTTTTTCTCCTAGCATAACATTAACATGACACTTGGCAGAAATTGGAATTTGGAATATTTTCCAATGATTTTGTTTTTATTGATAACTTTAAGCATTCGCAAATAATTGTGTGGGTTCTGAGTTTTCTGTGGTATATTGGGTACCATGTATTGCGCAGGAACACTCGTTCAGCCTTCAAGGCTCTTTCAGAGATCGTGTCTGGACACTTTAACACGTGACAGTTTCCTGTTAGACCTCTCTATAACATGGCCTTGTGTGTAGCTGGACAATTTATAGTTCAAGAGTGTGGCGGACCAATGTGAACCTTGGGGCTTGAACACAGGACTGGGAATCAGAAACTCCCAACTTCTAATGATGGTTCTGGCATGGCTCTCACTTGCATTGTGGCCCAGGGCATGTCATTTAACATCTGTTTTTCCATCTATAAAATGGAAATAAGAATTTATTTGCTTATATCATTTGGATGTTGGGAGCATTGCTCAGTGTTTGAAGTAATTTTGGAGAGAATATTACATAAACATATTTTAGTGATTCCATGATGTGTAGCATGGGAAGTGAAATACTCCAGCATTTACAGATGTATGAGGAAAAAGGGGTTCCTACTTTGCATGAAAATCTTCAGATTAAAATCTGCCACCAAAATACTCTCTAAGAATCAAGAATTTAGATGTTGTCATTTTATCCCAAGTCCTGTCGGTGGACTGGCTCTTTTGTACAATCAGGCAGAACAGACAGTTATTTATGGCAACAAAAATTTTGACGGTTTTAGTGGGTGAATGCAGACGAACCTTTTAGAAATAGCCTGGCTTCTTAGAATATTTATTGTCCAGAATACTTTGCAGTAAAAACAAGCCACATGTTCACATATATAGTAAACTTCATTTTAAAATGGCTCAGACTCTGGTGTCAGTAGAATTAATCTGAGTTTAATTAGATTTTTAAAAATTCCACTTTTTCTGGTGGTTCAAAACAAGCTAGTCATTAGCATCTTGCTCTGAGAGCATGAAGATTCCTTTCCCACCCCTAGTTCGGTGTGATAGAAACTGACCGCCTCCCATGGTCCTGGGCAGCTTTCCCAAATAGCTTGAACAGGCCTTAATGTAAACAGATGAATAGATTAATGTGTGATTGGTGCTGAACGGGCATATCCTGGTCTTTTCTCTGTCTAATGGGACTCACCGTTTGCTATTTCAGCTTCTGCAGAGCCTGTGGAGACCTCTCGCTGGACAGAAGAAGAAATGGAAATTGCTAAAAAAGGTAATCCTTCTAAAGCTTTGGTTTCAGTTCTGGTTATTAATTAGTCTCTGCGGTGCTAATTTGAATTAATGAGGTGGGGGACTCACTTTCATTTTGCGTTTGAAAGGAGCTTTTTCTTAGAAGCAGATATCCACACAAAGCAAACCAATCTTCCAAACAAACATGCAGATTTAAATGTTTTTATTGGCTTTCCCAATCTGTTGGAAAAGCTATTTGATTTCAGTTTACAGCTATGGCCATCAACAGTCTGATAGAAAACGATTTTACAAAGTAGTCTCTATATAACAATGAAACTGATGTGAATGAAAATTTGCATCTGAAATTTGCACTAAGTAACACCTTCTTATAAGTCACATCAATACCCTTTCCATTAGATGAATTCTTTTATCTGAAATGTGAGTTTGCATTGTAACTTGGCAAGGAGATTGGCAAATTTTAATGTATTAAAACATTATTGTGCGTATAATTTGAACTCTGGCAAAGCTTAGTGATAGATATTAGCTTCAACAGGGAGTCAAATTTTAAATGAGTACAAGCAGACACTAGATAAATTTTTTTTTGCAAGAACTATTAATTCGCTTGGTTCTTTAGTGCTCTGTGCTAAAACATATCACAAGAATTTGTAGGCTTTGTTTTTCTCTAGTTATGGCTGAAAATGTTTGTACACCATATAGAAAGACTTCTAAATATACCATGCAAAAAAAATTTATTTTAGTATGTACACTTCCAAGTTTGGGACTTGAATTACTTTTAAGAATCAGGCTTGATGCTTTCTTTGCTTGCCCAGGTTTATAGGTGTTGCATAGCCCTCAAAGTAAAATAAAAATTGCTTCTATGCTACTGCCTAATACAAAACACATCCTGTTTCTACTTACTGCTTGCAAGTTATGTTCAAATTCTAAAAATAGAAAATGGGTGCTGTAAAAGTGTAAAGGACCCTTCGCAACAGTAGTATTCTGATTCAAGTGCAACTTGAATTGTACCTGATTCAAGTACCCCTAAACATGGATTTTAAAGGAAATATTACTGATATTTGTGCTCTGTGGTGTACGTTTTAAATAAAAACGTATCAGCATTTCAAAACAGTTTATTATTTCAGTCAAGTGGTGCTATTGTCTCTGCAGAGCTGTCACTTCAAGTATACTTCCTGGCGCAGGCCTGGTTTGGTGTAAAGCAGGACTGAAAAAAATGGCTTTCCTAGTAAAAGCACTGGAAATCTGTTCAGTTCTAGTTCTGCAACTAAAAAAAAAAAAAAATTCCCTTAATTACAAAGCTTCCTAATAAATTAAACTTTTTGATTTCCAAAGTTTTTTTTTAGCAAAATTTACGGTCATGTTTTGTGTAATCAGATCAAGAGAGTGGTCATTTAATCTTTTAAAACTATTATAACATACTTAAGTGAGTTTTTGTAATTTCAAAAGCAGAGATAAAGGCTAGAATAAATTTTATATTACATTGGAGCTCTCCTTTAATTTTTGTGTTTGTGTATATCTGTATGTATAGTAAAGATCACTTTCAAAGATCTTCTAGAGATTTTAGTCACTCTGTGTGCCTATTTTTTGCCAAGAATCCAGAGTCCAAGATTTTGAAAAAACTATCCAGTTTTTAGTCTTAGATATTTTCTTAGTGTATTTAGAAATAGTGCGGAGGTCATTAGCAGAGCAGCAGTATTCCAAATATTTATTTATAGTAGATTTTTAAGAAATGGGAGAGGTTAGTAGGGATTAGGTAATTTTTTTTGATGTGTATCTATCTTGTAGACAGAGCTACCACGGTCATCCTGATACTTATACTGGGGAGAATTTCTAGCTTTCAAAATCATATTTTACTGAGTACCTGCTTGTTTACTCTTTAATCTTGCCTTTCAGATGATACTTAAAAATTGTGAAATGGTAACTTAATTAAGAGAAAATATGCTTATATTATAAGATTAAGAACCTTTTTGAATTTCACAATCTGAAATACTTCATGATCTCGGTGTGAATTTCTTATCCTTTTTATTCTAGGTAGTGTGGTGTGGGATTTTTACACATTTTCTCAAATGTGCATAGTAGTAGTGGATGTGGGTTCAATAGTTTTATGTCCCAGAAAGAAAAGAAGTCGGTTATCCTAACAGGGCAGACCGCATGAGCCAGTAGATAGGATGCAGCACAGGGAGTAAAACCTGTGTTTTATTCCTGGCTCTGCCACTGCCTCTCTGTGACATTAGGTACAACCTCAACCTCTTGCTGCATTTCATTTTCAGTCTGGAAAAGAAGGCTAAAACTCACCTTCATAAAGAGCTTCTGGATGTATTGATGAGACACACAAAAATATATCTATACTATATTAAGATCTTGTTTTCTGCTTTGTCTCATTAGAGTCAAAACTATACCTGGCATGATTTTATGTAAAATACTAACATACGCAGTCCCCACTCTGCTTAGTAAAGCTATATTCTATGGATTGTAAAATAAATGCCTTAAATGATCACCTAGAAGTTTGCCTTCCTCCACTTGAGCAGCTATGAACTGGCTTCAGGTCATCCAAGTAATGTCACACATGTCTAAGATATCAGACTAAGATGATGGTGGAAGAAAGAGATGCTTGTTGAATTTTAAAAACTACTTAAGCAAGAAATATCTTCCTATGCAGTTTACAAAACCAAATCATTCTAGTTGCACAAGTATAGCAAGTTCCAGATGGTTGATACAACACTAAGTATTTCTTTTTGAGGGATGTTTAAGAAGAACATGTTAGACATGGCAGTATTGAGGCAGCATTTAAGCATTAATCTACTAGTAGTTTCATATTTCACCAGTGCCAAATGTTAAGGGGTTAGGTATATATTGTATAAGAAACTGCGTTTGAAAATCTAGATCGTAAAGGTTAACCAGGTGTTGTTGGAATGCAAGTACTGAAATGCAGTGCTTTGGTGGGGCATTGGTTGTCCTTATGTCGCTGATGACTGGTAGCTAGGGTAAACAAATGTTCGTGAAATTATTTTCCCAGAGAAACATGGTTTTAGGGGCAAGCATTGCTGTTGCCTCTCTTCCATTTATTCCAAACAGCCAATAGCCCCACACTGTAGATTTCAAGCCCTCAACTTTCCAGTCACACCTGAATTGTAGAATTTTTAAAGGTGAGGTTTATACTGGTGGCAGTTATGAAGTTTGATAAACTGATCAGTCTTTATCATCATGCAAGATGAAGAGTCATTTGATAATTTATGCCTATATAGATATAGAACAAAATAAGAAAATACAGTAGGACCTTGCTAATATACGCTGACTGCAGAACCAGTCTTAATTGTTAAGAGCCTGAACCAAACGAACTGAAGTCAATGGACTTCGTATCAGACCCTAAATGACCAATTGAGGAAACAAAATAGGGATTCTGCATCATAAAACGTAGCTTTTATGTACTTCATTACTTGCACAAAATATGATAGTAGCTACTGCAGTACTTAAGTCTTTATAACCTACCTTGTGCGTACGTTATAAGGGGAGCGGGTGTGCCATTACAAAGAGGGTTTCATTGTCCTTCTCGCAGCATGTAGCCAGAAATGGAATTCACTGCCACAGGAGGGTAGATAGACTCAGCTGAGACTCAATAACTTGTGATCAGTAGCCTGCTTAACTACAAATAGAAATAAGGATAATTAAATCTCATGCTTCAGTCTGACAGTTGATCACTGTAGGGGTTAGGAAGGAATCATTTGCCCTTGCGTCGTATTATACATTTACTCAAGCAAGGACATTATGAAGCTTTCACCTTCCTCTGATGCATCAGCACTGCCAAAGGAAACACTGGACTTGATAGACCAGTGGTGCGATCTGTCATGGGAAATTTTATGTAGTAGTACTTTATCTGTCATTTGCCAGGAAATTTGACTTTACTGTTTTCTTATGAAAGTTTAACAAAATAGGCTTAGTAGGATGTTATTTCAATAGTAGAAGGAAATGTGAAGTTTTCATAATATCAAAGTATTAAAAAAGAACATTTCTCTTGCGAAATGTTACTGTACCAGCTGATTACTACTTACCAAAAATAAAGTCTTTAAGCTGCACCATTCATGTTATCGTACTGGTGCTGCTACCGGTTTCTGGGGTGATGTCATCACAACAGCTGTTTGAGCATTGTCCTCTGGAGAGGCAACTGGGCCGACAGCTTTCTAACAGCACTAGTTAATTCTTGCTAAATACATTTTTAATTTACTTTTTCTATAGTAAGTCTGAAAACCTAGCTAATGAGCACATGGGAGGGAATGTGCTGACTGGTTCTGTTTCAGATGTTGGCAAAACTTTTGAATGGAATAGCTTCAGAGGCGCCCTGCTATGCTTTATGAAGTGCAGGGCTTTTCCATCTGTTGGGTGGGTTCATTATTGCAACAAGAGTCATTTTAAGGACAGTGTGATTTACCCCATTTTCTTGTGTCTGTGTTTAAGTCAGACCTTTTTAAAGTGGAATTTGTGTGTGGTTGAATTGATTTCTGGTTAGCCTGATTATTTATCATGGTAAATATTAAGCTTGCATTTTGTTTAAATAGGGTTAGTGGAACATGGTCGCAACTGGGCAGCAATAGCCAAAATGGTTGGAACTAAAAGTGAAGCTCAGTGTAAAAACTTCTACTTCAACTATAAAAGGAGACATAATCTGGACAACCTCCTTCAGCAGCACAAACAGAAAGTGAGTAAATCATACTGGATTAAATAATTTTTGGAGATAATTGGGTTTGGTCTAAAGTTAGGCCTTGAGGCTCACAATAGAAACTTCTTCAGCCTCCCATTTTGTTTCATTTCACCTGTTTTTGCTCTGTACCTTCTAGCACTTGGTGCCGCTTTTCATTGCCCGGGTAGATAGACGGTTTAGAGTTAGTAGTCACTTTAAATGTAAAGGTCAGTAGTAATATTATTTTGCATTTTTGGTGTAATACATTTCCTCCTGAGGAATTTCAAAGTGTTTTGCAAACTCACCTGTATAGAGGGGCTTCATCCACCAGTAATATCTTTGGACTGAAACATGTAGCTATTAAACAACACCAACAGTGCAAAACAGGTTAGGATAGCCAGTGGAACATCAGCAACTGAATGTTGCTGCATATATAGCCAAAGTAAAACACCAAGGATGGGATTTTCAAAAGCACAGTGCTGGCCTAATTTAAGTTAATATCAGCAGGAGTAGTTTGACTTAAGTGGTAGCAGAGTTAGGCCAGTGCTTACAGCCTTGGAAAATGAGTGGATTATGGCACAGTGACACTAGTTGGAGTTACGTATCTTAACAAGTGAAATAACTACTGGTTCTGCTTGTATCTGAAAGCTTTTGTGCATTTGACAATACTGTATTCCTCTTTGGCCCCCTGCAGTACTGCCTGAGTTAAAACAAGGTGTAAATCAGTGCAGAAAGAAACATCATTGCTAATTAGGGGGTTCTTTAACTTCTGAATCTGATATAAAGTGGAGAGAGAGTGCATTTAAAATTAATATATGGAAGTTTTCAAGATGGAGTAAATCTCAATTCTTTCTGTCTTAGTCTTCACGAAGGCCTCGTGAGGAGCGCGATGTATCGCAGTGTGAAAGCGTGGCGTCAACGGTCTCTGCTCAGGAGGATGAAGATATCGAAGCATCCAATGAAGAAGAGAATCCAGAAGACAGTGAGGGTAACTACTGAAATGTCAGAATTGGTTTGGAAGGAAACTCCTACTAGCACTAAAATGATCCACCATTTTAGTTGCCTGTGATGTTTGATCACCTGCAGAAGTTGTCACTTAAAATGATCAAAAAGTTACACTCTATTTAATTTAAAATAGTCCAGTGTAGTTTTCAGACTCTTATTCTGGGGTTGAAGTTTAGCAGGTGGGATTACTATATCTATGTCTGAATAAACTTAATTCTGCAGCTGACTGTGAAGAGTTACAAAAGGATTTCACAAAACTGGATGACAGGGCAACAAAATGGCAGATGAAATTCAGTACTGATAAGTGCGATGTAATGCATGTTGGAAAACATAATCCCAACTACACATACAAAACGACTGGATCTAAATTAGCTACTACCACTCAAGAAAGAGATGTTGGAGTTATTGTCTATAGTTCTCCAAAAACATCTGCTCAATGTGCAGCAGCAGTCAAAAAAGCTAACAATGTTAGGAATCGTTAGGAAAGAGGATGCATTATGATATTTTCTGTTTTATAAACGGAGTATATAAATCCATGGTATGCCCACACCTTGAGTACTGCATGTGTGCAGTTTTGGTTGCCCCATCTCAAACAAGGTATATTAGAATTGGAAAAGTACAGAGAAGGGCAACAAAAATGATGAGGGGTATGGACCATCTCCTATAGGAGGAGAGATTAAAAAGACTGGGACTGTTTAGCTTAGAGAAGAGGCGACTAAAGGGCAATATAATAGAGATCTATAAAATCACGAATGGTGTGGAGAACGTGAATAGGGAAGTGTTATTTATCTCTTCACATAACACAAGAACTAGGGGGTCATCCAATGAAATTAATAGGCAATAAGTTTAACACAAAGATAAGGAAGTACTTCTTCACACAACACACAGTCAACCTATGGAACTCATTGCCAGGAAATGTTGTGAAGACCAAAACTATAACTTGATTAAAAAAAGAAATAGGTAAGTTCATGGAGGATAGTTCCATCAATGGCTATTAGCTGTGATAGTCAGGGACACAACCCCATGCTCTGGGTGTCCCTAAACCTCTAACTTCCAGAGACTGGGACTGAACAACAGGCGGATGGTTCACTCTATAAATTGCCCTGTTCTGTTCTTTCCCTCTGA
This sequence comes from Caretta caretta, assembly GCF_965140235.1. Taxonomy (NCBI): domain Eukaryota; kingdom Metazoa; phylum Chordata; order Testudines; family Cheloniidae; genus Caretta; species Caretta caretta. The sequence goes on along the minus strand of NC_134222.1, from coordinate 3,499,392 downwards.
AACATCTGATACAGGCCACTGTTGGAAGACAGGATATTGGTCTCTGCGGACTATTGGTCTGACCCAGTGTTCTTAACTTGATCGTACTGACAGCAAATGGCTACATAAAACTGCCCTTATAAAAAAAACATGGTGAATCATGAATTTATAGTCTTTAGCTAGTAACTAGCCTCTGAAAAGTTTCAGGCAGGCGAATACTTACCAGCTTTTTGTGTTGGCTGCAACTGTTCATAATTAGACTCCCCATCAAATCTGTATTTGGCCATCCTTATGTAGAACTGTATCCAGTAACATTCATAAACTATGAATCAGAGTATTTGACTTAATGTCTCAAGCTGCTGATGTCTGCATGTTGTTCAGAAAATTGTTCATCTATATAAAAGCCAATAATAATTAGTAATAAGGTTTTTCAAATCATAGAGAAGCTTTAACAAGTTAGAATTGATGAGTCTTTAAATTTTACCAGATCCATGTGTTTAACATAAAAGATTAAAAATCCTTTTGGTGAATTTATCCATTAAAACCTGTGAAGACCCTTTGCTTTCTGGTTCTGTTTAAGCATTTTACCAGGCGTGTACTTTGTCTATAAAAGGTTACGTACATAAAATGACAGATGAGAGAACCTAAACCTTTCAGTTAACCGGTAGGCTGTGTAGTGCTCTATCTGCTCTGCAGTAGACATCAGTTGAATGGGAAGGGCATGTAGACGCTCCTTCTAAAAATACCAAAAGCTTGTGAGGATGTTATATTTGAACTAAATATTTCCTGTAAAAATGTTTTTTAAGCAATGAGGATTGATATAGTAATATAAGATTTCTGAATAGAATCTGTTGTGCTATATTATGGAACCATGGTTCTCTCTTAGCATTTGTAGTTTATATTAAACTTTGTTATTAAATGTTTGTTAGGGAATTTTGCCTTAAGATTCCAGTTTACTGAAGTTATTTCTGTGGGACAATGATTAGAATGAAAGATGAATAAAAGTTACCATTTATTTTAAAATGGTACAAAATGTTGTTAATAATGCTAATTTACAATTCTTCCTATAGATTGAAAACCCTAGTTTGTCACTAGCTGTGATGCACAGCATTGTTTTCTGAAAATTTGTCAACTCTGCTGTGTGAAAGCCTATAGCAGACTTTTTTTCATGTTGCAGCCTGTGTTTCAGTGTCTGGATTCCAATTCTACAAGTGTATCAACTCTTAAAATGAAGAAATTTTAAATGTATAGTCTGTGGCTAATACCTAAAACTAAAATAAGTTTTTTGAAAGAGAGATTTCTGCGCTAAGCAATAAATCTGTGTAATTCATGTTTGAAAATGAGTTGCTTGGATTGTTCACAAATGATGAAAAGCTTCCCATGTAAAGTCATCATTGCATTAGGTGTGAAATTAAGTGGTGAATGATATCTTTGGGGCAGAGGCTTGTAGTCTTATTTGTACTGTGGGATACCTCATATATTTGTGGGTGCTGTAAAATGAGAGCAATTATTTGCTGTCCAGTCAGAGCGTGTTAATTATATTTTGAGTGCTTATGCAAGAATGTCTTTCAGGTGCTGAAAATAGTTCAGATACAGAGAGTGCTCCATCTCCTTCACCAGTGGAAGCTTCCAAACCCAGTGAAGATGCGATGTCTGAGAGCTCTGCTGCTAGGATAACCACTGAGACAACAGCAGAACAGGAATCTGCCATTAAAACCGTACCTAGCACATCCCCCTCCTCAGCAGCCCAAAGTGCACAAACAGCTGAAAATCAGAATGTTGAGCTCCAAGTTAAGGAAGAAATAAGTAATGAGGCAGAGGAGCCAATGGAGATGGACAGTAGAAGCCACTCAGCTGAAGCTAAGCCTGTGCTCAACCTTCCAGTACATACTAAAGCAGAACCTGTAGATGCTGAAATAAGGTTACCCGAGAACATTCAAGTGAAAATAGAGAGTGATACCAAAGAGAGGGATTTGGAGAAACCCAAGGAAAAGTCGGAACCTGAGGAAATGGATTTCAGCCTGTCACAGCAGACTAATCCAGCAAGACCAGAGCCCAATTCAGACAATGATTCTAGTGCTACTTGTAGTGCTGATGAAGATGTTGATGGGGAACCTGAAAGACAAAGGTGAGTTTAATTATTCAATTATGAGAGAAACATTAATTTAACCTTAGAGAGAAGGTGGGTGAGGTAATCTCTTATACTGGACCAATTTCTGTTGGTGAGAGAGACAACCCAAATTCTACTTGGGATGTCTGTGACAAAGGATATTCAGTTACTTTTAAATTACTAGAGATCTCCACGTGCGCGCGCACACACAAAACATTCTTTTTTAAAAATCGTATTACGTAACTGGAAGACACATTGTTAAAGCAAAATATGGAACACTTCCTATGTTTGTGTGTTCTTCATTCTACCACTAACCCTCACTCAACTCCGTGGTTTGAACTTTGAGATTTTTAGTATGTGTGCATGCATGTACAATACAAATATTTTGTAGTTTAAACATGAACACCCATTTTTCAAATGGCTTATTTGGCACCATGTTCTTTTGAATTCTGTTTTCCGGAATGTGGACAAGTGTCATGAGTGGTGGTGATGCTTGGTTCTACAAGCAGTATCAACTCCTACTGGGAAAAGGGGCTTTCAGAAAGAAAGGTATATGCTCTCTCAGAAAGGAGAGTCTTAATGCTTAGTGTGGGGAAATGTTGATCTAACAGTATGCCCAAAACCCAGACAAAATATCTGCCTTCAGCAAGGCAAATTATAGCCTGAATTCTCTATGATAGTCTGGTGGATGGCCAGCCATCAAAAACCACACTCCTGCCTGGAAAGCTAAAGGAGGAAGGAAATTAAGCCATCTGGGGTTTGTGCCAAGAATAGGCTACATGTACATGTTAAGCAGCTTTTTGGAAAGGATAGCACCTTATTGAAAACAATGAGAGAAACTTTCCAAAGCAAAACAAAAGGCTAGATATTCCTGTCAAGGGTCTCCATGATATGTAATCCTGTGTTCCTCTTCTGAGGGTTGGGGAGAAACTATTGTTGCTTCAAGATTTTCTGGCACAGAACAAAACTATTATTCAAAAATCAATTGAGGCAGTGATCTATCCCAAAACTGAAGTGGTAATTTGGAAAGTCTTCCCCACATGTATCTTCTAAGAAAATTGGAGAGAATTCTCATTTTAGTTAAACTGTAAAGTGGTTTTGACACAATGCATTATGTACAACGTACAAATCCAAAAAAATATATTTTGAATCTCCTTTATTATAACTTTAATTAGTTTAAGAGTGTGATGTAATGGAGAGTTTCTGTTTTATGTGGAAAGTCGTGATGATTCCTCATTCATAGAAGAGATTATTCTGAGTTGTGCCAGTATGTTACTGTTGTCACAGGGTACCTGAAGAAGCAGAGACCCAGAATTTCCCCTCTTCTAAGCTGTATAGGTTCTTATACCACACTCATCGCTCTAGTATCTGAGCACATTCCAATAGTGCATTAAGCAACTGACGTAACATCTGTCACATGTTTATTCTCATATCCTCTCCCCAGGGGGAGAAGTGTGTTTAGGGAGTGTCTTGTTTTGGTAGGGTTTTATTAAATGTACTTGTTACTATGTATTACATTAAAGAAGGCAAGGTTAAGGAAATGCACCATGCACTTTGAGCGGAAGGTGGTGGTGATTGGTCTAAGTTCCAGAGTCTTGGACTGGTCCCCAAGAAAGCTGTGTCTCTGCACAGACAAGCTTTAGGCTTTATTGTAGAGAGTTCTATTGTACCAGAGGATTGATGTTGTTGACCACAGTCTTCTAGGTATCCTGAGCCCAGGCCATTGAGTCCCTTGAAAATAAGGACTGAGACCTTGAACTTAGTTAAGAAATTCTGTGGGAAGCCAGCACAGGGAGTGGAAGGCATGTCTAATGTGTCTGAGGTTTCCTGTGTTGCTGAGGAGAGACATTGCAGTGTTCTGTATTAGTTGGAGTTTCCTAAATACTGCATTCTTCATGCTCAGGTATATTGTATTGCTGTAGTCCAGTGAAGAAGTGATAAAGGTCTGACTGACTAACCCCAACTCTTTGTCCACCAGGGTGGGACAGAGTCTCCTAGCCAACTGGAGATGATAGAAAGCATTACTCGTGGCTGCTGCTATGTGGAAGCTTAGTGTCCGTGAGGAATCAGTACTCAGATCTAGACTATGGACCAAATTGACCAATTGCGGCTGTGTACTTTCAGCCAAAGGAAACTGCACTGTGACTGCAAACTCTTTAATTGCTTTCCTTTGCCTGCCAGCATCACCGCTGTCTTGCTCAGGTTCAGCCTCATCTGTGAGCTGATCTTGTCCAAGCATGGGGCTTTTATGGTGGTAGCAGTGTGGTCTCATGTTGTGACGGATAGGTAGAGGTGTGTGTCATCTGCATATTGCTGACACTTAAGTACATGTCATCTGACCAGTTCACCTAGTGGCTGCATGTAGGTGTTGAATGGGACCAGAGAGAGAACTGATCTTTGTGGGACTCCACAATTGAGGGTGTCTAGTGGTGAAGGTGAAGTTTCTAATCACTGTTTATTGGGTGTGTCTCTCCAAGAAAGACTCAAACCATTTTAACGCATTACCTTGGACTCCTGCCACCTCTCTCAGGCATATTGTGAGTGACAGTGACTACTTGATCTTTTACCAGGCTAAATGGTGACAATAGGTTTGTTGAACTCGAGGAATTGTGGCTGAAAAACAGGAAGAGTAAAAACTGTGGTGAAGGGTGCTTTACAAATGCACTAGACGGGTTTTAATTAGCATAATAATTCCTAACATGGTAAAGTTGAGAAGAACCTACAAAATGGGATTTTCAATAGGTATTGTCATAATTTTTAGGGCAATTCTATTGCTTCCCACATCCTGTGTAACGGGAAGGAATCTTAACTTGCATAGGAGTCATCCTACACTTAGCCAGTAGTTCAGACTAGTGATGTACAAGTGATGATAAAGCACATCTTCCTCTCAGATTTAAGCAAAGAATATATTAGACCTTTTTTATTCCTCTGAGAATTTAGGTAGTCTGCTACAGTCATGATCAAAGCTCTAAATTTTATAATTTGTTGATGCATTTTATAGTGGAAGTTCTACCATGTTAAATAGGATTTTTCTCTTCATTTTATTGATTTCTCAGCAGATATTTGTACACTGAAAGGCTTTTCATAGAAGTCCTGTAAGCTCCCAGAATTTCAAAATGTAGAGCAAGAGTTCATAGTCTTCTGATGTGAAGGAGGCTTTATCCCTGGAAATATTTAAAACTAACTTGGATAAACAATTGGAAAAATATAATGTAGAGGAAAAAATATGTATAACATGACTTCTGTCTTAACAATCACCATTTTATTTATAGATTCATAGATATTAAGGTCAAAAGGGACCATTATGATCATCTAGTTCGACCTCCTGCACAACGCAGGCCACAGAATCTCACCCACCCACTCCTGCGAAAAACCTCTCACCTATGTCTGAGCTATTGAAGTCCTCAAATCGTGGTTTAAAGACTTGAAGGAGCAGAGAATCCTCCAGCAAGTGACCCGTGCCCCATGCTACAGAGGAAGGCAAAAAACTGCCAGGGCCTCTTCCAATCTGTCCTGGAGGAAAATTCCTTCCCGACCCCAAATATGGCGATCAGCTAAACCCTGAGCATGTGGGCAAGATTCACCAGCCAGATACCCAGCAAAAAATTTTCTGTAGTAACTCAGATCCCACCCCATCTAATATCAACTAAAGAAATTAACAGACAAATTCTTATTACTGATGCAGAATTAAGGAATTTAAAATTAGAACATAAGCAGACTTATTGAAATGTTGCCATCCACTTGTTCTGGTCTCTGGTGTGCATTGTACTGTGTGCTATTTTGATGTACAAAAGGTTATGCTCTTTTTCGAGTGGTTGCAGCATGTATTCCATTCAGGCTTGGTCTTGTGGGTATTTATGTAACTTTTTGCTTTTACTTGCTCTTTGCTTTTCAGTTATTTAATTCAATAAAGGAGTACTTTTGTTTGTAATCCTATCAAGATCTTGCACTTTGTCTAGTTTTAATTTTCTGCTCTCTCCTTCTCCAGAATCTTCACTATGGATTCAAAGCCTTCACTGTTAAACCCTACTGGATCTATACTAGTATCCTCCACAATAAAACAAGGGCAGATGGATTTGCAACAACTTCACCATCGAGCTGCTGTCATACCACCTATGGTACGTTCTTAATGTCATTGGAAGGGGAATCTGCAATATCCATAATTTGTTTTATGTTACATTTTGTTATGAAAAATATCATAGAACAAGAGAGAATTTGTTTCTTTGTTTTATCACAGTACATTTGTGATTGAGTTTAAATTACAATGATAATGCAAAAAGAAAAGGAGTACTTGTGGCACCTTAGAGACTAACCAATTTATTTGAGCATAAGCTTTCGTGAGCTACAGCTCACTTCATCGGATGCGTACTGTGGAAAGTGTAGAAGATCTTTTTATACACACAAAGCATGAACAAATACCTCTCCCCACCCCACTCTCCTGGGGAGGTATTTTTTCATGCTTTGTGTGTATAAAAAGATCATCTACACTTTCCACAGTACGCATCCGATGAAGTGAGCTGTAGGTCACGGAAGCTTATGCTCAAATAAATTGGTTAGTCTCTAAGGTGCCACAAGTCCTCCTTTTCTTTTTGCGAATACAGACTAACACAGCTGTTACTCTGAAACCAATGATAAATGCAGAACAGTTAGCTTTAAAAACACCCAGAAAAGTTCTGATGCTGCCTTTGAAGTATGTAGAAGTAGATTACATCCTTTGACATGGAGCAAGTAGACATGAGTTATTGTTGGCAAAAGAGAGCTACTTTGGTAAATGTTTGATATGTATTATACAGATATTATGTACTTATTTTCTTCCCTTTTAGGTCTCTTGTAGCCCATGTAATGTACCTATTGGAACACCCATTAGTGGTTATGCTCTCTATCAGCGGCACATTAAAGCTATGCATGAATCAGCATTGCTGGAGGAGCAGCGCCAGAGGCAGGAGCATATCGATATGGAGTATAGAAGTTCTGCAAGCCCATGTGGCACCTCCAAGAGCCCTAATGTTGAGTGGGAAGGTAGGCGACGTCTTTTTTGAAAACTCAAGAACTAAGCAACCCTAGATATTGAAACATGGGTCAACTTCTGGATTATAAACTGCAAGAATCAATTACTGGAATCTACTAGACCCTTTGCTAATGTTTCATCTCTGTGTATGTTGATCACCAATTTCATGGAATAGGTTTCATAAAGTAATTAGCAAGCAAATTACAAACTGCCCTTTAGTACCTTACATGTAGTTGTGTGAAGAGAGAAATGCATCCTACTGGAAGCCCTTCTGTTAGGAAAGGGTGTACCAAGAACCTGATACTGTGGCAAGACAGTAAACTGGTCTAGAATTAATGTGGTGGATGCAGTGATGCTAGAAGTGCTGTCGTCTGGTCCGCGAATGCTTTGAGAGTCAGTGATAAAATCTCTTCCAATGTTGTACGTCCTTGGGTGGACCAACTTAGATCCTTAAATCAAACTTATTGAGTTAACCTCCTGAGAACAAAAGAGAGACAAGGTGAGTGAGGTAACATCTCTTATTGTAGCCCAATTTCTGCTGGAGAAAGAGACACGCTTTTAGCTCCACTGAGTTCTTGAACAAAGACCTCTTCAGAATGTTGTTAAACGTAAAACTGTTGTTTAGGACTGTGGTTCTCAACCAGGGGTACGTGTACCTCTGTGGTACCTAGAGGTCATATAGGGGGTACATCAACTCATCTAGATATTTGCCTAGTTTTACAACAGGCTACATGAAAAGCACTAGCAAAGTCAGTGCAAACTAAAATGTCATACAGACATTGACTGGTTTATACTGCTCTATATACCATACACTGAAATGTAAGTACTATATTTATATTCCAATTGATTTATTTTATAATTATATGGTAAAAATTAGAATGTAAGCAATTTTTTCCAGTAACAGTGTTCTATGACACCTTTTTGTATTTTTGTCTGATTTTTTTTAAGCAAGTAGTTTTTAAGCGAGGTGAAACTTGGGGGAACGCAAGACAAATCAGACTCCTGCAAGCGTACAATACTCTGGAAAGGTTGAGAACCTCTGATTTAGAATACCTTGGAATGTACATCCTCATTCACTACTTTTGTTGTAAGAACAAATGTTGTGTAACATCTGACTCTTACAGTGACATAACCAGCACTAATAACATGAAACATCTTAAACATTTTGATTTTTGGAAAACAGTTTTGAGTTTTCAGCATACACTACAGTTTTAAATTACATTTTCTTGAAAACCTTCATATTAATTTTTGCCAAAGCAAAAAGAAGCATTGGTATGTTTGAGAATGACAGATGTTTTGAACAGTGGTGTACCTGTTCTCTTCCATTCACAATAGTGAGGAGAGAGCTTGTAGAGAACTGTTTTTGGAGGTTGTTCCTTTAGAATAGGTGGAAGAACTTGTGGTTGCAATTACAAATGCTACCTAGCCAAAATACCATTTCTTTGAATAATAGTTGGCATTGGCTGTAGTTTATTATGAAGTATTGGAAAGTTTGAGGATGAAGTTCTCTGCCAGCAAAATTCAAGATTTCTGTGGGTGCCGGGAAGAATTTGATAAAATGTATTTGAGTCCTAAAGGATTTAGTATTTAAATTCTGAACTTTTAAAGAGTTGTAGACATCCCAAACTATTCTAGAGTTTCTGTTCCTTTAAGTCTGTTTTGCAGCTGGGATTTCTCCACTGTATTCAATGCATTGGAGACAACCCACAGATTCTATTTTAAACTTTCCGGTATAGGTTTTAGGATATTTACACATGATGCATGAGTTAAAGGCAAGTGTCCAGATGAAAGGCCATGTAATAGCACAGACTTATTGACAATCCGCAGTGAACTTATCTGTGACGTACAATGGTAGACATAGTAATTTTTTTTGCAGTATGATTAGTACTGTTTAACTGATGAGGTTAAAGGTGTACTTCCTCAGCTACAGTAGGCTGGTTCTGATTCATAATCAGGTATTCTTGAATTATCCTTTCACATTCCCCTTATATTTGCGAAACAAAATTGAGGTTCTAAAATACAGACAAATCTTGATCTTAATTCTGTTATTTCTAGTGCAAAATTTTCTTCCCTTTTCCTAGTCATTGTTTTAATTATGAAACCCCAAAGCCATTGACCATATAGATTTACTGCTCTTAAATTGACTAGGAGCAGCCCTTAACTGGTGGACAGGAGTACGGAGATCAATAGTAGTGAGTTGTCTTCAGTCTAAAACAATATTTACTCTTAAATCTTGCTGGCAGGATTTAGAAGTAAATATTTATTAAGGATTTAGAAATAAAAATTGGCAGCTTCTCTACTGAACCTTTCTCACATGGCTTGAGTTCCTTGGTACTGTTTGTTTTTAATATAATTACAGTTGGAAGTTTTTTGTCTGCATCTATGAAAATGTACATTATCAAGTACAAAGTGAATAACTTTATTGATAAAAACTGAAGCAGGGAAGAGACTGAATCTTTTTAACTTTTACTTCTCCTATAGAAAAAATGTGCATAATGTTGCAAAAAATATTTCACCAGCTTTTTTCCTTCAGTAATAAACTTATGTAATAATTTTTAAATTATGATATTTGCCAAGGTCAGTTGTTCAATGATGTTCAGCTCTATTTATATACTGTCAACTTTTAAACGTGTCTGAATCTGGAAGACTCAAAAAGACTAACAAGGCTAAATACACTCAGTTTCTAGGGGTAACATTTGAATCAAATTGAATGCCAAAAAGCTGGTACAGGAATCGGTACACTTGTGGTTTAATATGCAAAACTGTCTGAAGTCTCAGTAATTTCTGATCCAAAGATATTTATTGATCTTGAACTCCTACAGACGTTTTCTCATGTGTGGGAGGGTAACTGATCTGGAAGCTCCTTTTATTCCAGGAAGGGAAGAAGACCTGTTGTTGTTAACTGTGAAGTCTTTCATTTGCATCAGTGCTGTGATTAAGTGGTATTGTGTATGGAAGTCTTTACTTATGTGGTCTGAAAAGTTCTTTTGGAATGAAAGCATTTAAACTTCTGACAAGAGTACACTTGACTTTAGAAGACCAATGGTCTTGTCACTTGGCTATTGTGATCCAGTTCTTTTCACACTAAGTATTTTAATATAGGGTGGTTCTCTCATGATAACCTTAACTTTTATAGGAAAATCAGTTGCTTATATGCCTTACGTTGAGGTGAAACGAGCAATTGAACAGGAAGCACAGGTGCAAAACACAGCAGCAAGGTCGGCATCGCCATACAGGCTATCTCCAAGAGAAGTCAGTAAAGCCTCTCCACAGCCTGATATGAATGCAGCTCGCTATAGTGTTCCACCAGGTAAATATTATTTGTTTTGCACAATAGCTACTGGCGGTCTGCCTTCATAGGTTAGACTTCCATGATTTAATGTAGTAGTAAACTTTCTTTAAAGGCTTATCTGCACTATTGAAAATGACTTTCTTTTTTGTAAATAGACCTTCCTTTGGGATTTTCCAGTCATGGGGAACATGTACCCTCATGTTTTCATTTTGCATCAGCTGGTTCTCTTCTCTAATATGTATTTTCTTAACCAAATATGAAATCTTACGGTATTGGGGTTTTGAAATTTATTAAAGCTCCAGCGTAGAGCCAAAATGGCAGATGAGGATTTTATTTTAACTTGCAAAAAAGAATTCTCCAATATGATATGAATGGGGGAAGGAAAAAGGAAAGTAGAACCTGTTAAAATATACATTAGTACCTGATAAGAAGTGTTTTTAATAGACTCTAGCTATTCTGTCAACTATGGAAAAATAACCCACAATCCAGAAATGTGTATAACATTTGTTATAGTTCTTTTTCCCCAGAGTGTGATGTTGGACCGTAACAGAGGACAAATTAAGGAAAGACTAAATGAAATTAAGCCCAAATCTAATCAAGTATTAAGAACAAAAATGGTTGTGGGGAAAAAAACCTGTACGGTGAAAACTTGGTCCACTTTGCTTGAAAGTTTAAATTTTAAAGTTGTTTTAAAATGTAGATATTGCTATTTATTTTTATACTTTGATGCCAAGTTCAATTCCACTAAATTTAACTACATACGCCATGAAGAATTGCAGAGGAAAAATCCGTCTAAAAATGTTGTAGGACATACCACTAAGCAGTTCTTCTTGTACACAGTAAGATTAAGTATTACACTTGTTTCTGTTTTTAAGATTGTTTGTGTAGTGAATGATAGAGCCAGAAATGGGCTGTATTGTTTAACAAAACTTTTTCTTTAAAAGTTCTCCAGCCTGCTCCTCATCAAGTAATAACAAATATACCTGAAGGGGTCCGGCTCCCAACGACCCGGCCAACCAGACCACCACCTCCACTCATTCCATCCTCCAAAACTACTATGCCATCAGAAAAACCATCATTCATTATGGGAGGCTCAATCTCACAAGTAAGAGAACATTACTCAGCAGCAACTTCTAAGTTTAATATATTCTTGCTCCCAACTTCATATCTCCAGCATGGTGTTTATTCTTCTTCCAACTAAGAGCCACGTGGCCAGCCTACCAAAAACCCAAGAACTGCAGTTTCCTTTCATAAAGTGAGGCAGATTGTAGCCTTCATCTTTAATAGACTGAGTTGGTTAGGACCTGTAGTCTCCCGGGGTTGCACCTAAGAACTAAAGATGAGAGCCATGGTAATCTGCACAGTAGAATTTTGTAGACTGCATTTGGCCACCCTTGCTCTAAATTCTTAAGACAGAGGCATCTTTCCACATAGAAAATGAATGCACTAGTTCATTTATAGGTAAACCAGTGCTAAAAACTGTATAACATCTGAGCAGTACAGAACTAAAAATGAGTGACTTCTATCAGCAGAATGGCATTAAATGCCATTTGCTTTTATACTGTCTACAGAATGACAGTTGGCAATGAAGCTAATGGTGTCCAGTCAGTGTTATATTTACTCCAGTATTGAAACTGAACCCATCCCAAACCTTTACCAGCCAGGAGTCACATGGGCAACCTGTGGGGGTGGAAAGAACTTTTTGTAGCTGCTCACTGGCTGAGTTGGCTTATTTATTCCTGTTCAATATTTGTTCTGAATACTGCAGGAGATGTGTTAGGCTGTCTAGAGTTCCTGTTATAATTATGTAGCAGTACAAGATATTTTGGTCAGCTCATCATTTATTTCCATTTAAATAATTAAAAACTAAAGCACAGTCTGTAATGTTAATATGCGAGTAGTAATTTAATATTATTCATTACCCAAAAATAAAATTTATCAAAATGATTTATTCTTCTAGGGAACACCTGGCACTTACTTAACATCCCATAGTCAAGCTTCTTATAGTCAAGAACCAGCAAAGCCATCTGTGGGATCCATATCTCTTGGCCTGCCGAGGCAACAGGAGTCTGCCAAACCTGGTAGGAAAACTAAAGCCAACATAAACATTATATGCAAGTTTTGCGCATTAATAGTGGCAAAATTAATTTTGTCTTTTTTTTCTAACTAGCTTCCATACCCTACATCAAGCAAGAAGAGTTCTCTCCCAGAAGCCAGAATTCCCAGCCTGAGGGCCTCTTGGTCAGGGCACAGCATGAAGGTGTGGTCCGAGGTAAAGAAATACTCATGTGTTGAGTAATGAATTTTAATTTGTCAAGGCTGATGAAAATAAGTCAGTTAATTTTTATAGTCCTCACTACTTGACTTGCCATAAAATCTCTTGAGATTTACTGACTATTGTTGGCCTTTTCAAGGCCGGGTATCCAAGTGCTATTCCAGGCTTCCTATATACTGTTCTCTGTGAGTGCATATGTCTTACAAAGAGCATTTATAATTAGTAGTCTTTAAAAATTTTAATTTTGAGTCTTTCTGCCTTGCAAATGTTCTTTGAAATATCTGGTATATCTACATATGTGAAATTAACAAATAATAAGTAAAGGGGTACTGTTAGTTTAAAATGTAGTCAATTAATAGTAAAAATGAAAACCACAGGTTAAAATATGTTTTAGGAATAAGCCTGCCACTAGCTCTCCCTTCTTGTTTAGAAGACCTAGGTAAAACAGTGAAACTGACTATACATAAAAATACTGATAAAGACCCACTGTAAGAAAACTGTCATTTTATTTCTCATCTTTCTGTTATATATAGACCTATAGCAATAATACATTTTAAAAAAATTCAGATAGTTTGACTTTTTAAGTTGTCACCTTGGAGAGAACTTTCAATTATTTTAAGCAAATAATTTGTTTTAGTTGCCAGTTGAATTGATGGGGGCCTTATTTATTGGTTTTCATTTAATTTTGATTCAGGTACCACAACAGCCATACAAGAAGGAAGTATAACACGAGGAACTCCAGCCAACAAAGTTCCTGTTGAAACCATCCCTTCTCTGCGAGGCTCCATTACTCAGGTTTTTTTCCCCTTTACCTTCTATTGTTTGGTACTAGCACAGAGGTACTTATTTTTAAAAATAATCCTTAACATCTTTGCATAGGTAAATATAAACACTCCAAGAGTGAAATTCCAACACCATTGAAGTCAATAATGCCAGGATATCACCTCTGACAAAGAATTATCATGCATGTCTAACTTTTAGCTTAATATCACAGGTTTTGTAGTAGTTCTAAATGAAGACTTGTTAGCTGTACCTTACTTCACATCTGAGTAAAATCCTTGCAGTGCAAGAATTAAGAAATAAATCTTGGTAATCAGCTTTGCACAGATGCTGTTATAAAATCCCAGGAACAACATAACTAATTCTTAAATCCCTTTGTCTTTCTAATGCGAAGATACAAGTAACATTCTATTTTTAGTTTTATGGTGGCTTGTGCATACAAAGGGAGTAGGCACAGTTAATGAGCAAACAGAACACCCTCTGAGTTGGTAACTCCCTTTCTTGATTTTTATAATCAGAGTCTGAGGATACATTAGTATGTAGTGTTTGAAGATAAAGTACAGCCTAATGATCTTGGATAATAGTATAGCTAAGTAGATGTTCCATTTCCCCCAAAACAGTTGTTGTAGTATGTCCAAAAAAAAGCTCCCGGTCACAAAGGAATGATGTAATATAGCGTTCCCCATTGTCATTTTAAAAAAAAATTCATAAAGTGGCAGTGCAAAATATACTCCTCTGCACTAGTACTATTACATGAAATACCAGGAACTGTACCTGAAATTTCTGATTAGAGGAATCAGGATTATAGGCCTGAAGCTACACTTCTTGTTCTCTGGTGCCCAGTTTTCGGTATCTTACATACGTATGTTCAGAATTATACTTAATTGATTTGATTGCAGGGTACACCAGCATTGTCCCAGTCTGGCATTGCTGCTGATGCATTGCTGAAAGGAACCATCACCCGACTGGCTACTGAAGACAGCAGCCCTGAGAAGTGCCGAGAGGAAGCTGCAGCCAAAGGCCATGTTATTTATGAAGGCAAGAGTGGGCATATCTTATCATATGATAGTAAGTATTTATATATCGGAGTAGTATAACTGGTCCATAGTTTAAAATTGCAACTGAGTTTCCTCTTCTATCAAATCTGTGGATTTCAGGTTAGGAATCCGTTATTTTTCTATTTTTTTACATATAATTCCATACAAAAACCACTCAGCTAAACGAATGCTAAGATTGCAAAGTCAAGCACTTGAAAGTTAGGAAATGTCAATGAAGGTTGCCTATGCAACCTTAATTCTGCCCCATTGTGCATGTGTATAATGATAATAGTACGTTATGAGATCATGGTTTTTCCACACAGGATGGACAGAGCTGCCTCATTGACTGAGCAGTTCAATATTTGTTTTGTCTTCATCATTAAATATATAACCCCCGTGAATTATTTATTGCACACTATCCAAACCCTTAAATTAAAATTACCCTACGCCTTGAATTTCCAGGCTTCTTATTTTTTAAAAAATAATTACAATATTCTTGTAAGGATTTTATCCTTAAAATACAGATACCTTTTCAAACCAACATTTTAACATTGTGTGTGTGTGTGTGTGTGTTGGAATAATGTATAATAGGTTTTCTTATATAAAGGGAGAGTATCCATATATTTAAGCCAAAATTTAAACTGCTTTAAGACTGTTCTAATCTTAGTGGAGAAGGCTTTTATAGTTCCTTAATACTCAATATTTTGTTCTTCCATTCCACTTGGAAGAATGAAAAACCCCCAAACACGGTATTTTTAGAAGACCTACAAAAAACCTGCAGTTTCCCTGGTGGATTTTCAGAAGCAGTCATCAAACAAGCTGTTCCCACAGCTAACATAACCTCACTGGAGTATTGTATCTAACATAGGAAGACTCTTTCACAGAGCCTCCCTGAAGTCAGTGGGACTCCATGTGGGTTGAGGGGTCCACCTGCCTAGTTCAGCTTGCAGTATTGGGATCATAAATTATTAGAATCATCCAGAAAGGTGACCTTGGTGTGATGGGTCTTACACAGTGTATAACTGAAGGAGATAAAAACTGACACTAGTATTTAATTTCTACATTAGTTTTAAAAAATTAGTTGACAAATGTGAAAATGTCAAAATAACACTTCCTTTAAAGAATAGAGAGTATTACAAACTCAGGAGAGTTAGAGGAAATAAGTTATCCTTTTAACATTAAAATTCAAACTTCAGATCAAAATATTGTAGACACAAATATTTATTTGCTAAAGTAATATTACAAGATTTAAGTAGTAAAAGATGAGTGTTAAAAAGGCATTTAAATATGTTTGGGTACAGTATTGAAAAGGTAAACATTGTTAGAATAAGTTTTTGGTATCCTGTATCAAGGTTCTACTGTGTAATTGATAGCTTGGTTATGTTATGTTCTCACCTTTTCCTTACTACACATCTGTATAATTTAGCAGCTATTAAGAACGTCCGAGAAGGAACCAGGAGTCCAAGGACTGCTCATGAAATCAGTTTAAAGAGAAGTTATGATACGATGGAAGGAAATATTAAACAAGGAATGTCAATGAGGGAGTCTCCAGTGTCTGCACCATTAGAGGGTAAGCACCTATTTTAAATATACTATGTGCCTTAATAACAAGTACATTGGGGTAGATCTAAATCAAGAGGATATTTATACAGTAAACTGGAAGAGAAAGGAGACTTAAAGGTAGAAATCAAATCACTGTAACTTGATATTAACAGAGGCGTAAAAGCATTTTAGAGCTATTGTTATTGGCGAAGAGATAACTAGTAGCATAGAAGTAGCGGACTAGATAGTAGCAGCAATACAACAAATACTTCTTTGTATTACTTTGTTTTGCCTGACATCTATTAATTAAGACTTGTGCAGCTGCCAATATTTATATAACAGAGCATCACTGGATTTTTTTGGTTTGATGCAAAATGACTGATTTCCTAAACCATGACCCAACCGAGATAGTAATGGTGAAGTTGAACTGTAAGCCTTTAACTTTCCTGTGTGCCTTTTGGGAGTAGAAGAGGCAAAGAAATGTTCCTCTAAGCACTGTAGAACCAAGTGGAAGAGACTCCCTCCTTACCAGTCACATGAACTCTTAGTTCCCTCTTCATTTAACCTGTAGGGAACATCTGAATACCTCTTAGTGAGATGGAGAAATGCAGTTCGGAGAGGATTACAGATTATATCCCAAAATATTTACTTGCTAGCTTTAACTTTCTGGTGTGTACTCCTGATTTCTTTGGAGTGGGAGAACCTAAGACTGGTACTGAATGCCAGTCTTATACCTCTCTGATCCACTTTTTCTCCACAGCCTATGCAGAATTGTGCTTTAGGGGGTCTTGATGTTTGAGTTAAATTTCTCTTTGGCTCTTCATTTCAGCTTCTTTTAGATGGTCCCCATGTTAAGTCATCTTTAAAGATAGAATGGGGGTTTTAACCAGTCATTGTTCTGCTTCACATGTCTCCTAAATGTTCTGCATCACCAAGTGAGGAGACTGGATTAGGGTGAGTGCAGGAAAAGCAACTACTACAGTTTGGAAAGCGTTACTCTTCTTTTTCCCCAAGACCAGTGTCTTGTATATGTTTAAATACTATAGTAATGGGGCGGGGCATATGCTTCCTTTAAATTTGTTAGGGCAGAGACTGTCTCTTAAGCTTGTACAGTGCCTAGCAGAATGGGGCTGGGGCCTCTAGTCACAACTGCAGTGCAGATAGTAAATTATGTCAGTAGCTAGGTAGGTAGCATGTACTTTATCATTCTTGTATTTAATTCTCTAACTCAGCCAAATAACCTTTTTAGGGTTAATATGCCGTACACTGCCTAGGGGCAGCCCTCATGCAGAACTGAAGGAGAGGACTGTGCTGTCTGGCTCTATAATGCAAGGTAAAGTTTTCAGTAGTGTAGAGGCTGACATTAACTTATTGATCCTAGAAGTCTGACTTGCTGCACCCTACCTAGTTGCTGACAATGGTAGCCATGCAAAAGTTAAAACCTTTTAGTAGAGAGATGAGTGTTTTCCATGCATAAGCTTCCTGTTAGTTATTGATACATATTGTACATTAAGTTTTTGTGCAAGAATTGGTAGATGGGGAGCTATTTTACATGAGGAAATTTGTAAAATTGAAAAAAGTATATTTTAGCATTTCGCATCTTCAGGTGCTGAATAAAAATAACATCATCTTATAAGGAAGCATTTGAGGAGCGTGTTGCTGCCTTTGCTTTTAGCATATGAGAGCACGCCTGACCCATCCGGTGTCTTAAACCATTGCTTAGTACTGTTCCCTTATGGCTTTTAGTGGTAAAATTAGTTCATTTAAAAAAAAAAAAAGTACTTCCTGCTTCTCTTTCTATATTGCAGTCTTCTCTGTTCTTTATGTTACACCAGGCATGGGCAAACTTTTTGGCCCGAGGGGCCACATCGGGGTTGCAAAACTGTATGGAGGGTCGGGTAGGGAAGGCTGTGCCTCCCCAAACAGCCTGGCCTCCACCCCCCTCCCACTTCCCGCCCCCCTCAGAGCCTCCAACCCCCCCCGCTCCTTGTCCCCTGACCGATCCGACCCCTGTCCACACCCCCGCCCCCTGACAGGCCCCCCGGGACTCCCACGCTTATCCAACTGCTCCCCGCCCCATTACCATGCCGCTCAGAGCAAAAAAACCTTGCAGCCCCACTGCCCGGCCGGAGCGGTGGGCCGGCACACAGGCGGCGCAGTGAGCTGAGGCTGCAGGGGAGGGGCCGGGGGCTAGCCTCCCCAGCCAGTAGCTCAAGGGCCAAGCAGGACGGTCCCATGGGCCGTAGTTTGCCCACCTCTGGGTTAGACCCATTTGTAGAGGGAGGTCAGAGTTCCAGTTTGTGATTGGTATTTGCAGTTTGCTAAATGTGCAAAACAATCTTTCAGTGGCCGTTAACATACTAAAGACTTGGTTAACTTATTTTCCTTCCACACAAGGTACACCAAGAGCAACAGCTGAGAGTTTTGAAGAAGGCCTGAAGTATCCTAAACAGATTAAGAGAGAGTCTCCTCCCATACGGACGTTTGAAGGAGCCATAACCAAGGGAAAGCCGTATGATGGAGTCACTACCATTAAAGAAATGGGCCGTTCCATCCACGAAATCCCAAGACAGGACCTTTTAAGCCAAGAAAGTCGCAAGACTCCTGAAATAGTACAAAGTGCAAGGCCAATTATGGAAGGCTCCATTTCTCAGGTAACAATGCAAACCAGGACTGGACTCTTACTGCTGCCTTGGTACTCAATGGTAATTCCATTCAGGGTATTTGTTGCATTTAAGAAATACATGTCTCGTTAGCTGAAAATAGACAGTTATGTGTTTTTAATTAAGTTTGAAAACATTTTCTCCATGTATTGGTAAAAACCTGGGAATTATGTATCATTTTGACAAGAGTGCTGGGCAGTTTGTATAAGATGTAGCAAGTACTGTAGCTGTGTTCAACATCCAGTTGCATCAAATACCATAAAATTCATGTAAGTATGTAACACAAAAGATTAAAAACAAATTATAAGATGATCTCCTAGCATCAGTGGAAAGCTGATAGGATGACCTTGGCTGCTGATGGTCTTCTGCTCCTCTTTAGGGTACGCCCATAAAATATGAAAGCAACTCCGGCCAGTCTGCTATCAAACACAATGTAAAATCTTTAATCACTGGACCAAGTAAACTGCCCCGTGGAATGCCTCAGCTGGAAATGGTACCGGAAAATGTGAAGGCGGTAGAACGAGCAAAATATGAAGATGTAAAGACTGGGGAGGCTGTACGTTCCCGTCATACATCGGTGGTCAGTTCTGGCACCTCTGTCCTCAGGTCAACTCTTCATGAAACTCCCAAATCACAGTTGAGCCCTGGGATTTATGATGACACCAATGCAAGGAGGACTCCTGTGAACTATCAAAGCCCTATGTCCAGGAGTTCACCTATGATGAACAGAGTTACTGAAGGTATGTTATCCTTTCTTGCCCAGTGTAAGCTGACCATTGAAAATCATAACAATTCTTAAAATGTCTTATTTCTGTAGATTGAGCACTGTTTGGGTAAAGCATACAAGGACATTTGCTTTTTTAAAAATAGGTTATTAAATTTATTTATAGAACACTTCACTCTGTTCTTAGGAACTGTCACAGTTCTGTTGGATTTGGTTTGCTAGCCATGAACAGGAGTGTTCTTAAAAAAACCCAACATTAATTGAAATTAAATAATGAAAACCTTTCTGTTCACACTGGGTTTTGTAACCCTCCCACAGTGTTAATCTTGGGCTTCAACACCTTAGAATGTGCCTCATGTTTACTGTTCTTAGCAAGGTTGATATATGTGTACATTCACTACAGTAAAGGTTCAGTCTTTCCCTTAGTGATCTTTTTTGCTTTTATAATGCTGTTGATCCCAAGGAACTGAAAATGTCTCACTTGAACTTACCACCACCCCTGTAAGGTAAGCATTATAGCTATTTTACAGAGGGTAAGATGAAACATAAAGTTGTTAGTGACTTGTCCACGACCACACAATAAATTTGTGATAAGGCAGGGAGTTAAAGCCACAGGAGTTCTGACTCCTAGGGTGAAATCCTAGCCCCATTGAAATCAATAGTAAAACTAATAACATCTTTAATTTTCCTGAGTGTAGTTGGACAAGGTTACAGAAATAGATTATGTAATAACACTGATATGTCATGTACACTGCTTAATAGTTTAGTTGTTTTTTTTTAAATATTACTTCACATACTCATTCTTACCAATGAGTTTTTTGGCAATTCCACAAAAGTAAGTTTTTAGGAGGAGTTTTGAAAGAGAGCTGGGGTCTGGAGAATAAGTACCAAAGAAAAAGCAAATCAGACTAGTATGGAAGGTACTTTTAAAACCGTGAAAGTTGTTTTGCTGCCTGTAAGATGTGGATCTCTGTTAGGCCATGGTTTACACTGCCTGGAAGACCACTTTTTCACCATTCTAGCAAAATCTTTTTAAGCACAGTTTAACAGAAAGCTGGCCATATTAGCCAGTGTCCTTGCCAGGTTGGTTGTCATAACCTATTTAGTGGTTTGTTTTGTAGTGTCACAAATTTTAAATGTCTTGTACTGTCTGCCAAGTAATGCTTAAGTAATAGAAAGCTATAGCCTGTAAGCCACACTAACTTAATTATATTCACAAACATGGGACCCCAGCACAACTTGCAGCTCTTGTGTTTAAAAAAGAAAAGCTAGTAAAAGGTTATAGACTTGGAAATAACTTTGAAAAAGCCACTCTGCTCAGGAGTGGGTTTTTTATTGGCTGAAGTCAATTTGATAATCTGTGACCCCCTTTGCTTAAGAGAGAATTAAGGCCATTACCAGGCTCTCCATACAAAAGCTGTTTCTTTTCTAAGCTAAACACCTTGTCAGTTCTCATCTGCTTTAGTGGTCAGGCATCAGAATAAAAGTAGTTTTGTAAAGGTATCTTAGAACAGTTACATTTCTTCAAGCAGGGAGGACTGAGATGCCCAGTCTCCAGCTAGGCAACTACTGTTAGTTTCTTCCACAATCATCTCATCATTGGAGAAATTGCATCCCCCAACATTCTCTGTTTCTGTCTCTCAGAATGCATTTCCTTGAGCAGGTCTTTAATATCACTGCTCTATGCATTCAGATTGTTCTTGATGATCTGATTCTGCCACAGTGCTTACAAGAAATTAGCCCAATAGGGAATAGCTGGAACTCACTTGTGCCATTCGTTACTTGGCCACACTCCTTGCTTGTTATATCTGGGTCTCCCACTCTTCATGTCTTTTGTCTTTCATACTGTAAGCTCTAGAGGGCAAAGACTCTGGTGTCTGGAAAGCACCCAATATGTTTTGGGTGCTGTGTGTATGTTCATAATTAAAAAAACCAAGAGTACTTGTGACTAACAAATTTATTTGGGCATAAGCTTTCGTGGGCTAAAGCCCACTTCATCGGATGCATGCAGTGGAAAATACAATAGGAAAGTATGTATATACACACAGAGAACCTGAAAAAATGGGTGTTGCCATACCAACTGTAACGAGACCAATCAATTAAGGTGGGCTATTATCGGCAGGAGAAAAAAACCTTTTGTAGTGATAATCGGGATGGCCCATTTCCAACAGTTGACGAGAAGGTGTGAGTAATAGTAGGGGGGAAAAATTAGCATGGGGAAATAGTTTTTACTTTGTGTAATGACCCATCCGCTCCCAGTTCTGGCCCAATTGCATAGGATGTTGTTTCTTTTTTTCAGGCATTTAACCATGAATTAATTCCAGGAAAAGTCAAAAAGCATCTTAACATACAAATTAGCCTAGTGTCTCTAAACCACACCTAATAGCCATTGCTCAATATATAATACAGAGGTCGCAGCTAAATAAAAAATTTGTTTAAAATAAACAAAACTTTAATTTGTTTTCAATAATTTACTTTTACAATTGGCGTTAAATATTTAGAAACACCGTCATGTAGTCTTCCCCAAAACTTAGAATCATAGAATATCAGGGTTGGAAGGGACCTCAGGAGGTCATCGAGTCCAACCCCCTGCTCAAAGCAGGACCAATCCCCAATTAAATCATCCCAGCCAGGGCTTTGTCAAGCCTGACCTTAAAAACTTCTAGGGAAGGAGATTCTACCACCTCCCTAGGTAACGCATTCCAGTGTTTCACCGCCCTCCTAGTGAAAAAGTTTTTCCTAATATCCAACCTAAACCTCCCCCACTACAACTTGAGACCATTACTCCTTGTCCTGTCATCTTCTACCACTGAGAATAGTCTAGAACCATCCTCTTTGGAACCCCCTTTCAGGTAGTTGAAAGCAGCTATCAAATCCCCCCTTATTCTTCTCTTCTGCAGACTAAACAATCCCAGTTCCCTCAGCCTCTCCTCATAAGTCATGTGTTCCAGACCCCTAATCACTTTTGTTGCCCTTTGCTGGACTCTCTCCAATTTATCCACATCCTTCTTGTAGTGTGGGGCCCAAAACTGGACACAGTACTCCAGATGAGGCCTCACCAACTTGACATAGCTCTAAAATTATTGTAATTTTGGTAAAGGAATGCCTTTAGGATTACATATTTTAAAATACCTCTTTCAAATCATTAAGGATTTTTTAAAAAATCTTCAGGACTGCTGCTTTGTAGAAACAGGTTGAGCCATGTTAGATGTTTGGTGACATTTCTATGCGTATGTCACTAAATCAATCTGAGGTATATTCCATTTTGTTCCTAAAATACAAGGGGAGGGAGGGAATGGGTTTTGTCCAGTGG
This sequence comes from Caretta caretta, assembly GCF_965140235.1. Taxonomy (NCBI): domain Eukaryota; kingdom Metazoa; phylum Chordata; order Testudines; family Cheloniidae; genus Caretta; species Caretta caretta. The sequence goes on along the minus strand of NC_134222.1, from coordinate 3,476,669 downwards.
GAACATTTTCAAGCATCCAGTAGAGAATTTCAGTAGTGGAGGGTGTTAAAGAAAATTATTGATCTTTTGCGGGGGAGAGAGGGGAAAGAGGGAGAGGATACTATAACAGCACTACTTAATACCTTGGCACTTGGTAAGATAAGACTGATGTAAATCCAGTACAGTTTTATGTTACTCTGTCCTGTCTGAAAATCCCAACTTAGCTTTAAAATTGAATTTTTCAATTTTTCTACCATGGCTAAATTTTAAAATATTTATTCTTTTTGGCAAATTATTAGTCTCATTCTGTTTGGGACATATCACTTCTCTTCAATTAAAGTAAATGTTATGTTTCCTCAGAAGAAGTTTAGCTGTCTTTTCTTTTTGACATAGTTGAGCAATTTCACTGGCTTTTTTTCAAGTTTTCCTTTTTCAGGTTCCCAGAGCTATTCCCAGAAGGGCCTCAGATTATCAAAAAATACCACCACCACCATGCACACATCTGAAACAAAAAAAAAGGGCAATTATATCAAGTCGTTACATCAGCCCACCTGTGTTTGTTTTTGTCAAGACAGCTCATTCTTTATGTAAATTGAATTTTGGTGACTCTTAGGATGAGAGCCTGAGGCCTTTTGTTTATCTACAGGCATCAGACAGATCAGGACTATGCAGGGTGGACTGTTCAGCGTTCCACCTCTGTTCAAATTTGTACCACTAAACTTTCGCCCAAGGCAAACATACTTTTATAGAGGTAGGAGGTAATTCAGTCTCCACTCATACTTTATACTGGGTCACTTCAAAGGTGTTTCTTCAGGGAGTGTGGATTTTTTTTTTTTGAATATGGACTGTTACTCACTTAAGGCACTAAAATATGTGGATGATTGAGCTGGTATGTTAATCTGAAATCTAATAGTGTCCTTCTGAATTAATTTAGTCACTAAATTCTGATTCCACAAATTGTTCTAGGTGTGTAAGGTGTGTTTTCTGACTGGTGTAGTATTGTGCAGGAGTCTGAAGTGTGTCAGTCGTGTCTGATCCCTTTTTGAGCTAATTAACATTTACAGCTTCACCAACTATCAGGAGTGTATTTCTTACAAGTGTTTTTTTTTCTAGCTGGAATATCTTCTGGGAAGCCTGCTAATCATGAAAGGAAAAGCACACTTACCCCAACGCAGAGAGAGAGCGTACCAGCGAAATCTCCAGTCCCAGGCGTTGATCCTGTAGTAACTCACAGTCCCTTTGACTCCCATCATAGAGGATCTACTCCAGAAGTCTACAGGAGCCATCTCCCCCCTCATTTAGATTCAGCCATGCAATTTCACAGGGCTCTGGATCCTGGTAAATGTGTTTTGTTTTTCCTTTCAGTACTGTGGTCTTCAGTAATATACAGAAAAGATTGTGTGTTAAAAGCAAAGGTCAGTGGAGCCACAATTAAAAAGTTATTTACTACGAGCTATACCTTCTGCCCAACACTTTACTAAGAGGCCTCTTCTATTTTTTTAAATCAAAATATTCTTAAAGTATTCCTAGGTTAATACTACCTATTCTCTCCATTAGAACAAAAGGATTTTCCCTTTCCATTTCAAAGATCTTATAGAAGAAGCTGTCAAATTATCTTTTGTGTTTATCATAAATGGGAGATGTTCAGAGGATATTTTAAAGTAAAGTATTTGTTAAAAGAATGGCAGGCATCCAAGAAAAACATATACCCTGGGGGATAAAACAAAAGCATGCTGAGGACCACCATCCTTCAGAGTTTTGTGAGAGAAACACTCTGTAATTCAGAGATTACCAGATTGTATGTTGTTTTGCCCTTAGAATCTACTCAGATGGTATTGAAAACAGGAAACTGATTTGTAACTCAAAGATCGATCCGCTTCCACTGATTATCTTTAATCCTGTATTTTTCCTTTCATTATCCTGTATTTCTCCTTATCCTGTGTGCATATTTCAGTGCTTCGCTTCTAAAGAACATTAGGATTTACATTCACAGTTTCCTCTAATGACTTTTTCCATAAAGCAGATTTCTTCAGTCTGGATTGCTTAACCTTTCCTAGCTTAAGTATGAGAACACATGTTTTCAGTGGAACATCGGCATTGAGAAGACTAGTTTTGATTCTGTCAGAGCTGGCCCTGGAGGATTGGCAACACTTATTAAAGCTTAAGAAATATTTTAACTATAAATTCTAAACTCTTCCTCTGCTGCACACTAAACTTCCCTTTATTTCTTTTTCTCATCCTCAGCTGCTGCTGCATACCTGTTCCAAAGGCAGCTTTCACCTACCCCAGGTTACCCAAGTCAGTATCAGCTTTATGCAATGGAGAACACACGGCAGACAATCCTAAATGACTATATTACCTCACAGCAGATGCAAGTTAATTTACGTCCTGATGTAACCAGAGGACTGTCTCCTAGAGAACAAACTTTAGCTCTCCCATATGCAGGAGCTAGAGGTATGTCTGCCTTCTCCAGGCTTTCTTTGGAATATGTTTTGGAGGGTGGAGTTTTATATATAAATGGGTGCATTTTAAAACTGGTCTCTGCATATGCAAAACAAAACTCTGTATAACACTAGTAGAAAGCCTAGATGCATATCTCCTTTTTTTTTTTAAGTAGTTGTAAACTGTTGAGATTAGGGAGTATATCCTAATTCCATTATAACTTTTGAACAGGAATTATTGATCTGAACAATATGGCTCCCACTATCTTAGTCCCTCATCCAGGAGGAACAAGTACCCCTCCTATGGAGAGAATCACTTATATCCCTGGCACCCAGCTCACATTCCCGCCAAGGCCTTACAACCCTGCATCTATGTCACCAGGTAAAAGTCCTGATTGTTCTGTATTATCCCTAGTCCATTGACATTCTAGGATAGTGACCCTCTCTATCCACTAGTCACTGGATAAGTGTTTTGCTGCCGTTCCAATAGCTAACCCCCGTGCCATTCACTTTGGGTGATGGGAGAGAGGGTTGTTAACTTTATTGCTTCAGTAGCAGCCAGAGGTACCCAAGCCAGGGTTGGGGCCCCATTGTGATAGGTTTTGTATTTATCTGCTGGAAGCCCTGAAGAAGAGAAAACAATTAGAAAAATAAAAAGTTTGGTGTTTTTGTTAAATACAGTGGGCCAAATTCTGTCATCTGATACATGAACCCATTAATTTCTGTTCGAGGGTGGAATTTGGCTCCTATTATCTGCCGACTGGATAGCTCCTATCACTGTGTATTAAAGCAGTGGAGTGACTTGGGAAGGTTGTTTCCCAACCCCATCTCTCACAGTGAATTTTAGGGTTCAGCCATCATAGTCCAGTGTATAATTATCAATGAAATCAAAGTGGTTTGGGGCATTCATAAATATTCTTTTCTGGCTTCAACTTACATCAAGGGTGTGTCAAGTAATACACACTGCTGAGCTTTTCAGTGTTTGTCTTACGCTTTTCACTGCTGTTTTGAAGTTCTCCTATCTCCTGTGCATCTTATAGGACACCCTACGCATCTGGCTGCTTCTGCAGCTGCCAACGCTGAGAGGGAGCGGGAGAGGGAACGGGAGAAGGAGAGGGAGAGGGAACGTGAAAGGGAGCGGGAGAGGGAACGAGAGAGGGAGAGAATCGCTGCAGTTCCCACTGAGCACTACCTTCGGCCTGGTGAGTGTACATTGCCACATTTGGATCAGTCTTGTTTATACAAAATATAACTAATCAGTTTCCACAACCACCATTAGCACTTCTGTTTTGACTTCTAAAAAATAAAAAACAGTGCTGTGTAACCTATTGTTAATATGATCTAAATGGGTGATTCCTAAGATGTGGAGGTTTTGCTGTAATTGACAGTGGTAGGTAGTATGTTCTTTTTATCTTTGTTCAGTTGTAATGATGTAGAATCTGAAGGATGGAATCAACCGAGGCAGTCCTGTTACAATTGGCCTTTCACTCAGTGCAGTGCAGATTGGAGGATGCTGTTCTTTAGAAAGCTTTAAATATGGTCTATGCCTGACAGCAGCATAGACATATGAAAAAGAGTGTGGAGGAGGCGATAGCATTATGATACTTGCTTATGCATTGTTATATACATACTTATTACACGTTATAACAGTCTATATTTTCCCCCACTCACTAACTTTCTCCACACACTTAAGGTACAGAGCAACCTGGTAGACCTGGCAGTCATGGATACGTTCGCTCACCTTCTCCTTCTGTTAGAACCCAAGAGAACATGCTGCAGCAAAGGCCCAGTATTTTCCAAGGAACCAATGGGACAAGTGTAATTACCCCTCTGGATCCTGCTGCTCAGCTACGCATCATGTACGTTTCTTAAACTCCTGTTACAAAGAAATATGTCCTGGGATTAAGCTCATTACTAAACGTATTTACTTTGCATGAAAAATAGTAGAGACCAAAAGTACCACCATCTGCTAGGTCTTTGGCCTATGGGAAATGACTTAAGGGAAAGGTGTTAGCATCACAAAAGCTGTACTTTGTAGGAAGCCTGGAAGAGCCAGCTGAAATCATTTAATTGCTGTTGTATGATCTAATGCAAGTGATTTTTGATATTTGCTAACAGGCAGCTCACGCCTGGAGCCCCCTCCATAACTCCAGGGTTGCCTGCTTCCCGTTACAACACTGCTGCTGATGCCCTAGCTGCATTGGTGGATGCTGCAGCCTCTGCTCCTCAGATGGAAGTTGTCAAAGCAAAAGAGCATAAGCATGAAGGAACCAGAATAGAAGAGAACATGGGGCGCAGGTCCACGGTGGTTAGTGAACAGCAGCAACAGATGGAGCAGAAAACACTGGAAGCAGAAAAGAGGTCTGTTCAGTGCCCGTACACATCAGCAGCTTTTTCCAGTGGCAAGTCCCAGGGTCCGTCTTCATCGGTAGTTTATTCAGAGGCTGGTAAAGACAAAGGGCCTCCTCCTAAATCCCGGTATGAGGAAGAGTTAAGGACTCGTGGGAAGACCACCATTACTGCTGCTAACTTCATAGATGTGATCATCACTCGGCAGATTGCTTCGGACAAGGATGCACGGGATCGGGGCTCACAGAGTTCAGATTCTTCTAGCAGTTGTACGTGTCTTCACTCTTAATTACTATTCCCTCATGTGCTCTTTTCATTTCACTTACTACATTGGCCATAAAGAACATGGCACATCTGAATGGATTTGTTTTATCCTGTTGCTACTAATGGAGTGCAGGCCCTGTACTGTCTTCCCTTTTATATAACTGACAGCTGCTTGACGTGAAATAAAACAATACTCATTTATACAATGCTGTTAGCTATGCATACCACTTTACAGCCAAACACAGTTTTTCCTAAGAATCTTGTGATGCTCAGTACAAAACTCACTATCACCTGTATAGTGAACGTTCAATGTTTATGCTTATGGAAGTCTTAGATGTAGAAGGGAATGGCTATCTTGAATCACAGAAAAACAAAACTAACCACACTACAGATCACAAGATACTTCCTAAAAATAGTAGCTTTCTGTTTGTAGTAGTAAATGCATTATGAAAATGAGGAGGAAATGCTTATTTAAATGCTCTAATAGATCTGTCCCAGTCATGAAAATAAAATAGATTCCATACATTACAATTTTTAGCAAGATTTATTGGCTCTTAATATTAACTCTTAATATTAAGGTTTCACACTTCCACAAATTTGCATTTTATTTAAAAACATCTCTGCTGTTTGAACTCATAGTATCTTCCCACCGATATGAAGCACCTGGAGATGCCATTGAGGTGATCAGCCCTGCAAATTCACCTGTACCTCCCCAAGAAAAACTACAACCCTATCAACAAGAGGCACCCAAACCAAGCCAGGCAGAAAGTAAGTCTGTTTCTTTGTAGATAAAGAAATTATGTCCAAGTATCTTAAATATATATTCCCTTTTGAACAGTTGCTATGAACTCATACACTTACGTATATAAAGTACATTAGCAGCCTTTAAGTTGCAACTAAAAACACTCTTGAATCTTCAGAAGCTTTTCTAGAGCATATACTTAATTGTGATCTGTGAAAAGTAGGGAAATTTGATTAAATGTATTGAAAATGCAATGATACTTAGCACTCATCAGTTAAACCTCCCTACACCTAGGAGGTTGGGTGCATTATTCGCATTTTGCATGTGGAGAAAATGAGGTAAATAGGCTGACTTGATCAGACCCTACAACTAGTCTGAGGCGGAGCCAGGATGAGAATTTGAGAATTCCTGATTTCTAGACCTGTGTTTTTCAGTCTCTAGTCTGCGAACACCTGGAGGTCTGCAGACTATGTCTTAGGGGTCCGTGAAAGGTTGTCATTACCATAGAACAGTGGTTTTCAAGCTGTGTTCCATGGACCCCTGGGGGTCCGCAGACTATGTGTAAGATTTCCAGAGAGGTCTGCGCCTCCATCTGAAATTTTTTAGGGGACTGCAAATGAAAAAAGGTTGAACACCACTGCACTCAACTGTGCTGCTTTTTATTGTCATATGCTCTGATTTAGAATTAACTGAAAAAATGCTCTGTTAAAAAAAATAATTAAAATCTCACTGTATTGGTTGTTGGTGCAAACACTTACATTTTGGTGAAAGGTTTCAGAGGAACAGCCGTGTTAGTCTGTATTCGCAAAAAGAAAAGGAGTACTTGTGGCACCTTAGAGACTAACCAATTTATTTGAGCATGAGCTTTCGTGAGCTACAGCTCACTTCATCAGATGTTTACCGTGGAAACTGCAGCAGACTTTATATACACACAGAGAATATGAAACAATACCTCCTCCCACCCCACTGTCCTGCTGGTAATAGCTTATCTAAAGTGATCAACAGGTGGGCCATTTCCAGCACAAATCCAGGTTTTCTCACCCTCCACCCCCCACACAAATTCACTCTCCTGCTGGTGCTAGCCCATCCAAAGTGACAACTCTTTGCATAATCAAGTCGGGCTATTTCCTGCATAGATCAAGGTTTTCTCACATCCCCCCCACCCCCATACACACACAAACTCACTCTCCTGCTGGTAATAGCTCATCTAAACTGACCACTCTCCAAGTTTAAATCCAAGTTAAACCAGAACAGCTGGGGGGGGGGGGTAGGAAAAAACAAGAGGAAACAGGCTACCTTGCATAATGACTTAGCCACTCCCAGTCTCTATTTAAGCCTAAATTAATAGTATCCAATTTGCAAATGAATTCCAATTCAGCAGTTTCTCGCTGGAGTCTGGATTTGAAGTTTTTTTGTTTTAAGATAGCGACCTTCATGTCTGTGATTGCGTGACCAGAGAGATTGAAGTGTTCTCCGACTGGTTTATGAATGTTATAATTCTTGACATCTGATTTGAGAAAACCTGGATTTGTGCTGGAAATGGCCCACCTGTTGATCACTTTAGATAAGCTATTACCAGCAGGACAGTGGGGTGGGAGGAGGTATTGTTTCATATTCTCTGTGTGTATATAAAGTCTGCTGCAGTTTCCACGGTAAACATCTGATGAAGTGAGCTGTAGCTCACGAAAGCTCATGCTCAAATAAATTGGTTAGTCTCTAAGGTGCCACAAGTACTCCTTTTCATTTTGGTGAAAGAGACTGAGGTGCAAGTTACGTCAGCTCAGTTTGCTGTCAAAGAAGTACGGTGAAATTAAATCAGTCCAAAAATATGGATGCAGTGCTGTTGTAGACTAGTACTTAACTTTCTGTTGCCTGTTTGAATCAAATGGTCTAAATCAGAGGTTCTCAACCCGTGGGCCGCTATATTGTGTGGATGCGTCCCACTGGTCTAAATACTAAGGAAAGAAAGCTGTATTAGACAAGCTACTTAAAATTTCATGCAGAAATGTTTCATATATCTCCTTATAAATATTCAAAAAACTCTCAAAGCTTAAACTTCAGAAATGTCTTATTAGAGTGATATGCTTTTTTGGAAACTAGGTGATCCCAACAGGCAGTATGAAGGTCCAGTTCACCGATATAGGACACAACAGGAATCTCCTTCTCCACAGCAGCCTCCACTGCCTTCCTCTCAGGCAGAAGGGATCGGACATGTACCTAGGACCCATCGTCTGATCACACTTGCTGACCATATCTGTGTAGGTTAATTTTGCAAGTAACTTTGGGATTGATTTTATATTTTCAAAACATTGAAATGCTACATTTTATTTGAGAGTTATAATAGGTTACAATATTGGTAGTGAAACCATGGCATGTTACATATCACATGACTGAAGTTCAGATTGTATCGTGTTTGGTGTGTGTGATGCCAGTTGCATTTGTTCCTAAAATGAGAGAATGTAGGCCAGATTTTTGACCACTCTTTTTGTTTGTTTTTTGTTTTTTGCCCCCAAACAGCAAATTATTACACAAGACTTTGCTAGAAACCAAGCAGCCTCACAGGCATCCCTGCAGCCTCCGACTAGTACATTCCAGAACTCGGCCCCTGCTTCAGCTTCTACCCCTACTCGGGCAAAGGCTTCAAACCGCTACAGCCCCGAGTCACAGTCTGTTCACCATCAACGGCCAAGTGCCAGAGTGTCTCCTGAAAATCTCTCTGACAAATCCAGAGCAAGGTGAAGTGGTGGCTTTTTTGGTTTAACTGTAAATTCAACCAATGCCTGTATAAGTAGCCAATAAAAATTAACGGTGGATTAGGCTTAATTGATTTGAAGTAGGTTTATCCTTCAGCCTTTCTTAGCTGTCCAAAGGCAACTTAAATTTTTGGTCTACTTTCTTCAACAAATTGAAGGAATATATGGCTTAACTTTCTAACAGTGTAGTAAGGAAAATGATAAATACTGACTGGTGCTGCATTGTAGATTATAGCCATCTCCACATTTATACTAGATTTATCTGCACTTGGTCTCCAAGCTTTGAGGGAAGGAAGATACATAAATACGTAGCGCTCATAGAAATTAATAATTTATGTGGATAGTCTGAAGTCTTGTTTCTGTAATATCTTTTATCCCAAGGGATACCATAGACTTAGATGATATATAAGCAATATAGTCTTGATCATTGGTTACTGGAGTTTGTTTTTAACTGTGCTGGTTACACATTTGAAGAGTACCTCTTTTTTGTATTAAAAATTTAGACCTGGGAAGTCCCCAGAGAGAAGTCATGTCTCTTCAGAACCCTATGAGCCAATCTCACCGCCTCAGGTCCCAGTTGTACATGAGAAACAAGACAATATTATATTGCTTTCCCAAAGAACTGAGCCTGCTGAACAAAGGTATGTCTAAAAACTGAACTTACTATATCTTAACTTGTATCTCTGAGTGGTCAGCAGCAGCTCTAATCTCTGAAGTGAGGCAGTATTGTCTAATGGCAAGAGCAGTGTAGTAGGAGTCAAGACTCATAAATTCTGTTCCTGATTCTGCTACTGTGGGCAAATCATTTAGCCACTCTCTGTCTACCCTGTTTGCAGATGGGTGTGTACCTACCTACTTCCCAGAGATGTTGAAATTCACTATGTAAAGCGTTTGGAGAGGCATGGGTGAAAGACTCCATATGTGCAAACCACCTATCATAATACAATCTTTGGGTTTCTCATTGCAACTAATGTGCTTTAAAAGAATCAACTGGTTTAGGCCCCAGAGTGATGAAAATTGAATCTCCTCTTAACTTTCAGAGGCAATATGGTTGAGTGGCTAAGGCACAGGACTAAGAGTCAGGAGCCTTGGGTTCTGTTCCTGACTCTGGCACTGACCTTGTGCGTGTCACTTAACCACTTCATGCTTCAGATTCTCTGTATAATAGAAATATTGATACTTACCTCCATTGTCAATTGCTTTAAGATATACCAATCAAATGCATTGAGGTGGTGGTAGTGATTATGCTCTTGGCAAGTCATCAGTCTGGCACTCACTTGGGCAAAGTTTGGGTGACCCTAAGGTAATGGAGACAATAGTTGAGTGTATAGATCTAGTTGAGTTGAGTGTATAGATCTATTCTGCATAAAATTACTTATGGGGGGTTATAAAATATGTTGAATTTGGGCCCCTGGTGTAAACTCATGCTAGAGTTTAGAAGTGATGGGAAGGTTTTTAAAGCAATGCATGTTGATGTGTAGTTCATCTTTGACACATGTTGGTCTCAGCAGGACTGACTCTCGCTCTCCGGGGAGTATAAGTTACCTGCCTTCATTTTTCACCAAGCTTGAAAACACCTCTCCAATGGTGAAGTCCAAGAAACAGGAGATATTTCGTAAGTTGAACTCCTCTGGTGGAAGTGACTCTGACATGGGTAAGTGGGACTTCGCTTTCTCATTGCCTTTTCTAACATAGTGTATCCTTGGATGGCAATAATGCAAAGCCTAACCCAGTCTTGTTTCAAATACACTTTTTTTTTATTTAATGTTATGTTTAAAAAAATTACTACCAAACACTTGAAGTTTTGCCATATATATGTATTGCTCTCGTATTTATGTATGTAGGAGTTTATTTTACAATTACAAGGTTAATATTTGGTTTGAGAGAGGAAAACCTATTCTGTAACCTAAGGGCAAGCGTTTTATTTTGGAGCCACAAAATATTGGGCAAAAACCTGCACTCTTATCAATGTATGATTTATTGGGTTTTCCATTTGATGTATAAGATATGTAAACATAAGCTTCCTTACATGTATTCTACTGAAGAGGTGTCATGCTGCCAGAGGGCTTCAAAGACTCCTTTTTGTTGTTGTTTGCTCTTGTAATTATGGGTGTCAGTACGACAACCTCTAAATCACAAATAAGTTGTATATAGTTTAGGAAACAGATATCAACATGGTGAAACATGCTACTAACACCATGTTGTACTTCCCTGAATGAACGTATTCCAGCAAAATGGGGATTTCAGTTAGCCGTAAAGAGAATTTAATTTGGCTCCTAACCTTTTAATGCTCGTGATTAGAGCACATCTGTTTGCTAAAAGTGGAATATGTTGCAGTGAGCAAGACGATAATTTCTGTTTCACAGAAATCTACCTCGTTGTTTTGGAATATCTTATAAATGTTGCTTTTCTTAAAACTGATGTACAAGCAAGGACACCCAAATTCACAAAAATCTCTTATTTACATAAGTAGGGTCAGTGATGCTGGTATTATTTGTGGTGTTAGACCCATGTCAAGCCAATGTTGTCTCATTCTGTGAGAACATTGTAAGTACCAGGAATGTGTAAATAAGTGTGGTAAACATTGTCATTGTCTTTTAATAGTCCCAGCTGGGCATGTGTGATAGATCCTGCTTTGGTGCATTTCAGCTAAACTTTCATCTGGACTTCTAGAACGCAAATATAGTGTCCACCCCTGTCATTAGCTGATTATCTGTTCGCTACATGTCAGTATCAGGTCAATCTGCCATTGCAGATCAGTAAAGATATTACATAATGTTGGTGTTATAAATCCAATAATTTTGAATTAATTTTTTCCAGCCATTTCAAAGTAGTTCTAAATGGTCATAAGTAAATACATATGTGGTATCAAAATTCATATGATACATTCACCAAAATGTGTATTCAACCAGGGAAATAAACATAGCCGCTTTTTAAAAAAAAAAAAAAAAAAAGGCAAAAACATTTTAAAGACCTCTGAGACCAGGAAAACCTTCAAGGGTCTGAAAGAGTATTTTTAAGGGAAAGCTAACAGACAGATTGTCTGAGATTGTGTTTCTGGACCAACATTAAAGATGAACCTCTACACATAGTTTTACTTTACTGAGCAACCTGTGATGCACATTCACAGCACTAAAACCCAAAGGTGAAGTGAAAGCAGATAAAGTTGCAGATTAATGAGAGAAGACTCTTCAAATACACACACACACATCAGTACACGTGTAGTGCTTACCAGTAATATAAAACAAACTTTAATGTTGTGTTTTAATTGCAGCAACTGCTCAGCCAGGAACTGAAATATTTAATTTGCCAGCAGTCACTACCTCAGGTAAATCTTCCTGAAACATATCTTGTAACAGAATTTGCTGAGTGTAATACTTTTTAATAGGCGCATTGGGAAACTCCGAAATAAGAAGGGGTGGGGTGTGCGAATGCAGAAATAAGCCAGTAGAGCCCTAAATGTGGAAATTCCGGTTTCAGTAGACTAAGGAAAAGCAAAATGAATATAAAAGGAAATTTGAATGCATGTCTAAAGTGCAATTTAAGGCAGAAATTTAATTTGTACTATAGTTTGGCTTGTAATTTTCTTGCACTGATGTTATAATCGTGCAAATATCTTTTCCTTAGCATCTCATTTAAACAAAATTGTGAACACTTGCAACAGAGTTCTCTACTAAAACAGTTCATAGCTAAATTTATTTTCTGAATTATCATAAACTTTTTAAATAGAAGGAAGAAACTGAGCTGCTATTAAAGTATTTGCTGTATTTACATTAAGTTCGGGTAACTTCACATCAAGTAAGAAATTGTCCTAAAGTACTCCTCGTTCATTAGTAACTATTAAACACTTCCAGTCGCCTGCCTAATCACTGTGTAGTTCATAACTTGTCACTTCTAGAGGCAATCAGAGGTAGTAATCCAAGCTGTGCCACAAACTCCCTCTCTGACTTCGGGCAAATCACTCTACCTCCGTTTCCCTATCTTTAAAATAATGATTTCCTTTGATGAGGGGGGAGAGGTTGTGAAGATCAATATTTGCCCAGTGTTCTTTATTTAGTATTTCACTTGTAAAATAATTGTCGCAACATAGAATTTGTATGTTTCATCATGAGAGAAATCCTGTTTTCTGGGTCTCCTCCTTTTATGACCAACATATTTTAATGATTGTCAGTTTGATTAATATTCTGTCAGAATTGGCATCCTTAACTGCCTTGGCTCTTAGTTTTTAATACACATGTAAGTATCTTGTCCTCGTCCAAAGGGCAGTCTGACATAATTAACATGGCTCTTTAATTTTGGTGCTGGCATGTCTAAATTGTAGCCATTGTGAGCTGCTTGGTGCATGAAGCTTTGCATAAACTGCTCATCTTTGTTTTTTGTTTTTTTTCTTCTTCCTTTGTCCCTTTAAAATCTTCTCCCTTGTCACTTTGTTATAATTCTTTTGAGGTGTATTTTGTCGTCCCCTCCCATCCTTCCCCTCACAATTTCTTCTTCTCCCAGGTGCAGTCAGTTCTAGGGGTCATTCCTTCGCAGATCCTGCCAGTAATCTGGGTCTGGAAGACATTATTAGGAAGGCACTGATGGGCAACTTTGATGACAAAGGGGAGGATCATGGAGTTGTAATGTCCCAGCCTATGGGGATAGCACCTGGTAGTTCCAACCCTGCAGTCTCAGCTAATAGCGAGGCCCGTAGAGAGGAAGCTAATCCATCACCCAATTCAGGTGAGAAATCATCTTACAGGTCCTCAGAATTGCAAGGCCTTGAGACGGGTAGTAATTGTGGGATGTAATTGAAGTAGTTAAGAGAGCTTGAAATCATGAAAACTGAGAAATCCATGCTCCCTGACAGTGCTATAGAGGCGACATGTTCACCCCTTGGGTTGGGGACAGGTGCCTCATTCTTCAGCCGTGTCCCCTCCAGTTCAAAGAAGCAGTGCTGGTACTCCAGAGTCTTAGCCAGTGTTTCCTTTAATGAAAACATGGGGACTATGATAGGCAAGGATGGAATGGGTGGGGTGGTGCACCTGCATAGCATTGTGGTATAGAAAGATGCCTACCTGGAACAGCACCTCTAAAGAGTGTACACAAACCTTTGCAAAATGGCTGACTAATGCATGGTAACTGTAGCTAGCATTAGGTGAAAGTAACCTGTCTCTTCAAAACAAAGGAAATCCATTACATGGCCTCTCCACTGAAGAATTAACCCTTTGGTGATAGGAGTGTGGATTTCTAGAGCCCTGTGCAGATACAAAATGTATATCCGCAGATATAAATCTGTATCCACAGAGCTGCAGGTCTCTATCGGGAACCGTAACAGCAGCAGCATGTCGGGCCACCAGTCCCAGGAGTCAGCGTCCTGTGCTGGCAGCTCCTCTGGTGTGGCTGTACCATCCACAGCCCCGCCCGCTGAGACGAGCACCAGGCTCACCGGCAGCTGTCCCTGGTTGCGCTAGTGCGTGCAAGCGGCTTGCACACTCCCAGACAGGAGTCCCTTCCATGCAGCAGTCTGCATAACCTGTCTGGGAGCATGCGAGCCACTTGTACACACTAGTGTGACCAGGGACAGCTGCCAGTGAGCCTGGTGCTCACCTCAGCGGGCAGAGCTGGGGGCAGTACAGCCACGCCAGAGCACCTGCCAGCACGGGGGGCCGGCTTCTGGGAGCGGCGGCCTGATATACTGCTGCTTTCGTTGCTGCGGTTCCTGGTAAAGACCTGCAGCTCTGCAGATACCTTTTTATATCCATGGATATAAATTTTGTATCCACGCAGGGCTCTGGGAATTTCTCAGCAATGGTGCATGAACAGCAAACAGAAGCTATAGGCTGCTACCACCGGAGGGTTAAAGGTAACTCTCCAAGTGAAGAAATCCAGATTTGATTTGCTGTAATTAATCTCTTTATACAACTTAGCTTGCTATATGGCAGTTTGGTTATAAATTTATTATTGAGTCTAAATTGTATTTTTGTAATAATCTATTTACTGTGACTTCCATTTTCAGGAGGGGGAGTTGGCAAGCAGAAGTTAATTGGCAAGTCTAATAGTAGGAAGTCTAAATCTCCTATTCCTGGGCAGGGATACTTAGGAACTGAAAGACCTTCCTCTGTCTCATCTGTACATTCAGAAGGAGATTACCACAGGCAGACTCCAGTGTGGGCCTGGGAAGACAGGCCTTCTTCAACAGGTGAGAAATGTTGCCAGAAATACTTCTAAAAAATAAGAGAACTAGAACTGGAATCGTATCGTAAGGTTAGATGTGGAAAGACCCATTTTAAGTGTATGGACCAAATCATCACAGTATCCAGATTCATTAAACAGGGATCTTTTTGAATCAGATACGTGCAGAGTAGCAAACCATCTCTTTACAAGGGAAGAGAATGTTCTACCAGGCATTTTTAACACCAAAGTAGATCATTCACACCACAAGTGGTTTAATTAGTCCTCTCAAAAATTGTAATATTCTTTATCAGCAGCTGAGTCACCTGAGATGAGTGAAATTATTTTTTAACTTAGGAAGTATTTTTTTTTTGTTTTCAATCTGATCCTTGCAACTAACTCTTCACTGTACAGTGAGAGGCACCAGTGTTTTGGGGAAATTTTTGATCCACAGAGCTTGAAGGATCACTCTAATCCCTGAAACTGAAACCCAGTGTACTATAAAACCAATATTGTGAGGTTCGTATGCCAAAGAAATGTGGTGAATGACTTGTTTTGTTTACTGCAATGTTCTGAGTTAAAGCTGTACACGTAAATTAAGATGATAGTAATCAAGAGTTGGCCTCCATGTAAACAAATTGCATGTGATCTTGGCTGTTTTAAACTAATGGGAATTTTAGGGAGTAAATTTAACTTTCCCTTTCTCAGGGGTCTGGTGTTAAAATTATTAGATTCTGGAATGTTGGTGGAAAACACTAGTGTTGACCTCTGATCTGTCACGTGTCCATTCACCACGTTTCTTTGGCATATGAACCTCACAATATTGGTTAACAAAACAAAGTTAAGTCTTGAAGATCTGGTTGGAGTGATGTCTGTCTTATTTGAGCTAAACTTTTTTTACTTAGGATCAACTCAGTTTCCTTACAACCCCTTGACGATGCGGATGCTTAGCAGTACACCACCAACGTCCATTGCGTGTGCCCCACCATCCATGAGCCAAGCAGCCACTCACCAACAGAACAGGATATGGGAGCGAGAGCCTGCACCACTGCTTTCAGCACAATACGAGACTCTGTCTGACAGTGATGACTGAACTATGCAGAGGTTTTTTTTATTTGTGGGTCGAAAAAACTCTATTTTTGACTTATGCCCAAAGGGACTTCCCAAGAGAGCAAGGGCCACACACGAAGAAATGATGGGGAGCTATTAGAGTAAATCGAAAAGATTCCGTCTGCACAGACCATGTGTAGGAGGATCATGATCAAGGAGGGTTGACGTACTAAAGATAAATATGTAAAGACTTTTTAAGAAGTGGACTATTCCTGTTCTACATTTATTTGTAAAGAAAACCATAATGTCTTTAAATCATTCTTCTGTAAATAGAGAGTCCTTTTTGCAGTGTTTTTTCCCTTGCTATAGTCTCTGGTGTACTTACGTTCAAATCATTGCATAAACCTTGGGGGTCATTTTGTAATTTTTTTTAAAGCATTTTCTCAAGTGTAGAGTACTCTTCATACCTTACTCTCCCAACCAACAAAGCATCATTGCCCGTTAATGCAATGCCACCTCTTACTGGTGGTGTGCTTCAATCTAATTTTTCCCTAGACACAGTGGTGTTCAAGCTCTTGTGAAAATGTTGATTTTTAAGACTGACCCCTTAACAAATTCTGTACATTAACATAGTCAGGTCTGCTGGGGTAAGATTATATTTCTTTGATTTTTAAATTTCTGCCACATTGTAAATTTTCAGTGCAGTCAGTTTTATTTAGCAACACTGCAGAAATATTATTGCATGGGTATGTTATGGTTCAGTTTAAAAAGAAAAAACAATAACAAAACAAAAAAAACCAACCAAGCAGCTTCTGGAGTCATACCTCACTGTTATGCACACTGGTAATTTAACTGTGCCCCAAAAGACTATTTTAAGGTTTTCAGTTTCTGCATTGTATGCAGCTGAAAAAGGCTACTATTTTAAACAAATTTTACTACCATATATATCCATATAAATCACAGCAGATTGCTTAACTGAACAAAGGCTCTGGGTGGGTTGTTGGGTCCATCAAGAAAAATATATCCACTGCTCTAGTTTAAAAAAATAAAATAAAATAAAGCTACTTCTGAGCTTTGTAATCAAGGAACATAAGAGTCAACTTTCTGGGCTCTGACAGCCAGTTTGAAAAAGATACTGTGATTATTGCTTACTTCATTCTAATTTTGAAACGTCTTTTAACATGCATTTTAAAACCTAGTCCAGTAAGAAAAATGATTTGCATGTAAACCTAATTTTTTATATTGAACCAACCCCTAAACTTTACTTGATAGAGAGACTCTCTCTAAAAAAAAAATTGCTTATGGTACTAGAAGAGGGTCTTTTTAATCATTCATCTGTCAGTGCCTGCTGGAATTGGAGGCCTCTACTGTAGTAATATACATGTAGGACATGTATACATGCATCTGATTAGTATGGCCACTGTGTCAGCTGAAATCTGTTTGCCATGTTTCACTTTTATATGGTTGCACTGGCCCCAGGACCATGAGTTTAAGTGCTCTGGGGTACAAGGAGACAAGTATTGATATGGAGAGAAAACTATTGAATGAGTGGGTGGTAAAGTCAAATATTAAATGAAACATTTAAGCAGCATGTGACCCTTCAGCAATTGGAAACAAGACCATATTCAGCATTTGTCTCAGGAAGAGGGTGTCAAACTTATCACGATCTTTCAGCCTACTGAAAACGGTTTAATTTTAGACCTGTATTTGCAATTCCTTATGTCTGGAAGGTATAAAAATTTGTTTTAGCTGTAACTTGGAGTCCATGCAAGTGCTGTGTTTTATAGGTCTGTGATGCCCTTTGCCTGTAGTTAACAAATGGGAAGAGGTACAGAACCCTTTGTGCTGTAAATCTTTTAAAGTGTGATGGTGTTCATTGAAGAGAGCCCCAGGTTGCCCCAACTGTAGGAAAGAGAAAGCAACAAGAGATTTGACTCCTCTTTGCTAGTTTGCAAACTGTCTTGGAAACCTCATGAGGTGTAAGGATTGCAGATTTGCTTTGCTGGTGTCTTTAAATGCTGTATCCTGCAGAGTTAAAATTGGTTGGAAGTGTTAAAATCTTTAGACTTCCTGAAAACGTGAAAACCCTGAAGCATGTCAGGTGTAAAGTGAACAACTGTGTTTGGAATTCCTATCCCCCTGATTTTAACTTTCCTTTATTTTCTTAACTCATCTTCAAGGACACACTGCTATAAGTTGGTCTCCCCATGTTGTGAATTTAAATTTGGGAAAGTGAAAAATGGAGTGCTATTCCAAAGTAGTTCTTTTCTCCTGTCCTCAGTGTAACGAAAACCATAGTATGTTTGAAATAGAGGCTTGTACCTGCAAAGCCTGTAGCTAATTGTACTGTATGAACATCTGTTCTTTAGCCTAATTTACATAAAGGAGGGAAATCTGTGTGTTCTCTTTATTGCTGCTGCAAGGTATCCTAACTAAATAAGGGTAGTCAAGCAGCCTCTCCTTTGAGGAATAACCCTCACAGGCATAGGATAAGAGTGGCATTTGCCCATCTAATTTCGTTTTTCTTATTGTGAAGCAATTTTTTTAGGGTTGTTCCCTAAGTTTTAATTTTTGATAACACCCAGAGCCTAAGCATTATTTTAAATTCCAGTAGCCTTTGAATATGGAATTACACCTGGTCTGTTTCAAACAGGAAGGTGTCTGTAAATCATTGTTTACAAAAGTAGTTTACTACAAATTTGTAACTGTTGATTTCTGATCAGCGTTTTCTCAATGTTTTCATCTTGGTATGTTCAGTGATTCTGATATGAAAACATTTAAGACTTGAAAAAACCCATGTGTCATGCTAAAATTCAATTTTTTTCCACAAAATGTCTTCAGTAGACAATGACTTCTAGATTCAGACCAATCAATAAAGGGGATCCATTTCCTCTTTCTCTGTGTCCCTTTTGTTTTGCAGCATCAAGCTGTGTTGATGAGAATGACAGACAACACTCTACAGAAATAGCTGAAGCACCCTCCTAGGGCACTGAAATTCAAGTAATCTCAGATTACAACACTAGACTAGACCATTAGAGTTCTAGGAAGTAGATGTCCATGTAGCCAAAAACACGCATCTGGTAACTGCATGCTCATGCTACAGTGAATGTGATATAAAATGCATAGGCTATTTAGTCCTTCATTCTCTGTGAGCACACCTGAGCCTGTAATTGTTGTGTGTTTTCTTTCCTTAGCAATTCATGGGGGAGACAAACCTGCACTCGTAATAATGGAAGCCTAAGCTTAGAAATCAGGCCCCTAGCCCCACTATTCACTAAACTGGCCTAAGAGTTTATGCATGCCTGCTAGGAGGCTAAGCTACACAATCTAGAGAGGACTAAAGCTGAATGCACTGAAGATTAACTGATCTGCTGCCCAACACTAGTGTAAGTAATCTGAACAGTAACAATGTTCAGGTGTGCACATCTCACCTAGGTGTGCTTTTGAATATGATGGTAAACAAACCTCTTACCCACTCTACTTACTGAAAACCCCAAAGCTAGCTCCACTTAGAATCATAGAATCCCAGGGTTGGAAGGGACCTCAGGAGGTCATCTAGTCCAACCCCCTGCTCAAAGCAGGACCAATCCCCCCAATTTTTGCCCCAGATCCCAAATGGCCCCCTCAAGGATTGAACTCACAACCCTGGGTTTAGCAGGCCAATGCTCAAACCACTGAGCTATCCCTCCCCCCACTTGTCTGACACTACTTAAGTAGGCAGAATTACTTGCTTTAACAGTCCTTGGAATTGCTATAACAATCTTTATTATAGCCTTCCCTCATCAGTAGGCTTGCTCTAAACTGTTCAAAAGCTATTTGGGTTACACCCCACCACCTGCACATCAGTACTAAGTACAGTGCTCTAGGCTGGGGAGGTACTCCTGCCATTGCTTTTGAGCAGAACAACTTCCTCTTGCAGCAGGAATCTTTGGGTGTTTAGCAACAGCCAATAATTGAGTTTTGTAACCTGAAATTTACACTTTGGAAGGAAGATCTTTAACAAGCAGTTAATTGGGTCTGGCTTAGTAAGTGCACCCTGGGCAAAGGAGATCTGATTTCTGAACAAACAAATGACTGGTCTTGGGACCACAGAACAATCTTTCCCTCACAAAGGGTGAATTTGTGGATACTTACTGTGGTCTAGGCTAGAGGAGACACAGATCTGTTCTCCAGTACAGATAGTTTCCATTTTTGAAAGGTGCTGAAATCTGCCAAGTCTTTCAAAAGGGCTCTCATTTCCATTTTATAGAGGGGAACTGAACCAGACTAAGTTAATGACAATCCTAAACATGATTCACAGTACCTAAAGGTCAACTGTGAATGGGTCCTATTGTGCAAGCCCCTGTGGACTAAGCCTGTGCCAGCCTCTCTCCACCTGCCCTTACACTGTACACAGACAAGAGAAAGTACTATAACAGAAGCCCTGTGAACAATGCAATGGTGGCAGGGTGCATGTTTGTTCTACAACTTTCTGGTTTTGTTTTTTTTAATAGTTTCAGTGGGGCTAGGGTGGGAGAGACTACAGGAAAGCCACTGCATACTTCTGTTCCTCAGGCCCTGCTTGAATTGGTTCCTGCAGCTGGTTCAATTATTGTAACAGTCACATGGCTAGGAGAAGGGGGATACCATATGGGTTCCAGACTACCCCCCTCTATAGCAGTACCTGCTTGACTTAAGAATCCCAGGGTTTATACCCTACCCACTTGGTAATCCTTCTCTACAGTAGCCTCTCCCAGCAGTCTAGCTGTTGGAAGAAAAAAAAAAGCAGGTTCAGTCTGTATTAATTCCATCCCTTTTCCCTTAAAAGCTAAATGAAACTGCTTTTTACTACCATCCTCTGCTCTCCTTCCTTCTCTGTGTCTCTGCATGGTGGTGTGGCCCCTAGTGGTGCACCAGCAGGGCAAAGGGAAAGTGAGACAGCACTAGTGATAATTTTACAGTTTCAGCTGAGGCATTCAGCAGGAGCTCCCATGATTGTTGTAATATTTAAAAGGCACTGGTCAACACTTCAAGTGAATCCACTTCCCATAGTAGCCACAGACCACAGATTAAAGCAGAGGCTAACATTTAAACTTGTTTCAGAGTAACAGCCGTGTTAGTCTGTATTCGCAAAAAGGAGTACTTGTAGCACCTTAGAGACTAACCAATTTATTTGAGCATGAGCTTCAGCTCACTTCATCAGATGCATACCGTGGAAACTGCAGCAGACTTTATATATACACAGAGAATATGAAACAATACCTCCTCCCACCCCACTGTCCTGCTGGTAATAGCTTATCTAAAGAAATCATGGTAATTCAAATACAGTTCAGAGTTCACAGGTGCAAGGGACTAATGAGCCTTCAGTCTCCCACAATTCCATCAAAGCTTTATTTTGAGTTTGTCAAAGCCATCAAGAGCAGTACCTCCTTCCTCCCACCCCCTTGTACTTACTCAGTACTGAACCTATCGTTACCTATTTTAGTTCCCACTGAAAATGGCAACAGGTCCCAGTCTTCCTGTGCTCTGTATAATCCACCACCTTGCCTTCAGCAGTTCATTCAGTCCAAGATACTTCAAGCCTCCCTCATTTGTGCATCATATGTTCAGTTTGAGTGCTTTCTCCTCCTGGCCAGCTCTGCTAGTTCCTCCTGGATGTGCTGCCTGGATGCAGTGTCTCCTTTCAGCTCTGCCTGTTTCAGGGCTTTTTTGTACACCTGTTTTGCTTGCAGAAAGTCTTCTGCATTTAGTGGAGGAAGAAGGCTAGGTGAATGTTACACCCAGCCCCTCTGAGTGATTACACTTAAAGTGCTGCTTGGAACAGTCAGGCACAAACCAGGGAGGAGTAGGGTTTAGTTCAGGGTTGAAAGAATTGTTCATCTAGAAAATAAAGGCCAGGTCTGTCTCATTCCCTTCTCTGTCATCATGCTTTCTGTGCATGAGCAGCTGTCACTAACAGGACCAGCAGCTCACCTGGCCTGTCTCAGGCAAGATCTGAGGATGAAGGGGGTGGGGAGAGTCCCCTCCCTCCTGCCAGCCTAGAACCCAATGATTCAGTCTTGGTTGGCAGCAGTAAGACACACAAGCTTTACCAAGGGCTTTTTGTGCTTTGCTGGTTGGAGCTACTCAAAGTGTGTGCAGGCAGGGCAGCGGCCATGTCTGGGCTCCAGAATTTAAGGGTTAGAGATTAATCTTGCTCTAGGGTTGCACAATCTTCAACCCATGGAACCAACTGTATGAGGGATGGAGCACCTGCTGCAGCCAGCCCAACACAGCTACCCCTAGCTTGAGATCTCAGGCCTGGGATATTACTGCTGCAGTGTTCTCTGGCAATTACCACTACAGCCAATGCCCAATAGAGAGTGGGGTGGGTGGGGGTAGTGAGGCAATTAGTGGCTGTCAAGGAGTGGTGGGTAAGAATTCAACTCCTCAATTTAAAGTCACCTGCCTCCAAGGCACTAACTCCCTTTCTCACACACACACCCCCAGTGCAATGCAATCAATCAGTACAGGCATCTTCACCTTGACAGGTTAAAATTTGAAGGCAGCATAGACCATTGCTAAAGACAAGCCAGAGCTATTGCACTGAATGGGAAGGAGAGTAGTGATACAGGGTGCTGAAGTCCCTGTCCCATGTTCACTGCCACAGCCCAGGCCTTGCTCCCTTACTGCAGCCAGGAGAGTTATGAGCAAAGAAATCACCTTTCCTGATTAAGCTGCTTTGGCTAGGTGTCAATACTTACCTTTGTGCATCAGAATTCCTGCAAGGTTATTCAGCACCATGTGCTCCTCAGGGTGCTCAGTCTGCCTTGCCAATTCAGATGCCCTCTTCCCATGTGTATATGCCTCATCATAGAGCCCCTGGGCATCCAGCACAGTTGCTAAGTCATTCATCAGTACCACAGTCTGCACCAGGACAGGGAGAGGAAGTCTTAGAGCTGGGGGAGGAGGAGGAGGATTTTTGCTTTTAGAACTTAACCAATGGCAATGCAGATACGGGGTCCTGTCTTGACCTACAGCTATGGAAGGCTGAATATCCAGCTTAGCCTGTTCTGGCACACCAGTGCCAAGCAGCACAAAGGAGAGGATCTCATAACATCTCCCCATAGATGAACGGGTCAGTGCAATAGTAACAGAGGGTTCAATGCTGGCAGACCAGGACAGATCTAGCTCAGTCCTCCCCTCCCTGGGCACTGGCACATGTTTACTCTTGACCCCATGCAGGGACATGAGCACATAGCTGCTGCTCCAGCAAGTGCCATTCTGAGTCCAGCCATCAGTTCCCACTCACCTGGGGATGGGTCTCTCCCTGGACCTCCTTGGAGATCTGAAGTGCCCTCTCATACATTCTTTGGGCCCGAGGCAGCTGTTTGTTGGCCAGGAGGTAGCGACCGTACGAGTCCAGGCACAGACCAAGCAGGAGATACGTGTTGGCTCTTTCCTCTGCTGTGAGCAGGAAAAGAGATGGGTCAAAGCACTACCCTCTTCTCTCAGGAATGAAAACTAGACAGCACCCCCAGGGGATTTTTACCAACACCTGTGCAAGCATTGTCAAAGGATCAGCATTGAGTAATATTGCCAGAGCAACACCTGCACACTCCTGAGACAAGATCTCTGCCCTGCCCCACCTAGCTTAATGGCAAATGCAGAGGGTGAGGCACAGGTAGTGGGTATGGCTGTGACAAATGGCAGGACAGCTGGGCAGTAAAACAGATTAAGGGCTCCATGGGCACAGAGCCAGCATGAAGCATTAGAGCCAGAGCAGACACAGGGAGACTGGAGGTGGGAGTGCACAGGTGACAGGGTGGTGGAGGAAAGGAGGACAGATGTAAGTACAGGAAGGGAAGGACACAGAGCTTGAATGCAGCTCACGAAAGGAGAAGCCAGTGAGGGAACGGGAGGAAGGGGCTGTAAGAGGCAGGAGAGATGCCAATGGCAACACAGGAAGATCCCTAGAGAGGCAGAAAGCCACACTGACAACAGCAAAAGCCCAGGAGCTTCCTACCTGGGAGAACATCCTCAGGCAAGTCCTTGTATTTGGCTATCTTCTCATCCAGGGTCAGGATGCAGAACTGGTAGCCAGCAAGAGCCAGCTTGTGTCTGCACAATAAAGGGCGAAGGTCAGAGCTCAGCAAATCCAGGCCACTCCTCCCACACCGCCAGGGCAGCATTAGCTCACTACCACCACACACTGGGCATTTCTGGGAGACAGCCACATTACCATTACCCTGGGGGTCAGTTGCTTCCTGCTGTGACCCTTCCCTCACCTCCCATTCTGTTGGCCTGGTTCTTGGTCACCTCAGCAAACAGGCCCAGGGTTCTGACAGCTCTGGAGAAGTAGCCTCTCTCTTGCCCACAGGGGATGGAGTGTGCCCTGCTGCTGCCCCTGGCCTACAGACAGAGCACTCCCCTACCGCGCTGTCAAACCAGACAGCCACCAACTACATCTGTAAACACAGAAATTGAGCCCAAAGGCGTTCAGTGGGTTTTCTCTGTCAGATCAATGGGACTTGTCCCTACAGCTGTCTGCAGGTATTTCCATCTAAGTGGCAGAGACCTAGCTGGAGAGGATGATGCAGATCAGCTGGGTCTTGCCTGCTGCTGGGACACAGGTGCCACATATGTGACTCACACACAGGAAGCTCATGAAAGTCACTGACTTTGAGGTCTCCAAGTTGAGAATACCCTGTAGGATGGGTAACCCCCCAACCCTTCAACATAGGACCTCTTATCCTTCCCAGATCAGAAGAAAGAGCTTCCTCTGCCCCAAAATCACCACTGGTATCCTGGAGCTAACAATCTGCACTCCAGCCTCCCCCTGGTACTCACTGGTTCTGAGCAGCATAGATACTGGCCAGCTTGAGGGACATTTCAATGATGGCATTGTCATCCTGTCAGGAGGGAGAGAAGTCAAAGGCACATTAGAGGGGGCAGCCACAATCACTCCTCTCTTTGACCCTTACAGCAGAACCACTGCTTCCTCAGAGACCAGACACAGGCCAAGATAATGCCCTATACATGGTGTAAATGAACTGCTACCTCTAGAAGATGCTGCTTAAATGGCAGGGAAGCTCACTGCCACTCCAGTACCAGCAGCTCCCCATAGGAGGAGCTGTAGGGAATGGAGCAAGGCCACATCTTCCCCAAGCAAGAGGTAGTGTAAGGAATGCTACAGCAGCTGTGGGGACCTCACGCCCAGCAGGAAGCCTGTGGGGAGAAGCCCTTACCTGCTTCATGTCGCCAGCTAGCAAGAAGCTCATTGCTGCTTTGAAGAGCTTCTCTGCCTGAAACAAAAGAGAAAGTATATTAAAGAGCCAGCGCCCAGGTTTAGCTGGTGATAGATAGGCAATCTATGTCTGAAACTGGCCTTAACAGAATTGTTTAGTACATGGGTTCTCAAACTGGGGGTCGGGACCCCTCCAGGGGTCGTGAGGTTATTACCTAGGGAGTCGTGAGCTGTCAGCCTCCACCCCAAACGCCGCTTTGCCTCCAGCATTTATAATGGTGTTAAATATATAAAAAAGTGTTTTTAATTAATGGGGGGGGCACGGTCGCACTCAGACGTTTGCTATGTGAAAGGGGTCATCAGTACAAAAG
This sequence comes from Caretta caretta, assembly GCF_965140235.1. Lineage (NCBI taxonomy): Eukaryota > Metazoa > Chordata > Testudines > Cheloniidae > Caretta > Caretta caretta. The sequence continues at coordinate 3,451,362 of NC_134222.1, read as the reverse complement.
TTTGAGAACTACTGGTTTAGTATAACCCAGCTGTGGGCCATAATACTTAACATTGTAGGCAGCCCTCTGAAGATCTCAGACACAGTACAGGGCTCTTCACAGACTCAAATGATAGGACTTTACTCACGCTGTCCAGCTGACCCCTCAGGAACGCAAGGTTTGCCATCTAGAAAAGAAGCAGGAAAAGAGCTCAGGTATGCCAAAGCTTCCCCATGTGAGGCTATTGCTGACCTTGGGCTAGCTTTGCACAAAGCTGTTTCCCCTCTTTTAACCTGCAACTTCTGCCCAGCAAACACGTGTTACCAGCTGCTGAAATTACTGCCCAGTGGAGGGCAAGGGAAGTAACAGGAATGTAAAAACACAAGACTGCAAGGGAGTCCAGGCCCCTGCAATCCAAGCCAGCCATGTCATATAATTCCAGTCATACATTTATCAAGCTCAGAGGCTGCTAGAACAGGTTTGAGCCCATGCTTGGGACAGAGAGACCGAGACCACATCCACAGCAGCTGTGAGGACCCCTGTCTCACACAGAGCTTTCCTGGGAGTATTACCAGGTCATAGGTATAGATGATGGCTCTCTTGTTGTCTGACTGATGGGAGAGTCGGACGGCTTCGTGCAGAATCCGCTCTGCTTCCTCAAGCTCCCCCTTCATGATGCTGAGCTAGAAGTGGAAAGAAGGGAAAACCTACAATGATTAGAGATCCCAGTATGTGGGAATGCTGACCCCAGGGTATCAGCAGGCCAAGCAAGGGCATCACTGTGCAGGTGAACAGACCTGTGCAAATGCTGCTTACAGGAGCAGAGACAGAACAGCATGAACTTCCAGCTGCTGCCCTGATCAATGACTTGGGAAGAGCAGTTCATCTCTGCTCTCCTTATGGGATCCTCAGTGCTAGCGGATACTTGGGTTCCCTCCCCCCATCCATGCCTCCAAGTGTCTGGACTGGCTCATCAGTAGGATGCAAGGCTGAGAGTGCTGAGTTCATCTCACAAAAGGCCTCCCATTAGGCTCTTGCAGTGGAAGTGCCCAGCAATTCGCCACCAAGCCAGCATGCTTATTTCATTGAAGTTAGTATATTTAATAAGAAAGCTAAGTGGGTAACAAGTTGAGGGTCCTAGTCTGTGACAAGAGCTCTTGGAGCTGTACGAATACAACTAATCGTAATTTAGGTCCTTGTGACGTTACCTTGGCTTTCTTCAAAAGGAATATAATGGTGTCTTCAGTTCCTGCACTCTCCCCTTCCTTTGTCTCCTTCTCTTCCTCAGCATTTTTAGAGAACAAGGTGAAAGCTGGGAAGAGAAACATTTGACTGGATGAACTTGGACAGCTGAGAGAGCTTTGTCCTTCCCTGCCCAGGGCTGCTGGATAGGGTTCCCAGCGGGAGCACGGACTTGGAAATCCCTTCAAAGAGCAGGTTTGGCTCCACAGCTTGGAGTCACTCACCCAGTGCCACTTCTACCCCACAGTGACTTGTAACAGACCCCCATTTCCACTGCACCCACATGCAAGGAGGTTTCCCATATCCCGCAGTGCCCTGGCCTCATCACCTCCACTCCACTTCCATCTCACGTCCTGCCCCCTTCCCCACCTTCCTGCCCCCAGCCCAAGCTCCTTGTCAGCACCCCGCCTACTCTGCCCTCCCCTCCTGTACCTAACAGGCCAGACATCGCCTCCCCCCACCCTGACTCCAAATAATCCCTTATTTACCAGTCTCCTCCAACAGCCACCTCCCCACCTGCCAGCCCCCCCGGTCAATAACCCCCCGCTGCCAGGCCCCCACCTGCCAGCCCCCCCGGTCAATAACCCCCCGCTGCCAGGCCCCCACCTGCCAGCCCCCCCGGTCAATAACCCCCCGCTGCCAGGCCCCCACCTGCCAGCCCCCCCGGTCAATAACCCCCCGCTGCCAGGCCCCCCCGGTCAATAACCCCCCGCTGCCAGGCCCCCAACTGCCAGCCCCCCCAGTCAATAACCCCCCGCTGCCAGGCCCCCACCTGCCAGCCCCCCCGGTCAATAACCCCCCGCTGCCAGGCCCCCCCGGTCAATAACCCCCCGCTGCCAGGCCCCCAACTGCCAGCCCCCCCAGTCAATAACCCCCCGCTGCCAGGCCCCCACCTGCCAGCCCCCCCGGTCAATAACCCCCCGCTGCCAGGCCCCCCCGGTCAATAACCCCCCGCTGCCAGGCCCCCAACTGCCAGCCCCCCCAGTCAATAACCCCCCGCTGCCGGGCCCCCACCTGCCAGCCCCCCCGGTCAATAACCCCCCGCTGCCGGGCCCCCACCTGCCAGCCCCCCCGGTCAATAACCCCCCGCTGCCGGGCCCCCACCTGCCAGCCCCCCCGGTCAATAACCCCCCGCTGCCAGGCCCCCACCTGCCAGCCCCCCAATAGCTCCTGTGCATCCAGCCCCCAGCAAACCCCAGTAACTGACCCCGTCAGCCCCCCAAAAGCGAACCCCCCTCCGCCCCCGACCACCGACTCCCGTTGCTCTCACCTGCCAGGGCGGCCAGGACGCCCCCGGGGCCGGGGCCGGGGCCGCTCCGCCCCCGCAGGGACCCCGCTCCCCAGGCGGCCCCCCTCCCGGCCGGCAGGCGCGCCCCGGAGCAGCGCCTCCCCGCGGCCGCCAGCAGGCCCGGCCCCCGGCGCAGCGCCGCCAGCATGCCCAACCCGGCCCGGCCCGCCCCCCTCAGACCCTCGGCCCGGCGCTCGGTCAGGTGCCAGGGGCCGTGACGCGCAGGCGCCAGGGGGCGGGCCCTGATCATGTGACCCGCCCGGCGGAAGTAGCGAGTTCATGTGACCAGGAAGGTGGCCAAGGGGAAGGGACGTTTGAAGGTCATGTGACCAGTTCAGCGGGGGTGGGGGGGGGCGTAGCGCGGCGGGGGTTGGGCCCGAGCCAGGCCCCAGACATGGGATGTGTGGTGGTGCGGGGCACGTCGCCTCCCAGCATGCCGTGCGGCCCCGCAGTGACATAGCCTATCCCAGCGTGCCGTGCGGCCCCCACAGAAGAGAGCCATGTCCCAGCATGCCGTGCGGCCACACAGAGAGGTATGTCCCCTCCCAGCATGCCGTGCGGCCCCCCACAGAAGAGAGCCATGTCCCAGCATGCCGTGCGGCCACACAGAGAGGTATGTCCCCTCCCAGCATGCCGTGCGGCCCCCCACAGAAGAGAGCCATGTCCCAGCATGCCGTGCGGCCCCCACAGAAGAGAGCCATGTCCCAGCATGCCGTGCGGCCACACAGAGAGGTATGTCCCCTCCCAGCATGCCGTGCGGTCCCGCAGTGACATAGCCTATCCCAGCGTGCCGTGCGGCCCCCACAGAAGAGAGCCATGTCCCAGCATGCCGTGCGGCCACACAGAGAGGTATGTCCCCTCCCAGCATGCCGTGCGGCCCCGCAGTGACATAGCCTATCCCAGCGTGCCGTGCGGCCCCCCACAGAAGAGAGCCATGTCCCAGCATGCCGTGCGGCCACACAGAGAGGTATGTCCCCTCCCAGCATGCCGTGCGGTCCCGCAGTGACATAGCCTATCCCAGCGTGCCGTGCGGCCCCCACAGAAGAGAGCCATGTCCCAGCATGCCGTGCGGCCACACAGAGAGGTATGTCCCCTCCCAGCATGCCTTGCGGCCCCCACAGAAGAGAGCCATGTCCCAGCATACCGTGCGGCCACACAGAGAGGCACGTGCCCTAGGGCTGTCAGCCCTCCAGGATTGTCCTGGAGTCTCCAGCAATTCAAGGTTAATCTCTAATTGACGATTATGTCATGTGATGGAACCTCCAGGCAGACATCCAACCAAAATTGGGAACCCTACTATCCCAGCATGCCGTGCGGCCCTGCAGAGAGGTATGTCCCAGCATGCCGTGGTCCATCTTGAATTGAGCAGATGTTTCTGCCTGCCCCCTCATAAGCAGGTCAGGGCGAGCTCATGCAAGGAGTAGAGTGATGCACTTGCTGTGCCGAAAGAGACTATGTTCTGGGTGGATGGGAGTGTGAAGGCCTCTTTGTGGACAATTCCCAGCTGTTAGTAACCATGACAGAGTGGTTATTGATAGCTGAGGCTGGAGACTTTGTCCTGTGAAGCCCTAATTCTCTAGTCCCTCGTCCTTGGTTTCTAGGGTGGAATCACTTGAGTAATTAGGCTGTTTCTGCTAGGATTACTACCAGCCTGGGTTTTAGCTTCTGTGCCTGGGTGCCATTTAGGGGTGACAGGTGCCCGTTTTTTAACTGGAAAGCTAGGTTGGAAATTTGCCCCCTCCCTCAATGTGGAGGAAGATGTACACAACTTCTTGCCCTCCCAGTTAGAAATTACATAAACTGGATTATATTATAAACAAGAAATAAGTTTATTAACTACAAAAGGTGAATTTTAAGTGGTAAAGAGGTAGCAAACAGAACAAAGGAGATTACCAAGTAAATAAAACAAAGCACGCAAACTAAGCTTTATTCACTAAATAAATTGGTTACAAATAATAATTCCTCACCTTAGATACTGTCTTAGGTAGATTCCTTCACAGGCCAGATATCTTTCCAGCTGGGGTAAGCAGTTCCCTCCCCCCCCGGCTCCAGTTCCAGTCTTTTTGTTTCCAGGCGTTTTCAAGTATCTCTCTGGGTGGGAAGGTGGAGGAGAAAGGAACTGAAGACCTTGATTGTTTTCCTCCCCCATCTTATATAGGAAAGGAGTACTTGTGGCACCTTAGAGACTAACCAATTTATTTGAGCATGAGCTTTCGTGAGCTACAGCTCACTTCATGATGAAGTGAGCTGTAGCTCACGAAAGCTCATGCTCAAATAAATTGGTTAGTCTCTAAGGTGCCACAAGTACTCCTTTTCTTTTTGCGAATACAGACTAACACGGCTGTTCCTCTGAAACCCATCTTATATAGGATTTCCATAAGGCTGGAATCCTTTGTTTGATTCCCCCGCCTCCCAGTGGAGAAGTTCAGCATTCCAGCCTCGGCCTAGGAGCAGCCAGGACAGGTTGCTGCTTGCAGGGAGCTGCCCAAGGTGAGCGTCGCTCAGATCCAGCATCCTGAGCCCCCTCCCGCGCCCCAATCTCCTGCCCCAAGCTCCCTCCCATGCCCCAACCTCTGCCGGCCCCATGCCAATTGAATTATAAACCAGAATTTCAATGAAGATCGGAAATGCCGCTTTATAGAGCTTTCTGGTTGATGAAGTGCCGGATAAAACAGCTTTTACTGTATAAGAAATGCTGATAAATAATCAGTGCCCTTCTCTTTGCCTCATCTGGGGGTTGAAATCAGCCTTCACCCGAATAAACTATCTCTAATTACTGTATCTGTGGTGACGCTAATGATTTCCCAGCTTCTCCCTGCCCTCTGCTGTTTTGATTACAGGGTTCACTTGGGTGTCACGGGAGATGGAGGCCACTTTGCCAGCAGTGGCAGAGCAGCTTTTGAAAGAGATACAAAAGGCTTTCCAGGAGACCGCGCATGGTATGTGGAGAAAAGCAAAGTCATACTGGGGTGTTTGTGGTGCACTCGTAGCTTGGATAGGACGCTGAAAAGCTTGGAGATCCTATGTGGGAAAAAAACCAACTCCTGCCCTGTGGTGCCCTGCCCTCTCTGTAAAGAGACGTGGCCACCCACTGTGGTTTATAAATACCAATAATGTCATAGCTTTCTGTGGGTCAGGCATTCAGCGTAACCTTGCTCAGTTCTTCTGAGGCCCTAATATGTGACCTTCAAAGAACTTAGAGGGACTTGAGCTTTGGAAAATGCTGAGCTCTTGCCCTTTGAAAATGGGGCTCTTTTAAAGGGACCCAAATGGGAGGCCCCAAAATTGAGGTACCCAAAATCCATAGTCACTTTTGAAAATATAGGCTATCTTGTAGTTACTCATAAGCATCTCATTTCAGCAACATTGTACAGCCAGTATTGTGAAGCTTTTTCGTTCAGTACCCCCTCACTTTACTGCATGTGGGTCATCCGTACTTCCAGTTTTACCCATGCTAGGCCAACTTTCTGAGGCTCTAAGACGGGTGGGCAAATTTTTTGGCCCGGGGGCCACATCGGGGTTGCAAAACTGTGTGGAGGGCCGGGTAGGGAAGGCTGTGCCTCCCCAAACAGCCTGACCCCTATCCACCCCCTCCCACTTCCCGCCCCCTGACTGCCCCCCTCAGAACCCTGACCCATCCAACCCCACCCCACCCCCCTCTTCCTTGTCCCCTGACCGCCCCCTCCCGGGACCCCACCCCAACCACCCCCTGGAACCCCACCCCCATCCAACCCCACCCCCGCTCTCCGCCCCCTGACCACCCCGCCCCATTCCAACTGCTCCCTGTCCCCTGACTGCCCCCCGGAACCCGCTACCCCTTATCCAACCCCCGCTCCCCGCCCTCTTACCATGCCTCTCAGAGCGGCAGGAGCTTGCTGCCACGCTCCCCGACAGGAGCGGCAGGCCAGAGTGCTGAAGCTGCAAGGGAGGGGGCACAGCAGGGGCGGGGCTGGGGGCTAGCCTCTCCGGCCGGGAGCTCAAGGGCTGGGCAGGACGGTCTGGCCTGCGAGCCATAGTTTGCCCACCTCTGCTCTGAGAGGTTGAAATCCATATTTATGGCCCCACGGTTAGCTCAAAGCAACTCTGCTTCAATGTCAAAGCTACTTGTGGTGTCAGTGCTGGAGATAGGACAAGTGAATGGGGGTGCTAATTTGCATATCATTACCCAGAATTCATGTTCATGGCTATTGCTACAGTAGTTCTGTGTGCTCACAGTCTCACTAACTTCAAAGCCACAGCAAAACAGAACCTATACAGAAAAGGAGGACTTGTGGCACCTTAGAGACTAACCAATTTATTTGAGCATAAGCTTTCGTGAGCTACAGCTCACTTCATCGCATTTATTTGAGCATAAGCTTTCGTGAGCTACAGCTCACTTCATCGGATGCATCCGATGAAGTGAGCTGTAGCTCACGAAAGCTTATGCTCAAATAAATTGGTTAGTCTCTAAGGTGCCACAAGTACTCCTTTTCTTTTTGCGAATACAGACTAACACGGCTGCTACTCTGAAACCTGTCATGATACAGAATGACAGATTTCATGATACAGAATGTTACAGTTGTCCCAGTTAACCAGCAGAGGGGGCTATACTACTGATCATGGTGGGCTTCTTGTTCAGAGGGCAATAAGCAGCCAGAGCCAACAGTTAGGTCCTGGTCAATTAGAGCAGCTAGTATGGAACAATTGCTGTTTGCTGCACGCTGCGTTACTGAGATATTTCTGTAACCCACGCTGAAAGAGTCCTGTTGTGTGTGTTTACATGGCAAATAGACCAAGTGGCGCCTGCAGAAGTGGAGTGTCTATTTAAATAATATATTCTGTCTGAGCCAGAACCAAAGGAAACGGAAATACGGGGAAGCCCATTTGACTATTTAAAGGAATGGCACAGGGTGGCTGGTTAGCATCGAAACCGCTCCAGTGACTGAACTGATCTTCATAGAGCTCACTGTGGGTGCATTATGGATATTGTCAGGATAGTTTATGTCCACAATCTGGGTTTGATTTCTGTTTTATAAAGGATTTTGTACAAAGGTAATGTCAAAACAAACCAACAAAATCAAAAAGGGCTTTTTAATGTAAATATCCCCTTGGAATGCTGATTTTTTTGTACTGGGACCTGAGAACGAAATGAAACTGACCAGTCTAGTTTCATTATCCAAATTGAGTAAGGTTGGAAGTCAGCTAACATCAGCCATGGAGAATACATTAGAATGTTAAAATCTTTACAGTTGTAATGATCTAAAGTCCCAATCCCTCAGTGACATCTATGTGGGTAGACCCCCACACCCAGCCTGAATCCCACTGGAGGTAACCAAAGGATCAGATTGCAGGATCGGGGCTAACCTGTTAAGTAAACCAGGTTGAGGATTTTTTGTTAATATAATTACTTGTTTTAACAAGTGCCCCTATTAAGAGGAGACCTTTTTCTATGCACCAAATCAAAATCAAAAGCTACAAAACATCAGAGACATCCAAGACTGTACTGGGAAAGGAAAAGCACTGTTAAAAGACTAGAATTTATATGCCACAAATTTATCAAGTGACAGTTTGTTTCCCAGGTAAAATTGCAAGGGAATCAGCCTGTTAATGTGAAGTGCAAGTTGTTAAAACCTTCAGGCCTTTCTTACAATTTTTAGATGTAGGATATTAGAAAAGTATATATATTTGTGGCTCCATATTATTCTTTAAAATTCATCACTGCAGCTCTGAATCATTTTTAAAAATGTCTGCACTTAATGTAGGTCCTACATATAAGAAGTCATATTGAACGTGCACCGTTCTGTTTGTGAGTGGCAATTGGTTGTTAGGTTGGTTTAAAAAGAAATGTTTCAAAGGCATTGGGAGACTCTTGTGACTATATTAACTGCGGAGAGCCAAGCTTAGTGTGACTGGCTTCTGCTCAGGGGTATATCTGGGTTGAGATCTGATGCTGGAGAGGGACCAGGACTGGAATAGTGGGGAATGTTGCAGCTCAAGATTTAGGGGCACCTGCAGAACTGTGTGTGAGGGACCCAGGACTGAAATAGCAAAGGGTGCTTCTGCTGAAACAAAAAGACACGTCATTTTTTTCAAGTCTGGTGCAGCTTGTGCAGCAACTAGAACCTAGGAACTTGACTGTTGCCCCCTCCCTCCCATGAGGGTCTGTGGATGACTAGTCTGAAACCATTCCAGCCCAGCATCCCCGATTGGTGAGCCCAGGAGTCAGCAAAAATCAACATCGGTTTTTGCACCCCCACAGAGTTTCCCGCAATGCATTGTCCATGGGTTTTTAATCTGAGCAAACAGGGGCTACCTATTGTGCTTTAAGAGATAGGAGGGTTATTCTTCACTACCAGTGTCTACATGTGATTCTGATGCCATCATCACTGGGGTCATGTATTATGAATTCTCTCCCCTAACAAACCACTACACTGCTTCCTATGTCTCTCTGTGGTTAGGGAGGTTGGACTGATCACTGTAGGGGACAACCCTGCATGACCTACGAGGATGGACGAAGTGGAGCCCACAGGGCCTCTTTGTCTCTGATTTCAGACGATCTTTAGCAAAATGAAATTTCTTTGTCTTTTTGTTGCAGTTCCTGATGATCTCCTGTTGGCGTAAGTACTTTCTGCTCTGCTCCTCATCCCTTCCTAGAGGGCACTCTCAAGTACTTTATAGTTTGCTTTTTTCCCTTTGCTGCCTTATGTCTTTCTGTTTGACCAGCAGGCGTTTCTCATGAAATGTAGCTAAATTTGTAACAGGTGGTGGGATTGGATGTGCAAACAGCTTATATGGGGGGTTTCCTCGTGGATCCTTGGGTTCCCCAATGTCTCCCAGCCATAGTCTGAGCTCTGTTGTAAAGCATTCTAAGCAAGGATGGATTGGACATCCAGGGACCTGGGAGGTCTCTCCAGAGTCTTAAGGCCAGATTCAAATCTCCAGGTGTAAGGAGATTTGACTCCAGTGAAACCAAAACTTTATTTCCAAACCGCCCTTCCAGAACTTCACATCTCCTGATGCCTTTATGCCGTTGTGAGCACAGCAGCATCTTCGGGTTGCCCTCTGTGTCCGAGCAGAGGGACAGGTGGTTGTAAAAGAGGGAAAGAGAAAGGAACCTATAAATGTATCCACACAAAATAACTGGCACCTTGAAGGTCATGCTGAGAATCTCATTACTGCCAAGATGCCTGCGGAAATGGAAGGCCAGGGCTGGCTTTCAATACCATCCCTGTGAGCTGAGCCTGGGAATGTGTCAGCCATAACCCAGCAATGCCCACAGCCAAGGGACTGAGTGGCACACAGCCCGCACCCCTCATTGATCCATGGCAGTGCTGGTACAGAAGCAACATATGCAGGAGAAGACACTTTTACGGTCACACTGTGATGCTGCATTCTGACTTGATTGTGGTTTCAGACAGGCAGGGGTTGATCAGAATCTTTCAGGCCTCTTTGGCCTTGAAAATGAAGTTTGCAGTGTACCAGTGGTAGGTGGAATGGGGTGAAATGTTTTTGACAAATAGTAAATTTGGTGAAAATGCATTTTGGGGGGGGCATCAAAACTATTCGCAAGTTGGCATTGACTTTTGTGAATAGTCTCAGGTGAAAAACTATGGAGAAAATTTAAAAAAGTCGAAATAGTCTGTTTTGGCCATTTAGAAATAAAGCATTTTGACTTTTCATTTTGAAGGGGCATTTCGTTTAGAAATTTAGCTAATTAAACAGGGGTAAAAAACATTCAAAAATGACACAAAATGAAAAAAAAACAAAAAAAAATTGAGGCTAAATGAAACATTTTGTTCAACCTAAAATAAAGTTTTTGGCACTTTTGTTTCGGCAAGAAAAAACAACAAAAATCCGTTTTGGCTTGAACTGAACCAAATTTTGGGGGGGCTTGACCCCCAAACTTAAAAATCAATTATTCGCTCAGCTCCACTGGTAAGAGTCTCACTGCTTTTCTATAGGTTGAGAGAATCATTCGTTTTTACTCCATGGCTCCCTGTCCTCAATGGACCATAACTGGGCTTGGAAGGGTTAGATGTTAATTGATAGGTGTCAGAACTGTTGATTTCTTTCTCAATCTAAAAGTGAAGAGGAGGGAAAAGAATCTCATTGTAAACTGAGTAAATTTAGTGGAATCCCATTGATAACTTAGTGGAATCCCATAGATAACTTAATAACTGTTGATTATTAACTATTCCCCCCCCTCCCCCCGCTGCCCTGCTTAGTTGCCACCAATGCCCTCTGGCTCAGGAATATTCTGATTCTATTCCTGAATCTGTTCTGAATCTCGCCTCCTCCAGTCACTGCATTTCAACTTGGCTGCTGATTTATTTCCTGCTAGTACAAAGATGTACATTGATAAAACTATATTTAGGGAAAAATTTCCAAAATCTCTACAATAGCCATTGAAATTCATTCAAATCAACCCACCGCAACTGTAAATCTAATCATTAAGGAATGTGTCATGCAGGGAATCGTTCCCCACCCTCCCACCCTTTCCTTTGTTGAAATCACTCTCTGTTTGCTTTGAATTTCTGCCTCTCCTCCAAGAGTAGGTCTGGCTGTGCAGCATGTAATCAATGGGGTTGACCTTGGGCCAGTTGTGCTGCTGAGAACATACAGATCTGTCTCGGATTCTGTGTGTCTTGACGGGGATCAAGCACATTCTTCCCAGAATAAGAGGCTTTTCTGCTTCCTTCTGTTCTTGTTTTTAGCAATCTGTTCCTTCACACATCTCCTTGTTTATTGTTTACCTTTGTGACTGATCCAGACTGCATGGGTGTTTCTCTGTGGACAAAAGGTCTATAAAGCTTATCTTTATTACCTCTGAACTCTTTGGAACGCAGTCAAATCTGCAGGATGTACAGATCCAAAATAACTTTTAAGCCTCTGAGCGGTTTGGACAATAGGTTAATGGCTCAGGTATCCATAGCTGGCACACAGTTAATCATATACCTCTACGTGATGTCTAACACATGCAGATAAAAGCCTTTCTGCAGGGGGGCTGAATGTAAACACCTCAGAAGGAATACAGAAACTCTAGTCTCCCAGTGGGGGTCGCGAGCATCCACCCTGCTGATGAATGTGCACCATCACAATGGAATAGTATCTCTAGTCATCTCCAGTCCTTGGAATGTAAGCAGGAAGCATCTAGATAGGGGACTAATCACGTGCTAGACTGTGCATGGGCATAGCCATATGCAGGGGAGAGGGTGAAGTATTTCTCCCTGGCCCTCAGCTTCGTACTTTCCCAGCTTGCTTTGGGGCGAAGCAGAGCACTGACTTACACCTCAGTTATGAGACTCAGCCTATGACTCAGCCATTGTAAGCTAATTCGATCTCGTGCTTCAGGGCATGGGCTAATTTCTCCTGGGGTCAGGAAGGCGTCGCCTCGCCCCATCCTCTATTGCACAACAAACTACTTCATTTCCTCCTTAGTGTGAGGCATCAGGTGTTGGTCACAACTGGAGCAGGATTCCAGACTGACTGGACCAATGTTCCCACCTGGGACAGTGACCCCGTGCATACTTACGCTGCTCTGTGTGCCAGAAACACCAGTTCCTTTTCCCCATGCCCACACGCTTGGTTTTTCTAATGCTGCTCCTGTTTGCATCCTCACTGATAACTGTTCTGACAACACGGTGGCTCTCTGCTGTCTGTCAGAGTGGAGTGCAGCTGGTGGGTATGTAGCTCTTCCTCTTGCCAACTTTGGCTGCTGGGGGACTGGAGCCTGGCTCCTTTTCCAGGGCCCTACATTACGTTTTTCTTACCACCTGTCCCGCTGCAGGTGCCAGTAATGCAACTCCCCCGCTGGGAGGTCTTATGTAGACAGGGCAGTTGCTGGTGTTTTTTACCCCGGTGTTATCTAGACCCGTTCGAAGCAGGGGTAGGTGTCACAGTGGTTTAAATGCTAGTGCCTTGGCTGCACTGTGGCTTCCACTCTTGCAACTGCCAAAGGCTGCCCTGGCGATAGCAATGCTGAGAGCCTCCTGTGGACACGCTGTGGATAAAGGAAGCCTGTGTCCCCTTCCCTCATGCCCCACTTGTGATAATCAGTGGTCCTTGAAAGGACACTACCAAGTTAAAAATCCCCCGTTAAAGCCAGACCCTTACCTGTGTGGCTGATAGTGCCTTGTGTCCACAGAGTTCAAAGACCAGGCCTGGAATCGATGCTCCTTTTTCACTTTAGTTGGAGACGGCGACCATTTCACTCTCCGGGCCCCTTGCACTTGGCCAGTGCTGCTGGGTTGTGGGTCACAACACTGGAGAAGGGACTTGGCCTCCCCAGATAGAACCTTTTATTTGTCAGCGTTAAAGAAAAAAACTTTAAAAATAATTTATTTCAAATTAAATCTTACTCAGGGTGGGGGGGTTGAAAAATCTTGGGGGATTGTTTGTGATTGGGATGGAAACTGGGGCAGTTCTCTCTCATGTTCTTATCTTCCACCCTAGACATGAGAATATGAAAACCTTACGGATCCCCTTTAGAGGCAGCCCCACATGCCAGCAGCTGTCTCCAGGGTCTAGGTTGTCTCCTGAAGTTGGGGCTGGGATTGGCCGTCCCGTAGGAGAACCTGAAGAAAGGAGAGAGAATGACCAATGTGCTTCGCTGCTCCTAATCAGGTTTTATATGGGGGCGCTGAGCACGGCAGACTAATGCAGTGCTGGGATTTTCGCAGAACACCTTTAGAGATGCCCTGGGGATCCCTGGCCACACGCGCCATGGGCTCTGTTTGGCTCAATGGCCTTTAAGAGATAAATCTTGCTCCCATCAGAGCCAGTGACAAGACTCCGATTGATTTCAAGAGGAGCTGGAGCAGTCCAGACCTTTGCAACACAGTCTAACCCAGGGACTTCTTCTCTTCTAGGCTGAAATTTGTATTTGGCTCATCTGCTGTGGCAGCCTTGGATTTGGTTGATCAACATTCAGTCACGCGAATCGTGTCTTCTAGTGGAAGGGCTGTGTACCAGGTACAGACCAGGCTTTCTCCTGGGTCACTCTCAAGTTATCTAGTCCCTTTCGGTTGCTGTCTGCCCATGTGGCCCTGTGCCTCATAGAATAAGGAAATGCACTGACTGTTTCAGAACCTCCTTAGGTGGAGAGGGATGTGACATGGAAACCTACCGCATCTTAAACAGGACAGAAGCGCCATTGTGCCAAGTGTTAATGTAACCACCGCAGCACAGAATGGGGCCACTGGTTGCATTACACCTCCCCGAGAAGCATCCAGCTACTCCCAGAGACAAGGCCATTCGCCTGATCTGAGCTAGTAGCTCCCTGTGCTCCTGTGGATACCAATCTTAGGAGGATGTTTTCTGGGGATCAATGATTTCAGTTTAGAAATTTTAATCATATCCCTCAAAGTTCTGTATCACTTTTGTCCCTTGGGGAAAAGCAGGAACTCTCAGACAGGGCCCCGTCTCTGCAGAATAAGCCTTGCTCCCATTTTTACCCATCACAATGTGTCTCCCGAGTGTCCTGAACTCTTGGGTCTAGCAGGGTGTACTACCAACAGGGGGGTAACTCTCTGCCCAGCTGGGGGCGATGGACTAGTGATTCTGCTGCATCTGGAAGCTATTTAGGGAACTGGTGTGAATTGAATCAAGGGGCGGAGTCCAGCTCACAATGGTCAAGTCTCTGTATCACAAAAACCACCCTAAAATTGGCATCTTTGGTAGAGAAGCGAAGGTCTGAATGGGCCACAGCGATCCAAGTGCCCTTGTCCCACAGAGTGGAGTCCTCCAGGGCCAGGATTGAGACCTATTAGCAGAAGGGGCTGATGTGTGGAGGCGCCCCACACTGTGTCTGTTGTGGGATAAACAGAGGGCTGCCTTCCCGTCACTGCCAGTTGAACCTTGCACCAGGCTCAATGCACCTCTGAAGAACGACAAACTGTGCCCTGGGTGTTGGAACAGCCCTGAGCGGCATCCCCAGCTGTCCTTCCTACAGCTGCAAACGGTCCCGTTCTCCCTCCGGCCAGGGCTGGGCTGGGATGTGCCGTTGCCACAGACCCTTCTGTTTAACTGGGGAGAAGAGGAGGGTGTGGTCCCAGTCGCCCCTCTGCCCTGGATAAGGGTGTGATCGTTGTCGCATGTTATGGGGCTGTGTTGTCTGAGTCACGTGAGGAGCTTTCACTGCTCTTGGGGACTCTGGAGAGTGAGTGGGACCCACCTGTAAGACCTGATTCAAAAACCCATGGGCCTAGGAACACGGCCTCTGGGCTGAGTTGAGGGGTTGCGGTTGCTTGTTGGTGTTTCACAAGGACTAATTGCTGCTTCCAGTGCTCTGAGGCCACTGCTGTCTCTGGGCTCCAGTGATTCTTTGGGAAGACGTCTCCTTTATTAATTGGAGGCCTTGAGGCTTTTCTTTCCTTGTTGCTGCTCTTGTTAAATACCCAGCCTGAAAAGCCCAGCCTGGGAGCGCCCAAGCTCTGTGCAGTGTGTTTTTAGGGCTAAGATGGAGCATTGCAGGCTGGGATGTGAAGTCTTAACCAGATGTACCTACATATTAAGGCTGAGGGGAGCAGCAATGTGCACCATTTTATCCCAGCTCCGTGCAACCTTTGGGCCCTTCGCTGGGCCCAAGTTTGGACTCCTCTCCTTTACGTGGCTGCAGTCAGCCTTTGAAGTGAACCCCCATTAAGCAGAGACAGTGCCGTGGGGAGGCCTTAGTGCTTCTCGTTGTCCATGCAGGCTCAGTGCATCCTCAGCTCATCTTGCAGCAGCTCCTCGCGGCCAGCAGGGCTGGACACTTCGCGTGCTGTACCTCTCCGAGCCCCTGGGTTTACATTCCTTCTCAGGAAGCCCTTGAAGGAAAGTGACGGAGACAAGCTGGGCTTGGTCCCGGTTTCTTCTTAGAGGTAGCTGGACAGCGCAGTGAGCATGCGTGCTCTGTATGTGGTGTTAATGCCTTGTGTGTGGCGTGGCCAGCTGTCTGACTGCTGCCCTCCCGTCTTCTGGCAGCGATGGAGAGCTCTTCCCCCGCCTTGGCCACCAGCGCTGCCACTGTGAGGAACAGCTGCATTGGAGGTGATCCTTCTCCCTCCACCCGAGCAGCTCTGCTCACTGGCTTGGTGACTTGGGGCGTTTCTTTGTGCTATGGCCAGTGCTGAAGGCCCAGCAGAGAGCAGGGCCCCACTGTGCCGGGCAGTGCACAATGAGAGTGAGAGTCCCTGCCCCAAAGAGCTCCCAGCCTTGATCGTCAATTACCAGGTCCTACAAAGGGGCAGCTTCACCCTTCTGGGTGCTTTGGCCAGGCAAACACCCCAGCCGCCTACCTAGCTAGTGCACATGCTCTCTCATGTGTTTGCCCCTCTGAGGGCCAGATCCTACTCCCATTGAGTGGAGTAAAACCCCACTGACTTCAGGGCAAGATGGACCAGGCTCTTTGCTATGTGATTGCCTTTGACAATCACCAGTGGGAACAAACAATAGTTACAATTTTCCTTTATGGATTATCATTTGCTAACGTAGCCCAATTAATGGATTAATTTCCACTTACAAGAAGAGACTTCAGAGCTGCTCTCCTCCCCACTTCAGGAGGCAGAATCGGAGGCTGGTTCCTGTAGGGGAAAGGAGCAGCAAGTCTTGGCCAGCGATCCGAGGGTTAGACACACAAGCCAAGTGGCCAACCCACAGGCGCTAGTAAGTAAAAAGCCTCGCCCCTGCACCACAGGGCTCCCAGCAGCAGTCTGGTCTTTCCAGCGGCATCAGAGAGGAGGATGGGAGTGGTTTGGCAAAGAGGAGTGAGGACATCTTCCCAACTGATAAATAGCCTGGAGGCCGGGCGTGCATTTCTCAGCTGGTTTCCTTTTCTGAGGCATGGGATTGTTGCTGCTGTAATGTCTTTGCTGTGGAGAGCTGTTCTTTTTGAGGGCTTGAAGCCCCATTGCAACACTCCTCCTCCTTGCAGCTGTAGCTGCCATTTCTGAGGTGCTGAGGCAAGGCGCAGAGCCCCCCAGGGACTGTGACTGGAACCGAGACGGGAATGCGATCAGGGGCTTTGTCAAAGCCATGGCACTGAGGTGGCATGCTGCCTGCGGAGTAGCTCATTCTCTCACAGCTCATTACCCTCTCTTGGGCTGGATCCATTGACAGCTCAGTGCTGATGTAACCAACTGAGGAGAGCCGTGTCAGAGGGCCAGACTTCCATGCGGCACACCCGTGATGTGAGCGTTTACTCCCAGCAGAGGAGAGGATCTGCTAGGAGCAAGGGGAAAGTCCTCAGCGGGGCTAGATAATGCATAGATCCACCTATCAGACAAACAAGTCTTGGACTTGCCCTCAGGAATGGTGCCCCTGCAGCCCAGGGCTCGGACATGGGAAGGGATGTCAGTGCTAATGGACTATACTACCCCCCAGTGCTGCCTATGGTCCGTCATCCTGGGTACTGCTTGAGAAACAGCCTCCTCCCAGACACACACCTGATACTGCTCCCTGCAGCGTAGGTCACTTCCCCTTCCAGCTGCCGAGATGGGGCAGAAACTGGCCTCAGCTTAATATCCCCATTCAAATGAAAGCAGCTCTTTGCCCCTCCTGCTCAGTACAGCAGTGCAGGGATCGCAGCGGCTAGCAGCTCCAGGCCTGATGTTACAACTCTAGCCATCATCTGAAGGGCTCTCCTAGTGCTCATCTGAACTGCAGCCTGTGGGCTAAACCCAGCTCCCTGGAGCTCCGGAGTGGGGATGCCTCAAACCCGCTGGTGGCCTAAACAAGCAGTTTCCCATAATTGGTCAGCGGAGACACAAGCACCAGCCAGCGCCAGAGCTGCAAGCCTTTATTTGGGGGTTTTAAAATATATGCAAATATAGATGCAACCTTTGTGATCCTGGCAATTGCCAACACGGCCCTTGATGTTGCACAGTCTGGGCACTGGTTAGCCACACCCAGCATGACCAGCGACGGGTACTCAGCAGGCCATGGAAGTGAAGCCAGCCAGCGGGAATGGGGTGACATGGCAACAGGTCAAGCTCAGACTGGGCCTGTTCCATCCCTCCTGCCTAACTTCCCCTTTCTGCCTTCAGCTGTTGGCCTGATCTGTTTGTTTAGTGTTGATCGTTCACATCCTGTATCTTTATTAGATTATTTGTTTAAATATATTTTCATTTTAATTTCCTAGAACTCTATGGCAGCCTGCCACGCTGTCTGTAAACAGATTAAAATGCTCATGTGGAAATGTCTGCTCAGCTCCTGGGCTTAGCCATATGGTTAATCAGACGCTGGTTGCAGGGAGAGCTGCCAGATGATAGAGGAACCCGGCACTTGCTGGAATGGAACAACTACTCACCTGACTTTTCCCCAAATGTCTGTGCAGTCAGTTTCCCAGCGCCGCACTATCCCTGCCTCCTGTGCTGGTTTCCCCTGGATCTCGTCTTATCCATGCCACAGACAGACACAGTAAGAGAGGAAGGTTTGGACGTTTAAAAACTAGCACCCATCTGCCTTGGTTCTTTGTGCTCAGGAGCCTTGTCCACCGTGGGACCCACAGCAGAGCCTGGCTGCATGTCTGGGGATTTCCACCTCTTCGCGCTCACCGACCATGCAAGCGCGGTATGTGCTCCTGTCTCTGAGGTCAGGATCCAGCTCCCAGCCTTATTCACGCCATTGGCTCGATGTACGTCACAGGAACACCAGAGTGGTTTCCTTCCGGAAGCTGCGTTTTGGTTGGTTTTGATCCTCCCGAGTTCTTCAAGGAGGGGATGGACAAGCCCCCTGGGAGTTTGCAAAGCAGCCCTTGTTTCCCCAAGACCGGAGAGGACGATGCGAGGAGACAGCACAGCGTCTCAGGCAGAGGGGAGCAGGGCACCCTCTAATTCTGTCCGCTGCATTTCAGTGCTGCGTGGCCCGTGGATTTGAGATTCCACCTGAATCAGAGAGACGTGAAAGGCCTGTTCTTTCTGGGAGGGACAGCCAGCACCACGGGGGAAATGTTCAACCAGAGCAACGCTGGCAGCCTCTGAATTTGGCTGAGGGAAAGTTGCCATCAAAATACTTAATCTTGCAAGCAAACAATCAAACGGGACAGAGAATAACAAACCTACTGCAAGTGAAACAAACACAGAGTGTGGAGTGAAGGGGAGCCCAGGGCAGGCAAGGTGAATAACCAGTCTCTGATCAAAGCCCAGTCTTCTTCATAGTGTAAACACACCCCAGTTACCATTTCTGCTCCCTTCCAGACGCCAGGCCCAGTCCAGCTGGGAAGCAATCCAAAAACCAGATTGGGGACGGGGGGAGATGAGATGAGTGCTCCTAAGTAAACTATTGAGCCAGCCGCTGGCCCAGTCAGTCGGTCAGCATGTGCGGGGAAAGTGGAGCTGTGATGCAGAGACGTTCCTAGGAGAGCTGCTTTCAGGACTGGATCTGGAGGGAGGATAGCGTGGGCACTAGGAGGAGGCTAGAAGGAGCGCGGTTTCCTGAAGATGGGTGTCGGTGCACGGAATTCGGACGGTCTCTGCTGCTTGCTCACTGTTAAGCCAGGGGGTGCCAAAGCCTGCTGCTCTGTGGGACTAGAGCAAAGAGTGTTTGTGGAGTCGTTGGATCCAGTCAGGGCCCCTTCCTTCGGGCTCGTCTACGCAGCAGAGCTTTCCAAGTTGCACTGATATAAACCCCATGTGGACACACTTAGTCCAGGACAAGAGTGGGGCTTTTTTGGTTTAGCTTAAACCCCTCCGAAGCAACATAAGCCAGTGCTGGAAAAGGCCCGTGCTGGAAGAGGAGCATTCCCATGGGGATTACACCGACATAACTCTAGCCTTTCACATTCACCCTGCAGCACGGATCACTCTAACCCTCGTACGGGTAGACAAGGCCTTCAACATCAGTGGAGTTGTGCTGGGGATCAGGCCCGAGTCCAATAACTGTGGGGTTTAAAGGAGATCGGGATAGAGGCAGGTGTGATTGGTTTTGATTTCTATGAAGCATGGACTACAATAATAGTCTTGTCTGCCCACCCCTGAGGTTGGTAAGAGATTCGCACCCACCCAGGCCCTCTAAATAACCTTGTGCAGTTGGCTCTGGGTAAATCTAAGGGAGGGGATTCCCCAGGGAAAGCTTGGCCAGAGACAGGTGTGACGAAGTGGGACTGTTCTTAATGTTTCCTCTGAATAGTGTGGGGGTGCCTCAGTTTCCCCCAGGCAGTTCTTAAGTATCTAGGGGGTGGAGTAAGGGTGTATGATCATTGCAGAGCCCTAGAGGGCATGTGTGTGCAGGAGTCTGGACACAGAGAATGGCCGACACCCTGTTTCCTGGCAACTGATGGCCTGGGCCCTTCCCCCCCTGCAAGGTGGGAGCTAAAGGGTTGGAGAACAAAGGAATCCGGTGACCACCTGGCCCAGGAAAGGGACAAAGCCCAGAGGAGGAGGGGCTGGAGGGAGTTTCAGTTTGGGGCTGGCTGGGACATGGAGTGAAGTGCAGACGTGGTTGTCTGGCTCACTACCCCCCAAAATGGACCCAGCTGAGGGGTCCCGTTCTCTGCACCTGCAAGCTCTGTGTTAGACCATGTTCCTGTCGTCTAATAAACCTTCTGTTTTACTGGCTGGCTGAGAGTCACGTCTGACTGCGAAGTTGGGGTGCAGGACCCTCTGGCTTCCCCAGGAGCCCCGCCTGAGCGGACTCGCTGTGGGAAGCGCACGGAGGGGCAGAGGATGCTGAATGCTCCGAGGTCAGACCCAGGAAGGTGGAAGCTGTGTGAGCTGTGTGTCCTGAAGACAGGCTGCTCACAGAAAGGCGACTGCCCCAGAGTCCTGACTGGCTTCATGGGGAGCAGTTCCAGGGCATCGCCCAGGGACTCCGTGACAACTGGTGGCAGCGGTGGGATGTACTGCACCCCGTGGATGGCGCTTCCTGCAGTAAGTGACTGGGGAGCAGTAACACGAAGGGGGATTGCCGAGGACTAGGCCTGCTGAAGGCTCAGAGAGGAGCGGTTTCGGGGGGCGGTTAACCCCTGGGAGTGTGTGACCAGCGAGAAGGACTGTGCAGTAGCAGGGTTCCCCTGGGGATTGCAGCAAGCAGTCCAAGGGGCGGAGGAGTCTGCAGCTCGACCCTGGCAAAGAGGTGGTGACCTCGAGAAGGGCTGGCACACTAGGGGTTCTCCCTGGAAACCGTGGGGAGCTGAGAACACACGGGCCTGTGAGTCCACAACAACTTGGGAGGAGCGGAGTGATGGCCTGTCACCGTCTCCTTAAGAAGGACATTGTAACCCTGTGCAAAAAGAGAGGGTTGAGCGTTGGAAAGTGCACCAAAGCAGAGTTAATCGTGCAGCTGGAGGAGGATGACCGCTCTAAGGAACAGATTCCTGACCCCAACTGGGGCTATAGCAGGATCTGGGAGCAGCTGAAGCGGGAGCCAGGCATCGCCAAGACTCCTGTCCCCG
This sequence comes from Caretta caretta, assembly GCF_965140235.1. Taxonomy (NCBI): domain Eukaryota; kingdom Metazoa; phylum Chordata; order Testudines; family Cheloniidae; genus Caretta; species Caretta caretta. The sequence continues at coordinate 3,430,504 of NC_134222.1, read as the reverse complement.
ACCAGACGAGGGTCTTCACGATCGGGTTCCCCATCGGGGGATCGAGACGGACGGGATTGGAGCTGAGTCTGAGAGAGCAAGAGGACTGTGAGAGACAGCGAGAGCCCGAGAAAGAGCTGCAGAAGCAGCAGCAGCATGAACTGGCGGTGGGGGAGCGGAGAGGCCTAGGGGACCCCTCAGGGGTGAGTGGGGATAGACCCCGGGGGGCCAGTTCCGCAGGGAACCTCGAGACTAAATTGCTGCCCCTGGTTAAGGGGGGGGGGTTTGGATGCCCACCTCACTGCCTTTGAGCAGGCTGGCGATTTGAACCAAGGGGACCCTGCGGAAAAGCCCCGGTGTCTAGCTCCCTTGCTGGGTCCCAAGGCCTTAGACTCCGTCAGCCAGATGGTTGGGGATGTGGACAGGCTCCCACTCCTGACCCCAACCTATATGTCTGTGTGGAGTTTCCTGGGGCCAGGCCCCTCGGACCTCCAGTGGGAGCAGAAGGTGATGGTCAATGGGGAGACATTCTTGGGGTGGCCAAAGGGCATGGGCTGCATAAACCTTCCCACATGCGGCCTGCAAGTGCTATCGACCACCCCTGACCTAAGGGAGGGCGTGAAACTGGAAGGGCCTGGTGTAACTCCTACCAAGGAATGGGAGAGATGCTGGGGCATCCATGGGAATGTTGGTGGCTTCGAACTTCCCCAGGTCACCGGCTAAAGTGACCCCGCTCAGTTCGATCTCGAAGGGGGGAGAGATGTGACGAAGTGGGACTGTTCTTAATGTTTCCTCTGAATAGTGTGGGGGTGCCTCAGTTTCCCCCAGGCAGTTCTTAAGTATCTAGGGGGTGGAGTAAGGGTGTATGATCATTGCAGAGCCCTAGAGGGCATGTGTGTGCAGGAGTCTGGACACAGAGAATGGCCGACACCCTGTTTCCTGGCAACTGATGGCCTGGGCCCTTCCCCCCCTGCAAGGTGGGAGCTAAAGGGTTGGAGAACAAAGGAATCCGGTGACCACCTGGCCCAGGAAAGGGACAAAGCCCAGAGGAGGAGGGGCTGGAGGGAGTTTCAGTTTGGGGCTGGCTGGGACATGGAGTGAAGTGCAGACGTGGTTGTCTGGCTCACTACCCCCCAAAATGGACCCAGCTGAGGGGTCCCGTTCTCTGCACCTGCAAGCTCTGTGTTAGACCATGTTCCTGTCGTCTAATAAACCTTCTGTTTTACTGGCTGGCTGAGAGTCACGTCTGACTGCGAAGTTGGGGTGCAGGACCCTCTGGCTTCCCCAGGAGCCCCGCCTGAGCGGACTCGCTGTGGGAAGCGCACGGAGGGGCAGAGGATGCTGAATGCTCCGAGGTCAGACCCAGGAAGGTGGAAGCTGTGTGAGCTGTGTGTCCTGAAGACAGGCTGCTCACAGAAAGGCGACTGCCCCAGAGTCCTGACTGGCTTCATGGGGAGCAGTTCCAGAGCATCGCCCAGGGACTCCGTGACAACAGGTTACCAGAGGGGGCCAACTATTGAACTTCCCTGGCATTAAGGCCAGGCCAAGTCCCCTGCCCGTGTCTGCAGGGCTGACAGATGCCGCTTGGGCATCCTGTGAGCTGCACACGCAGGCTGGACTGGAGTCAGATCTCGGAAACCAGGGCACTGCTGTTGTAGCCAGATTTCTCTCCCCGCCCTGTGCAGCACCTGAGGAGAGGAGCAGGAGGCTCAGGGGAGAGCACCGGATGGGATTAACTCCTACAAGCCGTTTTCCTGCCTGCCAGAAGTTACAAGTAGGAGGTTCTGGGATGGCTTTTTCAGGCCATTCACATCAGTCCCAGCAGTGGCCAAGAGCGCATCTTGCCTGTCTGCTTCCCTGAACGGAAAACATGCCCCTCCTCTGCCGAGTGGGGCATAATCCCCACTAGTGGTGTCTCCCCACCCCAGTGAAGGAGCGGCACCTGGGAAAGGGATGCAGAGACTTTCCCCTGAAATGGTCCCAGCACAGAGATGGAACAGTGAGGCCCCTTCTCTAGAGACCTGAACTTTGTTTATTCAAGAAAACTGAAATCCAACAACTGCAGCTGCTTGTGGCAGCCAAACAGCCAGACCCCCTTATGGCTTCCAGCCATTGCAGCTGGCTAGGAGAAGAGTCCCCAGCAAGGGCTGCCTTCTGGTTTATTTCCCACCCTGTCCTTTGGGGCCCGGGGCTCACAAACTCCCTTTGTCCGGCATAAGATGCAAGAGGTTTGTCCGCCCCTTCTAGCCGCTGGGAACTTGCGGGATGGTCTGAAGACCTGGGGTGACTGTGAGGAGTTTTACACTCCCCTCCATCCACTGAGAGATTGGAGCCTCGCTCCGGTTTGGTGTGTGAGGGACCATGTGCTCAGCAGCAGCAGAGTTCTCTTAAACAGTCGCATCTCTGGGCAGTAGAATCTCAGCTGGGGCAGAGGCGTGCTGTGGGCCCATTCCTGCCCAGTTTGCAGCCCTCGTCCCCAGTGCACAGGTTGTAAGTCAGGGGGCGTTTGTGGATAAATAGGCAGGGTATTATGACAAATCTTTGCTTTGGGGCATGCTTGGAAGTTAGTTGGGGCAGTGGGGATGGAGCACAGCCAGCCCCTTGTCTCTGGCCTTTGTCGGACAGAGTTTTCAAGACCATCGGGGCCAGGTTGGCTCACTTCTCCTGGCTCCTTTGCCCCCGGAACTATCAAATGCCTCACCGTGCTGTTATCCATTAGGCAGGCGGGCTTGACACTGGCCTCTCTTCCCTTAAAACAGTCCCGGTCTGGGTTCAGCTCCCCCAGCGGGAGAGACGACGTGTGCACGTCACCCTAATGCGGGAGCTGTGTCTGCCTCAGGGGCACCCTGTGGTAGCACTGAAGGAGCTGAACCAGCGGCCCCTGCGTAGCACAGGCCAGGACGTGGCCGGGGGAGCCTGTCTCCTGCAGTTGCGAGAGGCGAGGTTCCAGACGGAAAGCTCAGGCACGAGGTGCCGGATTTCAGGTGGCCCCTTTCAGGATGTGCCGCTCCAAGCTCCCCATCCCCATGCAGTTTGCCTGGCAGCTGGGGGAATAAGGTAGGAGTGGCGATTGCCAGGGAGTCAGGAGCAAAATGGCAGGCAGAGCCCCCCGTTTCTGAGGCCCACTCTGTGACTCTGTCTATTCCAGGTCCTCGGGAGTTCAGGCAAACTGTACACCTGTTATGCTTCCTGCCACTTCTGCACGTGCCCTGCATTTGCTTTCTCCGTGCTGCGGAAGAGCGACAGCCTGGTGGTAAGCTGCCTGCCTTGAGTGAGGGGGAGTGGGGAAGCGCTGGGGGGCTGTGCACCGACACACTTCCCTGAGCTGGATTTCATATACCTGGGTTGCGCAAGGGAAGAAACATGCAAGTGTTGAAATGCTGGGGCAATCTGTGGCCACCATGCCCTGATCTGACGGTGGGGAGTCGTGTGTAAGCAGCCGGGCTCAAGGGGTAGTGTTGGTTTGCAGTGAAGTGTTACTATTTATGACAGTAAAGATCAGTGGCCTCAGGACTCATTCTCAGGCTGCCTTTGTTATAACCGAGTCTTTAATGGATCCCAAAGGGGAGCCTCCTCTGCACTGAACTTGCCTACAGGAGAGGGGAACAGTCTGTGTGGGGGCTGATGTGGGGATTAGGGTGCAGGGCACAGCAGTGCTTCATAATTCACTTCTCCAGAGGGAAGACCCTTCAGTCCTCTGGGTAATATCCTAGAGCAGAAGGCATCTCACATCGGTGAGCTGATAGAGTCAGCAGGAGGCCTGTTATCTCCATCTCCTGCCCTCCAAATAGAGGGGCCAGGCCCATGGTGTGTTTATATGGGAACCGTGTGGCTTTGAGTTGAAAAGACTTGGGCAAGGGCCTGCAGGAGCTAAGCAAGGACGGAAAGACCAGGAATGATCCTGGCTATGGCAGGTGTGGGGCAGTTGGGCCAGGCATTAGTGAGCCTGGGTCTTTCCTGGGACACAGTGTGAGTTGGGCCCTTCAGCCAGCTGTGTGAGCAGCAGGGGCACACTGCACACAAGACACCCAGCAGACCTGATGCAGGTAGGAGCCCCAGGCTGGCTGTACCAAAACCTTGGGGTGAACATTGCCTTGATTACACAGTTGACTTGGGCCTGGCTACTGCCTGGGGTAGAATTCTTTACACGCTCTCTAGCTTGTGCACGTGTTCTCTTTGCTGGGCTTGGAACATGTTGGGGTTGGGCCCCAGCCTTGCAGCCAGCCTGCCATTCATGCGTCACCTTTATTGCAAATTTGCTCACATCCGTGTCTTGCAGTGTAAGCACATCCTTGCCATGTACCTCAGCCAGGCCACCGGCACATGCCAAGAGCTATCTGTCTCTGACCAGCAGCTGGCAAGCATCTTACTGGCTGAGGAAGAGGAGGAAGGAAGAAGGACTTTGGACCATGTGCTTACACCCTCTCTCCTGCAACGCCTCCCTGGCTCCTCTGAGGTACATCGACAAGCATTACTAACATCCCTAAGGCAAGCAAGCGTTGATCAAGGCAGTTAGTTTTCCTCCCAAGCTGAATTTAGGCTGGAAATTATTTAGCAGCCATGCACTGTTGTGTTGTAATAAATGTTACGGAGCCTCATAACATGAGGCTGAGATTTTGTGACTTCCGTGCCCTTCATGTCACCTGCTGCTGTGGTTCCTGCGGGCCTCGAGGATTTTGGGGAGAAGGGCTATGAACACAGAAGTGGCAGCTTTTATGGTGGTTTCTTGGCCCTTCCTCTTACTTCCCTAGTGCAGGGTTGATCTCTTACAGTAGCTTCTTTGCCTCAACACATCTTTTGGGGCTGGCCTTTTACACGTGTACCAGCCCAGATCCATCCGGGCTCTTAAGGGTAAACCAGCAGGTAGAAAAATGTCACTGCTCTCAAGTTAGGCACAGACCTGGTGGTCGTTCCCAGGGGGATGTAGATGCAGCCCTCGTGGGAGGTTTATTGTATCACATGTTTAAATGTTTGGGGCATAAAATCAGAAACTCGCAGAACCAGTCTAATTTTACCAAAATTGGCAGAAAGCTTCTAAATACAATTGATAATGCAACTGTGTACTCCAAATAGTCCTGTATGGAAAGTGGGAAAATATTTAGCCCCCTTCTCCCCCCCGTGTATATTTTATCCATTTTCCCATACTTTTTTGTCTTCAGTTAAAGCAGAAGTCTATAGTCACGTGACAGTATGAGCTTGTTTGTACCATGTAATACCTCACAGTATTTGTAGAATGGACTCATTTGAGAAATGCTTTTGTCTGCTATTTTTATGAAGTTATGTAGATGATAAGACTCCTACCCCTTAATTATAAAACATATTTTTGATGGTAGCTGCTCAGCTGGTGACATTAAGCCAAACAAGCATATACGATACACTGTTGGCAGAGACCTCCGAAGAAAGCCAGGGAGCTCCCCCATTTAGCACCAAACTCACCTGATCAAGTCCAGGAGCAGGGTTCCTGCTGTGGATCCCTCAGTGAGAGAGGCACCAAGCTCTATAAATGGCAGGGTTCAGCACCCCCACCGCATGGCTGGCTCAGGCAGCTGCCTGACTGGGGGGCTGGCTTCTGAAGTCCCAGTCTTAGCTGCCCAGCTCTTTCCCACCTGTGCAGAGCAAGCCTAAGCATCTAACTCAGGCTTTGGGGATCCCAGCATTGTGCTGATGATTTTCTAGGCATCTAAAAGTCCATTCTGAAAATTACTGTTTTGATGTATTACATGGTGCAAACAAGCTCATCCTGTCATGTGACTACAGACTTTGCCTTAAGTGACGGCAGCAGAGTACTGGGAAATACATAAAGTATCTCCCCAGGGGCTAAGTAGTTCCCAACCAGCCCTATTTTGAGTACAGAGTCACATTATCAACAGTATTTGGAAGCTTTCTGCCAATTTTGGTCAGAATTAAACAATGTTTCTTCAAGTTATAGGCCTTAGTGACGCAGTAGGGATAGAGCCACTGCTCTGTCCCATCCCACAGCCAAATGACCCAGAGCCCAACTCCACACTGAGCTTTGTGTCTGTTGGCCGGAGCTCGGTAGGGTGGGGCACCTGGCTATGTCTCACTCGTGCAAGGGCGTGCCCAAAGAAATGACACGGCACAGAGTTAGGTTGTTTTCAGTGGTAAATGTAAGTATTCATTCTGTATCCCAATAACAAAGTTACTGTAACTACACAGCCCAAGTAACATGTGGCGAATACCATCCATCCTGTATACATCAGGAACACATGGGTTAAGGGACATGTGAACAGCTACAGACACGGCCAGTGCAGGGTTCCTCTGCCATTTTACTTGGATTCACGTTTTTAGAAATCTTCAGTGCTGTGTTTTTTTTTTCTTTCAAACAACTTATTTAATTAAAAGAACCCCCCAGTGACACATCCCAGCTAGGGAAATGGTGACATCAGCACATGGCAAAGGTCCCTCTGAGTGAGTCTGGCTTGTAGTGGATCCTGGCCTGCAGTGTAAACTGTCACCTACAGATATTCCTTGATCAGTTATTAACTAACTGCTGGTACCCTGCTTTAGTACTTTGCATTATGCTCTCTCTTTCATGCACTCCAGATTGCGATTTGTTTTAAGGAGAAGGAGGCCAGCACTCATGGTTTGTGTTGCAATCACATATTTGGGTTGCAACCCTCCCCGACCCACAGGTGAGACTCTGGCTGTTCCCTTCCATGATTAATAGGAGCAATAAGGCCAAAGACAATAGAGAGGTTGAAATGAGATGATGAGTCCTGAGAAGGCAGGATGTGGTCACATCTGTTGGACAGACAGGGAGCAAGGAAGTTGCAGCAGAGATGATCTGCAAAGGGAAGGATAAAGACCCGGCTGTAATTTTAACCCTTGTGATACAGGCTGACTGGAGCTAAAGTTGGGACTGGATATTAGTTGATGTCAGCAGGTGCAATACCATCAAAATCACAGTTGGGATTCACTCAGGTTGGGATCTGGCCCTTTGTAGCTGAAGGGCAGCTAAACCTTCTCCTAGCACAACGGATGGTTAGAGTCCACTAGTCCCAGGAACCCCCAGTCTCACACCGCTGACCTATAGCAACCTCCCACATTGAACCCTGTCAGGTCAGAGACTTAGTGTAAGAAATAGGAGGGAATTTTTTCTTATTCCCTGCAGTGCAGTACAAAATAAACTCAAAGAAACAAAGCTGGCTACAGTGTTATTCAAGTACCAATGACAGACAGCTCTAGCCTTCCCATACCTGCCCTCTTCACAGCAACCGCATTGTGAAGAATGGCAGGAGAGGGCTTTGGCTTCCATTTCTGCCGCTCACGTTGATAGCACTTCCTTCCCAACAGACTCCCCCCGGGCACAGAGGGGCAGCTCTGAGAACCTACATCCCCATCCCTGTCTCTGAGCATGGGCTGTGCATATGAGAGCTGCCCAGCGGAGACCATATTAAATACACAGGCATGAACTACAGCTCTCTGGTGGTCACATGTCAAGGTACCAAGTGGTTCAGAGATTAAATTTGCCACTTCACTGGCACTTTAAGAACCTTCTCCTAAGGCTCCAGTTTAGAAGAGGGTTGCAGCACCAAGGTGGATACCCAGCCCTTGCGTAAGCCTGTAGTTTCCAGACCTAGCCAGTGGTTTGCCTTGTAACAAGCCAGTTCCTTCTTTCCATTAGCACTGTTACTGGGTATAATTTTTAATGGACCATCTGGAGTCTGGTAGGAAATCCGGCCCTTTTGCCATTTGTGCTCTCCCTGTCCGTGTCATACACTCTCACAGCTGTAGGCTTGAGGCTCTGCCTGTTAAAGTCAGATTTTGGGGAGAGAGGGGGACTAGTTTTACTGGAATTTTTGAGCCCCCTTAGAACAAAAGGCCCCCCCGAAGGGCATACCAGTTATACACTACTGCTCCTTGCACCTTCAATGACAGCTTCAACACATTCAACCCCTTTGGAGCAAACGCCCCATAGTTCTCCCCACCTGTGTGTCATTGTATGTACCACAGTTCACATATTAAATAGGCTTAGTCATTTAAAAACCCCAAAAGCTAGGCTTACAGAGAGTTATTAAGCCTCAGTGCACATTAAGGCTTCTCTGCCCTTCAGTGGAATTATAGAACAGTCAGTGGCCAAGATGGTGCAAATTAGCCCCTGAGCCAGCGCTGTGGGTGTAGCAATTTTTGACCCAGTCTAACCACCCGAGAAACAAACCTTGTGCTCATGTCAGTGCCTGTTCCAAAGGGCTGTGTTGTTCTATGGGGCCGTTGTTTGCACAAGAGCATTCTAACTTAACAGGCAAATTCAATCCCACTCGCGACCTTCAGCTAAACAGACATAAACCTCCCAAAGCTCGGAGAAAGGCTTCTCAACATCCTGAACTCACCCCACAGTGCACCGGGAATGCAGCATGGCCCTGGGGGCTGACGGTCATCAGAACAGCAGTTAGACGTAGGGCCAACAGGAGCTGCAGCACTTGAGCGCACAGAGCAGCATCCAGTTGGATCCTGCACGCCTGACTGCCTTGTTTTCCCATTAACACCAGCAGATCCCTTCTGACTCTGGGTCAGGGCTTCAGTTTTACACCAGCATCTGGGCTACATAAGATTATTTCCCATGGGAGAATACTAGCTGCATCAAATAATTGATGGAAAAAATAGGGTATTTACCAAAGTGGCATCAAGTATGTAGAAAATGAACCACCAACAAAAAATCCTTCTGAGTGAGCCAAAAAAAATAAATAAATAAAATCCAACTCATGCCGGGAGTTGACATGAGCAGCCCAGCTGGGGAAACCCATCCCAGGACATGCGGCTTCCAACATTCAACCTTTGACCTAGAAGGAAATGCAATACAATGACCAGCACTCCATAACTCGAAGGTCAGGAGACAGGGTAAGCAGGGCACTGTCTCCCCAGAAATGTTATTCCCCTATGAGGCGCTAGGTTAAAAAAATATATATTAAAAAAAAATACAGCTGTACAAATATATAGTGTGACTCATCAGAATCCTGGTCTACTGTCCACATAGGCACAAGGGGTGGGGAGGGTTGGGTTGGTCAGGGCCAGGCTACAGGATGACTGGCATGGTCAGATAAATACAGGAGCAGAACTGAGGTTGCTGACAGTCAGGTGCCGGCTGTTGCCATTGGAGCCCTTGGGGACGTCCTCCGTTTTGCAGAGGATGTACTTGGCAAGGATCTTGCGGAAGGTGCAGCGGAAGTCCCTGATCTTGTAGGCGTAGATAATGGGGTTGATGACCGAGTTGGCGTGGGACAGGATGATAGCCATGTACATCACCCAATCAGGCCTCTTGTCCCCAAAGTCCTGGTGGAAGTAGGTGAAGCAGTTCAGGATGTGTAGGGGCAGCCAGCAGAAGGCAAAGAGCCCAACGATGATGGCCAGAGACTTGGCCGCATTGACCTCCTTCTGGAGGGTAGTCCTGGACTTACCCATCAACTCCATCTTCCGCAGCTGCTTGCAGGCCACCATGAATATCTTGACATAGATGCCCAACATGATGAAGAGTGGGAGGAGCACACAGCCAAAGAAGTTGAAATAGACCATGTAGCTCATGGTGACCACATTCTCAAAGAGACATCTGATTAAGCAGCCCTGCTGGGTCTGCGAGCTATTAGTAGAATTCGGGCAGCCAATCTGTTCCAGCCCCGCAGTGGCTCTGTTCCAGCCCATCAGTGGGGTCAGTCCAATCCCAAAGGACAGGAGCCAGAGCACAGCGATGAGCCATCTTGCCCGTTTCCCGGTCACCAGACTCTTGTATCTACACACCAAGAACAAAAACCAAATCACTCCATGAACTAAATGAGCAGTCACAACTCTGAAAGCTTCAATTGCAAGGTAACCCCAGACAAGGCTACAGCAGCTCTACCGCTCCCAACCAGCAAAACCCCATAACTGATCACCTGTGTAGACCAAAGCTGAAACTGTTTTGAAAATGTGTAGTGATTTTGGGTACCTTTGCAGGGCCTGATTGTCAGCAAGTGCTGAGCACCCACCCTCTGAAAAAAAATCACACCCATTTTTCAGGTGTCTAGGTGGGTATCCACAATTTCTAGGCCTATATTCTTGGCCTACATTACTAGGGGATAATCCCACCTCTTTGGGGTAACACATGGGATAGTCCTAGCTAAGGGCTTCCAATATTCCCATGCATATGGTGACAGTTTCACACATCCCCTGGCCTCTCCTGTTTCCAAGATCAACTTAGTCCTGAAAATCAGGAGTTATTGTGGCTGCAAACGAACACTAGAAAGTGGGTCAAGATGACTTCAGCAGTCCCAGTCAGACTCCAATCCCACTGAGCGACTAGTTAAACCCATCCTAAGCATGCCACTCCCTCTGTGCCTGAGAGGAGGGTAGGGCTTAGGGAAACGAAGATCAGGCTGCATGCAAGGCCTCTTTATCCCCCACCCAACCACATCCATCCCCCTACCTTACACTGTACATGCCAAGAAGGAGTGGATTAGTGCCTGCAGGTGAAGCCCACTGTTGGCGACAGGACAGCTGCACCGTCTGATCCAGTTGGTATGCCGGTGCTTTGTAAATACACAGTCACTACATAAATGCCTGCAGGTCACAGGCCTAAGGGTCTGTCTGTGCTGCAGTCAGAGGTGTGACTGCGCCACACGTAGATACACCCAAGCTAGCTTTGATCCAGCGAGTTTAAACAGCAGCAGCATGAGCTGTCCAGCCCCACCCAGCACCTCGGATCTGTATCCGGGGACTGGCCCAAGCAGTATCAAGGTTAACTCTGGTAGGCCGACACGTGCAGCAGTCTCACCTCTGAGTGTAGTGTAGACACACCCTCTGTTGCATCTGGCAGGCCCAGCACTAAGGGCCAGACTTCAAAGGTATTTAGGCACTTGCACCCTTGGGCACCTCTGAAAATCCCATTGGCACTAGACACCCATTGATTTCAATGGGAGTTAGACTCTGAAAAAATCTCATTAGGTGCCTATCTTCATCTTTCTAGCCTTCATTGCTTTTTGGCCTGTACAGACATAACCAGGACTTGATTGCATGACGCTTGTAAAGATTAATTGTGCCACTTGTTAAGCTAATGAAACGATCCTGCAGTAACTAACTGGGTCTTTTCAGTCTGTCCTGTCTCCCATGATCAAAATTTGCCAAGCACCAAAATCAAGTCACTAGTATGATACATAGAGCAGAGGTGACAAGAGCTGATTTAATTCTGACCTCCAACATCTTAGCATGTTCCTATGATGTCTCAGTGGCAGCCCCCGACAGGGGGCCTCAGCTGGGCTCTGGGATTAACTGTGTTACCTTGTCTCTCATTACGCCTGTCCCTAGGATGCACTGAAGTGACCAGGGGATGGAACGGACCCAAGACAACCTGCAGTGGCACAGACAGCTTTTAACTCCATTATACAGGATTTTTGCACTGTCTGATGGAACAGCGTCCAGTCATGTGACATCCCTCCCTAGGGCCCAGCTGCTGAATTAACAGAGGGAGTAGAAATGTGTGGAAACTATGGAAACGGCAAACCCCAAACAATGGGCTCATTGGATTATGTGCACCATGCTGCAGCCCACACAGTGTTTCTGTGGCTGGATAAACAGACACCCGGAAGGGCTGCACAACTCCAGGAATTGGAAGTGACTGTTGATGGATCGAGTGGAAGGTTTTACAAATGTGGATTTGGGTCATTGTCCCTGTGGGCTTGCCTCAGCTTCCCCACCTCTCAGAACAGGAGCCATGTCACCTCCTTGCCTCGCGGAGACTGTGGCCTCACATCTGTAAATACATGCAAAGGAAGAGCAGCATAGAGGGGCCTGTCTGCAGAATATAGTCCAAGGCCTGAGTTTTTAAAAGCTGTTGCAAGGCCCAAGTGATTTTGACAGACAAGTTTAGGCTCCAGAGTGCCTAAGTCCCACTGACGTTCAATGAGATTGAGGGTAGGTCTACGTGGCAGTCGGAGGGGTGACTACAGCTCATGTAGACACATCCACACTAGCTTTTGTCTAGATAGCCATTACCAGTAACAGTGAAGCCATGGACGTGAGTGCAGGCTAGCCACTCAAGTACCCAGGGTCCAGGCAGGTTTCTATAAACCGTGCTGGAGCCCATGCTGCCGTGACTTCACTGCTACTGGTATTCACACCAGCTCAGGTCTACCTGCATGGGCTGCACTCACACCTCCGACTGCAGTGTAAACGTACACTTAGGCTGCTCGGGCCCAGCTCCACAAAGGTATTTAGGCCTCTACTTCCACCTGCTCAGCTGCCACCTAACCCCCCTAGGCGCCTATGGTTTTACCGGTCAACATTCACGAAGCTCGGATGGCTAAGAGCTGCTCAGAGCCCTAGCCCAAGCTGAAGCCCCAGGGGCGCTGACGCAGGATTCTCAAACTAGGCAGGGAAATCCTGTCTTGCTAGCCAGGCCCAGGCTTATCACTATGCTCTGGAATCCCATTACTGCAAACAAACCTCAATCCCACACCGGAGTCTGGTTCCTCCTAGGGCCCAAGGGAGGAAAGCACTTTACACAGCCTCGTTTCCGCTGCCCCACTAGGGAACCGCTTCTGTCCCACTGAGAACTAGCTTGACAGCCAGATCCCATGAAGACCCAGACAGCAAACGGCCAGCTGCTCTGGGTAGAATTAGAACAGACCCCAAGCTGAGCCCAGAGCTACGGAAAGCCTGCTTTTTTGAGGTATTGGGGGATGGGGGGAGCCTGAGGCAAGAAAGAATCTGAGAGGCCAAGAAGAGTCCTGTGTACAGCCAATTAGGCTGCATTCATAATTTAGCACCCCCTGGCTTGATATGCCCCTCTCTCTGTTCGCTTTGTTCTTGTTTACTCTGGACTCCTCTCCCCGCCTTTCGGAAGAGAAATGTTCTCATTTTTGGCTGGCTGGGAGGGAGGGGGCCGTGTTCCCACAGAACTGCAGCTGTACATGCTGCATATGAACTGCACAGGAGCAAGCTCTGCGTCCTCGTGGAAGACAGACAGACACACAGTCCCAGTTCAGCCAGATTTGTCCTGAGTGTACAGGTCAAATACAAACCACCAGGAAACAGCAGTGTCACCCAGGTGTGTCTGGGCTTTAACGTTCTGCTGTAGCCTAGAGATTGAAGAGAAGGGATCATCATGCGCTGAAGGAATGTGTACTGCAAGCCATGTACTATACCCATGTCTTCTGCTGCATGAAGCTATCTGGGCTCGATTCTCCTCTCAGTATTGCCCACTAACTTCCCAGTACCCCAGATGGCTCAGTAATTACTGCCCGTTTCACAGATGGAATAAACAGGACCAGTGACTTTATGTCCAACATTTCCAAAAGTACCCACTAACTCGGAGTGCCGTCATGGTGGTGCCCCACTGGGAGACCCCAGCTGTGGTTCCGAGAGCTGGGCACTTTCAGTGTTTGTTTGGATCAGCAGTCTGATGAAAAGCGATCGAGCCCACAGTGTAAATTCCTGTTCTCCAACCTGGAACAGCTCTATGGGGAGATCTCAGCACTCTTCCGAGGGGAGAGCATACAGTGGTCAGGACACTAGGTAGCAGGCTCCTCGGTTCTGTTCTTGATTCTGCTGCTTACTGAACTGTGTGACCCTGAGCAAGTCACTTAGCCTCAGTTTGCTCCTCTGACCCAGCTCCCATGGGTGTTGTGAGGTTTATTGTAATAACCGAGGGGAATGGGGCTTGTACAGGTGGAGAGAACATGGGAGTCAGGGGTGGTTTGCAGCACAGCGCTCCCCAAGTCCTACTTGTCTCCAAACAAATTAGGCTGGGTAATGAAAAGCAGACATAGCCCATCAACCAAAGGGTCTTGAAACCCAGTGAGTTATGAGGCCACTGACCTACACGCTGTTTCTGGGCATGTGACGTTAAGTACTGTCACTTCCTGAAAACATACCCCAGATGAGTCCTGCCAAAGGTTTGTAAAGTGAATTAAGCAGCCGTTTATCTTTCTGAGAAGTTGCAACCATGGCTTGTTTATTTGAGTGCTGCTCATTCTTAACCAGCAGAGAAACACGATTGTGGCCAAAACCAGATTTAACCAGAGCCCTCTTGCCAGTGCATGGAAGAGAATGGAAAATGTACTGACTGCATGAGCCAGAACAGAACAATGCCAACAGCTGCAGGCCGCATAGGCTCAGGAAAGAGCTGGTAGCAGTTACACCAGAGGCAGCTGCTCATGGTGAGCCCTCTGCCCCTGGAGCGAACTCTTCATTCTGCTGGTGGGTGTTGCAGGACTGACTGTAAGTAACACGGTGTTCTTGCTGCATTGCCTTGTTGTGTTTAGGCTGATAAAACCTGATTCTGTTCCGATTGCAGGAGCAGCACTGTACATGTGCCATCCGTGAACATTTGTGTGAGGAAGTTGTGTCATTCAGATGCTGGTGAGAAGCAGACACAAACAGGGCATGATTACAGTGTTCCCTCTACTTTTTTACATCCATGTGCGGAATGAATATTGTTATGTGCACCAATATGGAGGTGATGTGTGGTGGGGATGGGGCCGAGGGGTTCAGAGTGTGGGAGGGGGCTCAAGGCTGGGGCAGAGGGTTGAGGTGCAGAGGAGTGTGAGGGGTCTCACTGGAGGTGCGGCCAGGGATGAGGGGTTCAGACTGCCCCGGGGCTGTGGAGGGGAGAGAGGACTCCCCCCAGCCCTCTCTCACCATGGCAGCTCCAGGGCCGGGAGAGAGGTGCCTCTCCCCACCACAGCCCTGCATGCCCCCTACCTCTCCTCTGCAGTCCAAGCCCCTGTGGCTGTGCACCTGCACGACTCTTGATAGCCTGCTGCACGGCTGCGCAGCTTAGAGGGAACTTAGGGCGTGAATGGGGCCAAAGCAAAGTCATGAAATGTTCAGGGTCAAAATGTTTTTCACTGATCACCTAGGTTCAGTCTTAATTGACAGACTCGACAGATATTTCAATGGACCTCAGCAAGGTCAGTTGCAATCCTAACCTGGATTTACTCCCCCTCCCCCACCCATATTTTCAAGGAAGCCTTTAGATATGTATTTCCCACAAAAAAACAAATCTCTACAGTCCTCATTGGACAAAGGCCTAGATCCTCACAGGTATTTAGGCACCTAACTCCCACCAAGATCAAATCCCTTTGAAGGTCTGGGCCAAAGCACTTGAGGACAGTGACTTCAGTGGAAGATAAGCACATACTTAAAGGTAAGGCCAAGCCTGAGATCAGGATACAGGTGTTTTATTTCTTTCAGAACAGTTGTCGGCAGCCCTTTGCCCAGGAACAACTCTAGACTAACAACCCAATATGCTCACAACCCCACACTAACCAGCAAGTACCCAGGCACAATGGAGGGGGGGGAATAACTGTAGGAAAACTGATTTTGGATTGAGGTTTCTTCTGAGAACTAGAAGCAGGAAGGGGCCAGGGGTGTCCCAAGCTCTGAAAACTCCTTTAACAGGCTCCGATCAAATCCCCTTCTCTTTTTGAGGTTTGCTATTATTACACAGAGAAGTAAATTTACTCACCTAAAGCTGCTCAATTAACCCACAGCAAATATTGGAACTACTTGATGTCTCTGCCTAGAAGTAACGAGTTATTGTAGTGTCAATATCAGCTGGTTATTTAAGAGTGATATATTGCGGTTAAACAACCTGGCAATAGATTGGTTCCTTTTACGCAGCTAGGTAGGTTTAATAATCAATTAGTAGATAATTAGCTCTGCCACTGTTCAATGATATGGACACATTGCTGGACATGTCAACACCATCCCCAGCCACTGGGATCATCCTGCTGTCATGCAGCATCTCAGCTCCGCCCTCGAACCAGTAAAGGCACCTCTCACACTGCTGCCACCTTTGCTACAGCGCCTAGTTTGGTGAAGAGCATTTTCTCTGTGGCATAAGGGAACCAGCGTCTCACCTGCATATGGCTCCTACACCATCAGGAGCTGCCTGACAGATGGCGAAAGCGGTTTATTTCACTAGTCGTTTCCCAGTTAAATGGCCCCGGTTTCACTTTGTCACATCCCTGGGGCAAAGTGCATTTGCTTTCACAGACCAGCTCGGGCCCACTGGTGATGCCACATAGGAGAATCTATCCCAGAACAGACCACTAGGTCCTGCCAAAGGCACCTGTCCATGTCCTTGGAGTGAATCTGCTGAGTATGTAACACTGAGATTGGCAAAGGCAGAACCTGCGGCAGACTAATAGGTCTGATTGTTTAATTTGTCCAGCAGCACAGGCTGCATTGCCAGCTGGCTGCTGTGCTTTGGTACATCACACTGAACGATGATTGATTATTTCTACTGCAGCAGGAGCCCCAGTTGTGCAACGGACCCATTGTGCTAGGTGCTGTACAAAGAGAACCCTCCAAATGCTCAGGAGCAGGAAGACTGGATGGAAGGTGACTAAGCCAGCACCCCCAGGTCCCTCAGCATTGCACTAATCAACCCTGTCACACCCTGCACACCAAACTACCAATAGGCACTCTGGGCTAGTGCATTGAGAATAGTGCTCAACCACCACCTCGCTGTGCGACCAAGAGCAAGTCACTTGGCCTCTGTGCCTCCATTTCCCCTTCTGTAAGGTGGGTGTGATGAGGAAAAGAAAATGTTTGTAAAGCACCAGGCAGGGGCTGGCTATTGTATTTCTGAAACTCCTTGGGGTAGGAGGCTGGGTCTTCCTAGGGGTTTGTACTGTGAGCCTCTGGGTGCTACCCTAACAAAAAGCAGGAGCCGGTTTGAGCCTTGTCAAGGGTACAGCTTCCACCAGGGAATGATGTCTCCAAAAAACCCTAGCTTAGGCCATTGGCTTTAATCAGGTCTTCCTGCAGCCTCTGTCCCAGAGCCGTGGCAGCAGAGCTGGGGAGGTTGTGCTGGTGCAGAGCATCAGAGGACGTGATTTGTTTAAACATTTGCTTCGTTTTTCGAACATGGAGCCCCGTTTTTAAGTACCCAGGTTAATTGTTCCACCCCGAGTTCTCCCTGACCATGCTGGAGCGTTCCAGGCTCATTAATCACCACTCACCACAGTAACAGAGCCTCCCGCTCAACCCCCTGCAGCTCCAGCCTTGGCCTCTGGGTCATCCATGGCCCAGGAAGGGGATGGGCTCCTGCCCTTACATGCTTTGACTAAGCCCAAGTCTACACTAGAAACCTTTGCCAATACACTAACTCCTTGCTTAAGGCTGCAGTGATGTTCCTGAAAAATGCTACTTTAAGTGAAACGATGTTAAGCGAATCCAATCTCCCCATAAAAAATTAATGTAAATGGGGGGGTTAGGTTCCAGGGAAATTTTTTTTGCCAGACAAAAGAGTCTCTCTCTCTCTCACACACACACACACACACACACACAGTGTAAGTTTTAAACAAACAATTTAATACTGTCCACAGCAATGATGACTGTAGCTTGGTTGAGGTGGTGGAGTCAGAAGGGGGGATATTTCCCAGGGAAAGCCTTACTGCTAAATGATGAACTAGCACTCGGCTGAGCCCTCAAGGGTTAACTCGTTGCTGTTAATGTAGCCTCACACGCTACAAGGCAGCATGAATGGAGGGAGGAGACACTGGGTGGCTGCCGCACAGGGAACTTAGGGGAGCTGATGGGGGGCTGCCGGCCCACCCTGGTTCCAAGCACCCACCAGCTCGCTCCAACGGGCTGCTCTTCCTGCAAGCAGTGGACAAAGCATACAGCTGCCAAACAACCTTATAAGGGAGCATTGCGCAACTTTAAATGAGCATGTTCTCTAATTGATCAGTGACGTAACAATGTTAACCAGGACAGTGAGGAGTTACTGTATAGCTCTATGATTTTTTTTAGATCTATACTGGCAAAAGCCCTAGCGTAAATGCAGTTATATCGCCATCAAAGTCCTTTTTCTGGTTCCGCTCACTGAACCAGCATACCCAGACCCTGTTTTTACCAGCAGAACGGTGTCTGCAGTAGGAGGGTTTCCTTTTCAAGTGGAAAACTAGCCTGCCCCGATGTCTGCTCCAGGCACCTGCCCCATTGAGCAAACACTGTTTGGAGCAGAGAAGAGCTCCTTGGTGGAAATCGCTGCTTTTCAGATCTGTGCTAGGAGTTTGCACTGGAGGAGTGACACTGATTGCTGCGCACTGATAATCCCCAGCGGTGCAGACGAGACCTTAGACTGAGCAGTTCCAGTCTCCGACAATCCAGACAGCAAGTCACAAACGTCTCAGTGTGGAGACAAGACTGTCCCTGTCAAAGTGACATTGCTGAGCCTCAAGAACACAATGCTGCACAGAGACAGCAACGACGGAAGACAGACCCTGGAGTCAAACTCAGCCCTGCTCTAGCTCCACAGACCTGGGTGCACTAAACTCTGTGGAGATAAACAGTGCTCTCCTCTCCTCTGAGAGCATCTCTCCCTGCCCATGTGGTCCAACGACGATATCAGGAGTGGCAACTTGGAGGGGGGAAACAAGCCACTTTTTTCTTTTAACAGGAAAAGAATCTGAAGTGGGAGTGAGTGTGGAGAAGCGCTGTCTAGTGGTCAAAGCACAGACCCAGGAGGGAGGAGGCTCTGCTGTTTGATCTCGGGCAAATCACTTCTCCTCTATCCCCATGTTACGCACGGGGGAGCAATCACATGTCCCTGCCTTGCATGTGGGAGGTGAGGCCTAATGCAGTAAGAGCCTTTGAGAGTCTTGGATGGAAGGTACAATCAGCACGTTAGGTATTATTGTTATTAAGATCCATCCCCAGGCTCTGTCACTTGGGCGCAAGTTCCTGTAGCAGCTCAGACCAAGACTCTTTTTACCCGTAATTCCTGATAACCAGGGGTAGGAGCCGATGTAACGCGCAGACGGAGCTGGAACAAGACCACGCATTATGCTGTCAAGCACAGCTGGACTGAGAGATACAGAGGCTCTGCATGGAAGAGCCTGCCCCAGCTCTGGCTTAGACAGCCTAGAGAACACACCCAAGCCCTCCCACATGCTCCTAGCACCATTGCGCAAGAACGGGGCGGGCACTGTGGGCACTGACATGGGAATGAGATCACCCAGCCTTTCAAGCAAAGAGACAGTGGAAGCCACAGCCTGAAGCGGAAGCTAATGTTCGCCATGGGAACAAGTAGGGGCAGGTAAGAATCACATGCGAAGCAGTGCACTGATCACTCCCAGCTCCCATCGGCACTCCAAAGATCTGGCCCCCATGTGTTTAACTTTGCCATTGCCCCCAATAACTGCTGAGCTTACGAAGGAATATAGGACAAATCTAATGTACTTTTCACCACTGCTGTTCCATCTGTCTGTGCTTGGGCCAGGATGGACCAACAGGTCAGATCAGTCAGTGAACACCCGCTAAATCGACTGCAGATTGCTCTCCTGTCGACATCGTGTAGTGTGGACCCCGCGGTAGGTAGATCTAAGCTACGTCAATTTGAGTTACGCTATTCACGTAACTCAAATTGCGTAGCTTAGATTGAATTTCCCCTGTAGTGTAAACAAGGCCTTAGACAAGTTAGATATCTTCAGGTCACCAGGGCCTGATGAAATGCATCCTAGAATACTCAAGGACCTGACTGAGGAGATATTTGAGCCATTAGCAATTATCTCTGAAAAGTCATGGAAGACGGAAGAGATTCCAGAGGACTGGAAAAAGGCAAATATAGTGCCCATCTATAAAAAGAGAAATAAGGACAGCCCAGGGAATTACAGACCCGTCAGCTTAACTTCTGTACCCGGAAAGATAAAGGAGCAAATAATTAAGCAATCAATTCGCAAATATCTAGAAGATAAGTAACAGTCAGCATGGATTTGTCAAAAACAAATTGCATCAAACCAACCTGATAGCTTTCTTTGACAGGGTAACAAGCCTTGTGGATTCGGGGGAAGCAATAGATGTGGTATGTCTTGACTTTAGTAAAGCTTTTGATACAGTCTCACGTGACCTTCTCATAAACTAGGGAAATGCAGCCTAGATGGAGCTACTATAAGGTGGGTGCAAAACTGGTTGGAAAACTGTTCCCAGAGAGTAGTTATTAGTGGTTCACAGTCATGCTGGAAGGGCATAACAAGTGGGGTCCCTCAGAGATCCGTTCTGGGTCCAGTTCTGTTCAATATCTTCATCGGTGATTTAGATAATGGCATAGAGAATACACTTACAACGTTTGCAGACAATACCAAGCTGGGAGGGGTTGCAAGTGCTTTGGAGGATAGGATTATAATTCAAAATGACCTGGACAAACTGGAGAAATAGTCTGAAGTAAAGAGGATGAAATTCAGTAGGGACAAATGCAAAGTACTCCACTTAGGAAGGAACAATCAGTTGCATATATACAAAATGGGAAAAGGCTGCCTAGAAAGGAGTACTGCGAAAAGGGATCTGGAGGTCCAGGACCACAAGCTAAATGAGAGTCAACAGTGTAACACTATTGGGCAACAGGGTGGATCACTTGATTACCTGTTCTGTTCATTCCCTCTGAAGCACCTGGCATTGGCCACTGTCAGAAGACAGGATACTGGGCTAGATGGACCTTTAGTCTGACCCAGTATGGCCATTCTTACGTTTTATGGGATGTATTAGTAGGAGCATTGTAAGCAAGACACGAGAAGTAATTCTTCCTCTCTACTCCACACTGATTAGGCCTTAACTGGAGTATTGTGTCCAGTTCTGGGCGCCGCATTTCAGGAAAGATGTGGACAAATTGGACAAAGTCCAGAGAAGAGCAACAGAAATTATTACAGGCCTAGAACACATGACCTATGAGGGAAGATTGAAAACATTTAGTTTGTTTAATCTGGAAAAGAGAAGACTGACAGGGGACATGATAACAGTTTTCAAGTACAGAAAAGATTGTTACAAGGAGGAGGGACAAAAAAAATCTTCTCCTTAATGTCTGAGGACAGGACAAGAAGCAATGGGCTTAAATTGCAGCAAGGGAGGTTTAGGTTGGACATTAGAAAAAACTTCCTAACTGTCAGGGTCGTTTTAAGCCATGGAATAAATTGCCCAGGGAGGTTGTGGAATCTCCATCATTGGAGACTTTTAAGAGCAGGTTAGACAAACACCTGTCAGGGATGGTTTAGATAATACTTAGTCCTGCCATGAGTGCAGGGGACTGGACTAGATGACCTCTCGAGGTCCCTTCCAGTTCTATGAATACAGCTAGCACACCACCATTCCTTTAGTCAGGCTTTGAAAAGACCTCCCTGACTTGCTCTCGCTCTAGGAAGATTCCCACTCCTGGAGCCCGACTGTGTGGCTGACCGTGTCTAAGTCTGCAGGGCTGGAAGGGGCGAGAACAAAGGGGCTAGAGCCATGTACGACCCTCACTGCTGTCAGTGTGCTACTCACTGCCCCCTGGCCTGCTGATGCCTTCAGACACCGACTCTCAGTGCCCAGTTGGTGCCCAAGGCAGTGAGTTAACCACTCCAAACCTCACAGCAGCATGCAAAGAACTCAGATCTTCTTGCTACAACAGCACAGATCCCCTGCTGCTTGAGTGAAAGGAACAGCCATTAGCTATTAGCAGTAGGGGAATTATGATACACAGCTGAGTGAGTTTGATTCCAGCCTGTAAGGGGCAGTGCAGCACCTACACATTGCCGACACACCATTTCCCACTACAGCCAAGCAAGGAGCAGAGTGGTCAGAAGGATGGCAGAGCGATAGATAATCCAAGTCCTTCCCCTAGCCAGGGGAGGATCTAGTCAAACAGCACATTAAAAAGCCTCAGGAAAGGTCTCATCTAGTCCTGGCTACCCACAAAAACAGCAGGCATCTGGGCCTCCTAGCTCCCAGCACAGCCCTCTGCATGCCAGCCCCATGACCAGTCCATCCTGCACAGAGCCCTGACCAGCATCCCACACGGCCTAGTTACACCTCGGGTGGGCACAGTTTAGCAGCGGGAATCTCCTTGCATTCCAGCTGGCTGGGGAAGCCCTAGGAATCAGGTACCTCCCTCCCATGACTAGATCTGGCACTGCTCAAACCCTGCAGTGCCCCAGGGCATGACTCCAAGCAGGGGCCGGATCCTGAAGCTGTCTTGACGGGCCAGCTGAGCAATGAATGGCAAGTGGCCAGTGACCAGGTGCTGCCCAATGACTGTGATGAACCCACAGGGACATGGTGGGAGTCATCCCAGATGGACTCTACCTCAAACATGTCTGTGATCCATGGTACTGTCAGGGGTGGGAGTGAGCGTGACAGAGAATGCAGCATGCACCGGCAAGTGTGACTGTGCCAGGGGAGTATGTGTGCGGATATGCGAGTCTCTGCGTATGTGAGCGTGGGGAGTGGCTGGGTGAAGGCAAGGCTTTCTCTGCTCTGGGCCTAGATGTGCAGTTCACTCCATTAACCTGGCGGTCCTACAAACAGAATTACGGGGCAGAGGGAAGATGCCACAAGATGGACTGGCAGGTTATTTGTGGCTCCTGCCATGGGGTTGACGTCACTAACAGGATCAGCAGCAATAATCTGCTCTTTAGCACTTGCAAAGCCCCTGAGCCAGTCTCTGAATTGGAAAGCAGGCTGGGGAGGGAAGAGAGTGCACCTCTAAGACACAGCTGGGGCTGCTAATTCCTGGCACATCTGCTGCACCCTGCTGGCTGCTTGGTGGGGGAGGCTGTGGCCGTTGACAGAGCGGGCTGTTCTGCGCTCTCTCACCATCCCAAAGTCTGTGCTGGGGATTTAAAAGGGACATGGCAGAGCAGTCACAGGGGACACATTTCTTCTGTGCTTCATGCCCAGCCCTGCCCCTGCAGCCTGTGTGACTCCTCTCCTCGCCGTGCAGCTGTCTGGGCCTGCAGACACACAGTGTGATGTCCAGGGGCAGCGACCAGGCTGACCATTAACTTCGTGGTACTGAGATATCCTGATCAGATCAATATGAGGTGTCCATGTTCTGCTGGGAGTGGAGCTGACCCCAAACACGGAGCCTTGTCTTCCTACATTCCAGCTGGGAAGGGCTGCTAGGATCTACACTGAGGAAGAACAGGACTGGCACAAACTTCCCCACAGAAACCAGCAAACTCCGGCCAATGGGCTTTACACACTTGCCTGCTCCTTGTGTAGAGCACAACCTGCATGGGGTTAGGTAGCCTGGGCTTGCCCCTGTTGCCAGATGTCCTAGGTTCAGGACATTCAGGAGGAAAGGTGCTTCCTGCAATACCCAGCAAGGCTGGGGCAGAAAGAGGAACAAGACGCCCTCCCACAGTGACAGCAGGCAGGCACACAGGAAGGGGAAGAAGGAAGAACAAGCCCACTTGCCAGAAGCCACCATGCGTGTTTTAAGCAAAGCAACCAAGCAGATGAGCACCCTCCGCCCTTCCCATGCTAATGAACAAAGGACAAACTCCAAACTCTGCAGCCCACTCAGTCCTTGGCTTCTGCCACCAGGGAGGTGCGTAGTGCCCACGGCGTTGCTGGCATGGACACTTGTCCACTGAGACAGAACGCGTCATTTCACATGATCCACCAAACAGTGACCTTTAAGGAAATGGTTGGCACCCAATCCAGAGATAAAAGACTTCACTGAGCTCCGGAGTCACTCCCCTGGACAAGCCTTTTAGCTGGAAATACAGCTCCCCGCAAGTTCATTCCCCTGTAATTTAACAGCCAACTTTCCGTTTCCACAACAAAACTCTCCTTCAAAAAACAGCATGTGTGTCTAACTAGCACAGCTGCTTGGACCAGGTCTCACTCACTTCACCCCAGAGCCACTGCCTAGGAGATTTCCCTAAACCTTGTAACCAAGGCCCCTGGATCTCAGCTCAGAGAGGTGCATAAACCCAGTCCTGACCCAACCTGGAGTTGCACAATAAACCTGCTGCAAATAGAGAAGAAAAACAAACAAACAAAAAGAGGGAGAAGAAATATTTTCCTTGTCATCGGTTGTCAGAAATGTTTTCCATCTACACACCCAGGATCGGGCTCGCAATAATCCCCCAAGAACATCTGCTCTGTTACGTTCAGCTGAACTTCCACCTGGGGCAGCAATTGTATTCACACCTGCTCAACTTCCTCAGCCAAGCGCCACAGAAAAGAGTCACGGTACACAGACAGCGAGTAGAACTAACAGCCCACACTGCAGCGCCTTGCACGCCATGGGTGGTTTGAGGAACCGTCTGGCTGAAAAGAGCCATCAGACTCCCTTGCAGCTGCTCCCGTGCTCTGGGTCAATTTAGAAAAAAATAAATAAATGGAGCAGACACCGAACCATTGTCTGAAGCCAAAAAACAATTTACTCAGATTACCCCCGTGGCTGGAAGGTAAATGATTAGCCGGTTTCAGATGAGCTGACAAGGATTCAGATGCTTCTATCCAGAAGTACTAAAGCTTCAGATCTGTCCCCAGCTCCAGTACACGCCATGGAATCAATCTGCTGACGACACATACACCCTCCCTCTGTCCGCCGTTTCCCGAGAGGCTTGTACCTCACCTGCCGGATGATTCATGAATGTTTGTCACGCGCACTGAGATTCTCTCCGGCAAGGTGGGAGAAAAAGGCGAGTCTGGTTATTCCTTTTAAAGTTATGTCAGAGAGCATGTTTTGCTCGTGAAAATGAGACACTGGAAACAAGCAGAGTGTAGGCAGAAAAGAGCCACAGAGCTTGGCCAACGCACCTCACTTCAAACCTGCTGCATCCCCTAATGCCCCGACTCAGACCCCCTTCCCCCCAGCTCTTCTCTCCGAACTCCTGCTCCCATTTGCCATTCCAGGCCTGGACTCCCCAACACAGCTCCGCCGATGCCTCGCAAGCCCGACCCAACCCCCGCTCTCCTGGTCCTCATCCCGTCAGACCAATTGCAACGGTGGTTGTGCAGTAGGGACAGGTGAGCCCTCCACAATACTGAGGCAAGGGACTGGGCATTTCTAGGGATAAATGTTTAATCTTGTTAACACCTTCTGGAAGGGATATTAACCCTCGTGCTTCCCAGTTTAAGACAATCTCTGTCAGAAACCAGGGTGACACCTATGCAAGGGTCAGATTATCCCACACCTGCGATTTGCTTCACTTGTGACCCAAAAATCCAGGTTTTGGATGCACTTTTCCAGATGACAGGAGGCTGCTCCACAAACCCATTGTGGAAGCCTCGATAAAGAATATATTTACTGTGCTTTGTCCAGTATGTTCCTCTGTCCCCAGAACTAGTGTGAGACCAATTCAGGTCTCTTGTGATCCAATTTTGATTAGTTTCTTAGTGGTCAATTGGGGGATAAAAGAGGAAAACAAAACCCACACCAATCAATCCTCCTTCAGGCGTTGTGGGTTTCTTTTAAAAAACAGAACCCACATAGTCAGACCCTACGCAACCCTGCACCCCAGGCAGCTGGCCTTTCAGCAGAAGCATATTTGTTCTGGAATAACAGCCTGGTGATCTCAGAACATTGTGTGAACGGGCTAGTGGCTGGGGCTAAGGAAATGTGATTTGCGTATTTCGCCTTCTGTTTGTAGAGTTGATATCTTGTTGGGTTTACAATTTATACATTCACTTCCTTGCTTAAATAAAAAGCAATTATACATAAGAAGTACCTGTGTTCAGCGAGATATGATTTTAGCATTTGTACACTTACTCTCCCTTCCCTTCAACCCAGGGCAGAGCGATCCCTTCTAAACAGCGAAAAACACCAGCCTATTTTGGGCTCAAGGGCAGGTGGAGATTCTGAGCTAGGTGGAAGGTGATAGTTGGACTAAAAAGTAACTCGTAAGCTCACTTATAAGATCACTGGCAGCTCCAACCTCTATAGGCAGCAAGGGCTGAGCTGACCAAGGGAGCCGAGAATTGTTAAAGAACCTATGATAAACGACTCGAGCTATTCTAAAATACGTGGAGAAGCAGGAGAAAGATGTTGGTCTTGTCTTTCATTACTTGGGAGATGCTCAGACACTGCACTGATGGAGAATATAAAAATACCGAGGTGATTAGATAGAGCTATTCCCAGCTCTCCCACGGCCTTGTGGCCTTGGGCACGGAAGATTTTCCAAAGAGCTCCGCTCCCCTTTAGGCACTCAAAACAGGTGGGCAGATTTGCAACCCAACGGGAACGGAGCTCTTTTGAAAGTCTGGTCCTGGGCCCCTGGCAGCCACAGACAAAGCCTCCTGCATTTAAGAATAGAAGAATGGCCCTGCCGGGTCAGACCAATGGTCCATCTAGTCCAGCGTCCTGTCTTCCCATAGCGCCTTCCCCGGCACAGCCCCTGCCTGCCTGCAGTCAGTCCTTGGCTGCTCAGTTCCCCCACCTGTAACACTCTCCTGGCTTCGCACTAGCGGGCTCGGGGCTCGCTAGCGCTGGGCCGTGCAACGCCAAGTGCCCACATCCCCTCCCGTACCTGAGCGGGACCTTGATAGCCAAGTACCGGTCGATGGCCACGGCCAGCAGGCTGAAGATGGAGCTCTGGGTCAGCACCAGCACAAAGCAGGCGAAGAAGAGGCAGCTGTAGAAATCCGTGTGGAGGCCAACGCTGATGGTGATGGCAAAGGGGATGGCCAGCAAGCCCACGGCAATGTCGGCCACGGCCAGCGACACCAGGATGTAGTTGGTGGCGTTCTTCAGGGTGCTGTTGATGGCCACGGCCCAGCACACCAGGACGTTGCCCGCGATGGAGAGCACGGCGATGATCAGCTCCAGCACGATGTAGACCGTGTCCATCATGAGGGGTGGGAGGCTCACGTGGAGGCGGCTCTGTCCAGGGCGCGGCAGTCCCCAGCGATGAGCAGCCCGGGCCTGGGAGCCCTTACCATGGTCTTTCCCAGGGAGGGGGCCCGTCAGTGGGCGGTGGGCGCAGCTCGCCCCTGGCTCCGCCGGGAGGGCATGGTCCCCTTGCGGCTGGGCTCAGCAACGCCCCTGGGAAACACCTGCTGCGCCCTGGAGAGGCAGAGCCCCTGGCAGCGCCACCGCTGGGGCTCCCCCTCCACGGCGAGCTGGGCTCCCCGCGCTTGCTCCCCGCTCAGGGAGTCAGGAGCCCAGCTGCGGCGCCCGGCGGGGCGCAGGGGGGTCCCCCCGCCGGGGCATCCCTCGGGGCACGGCTGGTCTCCGGGCGGCGCGGGACCAGCGAGCCGAGGAACTCCCCGAGCGCCCCGGCGCGTTGAGCGAGGGCTGCCAGCGGCGGCTCTCCGGCCGACTCTTGCCCGGCCCCGGGGCGCTGCTCCGGCGGGCTGTGTCCGCGGCCGGCCCCGGTGCGAGCGGCTCCTGCGCCCACTTACGGCTCCGCGGCGGCTCGGCTGCTATTTCTGCCCGCGGGGGCGGGGGCTGCCGCGCGGGATTGGAGGAAGCGGCACCCGGGCGGGGACCCCTCCGCATTTACCGTAATGTCCCACCGAGGAGTCTCTGCACCGCCGCGGCGCTGGCTGCTTACCCCTGCCCCGCGCAGGTGGCGGGCGTAGACCAGCGACAGCAGCCGGCTACACTCCCCGGCGGCCCCTTGGCTGCTCAGGCTGCAAGTCCCCCCCGGCTCGGATTTCACACTCGGGGGCGCTGCAGCGGCCGGACAGAGCCGCCCAAGGCGAAGGAGGGAGTTGCCCACCTGCCAGCCGGGCGCTGGGGCCTGGGGAGCAGGTTTCCGGGGCAGGGGAAGGAAGGAGTAAAGGGAAGTATGAACAGACTAGAAGTGAGAGTAGGGAAAGGCAACGCAGAGCTGCTGCGGGTACTGCCTCTGAAGTCAGGCTGGATCCTGAGCCCCGGCTCCAACCACATCATTCAACTCACACTCTCAGGACCAGCTGCACGTCGCTTACCCTGGAGCACGTTTCTACAGCAACTCCGAGAGAGGCATTTTCTCCTCTTTCTGGTCACGGACTGGAAGACCAGTGCCCACAACCTATACTGGACCCTACAAGCCCTTGGTTTCTCGAGCCCTGCACCTTAAAGCCACATACACCTGAAGAGGAAAAACATTCCTTCATTCAAGAATAGGACCCACCCCCTGGGAACGGGAGTTGAAGCCCCTCAAAGAAGGATAACCAATTTATTGGAGCATAAGCTTTCCTGAGCTACAGCTCACTTCATCCGATGCATCCCCATAGCTCACAAAAGCTTACGCTCAATTAAATTGGTTAGTCTTGAAGGTGCCACAAGTCCTCCTGTTCTTTTCACGGATACAGACTAACACGGCTGCTACTCTGAAACCTGTCAAAGAAGGTTGTGTCTCGGAGCTTTTCCAACACCACCTTCCTTTCTGATCTTGAGGGGGCCTGGGAAATACAGTGGCACAGAAGAGTGAAAAGCAATAGTAACACAACCCTGATAAGCATCTGTAGGAGATTCTGACTGGAATCAAGATTTGAATTCAGTGCCCATTGTATTGGTGTCTCAGTGACTGCCACCCCAGGTTAGAGCGGCATGGGAACGTTCAGAACAGGTGCCAGCTGGGAACACTGCAGACCATTCTAGCCTCCCTGCTCTGGGACATACTGGGCCCCAAGGCTTGCAGGGGCTCCTTGGGCTGGCATCGCTTTTATGGCATTGATACCGGAGGGAAAATAGCAAATAGCTGCTGGGCAAGTGCAAGTTTAAGTCCCTGAGTAGTTTAGCATTTGCTTGAAGTGACTGAGAAATAATTTTATTTTAACCCATTCTCAGTTGCTCAGACTTTCAACAGGTTCGTTTTGCACTGAGGTTTTTCACACCCCTTTAATTACCAAAGGAAGGACTCGGTGGTGTGAAATGGATGGTTTCGCTTTCTTAAAAACCAAAGCCAGCAATGTATCAGTAGAAAAGTCTGCAAGCACCCTAGTTTACCATCACAGATCACACCACAGGCATCCGGGAAGGTTTACAGTAATTGTTGCAAAATGGAATTTTTTTTGCAAACCTTTCTGCGTTACAGAATGAACACTGGATTCATTTACATAAATACAACTTTGGCTTACAAGTGTGTTACAGCAGCATGTGGGGACATTACTGTAAAGATTACAGCAGTTTTGTTTTATGATCAACCCTAATGAGATCACACTGGCTAAAAAATGGAATGATTTTACAAAGTAATGACCACATACGGTCTAAGAATGTTTATCACACATTATGAAATTTCCTGAAACAGCATAATGCCACGTACGCTTAGAGAACACACTGTGTTACACTGTTTGAATGTGGTTCATGGGGCTACAGTGGAGAAGCCTAGGTCCAGGGAGTTAAACCAAAACCTGATACTGAAAGATTTCCCCGAAATTTGTGTGTGGCAAATGGGCTTAGATTGATTCCTCCCAAAACTGGTGAAGTTCAAAATGTGAGATTCCAAAGATAATTATTTGTAATTAAGAACTACTTACATTTCTAAAGAATCTTTAATCCAAACTGTGTTACACACTGTTCAGGAGCTATTTAATCCATCACTTAAATGCAGCCAGCTCTGGGGTGGAACATGATAGCAGTTTAGCAGCACCCAGCAACACTAAACAATAACTTAAGACAGAAAGCAAAAGGGACTCCTGTATCCAACTGAAACTACAATTCTCCAGTTGTTTCTTAGACTAACACTAGGTTGATGCTAGAACTTTAGCTAGCTATAGGAATGTCGGGTTAGAGGTGTGATTATTTTTTATGGCATTTCTATATTGGCAAAAGGCATAGTGTAGATGTGATTATACTGGCATAAAATTGCTTTTGGCTATGTAACTTATTTTATTTGGGGAACTGGAGTAAGCTAGAGTGGCAAAAATACTTTTACTGGTACAAATTGTGTTTGCACTGGTAGGGTTTGCCAGTATAGCTACATCAGCCAATCTTTTCTAGTGTAGACTAGATCAAACTAGCAGTGGGAGGAGGCTCTATGCGACAAAACGACATGGGGATAAGAAATTAAAACAGGACTGGGCCATAAAATGAAAACAGAGAGTGTCCCTGAGCAATGTGGGCCTGAACCAGCCCACTGAAGTCAATGGAAACACTCCCCTTGACTTCAGTGGCTGATGCTCAGGCTCTATGGGAGAGGAACTCCTGACTTATACTAAAGGAAGCCAGCTCCTGCAGGTCAAAGCAACACACCTGCCCCGTGCAGGCTCCAAGATGACTAGGTTCCTGAAGCACGTTTGCTTTCCATGGTACATTTTAATGCGGGGGAACTGCGTGAGGTGTGTCTGAGCCAACGCCTGAGCACCTGCAATGCTCCCTCTGCCACTTGCTCCTATCAGGTGAATGGCTCTGCATTTCCCTAATTACACGACCGCACCCCAACCCCAACTGACTGGTAGGAATTAAGGAGAAGATTATGTCACAGAGGTCACAGATTTTGTGACTTTCAGAGACCTCCCTGACATTGTCCGCTTCGGCCCCAGGGCACCGGGGCCAGAGCTGTCAGTTGGTGGGGACCCTGGAGCTCTCAGCGACCATGGATGGTGAAGGGCTCCCAGACACTGGGGCAGGGGTCCCAGAACTGTCAGCTCCCACAGCAGTGGGGTGCTGGACCCCGCCAAACCTCCCGCAGTAGGGTTCGGGCTCTCTTCCCCAGCATGGGCTTCAGTCAGCCCCCCGTCAGGCCCTCCTCCCATGATTCTGAATAAAAGTCAGACAGGTCACAGGCTTCCATTAATTTTTGTTTGTCACCCATGACCTGTCCATGACTATTACTAATAATAACCGTGACAAAACCCTAACCTCAGTAATCATGCCGAGTACTTTACACCTTCAGAGCGCTTTGCAGCTGAGATGGGATCACAGCAATCACATGAGGCAGGCGAGTCCTATCTTTACAGACCAGATTCAGAGAAGTGAAGCGACTTGCCCACCACCATGATGGCAGAGCTGGGATGAGCATTCGGGCCTTCCAAGAGCATAGCCCAGGGGTCAGTCTGGGCTACCATTCTCCACCACAGCTTGCCTGCACTTTTCTTTTCAACTACTGCAGCTGCACCAGTGCAAATGTAACCCCCACACCTTCTGGGTGTGGTGTCCGTCCCATCTAGTGGCACCGAGACTACCTAGAGAGAGAGAGAAAAATGAGTCTGCTCTACAGCCTTAGCTACTAGCCAGTTGGCTTTTAGCTTATACGGTAGAGGCTCATGCACTAAGCCCCAGAAGTCCCAGGTTCGATCCCACCTGCCGATGAGCAGGGTCTGTCAGCGTTACACTAACCCTAGTGCAGACGTGGGAACTATGGCAAGCTGCATTGGCAAAAGTCCCTTTTGAAACCAGGGCAGTGAATTCTCACTAGGGGTCTGTCCTGGAGCAAGTTCATTGGTGCAGCACAAACAAGTGTCTAGACAAGCCCTCAGCTATTCCATATAGATTCTGATGGCGATGATGTTGCAGCAGGAAGTGCAAAGAGGCTGAGCTAGCTCTGGGTTGGATACATTTTGCTGCTGGAGAATCTGCATGCATCTTATATCGGTTGCATGGCCCCATCTTGGTGAGTACTTTTTAATGGACTGATCCAGCAGCAGAAATACAGGGTCCCTCAAGTCAGATATGCAGAAAGACCACGATCCCTGATGATGTGAAATCAGTTGTTCTGCATCTGTCTCTTCAAGCTCTGTGCACGTGTGAGAGCTGTGATAAATCACCACGCATGCTGTACGCTTTCCACTACGTAGAGGAAGCAGGCAGCCAAGGCCAGTCTTATTACAGCATCATTTGACGATTGCCATTAAAAGCTTTGTCTTCATTACAAAAGAGACTCTCGGCTGGCAACTGATGCAACTGGACACAGCTTCGCTGCAAGCGTAGCCAAGGGCAAACCGTGCTCAGCACTGTCAGAAAACAAGATTAACAGCTGCTTGCAGAAAGGCCAGCATGAGGCCATCCCAGTCACTACTGCCTAAGTCAGAGGATTCTGCACATGAGACCCTGCAAGCAAACTGCATACCAACTGGAGTCATTGGTTTCAGCGGTATATAACCTCTCAGCAGGTAATGCTTGAGGGACATCTAACCTGGTAACATGCCCTCTTTTTGGCCAAGCTGCTACCTCTGCAGTCCTTGTGCTTACTGCTCAGGGGTGATGACCCTGATGTTACATCAGCTCTGCCTTCAGCAAGGTGCATCTTTGTACATTACAGAAACAAAGGAGCAGGGAGATCACAAGATGAGCAGAGCGAAGATTTCTACCTAGGAAGGCGGGTTTGCTGCTTGTGAAATCCACGCAAGAGCTGGAACACAGCAACACGTACGGGGCGTCAGTGCACTCAGAGCAATGACAGACGGTGGGAGGTCAAATACAGAGAGAAGGGGATTTTTATTATTATTATTGGATCGTATTCTATGTCGCCCTAAGCACTTGCTTCCCACGCACGCCAAAGGAACTGACACTGGGCCCAACATGCTTATTCCAAGGCTAGGGACTAGTTGCTCTTACAGGGAAGTCCAGCTGCCTTTATTCTCACTGTAACCTCTTGTTTGGGGTGTGGTATGGGGAATGGATTAGACAGGCCCCACCATATGAGTGACAGTACAGTGCGGGACAGGACCACTGCTCTGGCCAGCATGGTGCAGCCACAGTCTGGATGTCCACGTTCTGGCAGAAGCTGGCCAGGCTGCTACATGCTGTTCCTTCAGTCCTTATGGTCCCTGGGGAAGCAGATCTGCTGCCATCAAGGTGACATGCGTCTGCACCTGTCAGGGATCTCTCCCCCTCTGGGTTCTTACTCAGCTACTCTGTGCACCTGACCCCTTCTCATGCCTCACTATGACTCTCTCATGGACCTCTCACCTGGCCTCAACTCAGGGCCGCAGCGCACGCCACCTTCCGCACTCTCGCCCCCAGCTGCAGAGAACCCACGAGGAGCTCCACTGAGATACCCAGCCCTGTGCTGCAGAGGGGCTGTTTGGATACACACCCAGATATCACTAACGGGCACTCTATAAACACCCAGCACAAGCAGTAGGGGTGGGACTCTGTCACCTCTGCTACAGACATGTTTGCCAAGGAGGGGAACACTTTGGGATGGAGGCAGCCTGTTGCTCTGTGTTTGTACAGCACCCGGCACAGTGGGATCATTGTCCATGACTATGGCTCCTCGGTGCTATGGTGATACAAACAACAATAGTAAAGCCAACAGTTTGCACTAACCACTGAATGATGCAATGAAGCAAGAGGGGCAGAAGCATGCAGTGAAGTGGGAGAGCCAAGGTCATCTCAGCTCCCACTCACCCGGCCCCAGAGGTGCAAAGAGAGAAAGGAAATAGCAGACTCAGCGGCCCCTTTACCTGGAGCACCAGGACATCTGCCCTGACAGGTCCTTGATGTATTGACTTTGGTAACACTTTATTGTCCTGCCAATTAAACTGGAATTGGCTCTGTGGCCTTAAAGGGCCTTGTCACTCCAGACTGTTCTGTCTGGGCCCAAACAAAGCCTGTCTACTGGGTGTAGGAGAGACTCCATGGTGAAATTACCACCAGGGAAGGGAGGCTGGGAAATAAGAAAACACAC
The DNA here is from genome assembly GCF_965140235.1 of Caretta caretta. NCBI lineage: Eukaryota > Metazoa > Chordata > Testudines > Cheloniidae > Caretta > Caretta caretta. The sequence continues at coordinate 3,397,259 of NC_134222.1, read as the reverse complement.
CGAGGAATGGAAGGGGGCAGGGAAAGTTCCCATCAGTGCAGGTGGCTTGGCAGGAAAGTCTTGTTTTGGAATGCAGGTTGTGACACAGCCCAGGAGATAGATCTGTTTACTACAATGGGCAAGGGTTGCCCTTACCCACCATGCTCTGCCAGTATGCCTCAGCGCTGGCTAGAGCAATCCCCAACCTCTCGCCAGTCCTCAGCCTCTCTGCAGGGAGTGTGAGCTAGGGGACAATTAGTGCCACCTCTGAGGGCGTTTTTTGTGACAGGCACTAGGAACTGGACTAAGATCCATGAGTTTACGTCACAGAGGCCACTGCAGAGCAGCCGGCAGCGTGCACTACTGACCCAGGCTGGATTTGAACCGGTGCTGAAGCACTTCTAGCTCAGCCCCGTTTTGAGTCCCCCGAGCCTGCCGGGTCCCCAGTGGCACAATTTGGTTTGTTTCATGGGACAAGAGACAGTTGTGTCCTGGGTTTGTGCCTCTGGCATGATACAACCCAGAGACCTGCAGCAGGCATGCGAGCCCGGTCTAAACTGGGATTTCCCCAGCGTGTTCAGCACAGCACAGACATCATACAGCAGGTGATTTCCATGAGAAATCAGGGCGTGGGCAGGAGAAACAAGTACTCTGACTCCACCCCAACGTTTGTTGCCTAGACTGGTGTGCTGAGCGTTAGCAAGTCAGCGATTCCAGATCGGCTTTCAAAGCCAGCACATCACGGAGGTGAATGGGGAAGGGTAAAGTTCTAGTGCTGTAGAGCATCAGACTGTGGGGGCAACTGCAAGTCCGTCTACACTAGTGCCCCCACAGCAGGCCCAGGCCTGCCAGCTCAGGCTCCCTGCACTGAAGTGTAGGCTGGAGCCCGGCCTCTCGGACCCTTATAGGGTCTCAGAGCCCGCAGGTCTACATTTAAATTTTATAGCCCTGCAGCCTGAATCAGCTGACCCAGGCCAGCCATGGGGGTTTTACTGCATGTATCTCCACAGAGGACACTTCAGCGGTGTGAACGGGAGGCTGGGAGATGGCAGCAGGCAGGAAAGGCTATAGAAAGATGACAAAATACATACAAGCAACAGAGCTGTGGTTTCCCAGTACCCCGCGCCACTGGCATACGATAAATGGATGCTCTCCAGGAGTTTAAAGCTCGTAACAAAACTGCTCAAAGGTGCGTGTCTTGCAACTATCTAAGCTCTGGAAATTTTCAAAAACTTGCAAGTGACATTTTAAAGGTGGTATCATAAATCAGAGCAAAACCTTTCATCACAAGACTGAAAAACAGCATGACCAGCACAGAAATTAACTAAAAAGGAGGGAGCTTTGGCTGAGCGGATGCTGGTGGAATTTTTAGACCACGGTGAAGAAAGTTTTGACTTCTCCCTGCATTTGGTGATCCACATTGATGCCTTCCATGCTGCAGAACCATGTCTCTCTCCCAGGAGCCATTCACATGGAAGCTTCAGTTCGGGCAGGAGGAACTGCCATGATTTACCTGGTCTATACAGTCCCACCACGCTAAGGCCTGACCCTCGGCTCAGGATAGTGGCAAGGGTTCACTCGCAGATCCTAACACAGAACTAGGGCCCTTGTTGGACTTGGGTGGTACAGCCTGGTGCCCCAGAGAAATTCATTGGCAGTTCTTCTGCACTTAAGTTTCTAAGACTGGATAGAGAGCAAGGCAGCTAGGTTTGCAGTTTAAACAGTTGGAGGTCGTTTCACTCACAGCTAGAGCTGTTTCCTGGCCAAAACCTTTACAACTTCATGACCTTAAGAAAACAAAGTAGCTGAATGCCTGCTCGAGAAAGGTGACTCAGAACTTCATTTTCAGTCCACCCCACACAGCAGGAATAAAGAGAAGCATTTCTGCGCCTTGCCACACCCTGGCAGTGAGAAAAGTATGCTTGTACCCCACACTCAAGGGTGTTTGAAAAAAAGTGACAATTGGATTTTCAAATGGATGCAATGAGGGGAGTTTGAATTATTTTTGCAACCCAAGTACTGTTTGTTTATAATTCTGTTCAAATTCTAAAGGAGCCAGATGGCATTAATATCCCTTGGGAGTTTCTCCAAACAAATGGGGCCCAGACCCTTTGAAGCCAAGGGCTTTGGTCTGGAGGGTCCCTCCTTTCCCAACATGCTGGTAAGGACCAAAAGATGAGAAACAATCACAGAGTTTTCCTGATTTAGGTATTGTGGCCCTCACCACCATAGTGTGCATTCATCAGACTCTCTAATGTACTGAGCCTCATCACACCCCTGTAAGGCAGGGCAGGGCTGTAATCCCCATTTGACACATGAGAAACTGAGGCACAAAGAGACAAAGTGACATGCCCAAGGTCACACAGGGAGTCTGTGGCAGAGCAGGGGATTGAACCTGGGTCTCCCAAGTATCAGGCTAGCAATGCCCTGGACTACGTGTCCTGTCTTTGGCTAGTCCCCTTTCGCAAGTGGGCCCACTAAAGGTTAAAGGGGAGCTTGGATTCAGTGAATTCAGTAAATGCAGGGTAGATGTGCAAAATTTGGCTCCCTTCAGATATGCCAAGCAAACATGGACGAAAGGTCCTATCACACACGTACCCCATGCTAGCTAACACTTGTTGGATTTACACTAAATCTACTGGACCAAGTGCTATTGACACAGCCTCTTCCAGTGATCCTCCAACAGAGAGAGGGAGGAGATTGTGTTCTATGTTTGGACAGTGCCTGACACAGGCCCATGACTAGGGCCCCTAGGTGCTATGGTAATACAAACACTACATAACAACAGCAGGTCCTTCACACATTGTGAGATCTCTCCTCCTATATGTCACCCAGTTATCAAACAGCCCCGTTCACCCTCCAGATCCACCGGCATGAGTTCTGTATACAAACTCGCCATTAAACCCTTGGAGCCCAAGAACCAAGATAGCGTTGGGCTGGTTTCCACTCTCGTAAGAGTTCTTCCTTAAACTGCCCATCATGGGTGGCAGGTGTGAGATGGCTTAATTGCAGATAAGGGAACAAATGGACCCTGGGCTACTTTACACAGTAGCAGGCTATTTATTATTACTAGCCCCTTTGCCAGCTTCAGACTGAAATCTCTTCCCTTTCTCCTCTGGCTCAGAGGTGTCCCTGCGATTGCTCCTTGGGCTGAGCTGCGCACAGGATTTGATTACTGGTGGACTGCATGCACTGGATTGTTATAGAAGACGACTTGTGGGCAATGGGCCACACACTACTTTTTATTAGAGGGCTGCTCCCAAGTGAAGAAGGCTATGCTCATCCATTTGCTTATGGCTGGTTGCTCCTGGCAACTGTGCACAGACTGGCTTGTTATTGTACGGTCCTCAGCTTGCTTTGATTTTAGGGTTTGGGAGTAAAATAATTGAGGCATTTATATTCAGACCAAACCAAACCAAACCAGAAATCAATACGCGGTCCATAAATGCAGCCATAAGAATAAGCATAGGTATGCTACTGGAACAGGCTGGCAGGGTCTACTTCAAACCCTCTTGCCCCTAGCAGATCCAGCTGGGAAATGTTAAGTGTGTTCTGCTGACTCACTGAGCCAGGGAGCTCAGTGTCTCTCCTGGATTTAAGGGACATGAGAGTGGTGAGAGAGAGAGAGAGAGGATTTAGGAGGTGGGCTGAGCAATCTGCAGGGAGGAACCTTAGAAGCAGCCCAAGATGGGCCAAAGGTTTGAACTGACCTTATTGTTTTCTTTGTTAATAAAGCTAAGCTCCTGGAAAGGGGTGATTCTTGACTGTGTGTGCAGAGCATGCTGGGAGAGATGCCTCCCCACAGCCGCCTTTCAGCACTCCTAGCTCCACATGCTGAAACCCTCATGTATAATAGGGGCAAAAGAGAAAGCTGTAGGTGGTTTTTCTCGGCATAGAAAAACCTCCTGCTCTGTCATGTGACCTGGAGTTAATGCCTGTAGTTAGTCATGTCGGGCAACCGCAAAAATCTGGCAGCTTTGGCTGCCAGATTCTGAACTTAGTGGGTGGGCAGGTCTCAGCTTCAGCAGGTGGCTGCTTTCAATGCTGCTCGTGCTGCCTTGTGCTTCTCCACCAGCTGCACTGGTGGGACCCACCTTTCAACGCGCTGTGGTAATGCCACTGCCCTCTGAGCTGCAACCTCACCCCTGCCTCCCAAGTTACTGCAACAATATCAGTGTGGCCCCCAACCCCCCGAGTCAGAGCTTGAGCAGCCTGGTTCGTGCCTTTCCATTCAGCTGTAGCAGTAACGGTTACCCTGTGAGCTACTCCTGCAGACTGAGCTTTCAGGTTTCAGAGTAACAGCCGTGTTAGTCTGTATTCGCAAAAAGAAAAGGAGTCCTTGTAGCACCTTAGAGACTAACCAATTTATTTGAGCATAAGCTTTCATGAGCTACAGCTCACTTCATCAGATGCGTACCGTGGAAACTGCAGCAGACTTTATATATACACAGAGAATACGAAACAATACCTCCTCCCACCCCACTGTCCTGCTGGTAATAGCTTATCTAAAGTGATCATCAGGTGGGCCATTTCCAGCACAAATCCAGGTTTTCTCACCCTCCACTCCCCCCACACAAATTCACTCTCCTGCTGGTGCTAGCCCATCCAAAGTGACAACTCTTTACATAATCAAGTCGGGCTATTTCCTGCATAAATCCAGGTTTTCTCACATCCCCCCCACCCCCATACACACACAAACTCACTCTCCTGCTGGTAATAGCTCATCTAAACTGACCACTCTCCAAGTTTAAATCCAAGTTAAACCAGAACATCGGGGGGGGGGGGTAGGAAAAAACAAGAGGAAACAGGCTACCTTGCATAATGACTTAGCCACTCCCAGTCTCTATTTAAGCCTAAATTAATAGTATCCAATTTGCAAATGAATTCCAATTCAGCAGTTTCTCGCTGGAGTCTGGATTTGAAGTTTTTTTGTTTTAAGATAGCGACCTTCATGTCTGTGATTGCGTGACCAGAGAGATTGAAGTGTTCTCCGACTGGTTTATGAATGTTAGAATTCTTGACATCTGATTTGTGTCCATTTATTCTTTTACGTAGAGACTGTCCAGTTTGACCAATGTACATGGCAGAGGGGCACTGCTGGCACATGATGGCATATATCACATTGGTGGATGTGCAGGTGAACGAGCCTCTGATAGTGTGGCTGATGTTATTAGGCCCTGTGATGGTGTCCCCTGAATAGATATGTGGGCACAATTGGCAACGGGCTTTGTTGCAAGGATAAGTTCCTGGGTTAGTGGTTCTGTTGTGTGGTATGTGGTTGTTGGTGAGTATTTGCTTCAGGTTGCGGGGCTGTCTGTAGGCAAGGACTGGCCTGTCTCCCAAGACTTGTGAGAGTGTTGGGTCATCCTTTAGGATAGGTTGTAGATCCTTAATAATGCGTTGGAGGGGTTTTAGTTGGGGGCTGAAGGTGACCGCTAGTGGCGTTCTGTTATTTTCTTTGTTAGGCCTGTCCTGTAGTAGGTAACTTCTGGGAACTCTTCTGGCTCTATCAATCTGTTTCTTTACTTCTGCAGGTGGGTATTGTAGTTGTAAGAAAGCTTGACAGAGATCTTGTAGGTGTTTGTCTCTGTCTGAGGGGTTGGAGCAAATGCGGTTGTATCGCAGAGCTTGGCTGTAGACGATGGATCGTGTGGTGTGGTCAGGGTGAAAGCTGGAGGCATGCAGGTAGGAATAGCGGTCAGTAGGTTTCCGGTATAGGGTGGTGTTTATGTGGCCATTGTTTATTAGCACTGTAGTGTCCAGGAAGTGGATCTCTTGTGTGGACTGGACCAGGCTGAGGTTGGTGGTGGGATGGAAATTGTTGAAATCATGGTGGAATTCCTCAAGGGCTTCTTTTCCATGGGTCCAGATGATGAAGATGTCATCAATATAGCGCAAGTAGAGTAGGGGCTTTAGGGGACGAGAGCTGAGGAAGCGTTGTTCTAAATCAGCCATAAAAATGTTGGCATACTGTGGGGCCATGCGGGTACCCATAGCAGTGCCGCTGATCTGAAGGTATACATTGTCCCCAAATGTGAAATAGTTATGGGTAAGGACAAAGTCACAAAGTTCAGCCACCAGGTTAGCCGTGACATTATCGGGGATAGTGTTCTTGACGGCTTGTAGTCCATCTTTGTGTGGAATGTTGGTGTAGAGGGCTTCTACATCCGTAGTAGCCAGGATGGTGTTATCAGGAAGATCACCGATGGATTGAAGTTTCCTCAGGAAGTCAGTGGTGTCTCGAAGGTAGCTGGGAGTGCTAGTAGCGTAGGGCCTGAGGAGGGAGTCTCAACTTCAAATCCAGACTCCAGCGAGAAACTGCTGAATTGGAATTCATTTGCAAATTGGATACTATTAATTTAGGCTTAAATAGAGACTGGGAGTGGCTAAGTCATTATGCAAGGTAGCCTGTTTCCTCTTGTTTTTTCCTTCCCCCCCCGATGTTCTGGTTTAACTTGGATTTAAACTTGGAGAGTGGTCAGTTTAGATGAGCTATTACCAGCAGGAGAGTGAGTTTGTGTGTGTATGGGGGTGGGGGGGATGTGAGAAAACCTGGATTTATGCAGGAAATAGCCCGACTTGATTATGTAAAGAGTTGTCACTTTGGATGGGCTAGCACCAGCAGGAGAGTGAATTTGTGTGGGGGGGGTGGAGGGTGAGAAAACCTGGATTTGTGCTGGAAATGGCCCACCTGATGATCACTTTAGATAAGCTATTACCAGCAGGACAGTGGGGTGGGAGGAGGTATTGTTTCATATTCTCTGTGTATATATAAAGTCTGCTGCAGTTTCCACGGTATGCATCTGATGAAGTGAGCTGTAGCTCACGAAAGCTCATGCTCAAATAAATTGGTTAGTCTCTAAGGTGCCACTGAGCTTTCAGTCACCAACCCCTTGCTGGGACTCTCACAACCACACTGCAAGGTTACATGTCACTATTAATAGTTACAGAACCACAGCATCCAAAGGTCACAAATGGGATTGGTGCTGGGTGCTGTACAAAACCCATAACAACAAAACCAGTCCCTTCGCTCCAGATGGAGACATGTCATGACGCCCATTTTCAATCCTGAAAACATGCATCTGTGGATCAAGACACAGAGCTATTTCTACCATGGCAACGCTATATACAAAGTAAGCTTCCTGCTGCCTGAGTCATGGCAAGTGGTATGCAAAGTTGGTGTTCATAAAGCCAGAAATCAGAGTGAGTTGTGACTCGGTGCATAAGCATCCCTGAATGTTTGAATGTTTGAATGATTATAGAATGCAGGACTCGGATGCTTTCTGAGTGGCCAAACAAAGCAGAATATGGTACTTGTGCCTTTTGATTCACTAGGGCAACTTCTCAACCAATACTCACCAGCAGCTGCTTCTTGTTAAAATGTCACCCTCAGTATTAGTCAGAGCCTTATAAATAAAAGATATAAACTTGTTACCTTATGGCCATTGGTAATACTGGCAGCTCACAACAGGGATAATCAGAACTCAGGCTTCAGGGTGGAAGCTGATCGCGGCAGGGATCAGGAAGGAACTGCTTCCTGTGTACTCCAGCTTGCAGACCATTTCTTATCTCCTGAGCCATGTGCTGTCTGAAAAGGCAAAATACAAACAAGGCCATCTTGCATGACAGCATAAAAGGAAGTCCCACCCCCTACAGAAAAAAATCCAGGAGTGACCCTGTTTGTGTTGGCCAGTCAGACTGAGAGTCACTTCCCATAGGTCTCTGAGCATTGTGCATCCTGGAGTGTCAGGATTCAGAATGGCAGGCCTGACTGGCTAGGCAACAGTCTGAAAGCCTTGTTCTCGGGGCCCCCTTCTGCCTGGGCAGAGGTAGCCTCGAGGCAGAGCAGCGCGATTAATGACTAACTGGAGCCAAGAGGGAAGAACTCAGAGATGGGGAATCAGTAACTCAGTATGAACCAGGCCCTGAACCCCAAGCCCGTTCCTTCCTGGAATTCCAGCACGCAAAGCGAGGCCCATGCAGTAGAATTTTTAGCTTTCTTCCCCACAAACACAGACCCTCCTCAGCGGCACCAGGGCTGAGAATTCACAGTCGTGTGCCCTCCCCGAGGACCTTCTGTCCACAGCTCTCATAGCACTTCGCAAACGCACAAGCCCCCCACCCCACCCAGAGTGAGGCTGGGAGAGCTGCAAAGCAGAGCCAGCGAGAGCTGCTAGCCAGTCAGGGCAGAAGCAGCCAAAGCAGGGACCCTTGGTCCTTTGTGGTACGTCTACACAGGCATAAAAGACCTGTGGTGCAGCCGCAGCTGGTCTAGGTCAACTGACTCGGGCTATAGGGCTAAAAATTGCTGTCTAGGCATTCAGGCTCGCACTGGAGCCTGGCCTCTGGGACCTGCCACCCTCATGGGGTACCAGTACTCAGGTTCCAACCCAAGCTCCAACGTCTGTACAGTGATTTTTTCCAACCCCAGAGCCCAAGCTCTGCAAGCTGATCCAGGCCAGCCATGCGTTTTTGATCTCTGTGTAGACACTAAGGAGTCTGTGGCGCCTTCAAGGATGCATGCTGAGAATGGGCTGAATCAGGGGTCACTCTAGAAGGGCTGAGAAACTCCACTCACAAATTCAGATTTTCCCAGCACATGAATATGAGTGAGTGGAATATATCGCATGGCGGACTAATGCAGTGCCAGGGCAGCATAGCCTAGTCAGCATCTAGGCTATTTACTTCTGAAATGGAAGTGCCAGCCATGGTGGTAACAGAGACTTCTGCTTCAGAACTAGTGCAAAACCTGTTATCTAAGGGGTAGCAGAGCACTGCATGGGGATTACTTTAACATTTACAGAGAGCGTGTGACTGAATCCCTTTGACTCCATGATGAAAACGGAATCCACCTTGTCTCCATTTCTGTGGCAGTTCCCTAGCTCCCAGTACGCTCTGCCAACTGCCCACCAAAGTAGAGCATAATGAACCATAGCAAAATCATCAGTAAAAGGTCATGTAAACAGTTTGAGCCAAGCAGCACAGAGTGTGTCTCTACTGTAACACTCTAAACATTTTGTTTCATGACCTGCTGTTTGCCTGAATCTAGAGGAATACATTGCAACAACATGACTTTGTGTTTGATAGCAATTACCACCTAAGCCTGGGTTACAGTGATAGAATTTAAGCAGCCACGAACTGTCAGGTCCAGTTGTTTGTTTCCTTTAAAAAAAAAATGCTAACAAGAATGCTGCATCTTGTGGCATCTCTGTATCCCAGAGAGAGAGAGTGACAGCTAGCTCTGCAACAGCTTAGGAATGGAACAGGTTGGGAATGGAATCTAGTCTCAACATGTGGTTGCAAAAATTCCTCAAAGGGCTGCTTTGCAGAGTACAGAAAAGATCTTGGTGTATCCAAACTCCTGCCATGGCCCAGAGCTCAGATCCCAGCCCTGACATGATATAGCTGGGAGCTGTTGGGACATTCTGGATAATGATATGGAAATGAGCAAACACCGTTTCTCAAAGATCTGCTCACATCTGTGTACCTAAGTTGTACGTGTGGTTACTATAACTTGTAGGCAGAGGTAGCCAATTTTATACCCCAGTGGTTATTTGCATATGTAAATACCTATTCAGGAACAATCATGGTATGTATGCAAATGAGGCACACAATTGTACACAAACTTGAAAATCAAGTTGCAAGCATCTCCTTTTGCTTTAGAATTTCCACCTCCAACAAAGCTACAAGTGGGAATTACAGCTAGATTACAGCCGGCTGTGCAACATGGACGTGGGTTTCACCTGTAGAACTCATCACTACTGGTAAACCAGCCTGGCCTGGGACTTATTAACTATTTGTACTATAAGCATGTCAACAGGATCCAGCTAACAGTGGGGCTACATTGTGGTAGGGCCTGTACAAACTCATAGCAAGTAACAGCGCTTGTCCCAAACACCTTACATCTAAAAAGACAAGACAAAGGGTGGGAGGAAAGGATACACAGCATGTAAGAGGAGGATTGGGAATTTAGGTAGAAAGTGGTTGAATGCCTTGTCCAAAGTCACAGAGGGAATGAATCCAGGTGTCTAGAGTCCTAGTCTAGGGCTTTCACTACAAGACCATTCCTCCTCTCTGGTGAAGATGAGAATTCTAACTTGCAAAGCACAAAGGAAAGACCCCAATGCAGCCATACCCCCACCTCTTGAAAAGCCCGCAGCTCAGGTATCAACAAAACCTTGAGAATCACTGCTTCCTGCACGCCAAGGCAGCTGGGATTCTCATCAGAGCTTCTGTTAGCACATTGCTGCTGACTCCCTGTCCATGCCCACTATCAGAACCAGGAGTCAATTTGTAAGCAGCATGGAATCCTGTTGCATGCCTTGGACCAGTGATCTCTGGGGAAACCATGGCAGAAGCGGTCTGCAACAGAATGCTGGGACCAATGGTCCCTGAATTAATTGGAACAAACCTTCAAAACAAAACCTGGCAGCAGTTTGGAAACATAGAAGCTGCAGTTGGCCATTTGCAGTTAGGCATGTTATATCTAGGAGATAATCTGTCCCAATCAGATGAGAACATCAAAGCAGTGTTTTTCCCTATAATAACATTGCTGCAGGGAAGGTTCAGCCCAGCTTTCCACTAATTCCCTGTTTTCAGTGGTTAGAATGTAGCCTTAAAAATCTGGAGCTTAAATGTGACACACAGCTAAGAACAGGCAAACCAGTTTGGATTGTGAGAGTAGCATCTCCCTCCCCATGAACTTTCAGCTCCACAACTGAACTCAAACCTCTTTGGGAGGTTGGAAAAGATTCAGTTGCTTAACTGTTTCTCTCATGATTTTTCATTTTCTTGGCTTTCTCAGCAATTTTGGCTGGCTCCAGAAATGCACCATGCAATAGGGAGTGCCTTTTCATCCAGGGGTTTCTGTGACCTGACTGGAAGCAGAAAGTACTGGAAATAGGGAGAGAATTTTTTGAGATTTTCAGCCCAGTTTTGCTGAACCAAGAGGTGTGAAGAAGCAGCCACGCGTTTTGAGTATATCCCCACAATGAATCATATCTCAGAACCTGTGGACATTCATCCATCTGCGGCACAGTATCCTAGAGGCTGGATTCCTCAGAAGTAAGATGGGCTTCTGTAGCTCTGTCTGCAGATAGGACAATACTAGCATGATAAAAAGGAAGGTGCAGTAGGGATTGGAGTCTGCATTTTAGACATTTGTGCTGGCAGAAACCGCTCCTTTCCTCCACTGCATGGCTTTTATTTTAAACATTTACACCCAGTGGCATTCAGATTTTGGTCAGTGGGATTCTGCTTTTTGTCCTCTTGTCTGAGAGCACAACCATGTCTTGCATTCCAGCTTTGCACACAATCAGGCGATTGCACCGCATCCAAAGCTATTGAGAGAAATTGAGAGCACAGAGAAAAAGCCAAGTGATTGGGATAGACGGGAGCAACTTTCCATGCCAAGATCTTGGCCTTGGCTCTCATCATGCACATGGAAAGGGCAGTTTCCTTTCACCATACACCCTTAGATCACATCAATCTGCCACCCACCATGAAAGGGTTTTAAAGTCAAAGCCAGTTTTAATTTTTCCTGGGTATACCACCATTCAGTGGAAGATGCCTAAACTGCAAGATAGGGGCAGATGCCTGGTACTAGTCCTAGAGTTGCCATGTGGCTACAGTCTGGGAGTTGCCATGTGGAAAGAAGGCTAGTATTAGAGCTGGACACGGCCATGTCTACAGGATTCTGGAGCCCCCTGTTTTGTACAGTTGTGCAAACAGCATGAGGCTTGTGAAGGGCTGACAGACATGCTGTTCTAGTGGTTAGGCAGATACCCTGCTCAGTCTCTGCATAATCTACGTTTATTGCTTCCTGTAGCTATATGGCTGCTGGAGAGCATTTCCAGTACCAGGTATCAGCTACAGAACACTGCCTAGGAGTATGAATAGGATGTTATAACATCATGTGTAGATTCAAAATATTTGAGCCTCCACCCATCCCCATCAACTCCTCACAGCACCTATCTTCCAGTCCCTACACAGATCCAGAGTCTCATCAATCTATGTCAAAGAAACAACAATCATCATCACCATATATACCACATGGCTCTTACCTGTTATTGTACCTGGAGGTGCCCTATAATAGATTACACAGTGCTTTTCTTCTTCACGACCCCATGCAAACATTAATCCTCACAACACCCCCCCACCCCCCCGAGAGAGATATTATCTTCATTTTATAAATGGGGAGACAGAGGCAGAGCAGTTAAGCGACTTCTCCTTGGCCACAGAAGGAATCAGTGGTGGGGCTGGCATTAGAACTTAGAAGTTCCTGGGTCCTAGAACTGAGCTCAGGTCACACTTCTCTTGTTCCTCAGACTCAACTCTGCTATCACTGGAACAGAGCAATTGTCTGTCAATCTTACAGGAGCGCCCAGCCCAGACACAGGGCTATCAATTTTTCTCAGACATTGCTTCCATTAGAATGGAACCCCCAGGCAGACTCATAAAGAAGATGTGTTCGTGTACATAGAACACCATGACCAGATGCCATCAGAAAAAAAAAGATTTATTAGAAATAGTACACAGATTTTGCATTGTATCTTTTAATAGTGTTAATCTTTAAATACATCTGTAAGAGCATGTCCAAATCTGACAATGCCTAGTATATACATTCTAGTGTGCTCTTTGTATAAATTAGATCATGGATGTAACAACTGTATCCAATGGACAGAGTTAAAATTACTTGACTATTAGAGATGGTTCTTCTATTTGGCAAAATTCTAGTCTGGGTCTAAACCAATAAAAATGCTGTGCCCAGCACTGCCCTGTGAAAATTGGCACACGTGCAAGTGAAAAATGAAGAGATCACCGGCTGTGCAAAATGTTAATGGTGGGTAGATTGCTGCCTGGACTCTACACTGTGTAGGTGGCTGAGCCTAAATAGCACTAGAGTTGGTGGAAAGCAATTCCAATTTGGAAAGGTAGACGCTATTGCCAACTGTGTGAAATGTCTTAACGCTTGTAACCCGAGTCCTGTTAGGCAGCAAGCTCTCTCTTGACAGGAACGCGCAGGGTCTTATCCTCCATAGACGGCATTTCAGACACATGGAATGGCTTTGCAAACAGTGGGCCTCCCTGGACATTTGCTGAAGGAAGCTTTAGTACCATGACCAGGGAAAGCTGAGAAAGGTACAAAATCTGTAATTAGATGAGCCAACTTCTCTCCGGTTCTTACCGACTAGAAAGTGAGAAAAAGGCAGTCACTGAAACTAAGGCTAGATTTAGGGTACCCATGGGGGTCACAAATCAAACAGAGGCGACCTATGGGTTGCCCCTGCAATGTGGTGGCATTCCTATACTGACAAAACCACCAACAGAAGGAAGGAGGTTTGAGGCAAAGAAGATATGGCAGCTCCCATCAACTTTTCAAGAACTGCTAAAACCTGCCAAAGGAAGCAGGAATGGGTGTAGCTTGCGGGGAGGAACCTGGAAAGTCAAATTGCATTCCCAGAAAATCAGCCTGCAAAGCAAGCAGCACAGGGGACCAATCTGTTCTCCTGCTCTGTTCAGCTGCCTTTCATAAGCAGAGAAAAAGAAGCCAGTTCTGCCGTGGCCCCCTTCGAGTTTCTTTGAATGTCACCGGCTTTGGGAGCTCAGAGCAGAAATCTGGCAAAGCCGGTGACATTCAAAGAAACTCGAAGGGGGCCACGGCAGAACTGGCTTCTTTTTCTCTGCTTACGAAAGGCAGCTGAACAGAGCAGGATAGCATGATGGTAGTGATAACTAAAAGGACAGACCACACGCTGACAGCTGAAGGAAATTCCAGACATCAAGACTTCTGAGGCCTCTACTATCTCACACAGACCCAAACACTTCTGCCCTTTCTCTTTCACACATCCTGTACATTCACTCAGCTTGTGCATGTCTTCTGAAACAGCACATCAGCTTCACTATAAATCCTCTCCTTCCCAGAAGGCCCAGACCCTGGGCTGGCTTCCCAACCCCCTCTTCCACCCCATGGCTCATCTCTGCCTTCCCCTCCCATGACATGAAATACTTCGTGCTTTTTATGTGGGATCAGTGACTTTGTGAGTCAGATCCTATACTTTCCAGCCACTTTGTTTCCTCTCTTTCCTAGTAGCCATTGTGCAACAGCTACACAATGCGATCCCTTCAGCCAAGGCTCCTGGAACTGCAGCTCAACTGTCCTCTTCCCCACCTTCCTCAAGAGCTAAGCCAAAGTCAGCAGTTAGGATTGACTTACATGTCTAGGGACCTGCTAAAACTAACTAGGCACATGCAGATGTGCACAAGTGCAAAAGAGTGAGCATCATATATCTGGGGAGCATACAGTGTGGTATAAAGGTTTCATCAGCGCAAGTTGGGAATGGTACTTTCCTCTGAAGAGGTAAAGCCACATGGGAGTTATGCAGAGCATGACTAACTCCTGCTGATAAAAACCTTTATCCAAACCCACACCACCAGGCATTCTGTATAGGACTATTCTAAGCATGTGTTAGAGGCTTCTCCAAAATGCGACTGGGCTATTTCTTAAAGCCAGGAGCCTGAGTTAGCAAGACCTAAATGTTCAAAAGCAACTAGGAGTCTTAGGAGCCCCAATTTCTGGGTCCCCACTTCGAGACACCTTAGAAGGGGCTTGTTTTCAGAGGGTAGATGCTCAGCACTTCCTGAAAATCAGGCCAGTTCCAAGTGTCTCATCTTGGACACGCAAAAATGGAGGCACCTCAAATCACTAGTCACTTTGAAAATAGAAGCCCAGGATTGAAGCTGTGCAAAGCTCAGGGAGATAGAAAACTTAAAGCTATCACATGTAAAAACTGCTCAAATGACCTAAAAGAGCTTTCTAGACCTAGAAATGTCAGGACTTCAGAGATGGATTTTTTGGGACTTCTCATGCCTGGAAGGGAGCCCTAGGTCCTAGTGAGAAGTTAGGAATCTCCCCTCTCCAGTGGCAAAAGACTACAATTGCTAGCCTTCAGGGCTCAACAATATTTTAGAAGAGTGATGCCTTCATCTATAGAATCATAGAATATCAGGGTTGGAAGGGACCTCAGGAGGTCATCTAGTCCAACCCCCTGCTCAAAGCAGGACCAATCCCCAATTTTTGCCCTGGATCCCTAAATGGCCCCCTCAAGGATTGAACTCACAACCCTGGGTTTAGCAGGCCTATGCTCAAACCACTGAGCTATCCCCCCCCCCCCCCCCCCCAAATCCTACCAGAATCCTACCTTGTACTGGGCATGGAGCTCTGGTATTTTTGGGGAGAGGGAATTCCAAAGCCACAAGGAGCCTGAGAAAACATTTCCCTGGCAAGTTGCTTGGAAAAAACAAAACCAAACCCACAGCAACCATCTGAAGCTGTTGAAGGATTTGGAATGTTAGAATCAATTTTGCGGCTATGGATTAGAATAAATGCTCGAATAAGTCTCAGGGCAAGTGTTGCTGTCATCACTCCACAATAGATGTGTTTATCACCTGTCTGTGCAGTGTCTCACAGGCAGCACGGGCACTTCTGGCCAGTGTGGGTTAAAACTACCTTTTTGGAAAGAGAGGATTTCTGGCTCTAATGTGCTGTCTGGAGTCTGGGAATGAAAACTATGCTGCCATTGTTCTCACCTCTTCACGAACCTCATTCAAAACCCACTGAAGCCAAGAGAAGCCCTTCTGTTGACTTCAGGGGGCTTGGGTTACACCCCCCTGAGAGAATATGAACTATGCTTCGGGGAGGGCAGAGCGAGGGAATAAGAGGAACCTGCTGCATCCATACAGGAGTGGAATTCCACAGTATGGAGCCCTTCACAAGTGAATATTTCTTACCAACCAACTTCAGAGTTACACTTCTGCACCCTCTTATGAAAGCATAACTGGAGACCCAAATTGAAGCTTTTAAAATGGCTAAATCAGTACATTCCATGTACTCTAAGGCCACCAAATCCAACTATGCAACACACGTGAAAAGGAATTTAACCTAGACATTTAAATTAAAAGGAAAACAACTTCAGTTTGGGAATACGCTGCAATGATGCTCAGTCCAACTGGGACTCTGGGCAGCACCCACAGCCTGGAAAGCTACATGAGCACACCCACGAAGTGTCAGGAGCTTGCGTTAAGTTTGTCCACTTCTTGTTCCTGTTATAAGGACTCTCACAAGTCTCTTGGAGACTTTCATTCCTCATGCCTTTCATGAAAGATAGTTATAAACTGGACTTCTGTCACCTCCTCTGTTCAGTTTGCTCATTGGCCAGGGCCATTCCTCTCCCCCACACACCCCTCCCCCAATCCTGACTACATCATTAAGGAGAAACAAATTGAGCAACAACAAATACATTTAAGAGATTAAAGTCTCCCTTTTTGACACTGTTCCAAAGCTTGCAGCCTCTATCAGGACCTAGATTCAACTGTTGCTGGCTTAGTCTCCTTCTGCTGAGACAGCTGGCAACAAAACAGACATCCAGTCCCATGACAACAATCGTAAGAATTACAGGAAATGACAGAAATAGACCCCCATCTTGGAACACTCTTAAAACTGGGATGTTTTAGGCCTCCTTGCCAATACAGTCCAGGCATAACATAATCAGCCCCTCCTCTCCCTCAGGATTAGTCCAACTGCTTAAGTTCTGTCCTTGCTTCAGATCCAGATAAATGCACTTGCTGTGTTGCTGAATGTATCAGGTAGGTTGCACCTACTGGGCTGCTGAGTCTGTTACGTGCCTCCCAGTAGTTATTTGATTTCAAAAGGTGATAGCAAGTGTGGTGGGTGACCAGCACTTAAGACCTCCTGAACATACCAACCTCTCACCCTCAGTACATGCAGGGAGTGAGTTCTGCAAAGGATCAGACTTTTAAACTAGCCTATTCCAGGAACAGGAGCACCTCACATACCTGGATGCTTCCTATAGATTTTGCATGGGACTGAGCTGTGCCGTCTGAGCACTACCCTTTAGGTGATTTCATGGCCAAGTGGTCTGACTTCCCCTTGGGTGCAGGGTCTACATGACAGCAGCCTGACCCTTCCCTTCTCTCCTCCCAGCTCTTGGAAAGCTGCCTTGGGCACTGTAGTAGCACCAGAACCACATCCATTTACGGACAAAGCTCATGGAAAGAAGGGCTTAAATTAGAGATATTTAGGAAAAACCAACAAGATCCAAATTCTAAATGTAAATCCAAGGCTGGGGATTAACATTTATCACTAGGGAAGAACTTAAGTTTTTTAAAATGAGAAACCCAAGGTTTGAAATGTGCTGCTTGTGGACTCTAGCATTGTATCAAGCAACCAAAGCACCTTGATGGGAGACAACAGCAAGTGAGTGCAGGGCACTTGCAAAGCATCAGAAAGCTGAAAACACCCAGCTTCTCCATTGAAAACACCTGTTTCTGCCTCACTAGAGCGGTGAGTTAGAACAGGGAGCACGCTCTGTTCCCTTAGGTAAGGGAGGAGAATGACCCCTAGCTGCAGGTGATTAATATTCATGAGGCATCAGGACTGGGCCACAAGGTTAAACATTGTAAGTAAACAACCATTTTCTTTTATCAGCACAATGTGGGTAGGTGGGTATATTCTTTTATCAGCACAATGTGGGTATCACACACAAAGAGCACATTCTGAGAGACCATCTGAGAGCAAATGGCTTACCCGGCCTGCCTTTGACTTCCTTTTTTCCAAGGGGTTCTTACTGCTTCTCACTAGCTCTGAAGATTCAAGTTTATGGGGCCAAATACAAAGAGGCATGTACAGTAACAAATTAAACACTGCCTTATGCCAGGAGATATCAGCAGGATCGCTGGGATCCCATAGGCTTAGCTCTGGCTTCAGTGACAGAATGAAGAGTTGCCAGCTATATTCGCTGTAACTTACGGAATACAGTTGCATGTTGCTATTGGTATTAATCTCTTGTGTGTTCTTTGACGCAGTAACCTCAAGTCTAAACATACAGTAATAACCTATGCACTTCACTTCACTGCCCAGGGCACAGCTAACAAGGCCTTCTGGGTAGTAAGTAACAAGTATTTACACATTCTTGCAGATTACTCAGGAACAACCTGGAGTAATGAGTTTACTCTACCCAAACCTGCCGCAAACGTGTAGCTCGGAGAGATCACAGGTTACTCAGGTTTAACAAGTCACTGCCTGGTTATTTGTGCCTTGTGTAATAAAACTAACTAGTTGCATTTGCAGCACTACAGAAATAACTGTAATAACCGGCGCAGTCAGCTGGCATGTGTCAGGGTTCTGGCTCCCTACAAGGTTGATCACTGAAGCAATGGGGTGATTTTTCTCACAAATCAAAGCGGTGACCTTTGTTCGACCAGGAACGGAGTCACCGCACCTACTGGTTCCCTTTTGTACCTCTATGGCTGACTGGTGATAGCACATGTGATGGCCTCTGAGTCAGAAAAAGATCCTGTTGCAGACCCTGCAGACTGACCTAAGTCAGGCAACCTAGTGTGTCTGTTTGTCTTCGTGTGCCAGAGTAAGTCAATCTCCGGAAGCGTGAGGCTCTACACGCACTTGTGTGTGTGTGTGTGTATCTGTCTTGATGCGTATATATAAAACATATGGGGAAAGGAGGGGAGAGAGGGACTCACTTGTGTGTTAGAGGAGCACTGTTGTCAACTGGCTCATTAACAATACTCTGCCAGCATCCCTTGAGTGCCAGCATTACTTGAGGCACTGATTTACAAAGTACATGTTGCATTCACTTCGTTCTGTGGCAAGTCTCCAGCTGGCAGAGTCTGATTTGAAAGGCAATCATTATCAAGCACAAGGGCTCATCTTCAGAAATATCCCACAATGGCAGAAAACCCTTTGTAGTTTCCATATTGAAATAAACTTACTGCTGTATTTGGTTTGTAAAGGTAGACAATGGATTTTTATTTGGTTGCAGTCCGAGGTTACTGAGATGTGATCAGAATTGTGGAAGAGCTTTCCTTGCAACCTAGGAGCCTCGGTTGGCTCATGGAATAGAAAAGAGGTGATTTTTAAAGTGATCAAGTGCTTCCGTGGCATTCTTCAGTCTCTTCCTCACTTCTGCCCACCTTCTGCTCTGGGCTCAGGTCTCAAAGTACTTGTAAATCTGGGCCACGTACTGCATCACGCTCTGCCAGTCTGGCCGGTCTGTGTACATCATCTCACTGAGTTCCTGCACAGGACACAGAGAGGGTTAGCAAGGGGGAAAGAGTTTAAGGGTAACACTGGGTTTGGGGTCCTGAAACATGCGTTTTCCTTTTCAGCGACGGTCTGTTGTGTGGGCCACACCCCATTGCAGAGATACATGCAGAACAAAAAAATCTTGCCATGGCACTGATCTCCAAGGAACAACATGGGCTGATTGGAAAAGAGACCTATTGCAGCAAACTAAATGTGTCTCTCAGCTTGTGAGGCATGGAGTCCCCTGAATAAAGAAATTACAAGCTGCCAACACAAAGTACAAGCAGCTGAATACAAAATACAATGTACAGCCACTAGAATTCAGGGTAAGAGGAAGACTAAAGATCCCTAAGAAGACTCTTGTAATGAAGATAATTTATACAGTGCTCCCTCCCTCATCTCACCAGAGTGCCTGGGATACTTTAGAGCAGATAAGAAACCAATGATATTATAATGAACCTAACAGAATAAGTATTTCTCTTTCTGTACAAGCAAGTTAGGCAATGACAGAGTCTTGCTGATCTGTGTCAAGGGAGCAAGGCCATTGACTGCTGGAGAGCTAAGCACCCGCTCCTACAAGTTACATATACCTCCAAGTATTTTCAGATTTTACAGTCACCACATATTGTGTCTTCACTAGGTTACTTCTTATCTCCCTAGGTCCCCATTCAGAGTAAAGCCTCTTGTAATAAAAGCCTTTTATGCATTGTTAAGGTAAGAAAACAGAAAGAATCCCTGAACTGGATCTTCACCTCTCAAAGCTAATTTGCCATAATCATGCTCGCATGTTTCAGAGCTGATGTCTGTTGCCTGATTTGTAACCATCTCTTTCGGTGCAAGATGCCTGGGAGAGTAGCAAGTTCTCACACCCATTCAAAAAAACAGCATTGTGAGGAGCTACCTGATTGAAACAGTCCTTTTGCCAGGAGAGCTTATTTTGTTCAGGGGACTAGTATAAGCTATAATAGCCAAAGAGCTCTTGCCGGCATAGCTGTATCTCCACTAGGCGGGCTCGGTAAGACAGCCACACTGGCAAACCCTTTTCTAGTGTGAACAAGGCCTTAGTCGGTGTGTGAGATCTTACTCATTCTCAGCTCTGTTGTGCTCGAGCAATCCCAGTGGCTTCCAGACAGTTGCACCCATATAACTGAGACAAGTACTTGGGCCTCTCTTTAATTAAGCCTCCTCAATTAATGTTTGTCCACTACTCTGAAAATATAAAGCACTAGATAAAGGCTAAGTAGTATTAATATCTTCTTAGCTTCACTGCCTTGGGATTTAAGGTTTCTGTGAATTTCTGGAGAAAGTGGCTTTCTGATCTCCAACCTTCTTAGCTGCCCAGAGCGGATGCCAAAGTCTTCACATTAGATCTTAATAGAATATGATGGGTCTTGTCTTAGCCACAATAGAGAGCGCAGGCTATTCCCAGAAATAACAGGCCATCTATTGGATGTTTATATGCTGGCAAAGTTTTATGGGAGCAAACACCAGCCAAGCCTAATTAATAGAGCTGGTTGGAAAAATTCTGACAAAAGAGTTTTTTGCTGAAATTTACTAATTTGTCATAATTGAAATGTTTCAATTTTGACCTAGTTCCTCCAGAACCCATGCAGTTTTCTGTGAGCTCACCCACCTAGCTCCTTGGCAGCCCAGATTTCCAGTGTCCATGGCTCCAGGCACCCAGCCTGGCAGACTGCCTTGCATTTGGGAACCACAGGGCTTCCAGTATTATGGCCCCAGGGCAGCCAGCCAGCCAGCCAGGCTGCCCTAGAATCACGGGACCTGAGGGCTTTCCCTTTCAAAGAGAATTTCAAAATTTGTGGTTTCCGTTTCTAATCAGAATGAAACCAGATTTAAGAACCTGAAAATCGGCAAACCTTTACTTGCCTAAATAAAGAATACTAAAAAGGGGCTTGTCTCAGGCAGCTCTGTTTGAATTTGGTTCCTGGGGGGGGGTGGGGGGGGAAGAAGATGAGGGATGCTATTCTTCAATATAAAATTTACATCTCAGAGGAGAGCGCTCAATACCCTGCCAGCTTGTGTGTTTCACACTGACACACAGCAGAGCCATTCTGAGGACCACACAGCTGGGCACACCGGACACTTGAAATGAGACAATTGTGTAATGTGGTTCTCGCCCTTTCCGTCGTGAGAAGTTGGTATTCAGGCAACATCTTAGGAGCCTTTCCATTAACGTGGGGGATGGGGAAGGGTGAACAGCAATGTAAAGGGATGCAGTCTGAAAAGGAAAATAAGTCAAAGGCACTGTAACTTGCTGAAATAAACAAGTTACAGCTCATGTCCAGATGCCTCAAGGTGCTCTGAGGAACTCTAATGCATCTTCATTACAGATGAAGGACCCAGTCCTGCACATATGGGGATATTTTATTTCTGCCGGTGGTCCTAGTGAAATCAGTAGCACTGTGTATGCAGCATCAGGTCTCACCTCACTAGCAGACAACATGGCTGTCTACAGGGACTTCAACAGACCAAAATAACACTGGGGAAATTTCCCTCCCCTGGGTAGGACTTGAAGGAGAGTTGTCACCTTTAAAAAAATACGTATGCAACCGACCTGCTTGCTTCCTCTCTCACAGCAGAGAGCTGCTAAGCAAAAGCCCCTTTTGTACAGGCTACAGTAGGGAAATTTTGCAAAAATATCCCACTGTTTTACTGGGTCAGCTCCCCCAGTGCTATGAGCACTGGGATCCTTAGGGTAGACAAGTCTAATGCTAAGGCTCTCGTTCAGTTCCAGAATTAATTCAATTAGAGTCTTAAACTGCATAACAGTCAATCAAGGCTATGCATTGGCCTAATGTATTTGTGAGGCTGATATAGTAAATGCTCCAAGTAGTGCCAAGGCACAAGCTGATTAGACAGCCAGATGAATCTTATACCCCATAAGGATCTCTTCAATCTGCACTGAAGGATTAATTCTCTATGTATGGTTATTGTACTTCAAATTTCTGCTCCTGTGTGCAGACACATGTTTCCGGTTCCTTATTTAGCTCAAGAACCCCCTAAAGATTTAACCTCTGCGTAGTAATCTCCTTGTTCCATGTTTGCTGTCACGCTCTTGGCTCTACCCAAGACATTTTAAAACAGGGATTTTAGCATTTTCCTTCTGGTTGTTAAACCAGTAATGCAGCTGGTTGAAACACGGATTGACAGACAGACATGGGGCTTTCCCACACATAGCGGCGGGGTCACAGCAGGAATAGCTGACTGTAATTAACAACTTCATATCAGCAGTTATGCCGGCTGGGAAGTGCTTCTCATGTTAAGAACTTTCAGACTAGTGGCCTAGGCACTAGACTGCACTTTTCCTTTAACACTTCTTGAATGTTTTTAATGAGAATAAATGGGCTGCATTGTAAGGGAGGATTTAGATCTATGCATTCAAACCCCCTTCCCCTCCTCATCCACACACCCTGCCCAGAACCCAGGTACTCACCAGACTGGGTTTGATGCCCACACTTTCGGCAGCTTGAAAAGCCAAAAGCAGATTTCTTTTCTGTGAAAATAAGGCATGAGACACCACCATTAAGCTTAGCACCAAAGCAAGTTCTCTACTCCTGAATCCTGCCATGGGGTTGTGGTGTTGAATTGGTCCAAAGGAAAAGATGTATTTGAAAAATGAGCAAATATCAGACTTAAGATCTTCCAACAGACAAGCTGTGTCAAGGCTCAAGATGAGAAGAGCCATTCATACTAAGTAACCAGTCTCCAAAACTTAAGGAATCTACAGTCCAACAAACTCCTCTGCAGCAAGGTATGGTTTCTCAAAGTTTGCCCTGGTTGTTCGAGTGGGGTTTCCGTAAAGAGCTGACATGAACTGAAAAATCAGGGAGAATTTTCTGTTTTGAGGGAATTCTGCTTGTAACTGATCTTTTCGCCCTTTCTTTGTAATTAGGAATGTCCTCATGCCAACAGTCTCTCTGTCTCTGAAGAGTTCATCTACTGTTGTTGAAGCAACAATCCACTGTTTGTAACAATGGAACTTGTTCTTGTGAAATTGATTATGGTGCCTCAAGGAGAAGATTGTGATTTCAGATGGATAAATATGCTGTAGAAATAAAGGCTGAAAAGTGAGAGAGTCAGAACCCGCTAACAGACAAGGAAATGGTGACTCAATTCAAGGCTTTGCTGAGTTGTCCCAGGAGGCATCAGTACCTAGATAGGCAATTCCACTGGGACTGTGTGGTGGTGGGCAATTTATAGAAAACTTTTAAATTGGGAATAACCACCTTGTTGTTTGCCTCAGTGAGAAATATCTCAAAGCACCATGAGTGTGGCTAAACACCGGCTCAGAGAGAGAGAGATCAAGAGAGGGAAGATCCATCTTCATGAAAATAGTTCTTATTTATCTCTGTAGAAAAGGCAGGTGGGAGGCTGTAATCAGTGACCTGAACAACATTATTAGAAATGGGCCTAAAAAATCCCAGGTACATGAACATTTGGGGGGAAATTCAGATCTAGTTCCCAAATTCTCAGCTGAGCCCTAGCCTTATTATCTATCAAACCAAACCTTGCATCCAAATATCCCAAATGTCAGAAAGCCTATAATCCAGAGCTGGACTTTGTGGCATAGGTCCACCTTTAAATCACTGTGATTAATAATTATTACATGGATTTCTAAAGTGTCCATCCCTGTAGTGTCTGGGCTCTCAGATTACGATCCTATTTGACTGCAGTACGTACCATGTTTCAGACACTGTTCAAACGGATTACACGTGATTTGCTTGAAGAGACCACAGGAAAGCTTTTGTTCCTGGGGCTGTCCCCACAGTATCTGATTCATCCTTTCCTAAGGCAGGAGTCTTGGCCCTGTTCTCCCACTCTCTCTGTTTTTGCTTGATGGAAAGTTCAAACCCAAGCAGGAAAGTGCAAGATTTTGGGTAGATTCTGATAAGACTGAGTCATTCCCTGTGGTTTCATTGTCATCTAAAGCCTGGAAAGTGTATGTAGGGTGGGAGGGAGGAAGGGGGAAACTGTGGTCTCTAATCCACTGTCTGATCAACCAAAAACTCTTCTCTTCTGAAATGTCAGCCAACATTAGGTCAACTGAGCAAGGTGCTTGCGGTTTTTATCACCTCTCTCTACAACATGCTCAGCTGTCATTTTCCCATCTGAGGAGATGATGACAAAAACTATTAGCAGACCCCGCAGCACCTCCCACCTCCCAAGAGGTGCTGCTGTTGTTGCACTAACTTACTCTTCCTCTCCTCCCATGTAAAGTTTGCAGCTAACCATCGTTGGCCTAAGGGGAAATCTTGAACCCAGGTTTCCCACATGGCAGCATGTAGTACTAGCTCCTAACCCCGGATGGCACGCCTCAATCTTCAGCCTCTGAAGCCTGTAGCTTTATCTACTAGGGTATACGCTGATAAAAACTATTCTCCAGTTGAATGGTACTAGGTGCTTCAAGCAGGGAGCACCTGGGCTTGGTCCCTGTCTTGGGTAATGTACTTTTTGCCCCATTATACCAGTCACCGTAAAGAAAACCCTTAGCACCTTCTGCTACTTGTTACAGTTAATGAGCATGCTCTCTGTGGCAAATGGAACAATGCAGCTGACATATCTATAATGAGAGCACATCTAGGACCTACCCATGCTATGGCTTAGGAGACTTATAGCTTGGTTTCTCTGACAAAGCTAGAATCTTACACATCCATAGCACATAACCAAGTCCTAGATATATAACAATGCTCTTGGGATTTGCCACAGAACACCCTTTGTAGCTTGTATCTGCTTCAGTCCTTTCAAAGGAGTAATGGACCCTCTCCAGTTTCTGTTAGATTTGCTAATAGCCAATTCCCTGTTAATTTGACTTTGCTCCTACACTTTTGTGCCTCTGGGCATTTCTTCTTTCATAATGAAAGGAGCCTGAGCAGTCTTCCTCCAGGAGTCTCCTCTACTCCTCCCACACAGGTAATAAAGCTAATCTGCATATCTAGCCATTTCAGTGTTCTTCCACCTCATGACATACTCTCCCAGCAAAGGGTTTTCTCAAATAAGGACTGTCCAAAGGGCAGGTAAAGCCTTTAAAAAACAAAGAGCTGATATCAACTGGTTCTGGTTAGCTCTTTTCAAAGCTCTCTGGGCTAAGTCCTGACACCGGGCACACTGGGGCTTTGTCTTCACTGGTGTTAGCTAATTTGTTAAAACCCTAGTGTAGACAATGTAATTGGTATTGGTAAACCTAGGCTTTCCTGGTTGAAAACCAGATGCCTGGCAATCCTAGTTGAAATGCTTTTTCTTTTTGACATGCTATTTTCCCAACTGCTCCACTGAGTGATCTCTTCGCTGCACTGAGTCAGTATGGTAATGCTCACAACCTGTGTCACTGGAGGGGAGGAGGCACAGGGGTAGAGCAGAAGAACAGATCGCTAACTGGAAAGCAATGTCCAAAATTCCCAGCTTGACAATAAACATTCTCTTTCCAACTGATTATTTCACATTAAGGCTGGAACTCCATTGACATCTTGGAGGACCAAAATATGCAGCTGAATTACCAAAACACTTTGTCCTCTGAGGTGCCTGGGTTCTTTACCAGTAACTGGAAGGGAGGCAACTCCACAGATCCACACTCTTAGGTTAGTAGGAGCAATGGGAGGTGTTTGTGGTAACCTTTCAAGGGGGTGCTTTTCTTCTTCATGTGGGCTTGCAACACCCACTGGACTTAGCCACCTGGCAGCCAGACCTTAGGCAAGACTTAACCTGTTGGAGCCCCCTCTCCTTGCCACTACTGTTCTCCTCCTTCTGTTTTTTTCTTATTTATTTGTTTTTTAGGGTTTTAATTAATTTATTTTCTTTCCCTTTTGTTTTTGTTTCCCCCACCTAGTCACTGTATCTGTCTGAACACTATAACTTTTATACCAGGTCTGCACTACATCACCACAACGAAAGGCCTTCCCCGGGAATCCTCCTGCTGCCGATTGAGAATCAACGCGAAGCATGATCAAGAGCAGAGCTAGCAAGACTTACTTTATCCTGGCCATTGAGCTCCTGGTACGGAATGTGTGCAGGCAGGTAGGTGTGGAGGAGAGCGCAGAAGGCCAGCCCATCGCTCCAGCTGCTGCTGAAGTTGGTAATGTCGATGTTCTGTGGGAGGAAACAACAAAAACCATTACTAAGCGGTGCTAACATCAGGCAATGGCCAGAGTGAACAGCCCTTGTAGCCAGTGAAGCAGGGCAGAGTCAACATCAACATAGATACAGAAGAACATGAGGGATAAGAGGTGGCTAGAAAGACTTTCTCTGAGCTCTGAAGCTACGAAATTCTGTCCAGCTGAGTGGCTAGGGCCTTCTTGTAGCCATCCTTATGTGCAGCTGGGGGGACGACAAGCTTCCTGGGTCAAGACGGAGAGCTGATGTTGGAACCCTAAGGCTACTATGGGCTGCGCTGCAGAATTCTCTGAGCTGCATCTGGCCTGCAGGCTGCACCTTGCCTAAGCTTCTTGAACTGTCCCTTTGCGGGGCATTGCCAGTCTCCGTTCATTACGGAAACATTGCGTTACTTTTTCATTTTTTCGCTCTGTTCTATATGAGCACTGGGCACATGAGGAATCCAGGTGGCTGGTTTCAAACACCTGGGTGGAGCTCTGTTAAAAGTTAAGCTGGTCCCACATCTGATCGCAAACAAGGGAAGTATCTGCCGCTTTCCAGAAGGTAAGAAATGCCTTGTGCAGCATGAACCGTGGCTGGGGTTTTGCCTGCCCTGCCAGGAGGAAGGAATTTTTTCAGGCCTATCTGTATAATGGTCTGGCTCAGCTGCATCCCGTGCACCCCCTCATGGCCTAGGATCATGCTACAGGCAGCCTGTCTCAGTTTCCCCTCTTGGACTGTTCAAAGGAACTTCACTTCAGGCTTTTTCTTGGTCAAAAAATATTGCTCCTTGGGGACTGTTTATTAATATAAAAGAAACTGTAACTGAAACTCAGCCCCCCAAAACAAAGTCCATTCATAAAGCCACACAAGCCAAGGTTTCTCTTCTTCCTCTAAGGCCTTGCTGCCTGGGGCCTTTGCAGTCCCTCGCCTGCCTGGTCAGGGTCTCTACCTACCTACCTGGAGCGCTTTCCTCACTTTCAGCGGAGTCTGCCACAGCTTCCTGAGCTTTCCCCCTTCATTGCAGCCTCCTGCTACTCTGTAGGGCAGTCATCCCAATGTTTTCCAAGCATGGCTCAGTCTATCCAAGGTTGGCTAGCTCCAGCCCATAAGGGGTGAGCCACCCTGTTATACTGACCTTGTTGCAACAGTTCAGACACAATTTCGCCAACATGTAAAATCAAAAGTCACCAATACTGAAAAACACTATTTTGTAATCAATTACAAGTTGCCTTGTAATAGGGATGCTTGTGGGGAGATGGATTTGATGAACAGTGAGTTGGGATAGCTAGTGCATTTGACCACACCACCTTCCCAGCCCTACTTACCAGACCCCTGCTTTAGTGAGGATGTGTGATTAACTCCTAAAAGTCAGCTCAGTGTGGTGGCATAAAGGGCCATCAATTGATGAAATACCAAGCTAGTTCTTAAGCCCTAAATAAATAACATGCTTGTTCATTTAGCTCAAGGATGCACAAACTTGGCAACACTAAAGGCTGCATTGGCAACTCTCCATGAGCCAGGCAGATGTAGCTGATTTACATGAATGCTTGCTTGTATCTTCATATTCTGCACACAGACAGCACCTCCAGCTCAGGGTCACAGAGTACTTTACAAAGGTACATAAAACGTTACCTCCTGTGAACAGGTGGGGAAACTGAGGCAGGGTTAAGTGATTTATCTAAGGTCACACAGAGACAACAGCAGTTAGGAATAGAGCGTAGGTCTCCTGACTCTCCCTCTCATGATCTAACCTAGTTCTTCCTGCAAAAGACCAGTCTCCCTAGAAAAACTAGTCAATGAAATAAATACGACCTTCCCGCTAATGCTAAGCTACACCAAGAACAATAAAAGATCCTTGTGAAATGTAAAAAACTGACACAGACCTTTAGGCCTCAACTTGTTTAATAAACTAGTAGTTTCCATCTAGTCTGACCTCCTGTATAACACAGGACATAGAACTTCCCTACAATAATTCCTAGAGCAGATCATTTAGAAAAACATTGATTCCAGATCCAAACACCGAATTCCTGCTTTTGGTAGTATTGGTGGCTACCGGCACTTTAATAACCACATTGGCTATGCCTTCTCTGAGTAGGTCCAGAGGACATGCTGGTTGAGAAGTGTGTGTACTCACACTCCTACCATTTCTAGCGCCAGTGAAGCTGCACTGATAGTGGCGGAAAAAGAGGAAAAAATCAAATACAGACACAGCTTTATTCACTGAGGTGGGCCCGCCTTCCCCTTTTCCCAGAAGGTGTGACAAGATGCTCTTCTCCCCTGGTACTGTAACCCAACGGAAGGTGGCACAGCAGAGGGAGATTGAGCCCTACTGGTGAAAACTGGAGGCTTTTAAATTGTGTGTTGGCTGGGCTCAAACCCCAGGCAGCCTGTAGTTGAGGGGTACAGATTATAGGGATTATGGAAACAGACAGGAACTCTTTAAAAAAGACAAACCAAATAAGAGCTCTAAAATGCAAAGGCCTTAGCAGACACAGAGTATGCTGGGCTGGAGCAGGGACAGGGAACAAAGATTCTCTGCAGGGCCTATTTCTCAGGCATAATTGCAATTGAACGCATTTGTGGTTTAGCACTGAACATGAGAGCAGGGTGACCCTTCTAAACCTCTTAGTGTCACTGCTGTAGCAACACTGGCCTGCTAGAGAATGCTCATATCTAAGCTTGGCTTCTTGAATTCTAAAATGACAACAAAAAACAAAACAGTGGCTGGCTGTTGAAATTATAATGATGCTTAAAAGAAAGTAACAGCTCTGGATGTTCATTGCAGGCTATGAGATGCTTCCAGTATACTAAAGCGTTGTCTCTGTCAGTCACCCTGTCTCTCACATTGCAGCAGGTGTACAGTTCTCATAGCCCATTCCAATCAAACAACCCTTGTACTAATGCTCTACAGAACCTTGACACAAAGCCTCTACGACCCTTAATATTCTTTATTTAACTGTTTTTCAGCCACCTCCCAGATACACACAAGAGATGGATCCCAATACTCCTGTCATGCTGAAGATGACACACACAATCAGATCCACTGATGCTGACGCCAAGTCTTTTAGTATAAGCTCTTCACTTATGGTGCCTCACTTATTATCCCGCATGGAATCTGTGCCAGCCTGTCCAATTGCTAGATGGCTGACCGTGATTGGGTGATTAATACAGTTAACAAAATAAGACTTTAGCTGAAAAGAACAGTATACTGCACTTTAAAAACACCTATACTTTTATTAATAAGATGGCTTCTGATTGGCTGAAGCGAATCTATATCTGCTCTGTAATCCAACCAGAATGCAGGTCTCCAGTAGCACAAGGAGTAGCTATCACTGCACCGCTCCAACAGCCACATGATATAATAAGTAGTGGACATCAGTCAATTGAGATAACAGAAATAAAGACCTAGCAGCTGAACATTGTACAAGATCAATGTCAATGTCTCCTGCGTTGAAAATAAATGTCTTGGCTTTGCTTGAGCATTAAAGTAACAGCAGGAGACCATTTCAAGTTGCAGTGGGGGAGGTTTAGATTGGATATTAGGAAAAACTTTTTCACTAAGAGGGTGGTGAAACACTGGAATGCGTTACCTAGGGAGGTGGTAGAATCTCCTTCCTTAGAGGTTTTTAAGGTCAGGCTTGACAAAGCCCTGGCTGGGATGATTTAACTGGGAATTGGTCCTGCTTTGAGCAGGGGGTTGGACTAGATGACCTTCTGGGGTCCCTTCCAACCCTGATATTCTATGATTCTATCCTGTAACAATGATCTGTTCCCAGACTCCAAACCTTAATGAAGAGTGAGTTAATTGTATTAAGGAGTTGGGTGAGATTGGATTATCCTGCTTTCCTGCATCTTTCAGAGAAACAAGTTGCATGTTATCCACCAATTTACAGTTACTGGAGAGAGATTTACTCTCTTGCTTGCTTTCAGACTGACTCAGACATGGAGACCACTTGCACCATCAAGTACACTGTCACTGATTTATAAGGTTCTTGTTTTATAGCAGTGTTTAGTGACAGAGGGTGGAGATAATGTTTTTCTTATCCCAATGGTCAGGAAAGTGGACACAAGCAAGCTCTGCAATTCTCAGAGTTAGGCTTTCCCCCACTCCCTGGCAAAAGGACTGGACAGAGACAAGTCATGCTTTAATACTCCTCTGCATACAGCAACTTGGGCTTCAATAGATTGCAAGATTATAGTCGTCCAAGGGAAATGGTGGAAAGCCTATTGCTTAAGAAATTTCAAACTAGACTGGACAACATAGTAGTAAATGTACCGTAGGAAACATGTATTGGCTGGGCAACAGACAAGGTATCTGGTTTAGGTTTTGCTAACAGAAATATCAACTGAGAAGCCACTAGGAGCTGGATCTCTGTCCTTTGATCCAGCAGCTGAGCCTTCTCCCTGCCCCAAACCCAACGACTTCCACCTTTATGTCCAAAATCTCACTTGCCACCATGCAGGGTTGGGATATGGACCTGGAGTGTGGGATAATGCTTTGGACAGAAATGAGTGGAATGGTGGGATTTTGCTTTTCTGGAAGGGTTTTGAATGTGAAATCAGAAGAGACCTCGAGGGGAGACATATGCAGAGATCTGACCTGTCCAATTTTTTTGATGTTCCAAGCTATAAAAACAGCTGTGCAACGGATGGGGAGGGCAGATGAGGGGAGGTTGGTCAGCTGGGAGCCTCTGGAAAAGCAGACATTCCCACGTCACTTACCAAAGCAGAGAGTGTACTCCCTGATACTCCCACACACACACACAGAGGATCTGGCATGTTACCCTCATATCTTCCAGACTCCGCTTCTGACTGACGACGTTCAGGACCAGGGAGGAGACAACAGTGGGAAAGACCAATATTATTTCAAACATCCACCTTAACCTTTGCCGGGAAAGGCTGGAGTGACATCAGGGAGCTCAGAAGAAGTCAGAGAGTCCAGGGGGAGGAGAGAGACTCCCCCACCCCATATGGATTACTGTTCTAACTAAGCAATGGGAAAAAGGAGAATCCCATTTGCAATCAGCTTCTGATGCATCTTTTCAGGTGAGAGAGACCCTCTGAAACCAGCCTAAGGATCACAGCCAGCAAAGAGGACAGAGGCTGCCTGAATGAGACTTGCCATTCAGAAGCTAATTCAAACTGCTTCTGCTGATCTGCTCAGACAAGCTTATTGCTCAAGTTGCACTGAGTGCTGGAGTGAAAAGTCCAGCACTGAGAAATTATGCCATTGCAAAGCTCTGGGATTTCAAGATGAAGTTCCTGCACAAGGCCCCATGAAGGGAGGTCAGACTACAGGTAAGTGACACTTCCTAGATCTCAGAGTTCAATCTCGAGCCTAGGATGGGAAGCCGAGAACAGTCAGGAACATTAGGTTTGATATTGGGAAGAACCTTCTAACAATAAGGGAAGCAAAGCTCTGGAACAGGCTTCCAAGGGAGGCTGTGGAATCCCCGTCAGTGGAAGATTTTAAGAACAGGTTGGACAAACCCCTGTCAGGGGGGTGGACTTGACCTCTAAAGGTCCCTTCCTGACCTACAGCTCTATGATTCTATGCACACTGAACTTTTTCAGAATACTTTACACCTTCAAAGCACTAGACACATTAATTCCCTCATTTGGGATGAATTCTTACTCTGACCTTTTATGGCCCAGCTTGATGTGAATGTATAGACCAGAGCAGACTGCCTTCACGCCAGTAAGACTCCAGCTCTTTTTGCTCTCCTGTTCCAATGCTGCAGGATTCTCTTCCCCAGTTTTGGTGTATTATTCTCTCCCACAAAAGACATACGAGATAAAACTGCTCAGTCCCACAATGATCACCAGCCTGGGGTCAGATTGATCCATTCTGTCAGGGTCTGCAGATTCAGATGTTTGTTAAGCTCCTCACTCTTGCTAGCTGATAATATGTGGAAGAGGGAAGCCCCTAGGCCAGAGGTTCTCAAACTGGGGGTCGAGACCCTTCAGGGGGTTGCAAGATTATTACATGGTGGGTCACATGCTGTCAGCCTCCACCACAAACACCGCGTTGCCTCCAGCATTTATGATGGTGTTAAATATATAAAAATGTGTTTTTAATTTATAAGGGGGGGGTCGCACTCAGAGGCTTGCTATGTGAAAGAGGTCACCAGTACAAAAGTCTGAGAACCACTGCCCTAGGCCTATATAAAATCAAAGTCCCTCATCTCTCCAACAAAATCCTCCAAGTGGCCAGAACCTAGTATACCATTTACAAACAATCCTTGGATCCACATCTTATACATAATTAAGAGCTTGATGGCTGGGCTCTGCTGCTCACATACACCACCAGAGCAAAGCTAGTGACAAGTCGTTCTGACATCATCAATCGCCCAGGAGAAGTGAGTCAGAAAAGAAATACCATCTTGAACTTTTGCGCCAACTTCAAATCTAACTCTTTGTGAAGATTCAGATCAAGGGATCAGTTAAAACCAAAACAAAAGAGAAATCCACTAGGGTGACCAGATGTCCCGATTTTATTGGGACAGTGCCGATATTTGGGGCTCCTATTACCTCTCACCCTCTGTCCCGATTTTTCACACTTGCTGTCTGGTCACCCTACCTCCAACCACCAAAGTGCTGTCTTCAAACCGTGTGAGTGCCAATGGCTTGTGTTTTCTCTGAACAAATCCTCCCCCACCTCAGACACAGAGAAGACTCTGTTCCATGATTTCATCCGATGTTCCCTGTTAAACACTGTTTCTTCTGACATTAGGGAATGCTGGTAAAATACAAGCCAACTGAGTGTCTGCCTCTGGACACATTTGCATCGTTTCCAAGGTTCTCCAGTGCATTTCCAAGCTGCAGTTCCGCAACAGGCAACCCCAACAAATTCTTTCAGAGTAGAGGCACTCTACCTTCGTTCCTCCATGCAGAATCATTGGTTCTGGTGCAGCCAGACAGAAGTAAAAAAATGTAGGGATTGGCCACCTTGGAAGATATTCAAATTTATTGGTTACTTTGGCAGTAAAATCAGTTCCACCCTCCTGCCACGCCTCTCCCTGCTATTCCACTACAGACAGACCATGGAGATGAATGTAGAATGACTTAACTTTGTGATCAAACCCCAGATGTTCAAGTTAATTACGGAAACTGTGTCAACTTGGGTCACACCACACCCACCTGGCCTAGTGGAGGGTGCATTAATGAATTAACAGCCCCTACTTAGGGAAACTCATCCAGAAGTTAAATACAACACATCTCACTCACAAAGACATTGCCCCTCTAAGGCATACAGGAAGCACCTGCAGCATGTCACGTGAGTGGAAAACGGATCAGAGGTATGAATAGATTGCAAATAGGCACTTGCATGCTGATCAGCTGTGATGCATCAATCAAGCTGCATGACGCTTAATCCCTTTCTCATCTGAGATCACGGTGGCATAAATCTCCAAGTCCTTCCATAGCGGCATGGTCATGTAAATTGTGAAGGAAAGGGTCAGAGCTGCAGAGAACTGAGAAACCTGATGTTGTTAGATCGTTAATTCAAATGTAGTTTACCACGAACACCTAGCCTCTCTCATGTTACAAAAACCACCTCTACTGCCCTCTCTCAAATTCTGGCTCCTGCCATTGTAACAGATGATGCATCTCATTCCCCAAGAAAATCTTGTCCCTTTTCCCCTTTACTCAGACACAGACAAGAGCAGGAAACACCCTTTCATAGAACATGGGAACATAAGAATAGCCACATCGGGTCAGACCAGTGGTCCATTTAGCTCAGTGTCCTGTCTTCTAACAGTTGCCAGTGCCAGATGCTTCAAAGGGAATGAACAGAACAGTGCAATCAAATGATCCATCTGCTATCATCCAGTCCCAGGTTCTAGCAGTCAGAGGTTTACGGACACCCAGAGCATGGGGCTGCATCCCTAACTATCTTGGCCAACAGTCATTGATGGACCTATCCTCCACGAACTTATCTAATTCTTTTTTGAACCCAGTTATACTTTTGCCTTCACAACATCCCCTGGCAATGAGTTTCACAGATTGACTGTGCACTGTGTGAAGAAATACTTCCTTTCGTTTGTTTTAAACTCACTGCCTATTCATTTCATTGGGTGACCCCTGGTTCTTGTGTTATGTGAAGGGTAAATAACACTTCCCTTGTCACTTTCTCCCCACCATTCATGATTTTATAGGCCTCTATCATATCCCCACTTAGTCATCTCTTTTCCAAGCTGAATAGCCCCAGTCTTTTAAATCTTTCCTCATATGGAAGGTATTCCATACCCTTAATCATTTTTGTTGCCGTCTCTGTACCTTTTCTATTTCTAATATATCTTTTTTGAGATGGGATGACAAGAATTGCATACAGTATTCAAGGTGTGGGTGTGTACCGTGGATTTATGTAGTGCCATTATGATAGTACTGTCTTATTATCTATCCCTTTCCTAATGGTTCCTAACATTGTTAGCTTTTTTGACTGCCTCTGCACACTGAGCAGCTATTTTCAGAGAACTATCCACAATTCCAAGATCTCTTTCTTGAGTGGTAGCAGCTAATTTAGACCCCATCTTTTTGTATGTATAGCTGGGATTATGTTTTCCAATATACATTACTTTGCATTTATCAACACTGAATTTCATCTGCCATTTTGTCACCAAGTTACAAATGGATCTCACAAAACTGGGTAACTCTTTGCAGTCCGCTTTGGACTTAATTATCTAATATACCTGTAGCTGCATCCTGACTGGTGCTGAGGTACTGAGTCTGATGAAACAGATACTAACAAGCCTCCAATTTTAAACTCAGAAGAGCCTGTGACTCTTAGCTACTCATTCACCTCTGAATAGCTGGGTTACAAGTTTGGTGGTCTCGTAGGGGACAATTTCCTGGCGCAAGTGCTAGAGGAGCCAACTAGGGGGGGCGCTTTTCTTGACCTGCTGCTCACAAACCAGGTAGAATTAGTGGGGGAAGCAAAAGTGGATGGGAATCTGGGAGGCAGTGACCATGAGTTGGTTGAGTTCAGGATCCTGACGCAGGGAAGAAAAGTAAGCAGCAGGATACGGACCCTGGACTTCAGGAAAGCAGACTTCGACTCCCTCAGGGAACAGATGGCCAGGATCCCCTGGGGGACTAACTTGAAGGGGAAAGGAGTCCAGGAGAGCTGGCTGTATTTCAAGGAATCCCTGTTGAGGTTACAGGGACAAACCATCCCGATGAGTCGAAAGAATAGTAAATATGGCAGGCGACCAGCTTGGCTTAATGGTGAAATCCTAGCAGATCTTAAACATAAAAAAGAAGCTTACAAGAAGTGGAAGGTTGGACATATGACCAGGGAAGAGTATAAAAATATTGCTCGGGCATGTAGGAATGATATCAGGAGGGCCAAATCGCACCTGGAGCTGCAGCTAGCAAGAGATGTCAAGAGTAACAAGAAGGGTTTCTTCAGGTATGTTGGCAACAAGAAGAAAGCCAAGGAAAGTGTGGGCCCCTTACTGAATGAGGGAGGCAACCTAGTGACAGAGGATGTGGAAAAAGCTAATCTACTCAATGCTTTTTTTGCCTCTGTTTTCACCAACAAGGTCAGCTCCCAGACTGCTGCGCTGGGCATCACAAAATGGAGAAGAGATGGCCAGCCCTCTGTGGAGATAGAGGTGGTTAGGGACTATTTAGAAAAGCTAGACGTGCACAAGTCCATGGGGCCGGACGAGTTGCATCCGAGAGTGCTGAAGGAATTGGCGGCTGTGATTGCAGAGCCATTGGCCATTATCTTTGAAAACTCGTGGCGAACGGGGGAAGTCCCGGATGACTGGAAAAAGGCTAATGTAGTGCCAATCTTTAAAAAAGGGAAGAAGGAGGATCCAGGGAACTACAGGCCAGTCAGCCTCACCTCAGTCCCTGGAAAAATCATGGAGCAGGTCCTCAAAGAATCAATCCTGAAGCACTTGCATGAGAGGAAAGTGATCAGGAACAGCCAGCATGGATTCACCAAGGGAAGGTCATGCCTGACTAATCTAATCGCCTTTTATGATGAGATTACTGGTTCTGTGGATGAAGGGAAAGCAGTGGATGTATTGTTTCTTGACTTTAGCAAAGCTTTTGACACGGTCTCCCACAGTATTCTTGTCAGCAAGTTAAGGAAGTATGGGCTGGATGAATGCACTATAAGGTGGATAGAAAGCTGGCTAGATTGTCGGGCTCAACGGGTAGTGATCAATGGCTCCATGTCTAGTTGGCAGCCGGTATCAAGTGGAGTGCCCCAAGGGTCAGTCCTCAGGCCGGTTTTGTTCAATATCTTCATAAATGATCTGGAGGATGGCGTGGATTGCACCCTCAGCAAGTTTGCAGATGACACTAAACTGGGAGGAGAGGTAGATACACTGGAGGGTAGGGATAGGATACAGAGGGCTCTAGACAAATTAGAGGATTGGGCCAAAAGAAATCTGATGAGGTTCAATAAGGATAAGTGCAGGGTCCTGCATTTAGGATGGAAGAATCCAATGCACCGCTACAGACTAGGGACTGAATGGCTAGGCAGCAGTTCTGCGGAAAAGGACCTAGGGGTGACAGTGGACGAGAAGCTGGATATGAGTCAGCAGTGTTCCCTTGTTGCCAAGAAGGCCAATGGCATTTTGGGATGTATAAGTAGGGGCATAGCGAGCAGATCGAGGGACGTGATTGTTCCCCTCTATTCGACATTGGTGAGGCCTCATCTGGAGTACTGTGTCCAGTTTTGGGCCCCACACTACAAGAAGGATGTGGATAAATTGGAGAGAGTCCAGCGAAGGGCAACAAAAATGATTAGGGGACTGGAACACATGACTTATGAGGAGAGGCTGAGGGAGCTGGGATTGTTTTGCCTGCAGAAGAGAAGAATGAGGGGGGGATTTGATAGCTGCTTTCAACTACCTGAAAGGGGGTTCCAAAGAGGATGGCTCTAGACTGTTCTCAATGGTAGCAGATGACAGAACGAGGAGTAATGGTCTCAAGTTGCAGTGGGGGAGGTTTAGATTGGATATTAGGAAAAACTTTTTCACTAAGAGGGTGGTGAAACACTGGAATGCATTACCTAGGGAGGTGGTAGAATCTCCTTCCTTAGAGGTTTTTAAGGTCAGGCTTGACAAAGCCCTGGCTGGGATGATTTAACTGGGAATTGGTCCTGCTTCGAGCAGGGGGTTGGACTAGATGACCTTCAGGGGTCCCTTCCAACCCTGATATTCTATGATTCTATGATTAGTTCTTCGTGGGCTTTTGTCAGCAACACAACCCCCCCCCCCACAGTTTTGAACAACTGAAAGTCTCTTCTCAGAAGAGGTACTGGTATGGAATAATATAGAGTGATGTAGGTCATGAAGGAGGAGGCATTGCTGGAGCCCTGTGGGGAGCTCAAGGTGGGAAGGGCAAAGTGAGAGGAAGCTCCAGATCACAACTGAGGTGCAGTGGCAGTTATGAGGAGAAATTTTGCCAGTTCATGGCCACAATATGCCCTGCTCTCACTTGTATCCTAATGTCTATCTCTATTTTGCCCTCGACATGTCTCACCTTTACAAGGGGTAAAAATGACCAAAAAACCAAAGCAAAGCTAAAAAGAAAAGAAGCCTCAGGTGACATTATTTACAGAACAATTTTTTTAAATTTATAATCTACTATAAATATGGTGGGCCAAATCCAAAGAGGTGTTGAGCACCTTCAATGCCTTGAGCTTAGCCCCTTCTTATGTTGTGGCTCTTTGCTTACAGATAAAGTGCTATTAAGACTGTGATAGCAGGCACACAAGGAAACCTTAAGTTCTTGTTGTACAGTGCCTCATCTGATGTCAGCGCATCTCTGACTCCAGGTCTTCAGTGCAAAGCAACAGGAAAAGTCAGGGGCTTCTGATGGCAGCCTGTTATAAGAGCAGCCCAAACAGTGTTGTCAAAGCAGATGACAGGCCGTGCTTCCAGCAATGGCTCTTTTGAGCTATAATTCCTTCTAAACCATAGGGTAATAAATTATAGACACATCAGTGGAACTGGACTGTGACTGGGAGGGAGAAAGTCTGCAATGAGGGGGGACTTTACAGTCATTTTTTCCCTTCCCCCTTACCATACAAAAACTCCCTGCTGCCAATCACAAGCCAGTGATCTGAATGGCTACCTTGTTGAAGGGGCCAAGGCAGCCTGTCCCCACGGTTCAGCCCCAGGCAGAATATAAACTAACACACTTGGAACAGAACTAGCTAAAACAAATAAGTAGAACAAACCAAATGAAATTGTCTGTTTTTAATGGCAGCACGGCACCATCTCACCAGCCCTACATTATGAATCTCTCCCTTCCTCCTGAATCAGCTGCCCAGGAGGCCCATATCTCCTCCCTGGAGTGAAAGTCTAAAATCTTTAGGGCCCTGTGTTTTCAGGTGGTTATATTTAGAAACAGATGCCTGAAAAGGAACCGCCCTTTCACTGAGCACTGATTTGCAGACTTGAACTTTGCCCCTTCTCCTGTAAGATTTGATCACAGTGCTTTGAAAGGCTGCCCCCAGGAGATCATCACACCACCACCACCCCGTTACTGACAGTGCCATGAAATTGTAAATCTAATTTGAATGTATTAGCTCATAATGGGAAAGGGATGGGTTAGCAGGCTTCAGCCAAAGAGGCTCCATCAAGAGAAATGTGCAGACTCTGAACTTTGGTTAAACAAGCCTCTAAATATTAATATTCGTTGAGCAGCAGAACTGGCAAATGGGCTCCTCTTGCTCCTTTTCACCCAGCCTCCTGAGCACACATGAGACTCTGCACTGGAGTGTCTGGGCAATATGACACACCAGGAACAGGGGAGAATTACAAGTGTGTTTGTGTTCCGTTAACACTGACCAAAGGGCTGGATGCCTAAAATTAAAGGCCACCAGGATTCTTCTGCAATTACATAGTGCACTGGCGGGATTTAGAGCCAATTCCACCCATCGATTTTCAAAGAGCAGTTTAGAATCTCAAATGATTTGCAAATTGGATTTAGTAGAATCTGTTACAGGGAAACATGATGAGATTACCTTACCATGCCTCTTTTTAATGTGCAATAACACACCCAAACCTCTTGGATTAAATACAAAAATCCAGAATAACCCGAGGAACAGGAATATTGTTAACTGTATAGAGATTAAATGGCCAGGTGACACTGGGGAGGAAGCCAAAAGACCTTCTATCCTTGCCTCCTCCAGGGTGTATGAATATCTTCTCTGGGACCGCAGTCATACCAGCAAATTAAATTTGAATGGTTCAGCACACTGCAGTTTCTCTAAAAGACTGCTTCAACCCTACACTGAAACTGTGTGTGCGCTTCTATACCTGTCTTCCCCATTACTGGTGCCTCTGCCAGGAGCCGAACGTTACTGCTGATTATACTTGTATGTTACAAAATAGCTCAGATAATACAACAAAGCACATATAAAAAGTTGTAAATTCATCTGATTTAAACACAGCAGCATGACAAAGGTTTAATGGCAACTCTGGAAAGCATGCTTCACTTATTGCACTCCTAGACAGATCAAAGAAACCCCCATCTCCAACCATACTCCTCCTGGGCTCCTTTTGCTACTTGTTCTATTGCTGCCCACAGACATTACCCCTTTACCACTTGCAGAAGTGAGTGTGAAGTAATGGACATTTTGAAATACAGGCATTAGATTTAAAAAAATTTTCTGCGACCATAAGAGCCAGAGACTTGTTTTTTTAAATGAAGGCTGTGATATAGTTCAGTGGTTTGAGCATTGGCCTACTAAACCCAGGGTTGTGAGTTCAGTCCCTGAGGGGGCCATTTAGGGATCTGGGGCAAAAATTGGGGACTGGTACTGCTTTGAGCAGGGGGTTGGACTAGATGACCTCCTGAGGTCCCTTCCAACCCTGATGTTCTATGATTATGGAGAACAAGAAAGCTGCCAGTACAGTGGCTGGACATATACTAGCTGTTTCGGAGCCCTTCTCTAGTAAGGTGTGCTTCTCATTTTAAACGAAAACTCCTCTACACTTATGTACTCGTTGCTAAAACTCACTTACATCAATGATGCAGAATTATGGAAACAAGGGCCAGCACAATGATTAGTTAAGATCAATATACTAGTACTTTTGTACATGTTGCTCATTTATGGTTCCTGTCCTTCGCTGTGCTCTCCGCCCCCTTTAAGCCAACAGGGGGTGAGGGAGAAGAGAGAGATGTTCACATATAGCCCTTCACTATGTAAATACACTAGGCAAAACAGTCCTGATGGAAGCAGGTGCAGCTCCCACAGCCCTTTTGGGCCAATTCAGGAGTGAGGGAATGGGGATGGAGGTTACAGATTGTTGTAACTGGTAAAGTTGTGTAACTTGCACCAATTTGCTATTTAGTTGGTGAGCAAAATAAATGTAAGTTACATGCAGAGAGGGTAGAAGAGTGCAGTGTAGCAGGCTTGGGAACCACTGCCAGGATGTAAGATTAAGCAATCCTCCTCCTGTATTTAATCCTACAGCTCTCTGGTGGAGTTACTGTTCCTGCTATACTTCCCCCTGCTACCCCTTAGTATGAATTATGCTCGCTTTGCTCACACACTGAATGCCAGTTACACAACTTTAGCACTTCTATGCAGCTCCCTATCGGCTCACACATGCTGTATAACTTATACCACTGTAAAAAGAAAAGGAGTACTTGTGGCACCTTAGAGACTAACCAATTTATTTGAGCATGAGCTTTCGTGAGCTACAGCTCACTTCATCGGATGCATACCGTGGAAACTGCAGAAGACATTATATTGGTTAGTCTCTAAGGTGCCACAAGTACTCCTTTTCTTTTTGCAAATACAGACTAACACGGCTGTTATACACACAGGTTTCAGAGTAACAGCCGTGTTAGTCTGTATTTGCAAAAAGAAAAGGAGTACTTGTGGCACCTTAGAGACTAACCAATATAATGTCTTCTGCAGTTTCCACGGTATGCATCCGATGAAGTGAGCTGTAGCTCACGAAAGCTCATGCTCAAATAAATTGGTTAGTCTCTAAGGTGCCACAAGTACTCCTTTTCTTTTTGCGAATACAGACTAACACGGCTGTTACTCTGAAACCTGTCATTATACCACTGTTGAATTTGGCCCACTTTTCCACCAAAGAAAAGAAACAGAATGGGCTGTGTCTCATAGCTGTACTAGTAAAGCTGCACCAGCAAAGGTCTGGGGACCTCACAGATACTTGGTGGGGATAGGGAGGGAGAGGGGGGACTGGCTCTCCTCTGTAGCCATGTCAGTAACAGTTACTTCCTGCCTGGGGGGGGAAGGTGCAGAATTCCTAATCAGCCTTCTGCTTTGTTCCCACAATTATCAATAGAGTTCTGTACATACAGCATACAAATTAGCTCCAAGTTCTGGAACTTTTCTGGGGGGAGTAACTTGAAGACCCCTTGAAGGCAGGGGTGCTGGAACAATTTGTATAGTGGGGGTGCTGAGAACCATTGAACCAAACTGTAAACCCTGTATATGATGGAAACCACTTCAAGCCAGGGGGTGCTTCTGCACCCCCAACGCCCCTAGCTCCAGCATCTATGCTTGAAGGCTCTGACAGTGGAGGATGGAGACAAAGGGAGGAGAAGGTCCAATAGCTACAGATACCAGGTCAGAGGATTGGTGCAGCAGGCAGAAGGGCTGAGCTCACTCCCAGTTTAAGGTCATGATTTGGAGCTGTTCCCGCTGATGCTCACTTGATTCAGTGTTTTCAGGGACTGTTATTCCTTCCAGGACTTTGGGGTGGCTACAATGTAAACTCTATTTTTAAAATTACCCAGCAGGATAGAAAGTACCGCATATGAGAGCTGCATGGGTATTGATTTTGTCCCTCCAATTAAAAGACTTGTATTTGTCTACAGGATAAAGCCTCTTGTGTGAATGAAGTGAAAATATGGCTCAGGATATTTAGGTGCATCAGACAAGCATATTTACATGCTGGAGTCACTATGAAAGGGGCTCATGTCAGTAATTAACCTGATTATTTCCAACGTGCTATGGTTTGGCTGTTGCACTTAAAAACAGTAAAAAAACAAAAACAAAAAAACCCCCGAGCCCTGCTCTAGAGACTCCAGCTGTGCAACTGGCCATATGGAGAAACCTCGTGTGCAGAGATCATGCCCAAACATTTTTCTTTAGACGGGGAGGGCTTTAATTGAGGAGAAAATGTGGGATGAAAGGGAATGTGACCCTGAAATTGGGTGGAGGGGAGGATGGAAATATCAAATAATGTCAACCCTGTACTTGTATCAAAGGGTCTCTCTAAGCACTTTTCAAACATCACCGAATCACACAGTCCCCACTCTCCACAAAGTGGGTCAATATTAGCTGTGAAACTGAGGCCTGGATACATTAAGCAACATAACCAACGCCACTGAGACACTCAGTAGCAAAGCTGGGAGTAGACCCCCAGACCTCCTAATTCTCAGTCCTGCTTTACTCTCAGGATGAGCCCTCCTTGCCACACTCGTCACTGACACTCTGCAGAAGGATCCCTTAAACCCCTGCATAGGGAGGAAAAGGCTGTGTGGAGCCACCCCACATATGTGACACTTTTGCTGCTGGAGTCAGAGAAGCAGAAAAAGAATCATAGAATATCAGGGTTGGAAGGGACCTCAGGAGGTCATCTAGTCCAACCCCCTGCTCAAAGCAGGACCAATCCCCATCTAAATCATCCCAGCCAGGGCTTTGTCTAGCCTGACCTTAAAAACTTCTAAGGAAGGAGATTCCACCACCTCCCTAGGTAACGCATTCCAGTGCTTCACCACCCTCCTAGTGAAAAAGTTTTTCCTAATATCCAACCTAAACCTCCCCCACTGCAACTTGAGACCATTACTCCTCATTCCGTCATCTGCTACCACTGAGAACAGTCTAGAGCCATCCTCTTTGGAACCCCCTTTCAGGTAGTTGAAAGCAGCTATCAAATCTCCACCCTCATTCTTCTCTTCCGCAGACTAAACAATCCCAGTTCCCTCAGCCTCTCCTCATAAGTCATGTGTTCCAGTCCCCTAATCACTTTTGTTGCCCTCCGCTGGACTCTCTCCAATTTATCCACATCCTTCTTGTAGTGTGGGGCCCAAAACTGGACACAGTACTCCAGATGAGGCCTCACCAATGTCGAATAGAGGGGAACGATCACGTCCCTCGATCTGCTCGCTATGCCCCTACTTATACATCCCAAAATGCCATTGGCCTTCTTGGCAACAAGGGAACACTGCTGACTCATATCCAGCTTCTCGTCCACTGTAACCCCTAGGTCCTTTTCTGCAGAACTGCTGCCGAGCCATTCGGTCCCTAGTCTGTAGCAGTGCATGGGATTCTTCCATCCTAAGTGCAGGACTCTGCACTTGTCCTTGTTGAACCTCATCAGATTTCTTTTGGCCCAATCCTCTAATTTGTCTAGAGCCCTCTGTATCCTATCCCTACCCTCCGGTGTATCTACCTCTCCTCCCAGTTTAGTGTCATCTGCAAACTTGCTGAGGGTGCAATCCACGCCATCCTCCAGATCATTTATGAAGATATTGAACAAAACCGGCCTGAGGACTGACCCTTGGGGCACTCCACTTGATACCGGCTGCCAACTAGCCATGGATTCATTGATCACTACCTGTTGAGCCCGACAATATAGCCAGCTTTCTATCCACCTTATAGTCCATTCATCCAGCCCATACTTCTTTAACTTGCTGGCAAGAATACTGTGGGAGACCATGTCAAAAGCTTTGCTAAAGTCACGGAACAACACGTCCACTGCTTTCCCCTCATCCACAGAGCCAGTTATCTCGTCACTGAGATTTCATTCACTCCTCAGGCAGCAATGTCACAAAGCAGTGTCTCCAAACAGACTTTATACCTGTATGATGATTTAGGTTAAAAACATCATGCCCTAAGTGAAATAGTTATCACAGCGCCTAGTGGGGATAGCTTATAGCTTATCCCCCTTCTCATATGGGAATAGCTTTACGGGTATAAAGCACCTCTATAAGGAGGGGTGTACAGCTTTAACTATACTGGGATGGTCAAAGTGGTATAACTTTGTAGACAAGCCCTTAAAACAGCAGCTTTTTAAAATCAGCAGACTGGGAAGAGACAACTGGGCTAGCACATCCTAGTCTCAGGTTGCCACATCCAGGTTATGGCAGGAGAGAGCAGCTCTCACTTCTTCCCAGCCTAGGGACTTAGCTTGAGCCCTTCGTATAGGAAATGGATTCACATTTGAGATTTAAATGTACTTGGTTTTGGTTCCGCGATTTCCTTCAGCCAGTTCACATTAGCTAGAAGTTGTTTTGCTGGTGAGCTTTAGCACACAGAATCATAGTGCTCCGGGAATCTAGACCTTTCCAAAGTGCTTGTAAACAATCTGCAATAACAGATGGGATTTACCTCCTCTTATCTCTGTAAAGGGCACA
The DNA here is from genome assembly GCF_965140235.1 of Caretta caretta. NCBI lineage: Eukaryota > Metazoa > Chordata > Testudines > Cheloniidae > Caretta > Caretta caretta. The sequence goes on along the minus strand of NC_134222.1, from coordinate 3,352,678 downwards.
TTTCCAAAGGTGGCCTGTAAACTTGCACATCCACTTCTTTGTGTTACTGCCAGACTACAGAATGCCTCTGCTTAACTAGCTCTAATGATTAATTATATATTTAGTTAGGGGATTTGGTAACAGCTTCTCTGATAGAGAGAGGTCAACACAATTCAGAGGTTTATCAAAAGGACTTCATGCCCCTTATTGACATAAAAAGATAAAAGTAAAAAAGAAAAGAATCAATACATCATTCAAAAGCAGTCCGAGGGCATCTGGGAAGTCAGAATGCAATAGGCTCTGTGGTTCTGTCTTCATCCAGGACAGAACACAGCTTTGCAGGGATTCCGCTGGCCACCAAAGACAGTTCTCAAGACTGTACAACTAAGGTTTGTTACATTAGTGCTGGAGAAAGGTGTTGGATTGGTTGCTCAGGTGAGCAAAGTCCTATACTAGGCACAAAACGGGAACAGGATGCTCAGTGTGCCTCAGCCCTGATTTGGAGGGTTGATTCAGTCTCTCCTTGGCCTCTTTAATGAGACTGCCAACTTGGGTGCTAGCTAACATCATTCATGATGGTGGGGTTTTGACGCAGGCAGCTGTTCACTAGAATACGGTCAGAGACAAGACATGGACAAAGTAATACATGCAAAGCGCTTAGTTGGACTAGAGAAAGGTTTAGATCATTGTCTGACTAAAAAGAAAAGCAGCTGTTACACTTCTCATGATAAAGCTTTACAAAGGGATGACAGCTCTCCTGCTTCAGGACATAAACCACTAACTTCCTGGAGCTAGGAAGAAACTTCCATCATCATGGGCACGTTAGTATAGAACTGACAATTATGGTGTGTGGGGAGAGGAGGTTGGACCTTTCTGTACAGCATATGGAGCTGGCTGGCCACTGTCAGAATACTGGACTAGATGGACCATATATACATGATCCTATCTTACAATTCCTTGGTTCTAATAGGCCACAAACTCATTTCATATACTATAGGCCAGCACTTTTGATCACTACTGCCTAGGACTGGATTTGAATTGGGAACCAAAGGGTAAAAGGCTCCATATACCACGGACAAGCCACTGAGTCAATCAGTCCTCCATTGCAATACTTCCTTGACAAACAGCAAATACTGGCAAAGGCACAGGCTCTGTTTATCTCCCCAAGCTTTTGCATCCTTATTGCACGGACATTGCATCTTATGATCCTGAACCGCTGACTTCTTGCATGTTCTGAAACATGGGCTTTGAGGCTGCTGGTGGGCAGAGCACTGAACAGATGCACTTAATGCTTTGGAAAGGAAACTGAAATGTAATCTACTTCAAATTTCTGTCTCTCACTCTAAGATGGAGTAGCCCCGGGAAGACTGTAGGGTTTATTTAGACAGTTTGCTGAGATATTGTGCATGGAAGGCACTATTATAAATAAGCATTGTACAGTAGATTATCATTGAATGACTCAGTGTTGGAGACCTCTTCACACCGGCACTTACTGGAACTGAAGGTGAGTTCAACCCAAACAGAAAGAAAGACATTTCCATCCAGAATAAGGGCTGGTATCATGTTTCTAGAAGAAACATGTTTTCGAAGGGTAAAGGGTTCATCTCCAGCATGCATCAGGCAAATATCATTCTGGGTGTATTAACCGGAGACAGGAGGTCATTGCTCTGCTCTGTTCAGCTCTGATGAGGCCTCAGCTGGAATACTGTGTTCAGTATTGGCGCCACACTAAGCAAGACGTGGATGGATTGGAGAGAATCCAGAGGAAAGCAACAAAATTATAAAAAGGTTCAGAAAACATGATTGATGAGGAAAGACTTAAAAGCTGGGTATGTTCAGTCTTCAGAAAAAAAAAAGGGGGGGGGGACTTGATAACAGTCTTCAAATATGTTAAGGACTGTTATAGAGAAGATGGTGATCAATTGTTCCCCATATCCACAGAAGGGAGGACAAATAATAGCTGGCTTACAGGAGATTTATCTTAGATATTAGGATAAACTTTCTAACTATAAGGATAGTTAAGCACTGGAATAGGTTACCAATACAGGTTGTAGAATCCCCATCACTGGAAGCTTTTAAGAACAGGTTAGACAAATACTTTTCAGGAAGGTCTAGGCTTACCTGGTCCTACCTCAGCGGGATAGACTAGACTGCCTCTTGCAGTCCCTTCTAGCCCTACATTTCTATCACTCTATGTTCCATATACCCCAAACCCCTTCCCAAGTCACATCTCTAAGATTATTTCTGTCTCAAGCAAAGGAAGCCTAAAGAGACAATCTCCAGAACTTTGAGACAAAATTGCTAAGAACTAGAGTGAGCCGCTGGCTTTTCATGCTTGGCTAATTTAGAATAAACAAGTGGAAGACAATACAACTCTCTGAGACTGTTGTTCCATAAACAGCTCCTACAAACTCCGAACTGTACTTTCTGAAACATGCATAATGTTTCCGGGACTCTTATTACCTACTTCATGATCAAATGACTCTGTAAACCAAGGGAAGGGAAGCCAACCATTCTGGTATAGCTTTGCTCAGAACTGTAAGAATATTTTATAAGGAAAGAGATCCAAGGGTTGTCCAGCCATACTGAAGAGCACAATGAAAAATACTTTGTAGTTTCTGTATGCTGCTGAGAGCCTTCAAGATGGTATTGAGTCTGACTGGAGAAGCGGTGCTCAATCGTGCATTTATTCATGCATTCACTCATTCATTCATGCATCCGATGAAGTGAGCTGTAGCTCACGAAAGCTTATGCTCAAATAAATTGGTTAGTCTCTAAGGTGCCACAAGTCCTCCTTTTCTTGGTGCTCATTCTGAAGCCAATAAATGAATACCTAGGATCCCTATGTAGTCCCTCAAACTGATGCCACTACTGCTGGGAATGACTTGGCTTCCGGTGAAAATGCCCTCTGCCACTAACCATGACCACATGGATTGAGATTTCCATGGTCAGGGAGCAGACATAATGCAACAGCCTGGAGGTGCTGACAGGGAACTTATATCGGACCAAGATTTTAAAATGTTCAGAGTTTATAGCTCTAATTGCTATCTCACCTGTGCCTGTTGCAGGATGCCCTGGTTCCCAACCAGTGGTCCTCTATACAGGAAGGAATCTCAAGAGATTTGCAAAGATGAGGCCATAATAAAGATATTGGCTCTTCAAGAAGAGCTCTTATGGAACCCATTACAAGTTTGTTGGAAAGAGTCCAGAGCTACTGTCCTATTACTCTGGGGATAATGGGTTCAGCTTCGTAAAACTCTCTTCATGCTGATTCCCCTCCCCCCACAAAAAATAAACTGCTTAGTGGCTGGAAACAAGAATGGGAAAACCAAGCAGTTCTTTTAAGCAATCGGTATTCACTAACTTGATACCATTTTCATTGTTACTAAACAGAGTGCTCATCCTACCTGACTGGTGAAACTAACATACCCATACTCGGGAGGACGTGTGTGGCAGAAGCAATAGAGTGATAGCACCATTTTAACGACCCAGGGATAAGTGCCTCTTGATGTCCTATGTTCTCATAATACAACTCTGGCTGGTAATAGGTTTAATCTGGAGAGATTTGGCCCCTTGACAGATGGTCTCCACAGAGAGTAAACAGAACTGGAGCACTTAAATACCACCACAGCCACTAATGATAGGATTATGGAGCGTGATAATGCAACAAAAAGGACTCTCAGCAGCTGCAGGGAGTGAAGACTCAGGGGAACAGAACCTATTACTCCATAACTAGAAGGGGGCACCCAAGTTTCAACTTCCTGATGTTGCTATGATGCATAATTTTTTTTAAACAGATGAAAAAGACCAGAACAACAGAAAAACCTGTTTTGACAGAAATAGTTTCCTCTGAGCCATCATTTACAGTCTAGAGGATTTGTAGTAATTGGATTTTAGAGCCACGTAGGCAGTTATCAGATCTGGTCATCTTGTCACTACCTCACATTGCAGATCATGTCGTCAACAAGCTGGGAGAGCTGGTGGGACATTCGAGGTGTGCGCGCACGTGCAGAGTGAGAGGCCACAGGAGAGGGCATTGGTTCTCGCATGGGTTCATGTAAGAGAAATGACAGGTTTGAAAGGGTGTGTGCGCCTGAAACGGACATGAATTTAAAAACTATATTTCAGCTGCAGAAGGCTGCCTTGACAAAACCTCCTGACCCTATCCCATCCACTTTTCATCACACAAGCTTTAGTTCCACATAATTCTGTTTTGTTGTTGAAATTAAACACATCACACACACACACAAAACAACCCAGCAACAGAGGAATAACTGTTTGAAACTATTGCCCCAAATGCCAAACAACACCCAGAACAAGGAACTCAGAAAGAGATTCCTCTATAGAATGACCTAGGCAGGGCAAGGACTTGTTATGCCCTATCAGTCAGGTCGAGGCACGATTGCTTCCTATTGGGCATTTATTCAGTTTCATCCAGCCTAGTTTTAAGTGTCCCTAGCAAGGACACATCCACTCCATGTGAGAGATTATTCCACAGCATAATAGATCACATTGTCAGGTATTTTTTTCTGGTTATTAAACCTTATTTCCCCCTTTATTTCATTTTATCGCTCCTAATTACATGCCTCTAAATAATTTCTCTTCTTCTTTAGTGTTTACCATCTTTAACTATCAGACCACTGCTTAAATACCAAAGTGATATCTACTTTAGAAATACCATAGACAGATCAGAGACAGATAGCTAAGCAATAAGCATAAAAAACAAAGCTATAAACTCTTGCAGTCCTTCCTTATAAATCATACCTTCCACTCCACTAATCATTTTTGTTACTCTTCTCTCAACTTCCTCCAGGGTCTCTCTCCCCATGTGTATTGACTTTTCCTCTTGTGGATGATGCTAGAGATCAAAGTAAGGGGAATGTTTCTCACTGATCAACACAGGGGAGAGGGGCAGGAGTAGGGTGTACATTTCTACTAATAGTAGAAGGGGTGTTACCCCCGCCGGATTAAAACATTCTAAAAAGGTTTAGGAATAAAAGGAGGTTTTATTCACACATCCCTGGGACTCATCCCCAGTCACTCTCCTAGCCAATCGATCCAGCTTTCACTGGGGGATCTGGGGCATGAGTGGTAGCTGCTACTGGTCTACACCATGAGTATCAGCTCAAATAGTTTGATCAAATCTAATCTCCCTGTAATTTAAACAGGAAGGAGTTCCCTCCCCCAAGCTAAGTAACTCAAATCAGGAATTGTCCAACAGACACGGAATTTAAGAGGCAGCAAGCTCAGCTATTGAAAATGGAGCGGGGCAGTCAGGTGGGAGGTCTCCTATTCTGTAGTTCCAATTAGGAGTCAGCTGACTGATGGGGTTTGAGTTGGGCTGCATTCAGTCCTTCTTGATGGAGGTTAGGGCCTGGAATCCTGGGCCTCATAGCAGGGGAAACCCGGTGGGAAGTCACCATGACCAAGTACATTGGGGTTTGCTCATGTTTATCTGTGACTGGTGATGTGAACTGAGGCACAGGCACCATATGAAGGGAAGACACAAAGTGGCCATGCATATTAACATGGTTAGGCACAAAAGCCTTCTTCATTGTGTCATTCCCCGCTGAGGGCAGCAGCTGAGTCAGGAGGGAGGATGGCATTCTCCAACTCATTCCAGTTCTTCATACTTGGGACTCATAAAGACTCCATATGGAGCTTAATATCAGCAAGGCCATGGGAGGCCAGGACTCATGGGGAAGCAAAGTTGGGCTGCATTCAGTCCTTCTTGATGGAGGTTAGGGCCTGGAATCCTGGGCCTCATGGCAGGGGAAACACGAGGGGAAAGTTCAAGAAGTCTCAGAGAATGCACTGTACAGGGAAATTGGGAGTGAGACTGATGAAGACAGCCAAAAGAAACTGTCTCTAAGTAGGGCAGTGGGGGGAAGGAGAGCACGAAGTGAGGAGAGAAGCAAAATCCACACAATAAACCAATCTGCTCCTCTCCCATCTGTTCATTCCCCTTTAAGACCTTGCTCTGAAAACTTACCCTGTAGGTGATAAACCCCACTGGCAGCCCCCCAATCAGAGCCCCTCCTGGTTCTCTTGGAGCATATATACAGGCAGTGTGACTGCCTTTTCTAAAAACTACCTGAGGCAAATCATTTTGCTTCAGCAAAGACAGTAACAGGAGGAGGGTCATGGAGACAACAAGAGCTTCACCAGAGCACAGGCCAAAAAGGTCATACAGCTCCCTTTGAAACTTTTGTGCAGCCAGGTGAGTAGTGGGATCACTCCAGTAGCTGTAAATAAACCCAAGGCTTTCACTGTCCTCTGAACCATGAACATTTTTCCTCCAGAGACTAATTCCAAAAGGAACAACAACATGTAGACCCAGACTGCCCTGCATGCCTCATGTGTGGCCTGCTATCCAATAACATATTTTAACCCCACTTCTTGGGTTCAGGGTAAAAAAACAGGACTTTTCCTTTTGTTTTCTTGTTGCATGGGAGTTCTTGGCTTTCTTGGTACTGGGCTGGTACCTGTAGAGTCTGAGCTGATCCATACACTGGCAAAGGCATATTAGTGCCACTAAAAGCACCAGCATTAGTCCGATGTAGGAGTAACAGGATGACATTAAGGAAAAGAAAATATTGGCTGACAATCTGGGAAAGCTTCTAGCAGCGAGCTTCAATTTGGGAAGTGTCACAAACAGTGCTGAATGATACCCGAAAGAGTATCGGCAGCTACTGCCGTGTTTTGGACTCTTCAGCAGCCTCTGTGGGGAAGCTGTGACATCACGTCTACACCAATTGTGTAGTATGGAAGTGAAACGTGGGCATTGAGGAAGGCTGAAGGGCACCAGATTGACATTTTTGATTCTCGTAGTCTTCATCAGCTGCTCCATAATAAGCGACAAGACAACGTCAGGAATTGAACAATCACCTCCATCAGCGCTGGTTCAGTTTCAGCAACTTTCTTGGTAAGGACATATCATTAGAATGGAAGACCAACAAATGACTGTCGATCACATGGGCATCAAAAGCTTTGGTGGCATGACAACATTGTTAGTGATTAACATAGACTGAATATACAACCGGACCCCTACCTTAAGCACTTTCCTAGAGATCGATCAAGTGCTTGATTTGCAATGATGAAGATGATGATGGGGTAAACGAATTCCAACAAATTGGAAAGAGTCTCTCAAGAGAAATTGTGAAAGCCCATTTAATGGGACATTTAAAGATTGGACAACACTATAGGGAACAATCCTGCATTGGCTGAGAGGGATGGGCTTGTTGACCTAACAGGTCTTTTCCAACCCCAGCTTCTACTTCATATAGCATTTGCAAAGGACTGGATGGAAAAGTCAAACTTTGAGACCTAGAGATTTTCAGAAGGCCAGAGGGCAATGGAGTACAGCTATATTTACAGTCCTGCACAGAACATACAGCTTTATGAGAAGGCAGCATGGCATATTGGATTGAGGTGAGGACCAGAAACTTGGAAGACCTGAATTCTAATCCTGGCTCTACCACTCTGGACACACATCCTTAGGCCAATCACTCAGTCCTTCTGCTTCAGTTTGGCCCTATGCAAAATGAGAGCAGTAATAACATATCTATTTCACAAGGAGAATGGGCGAACGATTAACATAAGTAGCTAATGGGAGGATGAATCAGTTAATGTAAGCAGCCTGGTGAATGAGCCAGCACTACCAGACAACAACAAAACAGTCTCCAAATCAATTTGTTTCAAAGGGAAAAGCTACTGTCTTTCTTCTTCTAAGGTGCTGGCTCCGGCAGCTAAAGTTTCATAAAGGAGCTAGTTGTGGAGAGAAAAAAAATTGTTTATTTAAAAATATGTGTTTTGTTGTTTATGAAAGTTTTGCTCCAGGGCATGGATTATTTGGCAATAAATCCTTTTGTCTTCTATCCTAAGTAACAAACAATATTATTCTTATGAAAGAAAAATGTCAACATTACAGAGTAGAGTATCTCACACACACAGTATACAGACAACAATTCGTCTTGTTCTAAATGCCTACTACAGCCCAAAAGTTCAGCTAGAAGCACAGCCAAAGCCCTGGTTTGTCTCTGTCAAACACAAACCACAGCTACCCAAGAGCTCTTGCTTGGGATGAAGCTTTGTCATCACGCCCCACTTCTGAAACGTTAAGAGCAATGATACAATAGCAATAGGTCAGAACCAGCTGCTAAACTTTAATGCCTTCACTGCATAATTCTCAAATATTGGAACCAAATGCTGGTAATGACACAGAAAGCATGGAGGTAAACATGGCATTCTCTGCTCAGCCAGTCAATTCCTTGGGCTTGCTCTCACTTGCACAGAAGTGACAAGTCTATCCTAATTTTCTTTCAGTACAAGCATTAGCTTGGGTTTTACACACAACTCCAAGTGTCACATAAGACGAGATATGTTGCAACATATGATGAAGTTCCCTAGTTTATGGAAGGTAATATCCCACCTAAACCCGGGTATTCCATGCTAGAATTTCTTTCTGTAATGGCAGAGACAAAGAATGTGATAAGGAATTAGAATGTGCCACAATTTATACAGTGATTACAAAATGACAGTGGGTAGAATAGTTTAGCAGGGTACGTCTACACTGCACGCTCCTTACGGTGGCATGTAGAGTACCTAAGCTGCATGCCCCCCAACACAGTTATAAATAGCTGTGTAGATGGTGAGGCACTGCTTAGGCAAGAAGGGTAAAGACAGGCTTGAATCCTGTGGGTGCGTACCCTACACGGGTCTCTAAATACCCAAGTAGTGCCTCCCTTGTCTACATAACTATTTTTAGCAGTGCAGCATTCTGCTGCCTCTCCACTGCCGGAGCCTTTCCCTTCCATGGGGAAAGTCTCTGGCATTGGGGAGGCAGCAGGGAAAAGCTCCAGCAGCTCCCTGCCACAGTGAAAGGCTCCGGCAGAGAGAGAGGCAGCAGAGAAAGGCTCCGGAAGCTCCCCCTGCTGCCAGAGCCTTTCCCTGATGCGTCCCCCAACCAGAGCCTTTCGCTGATGTGTGTAGCTACACACTGCAGTGTGGATGCAGCTTGCTTTTCACTGTGGCATGTAGTTACACATATCCTACACATCACCTCCAGTAGTATGCAGTGTAGACGTAACCACAGGTTCACAGATTTCAAGGCCAGAAGAGACCACTGTGATAATCTAGTCTGATCTCCTGTACAAAACAGGCCAGAAAACTTACCCAAAATTACTCCTAGAGCAGATCTTTAAGAAAAAAAAACAGCTGATCTTGATTTAAAAATGGCCAGTGATGGAGAAATTGTTCCAATGGTTAGTTACCTTCAGTATTAAAAACTGATGTCTTGTTTCTAGTCTGAATTTGGCTAGCTTCAGCTTCCACGCACTGGATCATGTTATACCTTTGCCTGATAGACTGAAGCCCATTATCAAATATTTATTCCTCATGTAGGTACTTATTGACTGTGATCAAATCGCTTCTTAATCTTCTCTTTGTTAAGGTAAGCAGATTTAGTTCCTTGAATCTCTCACTATAAGGCACAGCTTCCAATGCTTTATAATCATTCTTATGGCTCTTCTCTGAACACTCTCCAATTTTTGACATCAGAACTGGAGAAGGTATTCCAGGAGCTATTGTATCAGTGCCAAATACAGAGGTAAAATAACCCCTCTACTCCTACTTGAGATTCCCTTGTTTATGCATCCCAGGATCGCATTAGCCCTTTTGGGCACAGTGTCAAACGGGGAGCTCATGTTCCCACCACAACCCCCACATCTTTGTCAGAGTCACTGCTTCCCAGGATAGAGTACTCCAACCTGTAAAGTATGGCCTACATTCTTTGTTCCTAGATGAATATATTTACGTTTAGCTGTATTAAAATGCATATTGCTTACCTGTGCCCAGCTTACCAAGCAATCCAAATCACTCTCTATCAGTGACTTGTCCTCTTTGTTATTTAACACTCCCTCAATTTTTGTGTTATCTGTAAACTTTATCAGTGATGATTTTATATTTTCTTCCAGGTCATTGATAAAATGTTAAATAGCATAGGGTCAAGAACTAATTCCTGAGGGCCCCACTAGAAGCACACCCACTTGCTGATGATTCTCTGTTTACAATTACATTTTGAGACCTATCAGTTAACCAGATTTTAATCTATTTAATGTGTGCCATGCTAATTTTATTTCATTCTAGTTTTTAATCAAAATGTTGTTCAATATCAAGTCAACCACCTTACCAAAGTCCAAGTAAATCATATCAACACTGTTACCTTTATCAACCAATTTTAGAATCTCATCAAAAACAGATATCAAGTTTGTTTGACACGAACTATTTTCTATAAACCCATGTTGATTGGCATTAATTATATTATCCTCCTTTAATTCTTTATTAATCAAGTCCTGTATCAGCTTCTTTATTATCTTGCCTGGAATTGATGTCCGATAGACAAGCCTAAATTACCCAGGTCATCTCATTTACCTTTTTAAATAGTCCTAAACTACATGGAATTCAGGGTAATTTAAAACATCTTACATTTCTATAACACCTTTCATCCCAAAGTGCTTCATAGGCGACACACATAGACAATGACCTGCAGCCACCCAATAAATGAAGGGCAGCAGCCCACCTGAGCACAGCATACTGCACAGAATAGGAAGAGGGGAAATTCTGGGTAAGACAGGAGGGCAAATCCCTACTTCTGTATCACAACATTGCCATGGTATCCAGCCAGATCAGACAGGCCTTCAGTTTGTAAGGTCTCATCAGAAAGAGCCTCGCATTACCAGTACAAACAGCATTTGCAAGATGATTCATGGACATGGAACATTTCAACAATAAGGTGATGGCTCTAGACCCGTGTGAATATACCCGGGAACCTGCATGGACAGAACCTTGGCCATCCAATCGAAGCTTTCTGTTCACACGGTCTTTATAGAAGACGTTTTAGAAACGCAGAGTTGGCAGCTACCTGGACAATCGCTGCAGAAGCTGTGTTTCATTCAAAATAAGCTCTCCGCTGCTGTACAGTTAGTACTACACTGCACTCTACACAACACTCAAGGGAAAGACAGCAGTCCTTTGGGATTCATTCCATTATCAGCCTTTTATCCAGCTCCCTCAAAAACACGTAAGTATCAGGATCAAAGCTTTCAAGTCCATTCTCTCTACATTTGTTTGAGCCAATAACAGGACTGTTGGGCATAAAGCCAATTATAATATGACATAGCAACAATTCCTCCAGTGCTACTGAGCTTTTGCTGACCAGTCAAGAGGAAAATTACTGGGGCCATCAGGGAAACAGCAGGACCCTCTTGATCAAGGCCACCCCGGCCAATGTCTTTTTGGTTTCACAGAACGGTCATAAGAAGTGGCATCTTCTGAGAGCTCAGAGAGGAAATCCAAGGAAAAGACATTAAGATGGCATTTGAGACATATGCCCTCAGCTTAAAGCTGCAGCTCACATACCCTCTACTGCTGACCTTCAGTGACATTTGGATGAAGCAAATACTTCAGCATATGATGGGAAGTAAACCGAGTCACTTAACCCAAAGGTAACTTTGGGGACTTGAGGGTTAGAGAGAGCTTTCGATAAGAAGGTGGATGGAAAACACCCAGTGAGAGGAGACAACAGAGAAAAATCTGCAGATTGCAATACACACATTTCCTTGAAATGACAGCTGCTCACAGCACAAGCCAATGAAAAATAAAACGCATGTGTCTTCTTACCAGGTAACCTTCAGTCTTCTTCTGACACCACTTCAGCAGTGCATTCCTCTTGGAACCACCATACTCTCGGGCCAGGGCTGCTAATGGGTCCTTTCTCTCCACGCTAATTGGGGGAGGAGAAGGAAGTAAATTTGATTTAACCAGCTCCTCTCTTTCACTTTTGACATTACATGCACATGATAAACCAGGGTAGCACAATACATTCTCAGTGGGAGAATGCAAACAACTTATATGGAATATCTTTTCAGGCAGCTGTAATATGTGTTTAGCTCTGAGACACAAATTAGTTTGGGATCACTGGATACAAATGGAAACAAAGCCTATGATAAAAATGTATTTGGGAAGCACTCAGTAAAACATATCTAAAGGAATGCATATCTTTGATCTACTTTTTCTACAGCTGCAATCATCATCCTTCACTCCCTTTTCACCTCCCTCTTCAGACATCAAAAGGCAAATTTTCAATAAACCTCTATCAATGCACCTCTAAAACTGGGGCTTTAGCGTAAACCATGGATAGAAGTTACCTAATTATTCTGGAGCAGCAAGCTCATTCCCAACTAGGGTGACCAGACAGCAAATGTGAAAAATCGGGACAGGGAGGTGGGGGGGTAATATGAGCCTATATAAGAAAACGACCCAAAAACCGGAACTGTCCCTACAAAATCAGGTTTCAGAGTAGCAGCCAAGTTAGTCTGTATTCGCAAAAAGAAAAGGAGGACTTGTGGCACCTTAGAGACTAACACATTTATTTGAGCATAAGCTTTCGTGAGCTACAGCTCACTTCATCGGATGCATTCAGTGGACAAAAATGGGGACATCTGGTCACGCTATTCCCAACTGGAGAATACCACTGCAGAATAAAAGTCTTAATTAAAATGGGAAAATCTGCAGGCATTTTTCTGCACTGGTGCTAGCTACCGTGGAAACTGTACTACCGACAAGACAAAGGCACAGAGCAGGGTCAAAACACCTGCACTTGTCTGCCCTAAAACCTTCCACTATTAATAGCACTTGCAGAAAAATGTATGCATTTTTCCAGTGCAGATGTACAATATGGGCCAGAATTAATACTTTGGTTTCCTCTCATATCTCAAACTCTCTCGTTAGATTTTATTTATAGCTACAACCAAAGCTGCACCACAACAATAGTGCCTGACCACTGACTGGTGCTTGTACCAATACTGGTATATAACGGTGAGTGCCCCTGGGGACTCCTGTTCCTTAACAATGAACATCACTGCTAGTCCTCAGTTTGTCATCCCTACCCACTTCCTGTATGGGAGCTCCACAGAGACTGGGAACCACTGAATTAAACAGCCATCAGTTTGCCAACTAAAATGGTGGCTCAGGCCAGTGGATTGCATTTTTCACTGAGTTGGTACCTGAGTTTGCTGGGGGGTCTCAGGCTGCTTGGGCTGGAGGTCAGCATCCTGCTGCTGAAGGCCATTGAGGGGGGTTTGCTCAGAGACTCCAGGGAAGGGCTCTTGCGGAGGTAATGGTCTGGTTTCAGGTCCTCACTCCTCCCTTTTAGAAGGTCTGTGGGAACAGAAAAAGCCATCAGTCTCTGGGCCTGAGGAATCTGATTAATCACTGCCCTACCAAGCAGCACACAACAATATGTAGCTTGTTGCTTTGATTCTAAACAAACATACTCCGTTGTTCATTAAACGGACATGGGGTTAGGAAACCTTGAACAGACTAGAGGTGACTGTAACAAGCAAGGACTTTGATGATTTCAACAGTACACGCTGCTTGGCTTCCTGTGATTGATAGTCCCGCTGGGGAGCGGGGGCCTCAGGTGAATGAAGGGAAATACCAAAATCTACCATCTTAAAGGTTCAAAAGTTGATCCCTAGACATGGTCACTAGACGACTGAAGGGACCAGCTCACTGTCAGACTCTTTTTGTTAACCTACCATTAACAGGACTGGAAATGAGACAAGCCTTTCGCCTCTAGGCTGCTGGTTCAAATCCAGCCCAGGGTGGCAGCAACACCCACTAGTAACTACCCAATGGCTGGCATCCTGCCTGAAATGAATTTGGCAAGTTACTTGCAGACAAGTGTCCATATCACAAAGGCTAACATCACATCACAGCAGAGAGCACTAATGCAACTCCATGGTGACAGTCTCTGCAGAGAGGCAAACGCTTAAATGGGGCACAAAGACTGACTCCTCTCTCTCTAGACATCAAGCATGAGGCACGCTGTACTGGGGAGCAGTACAGGGAAAGCTTACACAATGGCTGCTGTACTGTACCTCTTCTGTGTACAAAGTGAGACTAACTTACCAGCACTAAATTCACAGAGAGCTTAAATCTAGCTTTAGAGATGGATGATCTGGGTTCAGCATAACTGCTTTCCCTGTCTCTTGTCCCTTCTACCCATATTTATTAATAAATTAACAACTGTACAGTGTCCACTCATTCTCCCCTCAACTTCAGACTAACTGAAACCAATTCCCCAGGCCCACTGGGTGCCCCAAGAGGCAGAAACAAGACCCCATTTGTTGCGCTGCATTGTACTTCTGGAATTTCCACCTCCTGAGGATGGAACTTCCAGAAACAGAATCACAGCCAGTCAGGTATTCCAATGCCCCCAAGTCATTGGTCAAAGGACAGCTTGCAAGGGGGGAGGAGGGGTTTCAGGTGCTGGGTCAGTAGGGGGCAGCCTATCAGTTGGGGTTGTAGAGATTCAGAGGGAAAGACTTTACATTTTCTCATTGAAAATGGGAAATAATGATGCAAGTCATTAATCCTTGCTCTGCGGAGGTCTTGAAACTCCTATTACTCTATCAAAGCTCATTAGCAAAGCTAGACAAACAGCATGGAGTCCAGAGCCTAATCTTTTGTTGTTACAGTAAACAGTTCCCCTGATAAATATCTGCCAGGGCAGGAGTGAGGTGGATCGTTACTGGCGATTTACACTTGCGGTCTCCCACTTTGCAACCAAAGTATTTATCTCCTCAATTAAGGTAATGGGTCTTTTACACAGAAGAAAGCTATAAGCCTCTCCAGTAAGGAACTGTGTACATGGGGCAATTGACTGGCACAGCTTTACCGTAACAGCAAAGCAAACTTTATTCTGGGATAGAGCGTTCACACAGGGAGTCAGTTGGTCATAGCTATAGCAGAATAGCTTCTTCCACGATAGTTGATCAGTTTGTGTGGACAAGCCCTGTGCCTTGCTGGGAGAAGATCAACAGAAATAGGAGTCAGAGGGAAGGGAGTGTTTGAAGTACAGCACCAAGAACACCGAGCTTTTGAAGAAGGGGCCAACATTCACTCCAGCCACCCGCATTACCACATGTCCATTTCCTCCACCACTACTCTCTCTGCTTTCTCTCTACTATGTCCCACTCTGCATGGTTGGGGAGTCACTCAAGTGGTTGAGTATTGCCCAGTCTCACCCTGAGAATTACTTTTGTGATCTTTCAGTCTCATCTTAAAATGTTCCTTTCCTCTTTGGGTTCTACTTGACTCATTCTCAAGTGCTCTGCGATACAGTGGCTAGAGAATGCTGAGTTGCATCAGCAGAGTGGCCAGGATCTGAGAACTAACAGGCAATACAAACACTAATGTTTAAATGAGGTCATAGGAAAGAAAGCCACACTGAGAGTTAAAGCTGAGGCTCACCCTGTTGTGCCTAAGCATGGCAAAACCTCAGCTCAGCTCAAACCTTTTCCTGGCACAACAAGCTAAACACGCGTTGCCAAAGCGTATAAAAGACGGGCCCCTTGGGTGTACATCAGTGGTGGCTGTAGTACAGTGTGCATCATCACCTCAGCTCATAGCAACCCCAGGCACGACAGGCCAAGTCACTGACAGTGTAACCTTGGCAAGAGTTCACACTGAAGTTGCCGAGAGACCCCTCTCATCCACACCGAGCTGAGTGTTTTTAGAAGCAGCATTTCAGCATGCACTAGCTGTGCCTGAAATCCTCTGACCTATACTGAGCAAGCTCCCAGCAGATTCCTCTTCTCATGACACTGCAGCCTGGAGGTGTTACCTTTGTTGTTTGAAGGCAACACATTACATAAAGCTGCTGTTGCGTCTTTGGTCAGGTTCCCATCATGAATTCCATGTGTTCTCTCCTTCTGCCCATCCAGCTCCTGCAGTATTCTCATGACAGCTCAGCTCTCATTTGATGCCACTGGCTTGGAGATGGCTCAGAGAGTAAATCATCTGTCCTGCAGGGTGCCAGCAGTCACCTTCCCCCAGGGCTTTCTGGCTTTGAGGAGGGAAGCAATGGCTTTTGGGTGCTTTGGGAGTGGTCAGCTGTCAACTGCCCCACTCAAGAAATTTCAGCTCAAATGGACATTTTAAAGGAGCAACCACCAGTTTATAAAATACAGTGGCTAGCTATGGAAGGGGAATGCATTTACTTTCAAGGACTGGTGTTTAGTTTTAGTATAACTGGTTGAGGTTAAAGTGAACTTCTGTAATGATGAGCAGCAGGTAAACCCCCCAGGCAAGACATTTTCTAGAAAATGAAACACAGTTGATGTAACTTTAAGGAAAAATCGGTTCCTTCCATTGGTATCGTATCTTCTGCCCTCTAGTCCACTGCATGGCAGGAGAAACCAGCAGGAAGAACAGAGCTCTGAAGTTAACTTGTGCTGCCATATTCCTTGTAACCAGGCTTGTTGTTCAGCTACAGTATTTGTACATCTTTGAATTGTGAATGTGGAATCTTAACTGGGTATTTGAAGAGTCTGAAAATGAAGACAGGGCTCTAGTTTCTCTCTGTGGGTAGGTCTACACAACAACTAGACACCTGTGGCTGGCCTGTGGCAGCCGACTCAGGCTTGTGGGTCTCAGGCTGTGGAGCTGATTCATCACTGGGCAGCTAAGTTCCCTCTAAACTGTGCAGCCACACAGTAGCCTATTAAGAGCCACACAGGCGCTCAGGGTTGCTGCGGGAAAAGATTCCTCTCCCCCAGCCCTGGACCCAAACCAGCCCCAGCACGCCCTGCTGCAGCCCCTGGCCCAGACCTGGACCTGCTGTGACCGTGAGAGAGGCACCCCTCCCCTGGCCCCAACCCAGCCTGGACCTGCTGCGGCCGGAGGAGACGTGCCCCTCCCCTGACCCCAACCCAGCCCTGGACCTGCCATGGTCGGGGGAGAGGCGCCCCTCCCCCAGCCCCAGCCTGGACCTGCTGTGGCTGGGGTAGAGGCATCTATCCCGCAGCCCCAGCCCTGGAGCTGCTGCGGGGAGAGGGAGCTGGGGAGAGTTCCCTCTCCCCGCTGCAGCCTGCACCTGAAACCCCTCATCCCCGGCCCCACCCCAGAGCCTGCATCCTCAGCCCGAGCCCTCACCCCACCCACCCCTGGCACCCCAGCCCTCTGCCCCAGCCCTGAGCTCCCTCCCACACTCTGAAGCCCTTGGCCCCACCCCCGCCCCGCCACATGAATTTTGTTGTGTGCACCAATATGGAGGTGATATATGGAGGTGATGTATGACACATCACTTCCATATTGGTGCACATAACAAAATTAATTCTGCACCTGGATGGGAAAAATTAGATGGAACACGGCTGTGCAGACTTCTGGGTTCAGGCTGGAGCCAGAGCTGTTGGACCCTGTGACGTGGCAGGGCTCCAGAGCTCAGACTCCAAGTCCACACAGCAATGAAACAGCCCTGCAGCCCGAGCCCCATAAGCCCAAGTCGGCTGGCACGGGCCAGCTGCAGGTATCTAGTTGCTGTGTAGACACACTCCTAGAGCTAACTGAGTACTATTGCAGAAAATCAGCTTACCAGTGAAAGGGCAGAAATCAGGTTTCCACTCCTCAAAGAACATTTCAGTATCACAGCGATGTTGGACTAGATGGTCATAATGGTCCCTTCTATACTTAAAAATCTATTAATCTATGGCTATTGCTACAGATCCTGCCGCAACACCTCCAGTCAGGAGTAGACAATCAAGACAAGGGGCTCTAGTGAAGGAATCAAAAGTAAATACTGGTGGAAAAGAATATTAAGTGACAGGAGAACAAAAACAAGAGCACGAAATAACAATTGCATCTCCTGAGAACTGTGGAAATTGATTCTGTTTAGAGCCCAGATGTGATTGCTCTTTAAATAGCTGCATCTGGATCTGAAACCTATTTTTAAACAAACAAACCAACCAACCTCCAAAGGGCATGCTCTGGATTTCTCCCAAATCCGTACATGCTTCACAAAATGCAATTATCTCCAGTTTCACTGGCTGGATTATGAAGGTGCCAGAGATGTTTTGGGGTGAAGAGGGCAGGTTTGTGTTGGCATGACATACCATTTTCCCCCATAGGCTATAATCCACATGGGAGTGAAACAGCTAAGTGAACTTGATAAGATCTTTCAAATGTTCAGACATTTTGAAGATCTTGTCTATTTCATTTTGTTGCACATACCAAGTGGAAGATAGCCCAGTGGCGTGGGGAAGGACAGAGAAGAGCTGTGCTGATGGAGGGGAGGCAAAAAGGAGCCTCTTATATTCTTTGTGCATTTACTGTGATTTACCTGCAAGGGGAAGGTCTGGAAGGTCTGTGAGTTTGTCGACTCCTTTGCTGAGCAGGTTTGCATTACTGTAAGCAGTATGCCTCTGTGAAACAAGCAAGCATAGACAAATTCATCAGGAAATGTTACCGTTAGATAAATGGCCAATCAAGGAGAGGAAGAGGCCTCACTCACTCACTGTTGAAACAGAGTACGAGAATGAGAGGTATTCTGCTCTATTCAGCATTTTATACCATGCTCCTCACTGTAGTACCTGAGCACCTTCCAGCAGTGGATTAAGCAATGTGACTAACATCTGTCATGAGTTCTTTGTTCTCTCATCCTCTCCCCAGGAGGAGAAATGTGCCGTGGAGTGTCTTGTTTTGGCAGGGTGTGTCTTATTTTTTATTTAATATAAATATACCTGTTGCCATGTGTTTATATTAGAGAAGGCAAGGTCAAAGAAATGTGCCTTGCACTTGGAGTCAAAGTGGTAAGGTCTGGGATGGACCTTGGTTCCTGTGGGAGCTCATTCCACAATCTCAGACTGCCCTGGGAGAAAGTTCTGTCTCCTGGATGATGAGGTGTCTGGAGGATACCTACTTCTACCTGAGCTTGGTGGGTGGTCCTTCAATCATCTGGCCATTCAAAATTAAAGTAAAGTAGAGGATCCAGGGAAATTACTTTTCAGTTAGTGATATATTTGGCTTCCAAACATTTGCAGCCTCTGTGGGTGTGGCTACAAAGCACTTTGGAGCCCACACCCAAGCGAGTCAGGGTCGACAGATTCAGGCTAGCAGGGCTCGCAGTAGCGCTCTAAAAATAGCTGCAGAGATAGTGGTTTGAAGTTGCAGCTCGGGCTCTGAAGCACCCCTCCCTCTCCCTAGGCTTCAGAGGGACCACTGCCTTCACACCACTGTCTCTGCAGCTATTTTTAGAGCACTACCGCGAGTCCTGCTAGCCTGAATCGGTTGACCCTGGCTGGGAGGCTTGCTCTCACAGGCTCCAAAATGCTGTGTCGACAGACCCTTCTTTTCAAAGATTTTTCTTTTGGTAATCAAGTGTCAGAGATAATTTGGTGCTGCAGACCCAAAGTGACAGCATCTGCTGCTCCCAGCCCCTCCTCCTTCACCTCCAACTTGATGAACCAGACACAAAAGGCCTGCTGCCAGCTTTCAGAACTGCCCACTTAGCTTGGCATTGATAGAAGCTGCCAGAACACCTGTTTAATTCCACTCTTAATTTCCTTTCTTGACTCTGCAAAGGAAACACATTCTCATGCTCACTAAGTACTTTTTCAGGCTTCAGCCAGGCTTCCGATCACAGCTCCAACAGCTCCAATGCTGACAGCCATCCAGACAAGCCTTCTCCTGCCCTCTTTGCTAGGAAGTGGGCCAGGGATTTAGACCCCAATTCCAGAAAGTGCCAAGAACATTCAAATTCCAGTTTAGTCACTGGGAATTGAGGGTGCTCAGCATCTTTCAGCAATGGGCCTTTAGAACTGCCTGCTTTCAGGGTTGGTTTCTAGGGGCACTTAGGCATTTACCATCCTGCATCTTAGCTGCCCTTCTCTCACTTTGTTGCTGTCCTTATTCATAGTAAGACAAAAACTTTAATAGACTTTAGAATCTGAAGGAATGGTCAAATCCTGAAGTCCTTACTCAGTCTTTTAACAGACGCTACAGGTGCTCAGCACCTCTCAGCTCTGGCATGGACAGTTTAGTTCGGACCTTTTCTCACAGATCAAAGACACTGCCACCCTCTGAAAACTTCACTCGTCTAATGGAAGTAGCCAAGATATGTATCGAGATTCAGGGAATTGAAGGGTTGTTGCAGTTCAGAGTCCAGTGAAACTGAGAAACAAAAGACATCTAAAAGACAGCTCAAGAAAAGGAGGACTCTAACTCACCATATGACCCAACTATAGTATCTATCTGGTACACATCTGTCCAGTATGTGTAAATAAGTCAGCTCCCTCAGTGGAATCATTGGGAGTTCTCAGAGCTTCTTCATGATGAGTTTAGATTCTCACATCCTTGCTGCTCTCTCTTCTTAGCCCACACAAATACAAAATACAGGCTGAATAACATCTGTTGTTATGCAAAGGTTATCAAACCTCATGCTTCCTGGTGCAAGAAAATCAGTACGGGGTCAGGAAGGAATTCCCATTTTTCTTCCACATGCACAACATTATATAATTGGCCAGACACATAATGGGGAGTGGGTTTCACCTTTCTCCGAAGCATCAGGCATAGGTCTCCTGCTAGAGGTTGGATATTGAAAGAGACGGACCTATTTGATGTTGCAGAGCTTACATTCCTGAGTTTCTAGACACATGAATCTCAAGCTAAGACCAACAGAAAGAGAGAGACAGAGACCAATAGACAGACAGAGAGAGGGAAGGGGAGAGGGATTACTTGTATAAATTTAGCCCCCTTTTTTTTTTTACTAGGTCATGATTCCCAGTAAACATATCCCTGCTGGGTCAACCTAGAAGACCATCTCAGTTTCTTTCTGTTTTTTTACATAATCACCAGCAGGGCCGGATGACATAAAATAAACTCCAATTTCCTGAGAAATGGCTGCAGGCAGAAAGGAGGGAAGAGGATCTTTGTCACCAGAGAAACCGTCTTTTATATCAGTTAGTCAAAGCACTCCAGTATGTGAGACATAGGCCTTGATTTCTTTTGGCTGTGTTTGCAGGAGACCTGCCAGTATTCAAGCCTGGTGCCTAATTTAACCTTGCGTAGTCTGTGTAGACAACAAACACCAAATACCACAGTCATCGTCCTTTAGGGTATGGAAAATAACCTACTCCGTATGGGAAGGCAAGAGAGTGGTGTGACATTATTGACATAAACTGTGACCATATAGATCACTGTTGCAACCACTGTTATGTATTTGCAGCAAATATTGTACAAAGGTGCCGTGTGAGGTGTCTATAAAGAGGTTATGATGATGCTATCTGTATGTATGTACCATTTTTGTAGTTGAAGTTATGAATATTGGCTATGTACTGGTATCTCAATGTGTTTTGATTCTAAGTAGCCTCAGTGAAGCATTTGGTCAGCTTCTTGCCCAATCAAGAAACACTTAACTGACAATGAACTTTGGGAGACCCCAATCCACTTCTGAGCTTTCCTGGGAATTTTCAAACCAACATGTAAACAATGACATCAGCCTGTAAAGAACTGAGTCATGCATGGACATGTGACTTGCCCATGTGACTCTAAACTCCATCTTGCTGTGTGATTTTCCACAGTCAGAACAAAGGGGTGTCCTTCCATAGGGAGAGAATATAAAAGGCCATGGAAACTCCTCCATTTTGTCTTCAGTCCTGCTTCTGACCTCTGGAGAAACCTTGCTACAAACTGAAGCTCTGAACAAAGGATTGAATGACCCATACCAGCTGTGGATGTACTCCAAAGACTTCATTTGAACCTGCCGTTTATTCCATCACTGCTACAAGCCTGAACCAAGAACTTTGCCATTACTGTATATAATTGATTCCATTTAACTAATTTTTGCTCTCATATATATTTTCTTTCCTTTTATGAGTAAACCTTTATATTTTAGATTCTAAAGGATTGGCAACAGTGGGTAAGTTCTGATTTATATAATGACCTGGGTCTGGGGCTTGGTCCTTTGGGATCGGGAGAACCTTTTTTTCTTTTACTGGGGTATTGGTTTTCATAATCATTCGTCCCCATAATGAATGGCACTGGTGGTGATACTGGGAAACTGGAGTGTCTAAGGGAATTGCTTGTATGACTTATGGTTAGCCAGTGGGGTAAAACCAAAGTCCTCTCTGTCTGGCTGGTTTGGTTTGCCTTAGAAGTGGAGAAACCCCAGCCTTGGGCTGTAACTGCCCTGCTCTAAGCAATTTGTCCTGAATTGATACTCTCAGAAGTGTCCTGCCAGAGGCAGCATCATTACAAGTAGGTACACAATACCAGGCCTTATCCAATTCTCAGGGGCACATTCCATCTCTTCTTGGGCTGAGCAAAGCTGATGGACTTCAATTGGTTGGTAAAGGTGGGGCTAATAGGATTGAGGTGGATAATTATTTTATACTTGTTCTGCAGTCACACCTCAGTAAAGAGCCAGTTCTTAAAGTCATCTCTACAAGCACCCACTAGAGGTCTCTAAATGCTTTACATGCTCCCAGGAGAGCTTTCAGGAATATTTCTGTGCCTAGAACAATGACTGGCCAAAGAGGTCCAAAAAGGCAAATGATGCAAGTGCACAGATAGCATATAGTGATAGAGGTTAGTGATAATATGGTAGGCATGCTACCACCAAAATCAGTGAAATGCCACTGTGTCTGCTTTCCCACCATTCCCAGAGGCAGTATTTCTGGTAATGTTACATCACAGCACTGAAAGTTACCAACAGAATGTTAACTGGCTGATGCAGTGACATCAGACGCATCACATTCCAGAAGAGTTGCATTCTGGGAGAAAATCAAAACATAGCAACCATCATCAGCCCTCAATAGCCACAGGCTGATTTGATATCTTGGGGCATACTTCCTCAGGAACATTTACCATCTCTCTTCTCACTACCCTTCCCTAACACACATGCTAAATACCTTGCTGAGTTTGAGGTTCATCTTAACTCACTTTAAATGATCAAAACCTACTTTCCTGGTCAATGCTGATTAAAGTTCTGAAGTGGATTCCAAAGAGTTCACACCCACCCACTGGGACGTTCAGCCAGGAGATAAAACGGGAGCTCACTTTGATCTCTGTACCCTGTTAGAACTCCAGCATTTGATCTTCCACAGAAAATAAGCACATGTATTTCCCCTTTCCCTGGCTACAGCCACATGCATGGTGATGTGCTGAAGCCACGTCATGGTGTAGGAAGCCATGCAACCACCCAGCCCAATTCCGGTACCTGCATGGGGGAGACGGCGGCTGCTGGGGCTGTCCTCACCGGAATTCCACTCAGAGGGCTCCTTGGGACCTTGTGAACCGTGATACTCTGCCCAGTGCTCCCTGCAAGGAGGGAAGGAAACATTTATATTTTAGACCAGTCTGAAAGAAGAGGTCATGATGTTCTTTTCCCGATCCTCTCCCACCACTCATGTCTGAACAAGGACCTGATGGCATTCAATCCATTTCTATGTACTTTAGCATCAGTTGGAGAAAACCTTAGAAAAGAGATAACTCGGGGAAGGGAGTATGATAGACGTCTACAAAAATCATGATTGGTGTGGGGAGAGTGAATAGGGAATTGCTATTTCTCTATTCACATAACACAAGAACCAAGTCACCCAATTAAATTAATAGGCAGCTGGTTTAAAGCAAACGTAAGAAAGTACTACTTCACACAATGCACAGTCAACCAGGGGATGTTGTGAAGGCCAAAAGTGTAACTGCATTAAAAAAAGAATTAGATAAGTTCATGGAGGATGGTCCATCAATGGCTATAAGACAAAATGGTCAAGGGCGCTACCGCATGTGCCGGGTGTCCTTAAAACTCCAACTGCCAGAAACTGGGACTGGACAACAGGGGATGAATCACTCAAAATTATCCTGTTCTGTTCATTCCCTCTGAAGCAGCTGGCACTGTTGGAAGACAGGATACTGGGCTAGATGGACCATTAGTCTGACCCAGTCTGGCAGTTCTTATGTTCTGTAGCACTGCTAAAACCAATATCCACTGGGATGCAAGATGAGGCAGCGGATGTCACAAGAATTAGCTGCTTGCCAGCTGAAGTTTAACTATTTGAAATTTTAATGAAAAAAAGAAAACTACTCCTATCCCAGAGTGCAGGACAGGAGTACCTGAGCATCCCAAGTCAAATGACTTGATGAGTGACTTGACAGTAGCTGCAGACTCTGAGGGAGTGGGTGATGCCCTGCTGACATAGACTCCTTGCCAGCGGTTGGTGGTATCTGCTTCTACAGAATTCACCTCCTCAGTTGTCAGCCTGAACAGTAGAAACCAGAACAAAGTCAGAGGCAACAGGAAGCACAAGAAAATATTCACTCTACAGAAAGCAACTTCTGAAGGCACAAGTCCCGTCTCCTGTAAGGCCCCCATCATGTACTCTCCCATTACAATAATGCTTAGGCTCTTTTCTTCTTCAAAGCACACAGCAATAAGCCTCACAACCCACCCTAGGAGGTCAAGAAATATCATCCCCATTCACAGGTAAGGAATCCAAGGTACAGAGAAGTTGTGACTTGCCCTGGGTCACAGTAAGTCAGTGACAAAGTTGGAATTTCCGGACATTCAGTCCTGTGTTGAAAGCTCTATACTCATGACTACCTTTCTCGAGTCCTCATATCCTCACCTATAGATGATAATTTTGGGTCCTTCCCATATGGAAAGGATATCAGGCTGTTGTGGCCTAGCAACTGCCTAGCAACCTCCATGTCTGGTGGGCTTCATAGGCCTTAAAGACCCAGGACTGAACTCCCCCTGCCCCCTTCTGAAAAACCTTCAACAAATATGTCCTTTTCTGTCTTGTTCACCCCCACGATCCCAACGTACATCCAAAGATACCATTCCCCGAAATGTTGCCAATTAACTAGTCCTCTTTCAAACTAGCAACATAATGGAGTGGCTGATATGGAACTCGATTAATAAAGAATTAAAGGAGTGTAATATAATTAATGGCAATCAACATGCATTATGGGAAATAGATGTCTTTTTTGATGAGATTATAAGTTTGGTTCATAAAGGTAAAAGTGTTGATGTAATACTACACATACTTCTGTAAGGCATGTGACTTTGTACCAGACAATATTTTAATTAAGAAACCAGAATAAAACAAAATCACCATTAAATGTATTAAAACCTGGCTGATATGTCTCAAAAATGTAATTGTAAATTGGGAATCATCCTCAAGTAGGTATGTTTCTAGAGAGGTCCCGTGCGGATCAGTTCTTGGCCCTATACTATTTGACACTTTTACGAATGACCTCACAGAAAACAAAATCATTACTGACAAAGCTTGCAGATGACACAAAGACAGAGAGAATGGTCAATAATGAAGAGGACAGGTCAGAGATATAGAGCAATCTGGATCACTTGGTAAGCTGGTACTTACAGGATGGGGGAACTGTATCCTGAAAAGCAGTGACTCTGAGAAAGACTTGGCAATCATGGTCAATAATCAGCTGAACATGAGCTACCAGTGCAATGCTGTGGCTAAAAGGAAAAATGTGATCCGTGGAAATATAAACAGGGGAATATTAAGTAGGAGTTAAGAGGTTATTTTACCTCTGTGTTTGCCACTGGTGTGACTGCTACTGGAAAATTGTGTTCCGTTCTAGTGTCCACAATTCAAAAGGATGTTGATAAACTGGAGAGGGTTCAGAGAATAGCCAAGAGAATGATTAAAGTGCCTTATAGTGAGACACTCAAGGAACTCAATCTACTTATCTTATCAAAGAGAAGGTTACAGGTTGATTTGTTCATCTACATGGGGTACAGAAATATGACAATAGAAGGCTCTTCAGTCTAGCAGACACAGTTATAACAATGGTATAACAATCCAATGGTTGGAAGTTAAAGCTAGACAGACTAGAAAGACATAATTTTTCCTTTTTTTGTTTTTTAAACAGTGGGGGTAACTGCCTATTGGAACAACCTATCAATGGCTGTGATAGAGTCTCTATCACTGTAGATTTTAAACCAAGACTGGATGTTTTTCTAAAAGATACGCTTCAGTTCAACCACAACTATTGGACTTGAAACAGAAATTAATCCAAGGAAGTCCTATGGTTTGTGTTATGCAGGAGGCCAAACTAGATGATAAAAATAGCCTCTTCTGGTTTTATAATCTATTCATCTAATTGGGGGTTGCCCAGGAGCTGACTATACATTCTTGGCAGCCCCACCCCCCAGACCAGCTTTGACCTCAGACAACTAACTTATATTTTAGCAAAGCTGGCTGAGAGGGTTGAGGCCAGTTATTTACAAACAGAGTCTCTATTATATTGTTTTCATGATTTACTAGCTGTTGAATCTAAGCAGACTGATCTGCAGGTCCCAGGGCACCACTGCTTCCCCCATTGAAGAAATGGGCTGGCAATAGAGAGCTATGCAAACAAGAAAAGAGCTATGAATTCAGCACAAGAATGGAGCCAGAACTCCCTGGAGAAAGTGCCTACAGGGCTGCACGATTCCTGCTGGGCTAAAAATAGGGGTCAATCTTTTTATTTTATTTTCCTTTTGGCATCAGAGTTGTTTCTACAAAATGCAAGGGAGTTAGGGGGTGTCAATGAATGACACCAAAAAGAATGATTCATGCTTCTATTTCTGGCCATGCTCAAGGAGGTGCTGTCTGTAAGCAGACACTGGCTACTTCTTTGCTAATTCATTCAGGCTTCCTGCGAGCCAGGAGGAGCCTGCGGAGGCAGATGGCTTGAGAAAAGCCATTTCATTCCATTTTCCAACTAATCCAAGGAGGAGGAAAGGAAAAGCTGGATGAGATTCACTGAGCTCTGAGGGATCCAGTGTTTTGATGATTAGCCCTAAATGCTCTCCCACCCCCAGGCTCCTCATGGCTTCATTAAACACCACCAACAAGTCAACAGCAGCATCTGGACTTCATTTGTAAGAAAACACAAAGGCTAAAAGGAGTCCTGCAGCTAATGAAACATGGGGGAAAGCATGGACTTCCGCTGAAGGATGCCTAGTAGGAATGGGTCAACCAACCATTTCAATACATTTCTCTGTAAGGAAATAATGAACGAGACCATTATGCAGTGCCTGCATGATCTCCAAGGTAGAAAGAGAATGTAAGGTTTGTGCAGTTTGTGTACACAGCTCTGGGCAAGTTAATAAAGCTTGAGGGTAAAGCCAAGCCAAGGGTATGGCTCAGTGAGCCAAAGCCCCATCTGAGCTATGGGAGCTCGCTGTAGATTCTACCCAGAGGAAAAAGGAAACATATGAAGTGATGAACACATGTTAAGGGGTGAGGGCCATCAGCAGGAGAGCCCTAGTGGCGTGCCTAAGCCTTATCTCATGGATCGGGATGCAAGTCAGAGCAGGGCTAAAGTTCTCATTCACTAGCTCACCTCAGGGGATCTTTGGTTGCATAAACATTTCCAGAATGAGATTAAATATGAAATACATTATCCCAAGGCTCAAATCCCAGGAAGTTTGCTGAGACATCACACCTCAGATACACTATCATTTCAACTGGGTAAATGCTGAGACACTAATATCTAAGCTGCCACCTGGCCTGATTTTGTTTGAACACTTTCTGTGATCTTAGCCTCTAAACATGCCCTGAAATAAGTTTCTGGGATGACTAAATATCACCATGCTGTGATGGTGAGGTCTCCCCAGCTGGAAATCTCACCATGGTGATATTTTCGTACTTGGGACTGACTTTCTCTAACCACGTCACCCAGGCCATCCTGGTTTGACTTGCTCACTGCTTTTCAGTTTTGAAAACAAAATTAATAAAGGAGGGGGGAGAGAAAGAGAGAGACAGGCTCCTATAATCTCTTATTCAGTATGGAGAGGTCATTTCCTCCCTCTGATTAGTTTATGATGTCAGCGTCAATCCCTCACTTGTTACATTTTCAAAAAGCACCTTTGTGCTTTCTCCCACACTCCCCTCCTGCTTGGAAAGAGCTCTGTATAAACACCCACAAAGACACTTCATTGCCTTTCTTCAGATCCCTCCTCAAAACTCCCGTTTCCAGGGATGTCTACAATTATTAGGCTGTTGGTGTGCAGAGACCATTGCCTAGCATGCTGACCAATACTGTCTCATTGTTTCCTTGTACTCCCCCATCCGCCTGTATCCATCTTGTCTTACACTTCGACTGTAGCATCTTTGGGGCAGGGATTGTGTTTTTGTTCAGTGTTTGTGCAGGGCCTAGCACAATGGGGTCCTGATCCATGTCTGGGACTGCTAGGCGAAACAGTAATATAAATAATAATACTCCAAACCGTTGTTGGCAAACAGAAATCACAGACTTTTCAAGTCTTTAAGTTTAAGGAGGTAGAAGTGCAACTCACAAGAGCAAACGAATTCAGAAAGATGGCATGAGAACATGACCCAGCATGATTAATGCCAAGCCATAGCTTAAGAGCCAAACAACAACCCCCAGAGCACAACATTAATTTACAAAAGACTGGTTGGATAGTCTGAGCCATATTAACTAAGCTCTTGCACAGAGAGGAGGAAATTTAAACAAAATGCAACCTACTGCTATTGCATTGCTTGAAAACATGGGATGAAATGTTATACACAGTTATCACCGCTGGAGTGCAGCAGCTCCAGAAGGAAGCCAGAGCTATTCAGCTGTGGGGGAGTTAGAACATGAGCAGTTTTACATCACTTCACTTGATTCCCCAGGAGGGTGAGATAGTTGAAGCATTAGAGGAAAGCTCACTGGCAGCAGCTGATCACTGTGTTTGTTCTTCAGGTCTGGATTACACGAATAACAGCGAGTCAGAAAGGTGCCAACCTTGCTGTGGCTAGTGTGTTGATTATGGGACTAGGCAGGCTACATACGTTTGGGGAAAGCACCAGCAATAATGCGGGACTGTGTTGTTTGTACATTTCTGAACCCCGCGGTTCCTTCTTTTTGAAAAAGACTGAGCAGCTCTGTTGGGGGTAACTATTCTGTTGCCTGAGAGATCTCAGGGTTTCCGTGGCTGCAGTTCCTGGCATTGTGGTTACAAAGTGACTCGTGACTCTTCCTCAGTTGCAAGGGAGACAAAGAAGAAGCACACACAGCTGCTGATACGCAGAACAGAAAAGAGGCCAGGAGCAGGCAGCAGACACTTCTGGACAATTACACATTTATTTTGCACTTCCATGTATTTTTTTAAACATATAAAAAAACATTGAACAATCGCCAGCACAGATAATAAAGAGAGGCAACACAAGTGTGCGTACAGTTATGTAACATGGCACAGTGGCATGGAACATGGCACAGTGGCATGGGTCATGCCAAAGTAATGAGAGCTCTTAGCATTCATAGAATCTGCTGCCCAGAAGCCATGGCCCTGCTAGATCTTCTCAACCAAAGGAGGAGTGGAGACCATAGGGCCAAAATGTGAACTTCCAGTCCCACAAGGGAGTGATCTCTGATTGTCTTAGTTTCTCCTTGGTATCCAGGAAAGCTTTCCCAGTGTCTTCAGTTGTTAGGAAGGACACAAGCAAATTCTCCTGACCATATACTTCACCTGAGTTAAGAGGATGGGAACGACTTTCCTTTAGGGGAACATCTGTTGTTTTCCTTCGGATCCCTCTGCTTGCAGTCCAGGACAAGCAGCTAATTTTTATCCCATGGATGTGGCTGCACCTGATCTGGCAGAATAGAAATCTACAGGAGGATATGCTGCAGCCAGCTTCTTTCAGACTTCTGTGCCACACGAGTCAGTTGCTGCCACCTAGCGGTGAGGCCATTGTCAATGCTGCATCCAAAACCTCAAACACCCAGGCAGTTTATACTGAATAAGCAGCAACCTAATCTTCATATGTAATCTACACTTGACTCTCACACCCACATGCAAATCCTGGAATCATTAGAAAATAGATATGCATATAAAATTGTATATATTACATAATGTGTGTGCATAACATGTTACATCTTAGGGCACATCTTCACTGGCAACGTTAAAGCTTTAACATGGCTTGTGTAGTCGTGGCATAGCGCTGGGAGAGAGCTCCTCCCAGTGCCCTAAAAACCCACCTCCATGAGGGAATAGCTCCCAGCGCTGGTGCACTGTCTACACTAGCACGTTACAGCACTGAAACTTGCAGCGCTCAGGGGTGTGTTTTTTCACAGTCCTGAGCAAGAAAGATACCGCACTGTAAAGTGCCAGTGTAGACAAGCCCTTATACACCCACACACAAAATGATAAAAACACTGTATCACCCGTGGGCAAACACTTTTCACAAAGTAATCACTCCATATCTGACCTCTAAATTCTCATCTTTAAAGGAAACCTGCACATCACCTTCAAAAGATGAGCCTGGGAGCTTAAATTCATATTTTGGCTAGACACTAAAAAACACGGACTGAATAAAGGGTTTGGCTACACTTGCGAGTTACAGCGCAATAAAGGAGCCCCGGGCGCACTAGCTTGCTAACCGTCCGCAGTGGCAAGGCACGTAGAGCGCTCTGACTCCACGGCTACAGCGCTGCTGGTCTCCACCTCGGCAAGTGGAATAACGTTTGCTGCGCCCCCGCTGGAGCACTGTGGCGCCAGTGTGGACGAGGTGTTGCATTACTGCACTCTGATCAGCCTCCGGAAATGTCCCATAATACCCTTAAGTCAAGTGGCCACTGTTGTCATTGTTTTTGAATCACTGTAGGAATGCGGATACGCCCTTTGAAAGCTCTGTTTCTGACAGCCAGCATGCTTATCTGCTCCGAAACAAAGCAACCATGAGTGTGGAATGCTGTGTGAGAGAGAGAGAGAGAGAGACGGGGGGTCGGGGGGGGGAGGAAGGGGTCTGCTGCTGTCTGAACTTACAAGACAGCATGCTGACATGCTCTCAGCCCCCCAAAACCCCACTCTCCCCCCCCCACATACACATAACACACTCCCTGTCACACTCCACCCCCCATTTGAAAAGCACATTGCAGTCACTTGCATGCTGAGATAGCTGCCCATAATGCATCGCGCCCAATGCCGTCGCAAGTGTGGCCACACCAGTGCGCTTGAAGCTGTCAGTGTGGACAGACGGCAGCGCTTTCCCTACTGCGCTCCGAAGGCTGGTTTAACTCAAAGCTCTCTACATCTGCAAGTGTAGCCATGCTCAAAGACACTGGATATATGGCTTAGTACAACCCACCTATCCTCCTTTTTTGTCCTTTGACAGCAGAAGTGTTAACTGGTCACTTCGCTTTGAATGGTCCCTTAAAACATGTGTTAACGACTTACCCTAAACAATCTGTTCCACCTCCTGTTTAACTGCAGCATTCTGAGGTCAGGTCTACACTCAAAAAGTTAAGTCGATCCAGCTATGGTCACTCAGGGGTCTGAAAAATCCACCCCCCTGAGTGCGATAGGTAAGGTGACTTAACCACTGGTGTAGAGAACCTAGCTACTGCCTTTCCAGGAAGTGGATTAACTACACTGACAGGAGAACCACAGTAGCATTTCAAGTGTAGACAACCCCCAAGTACCTTTCCCAGATCTAAAGAAGAGCTGTCAGTAGCTCGAAAGCTTGTCTCTCCCATCAGCTGAAGTTGGTCTAAGAGCTTGGCTACACTTACATTTTATGTATCAGACAGGTAGCCGTGTTAGTCTGGATCTGTAAAAGTGGCAGAGAGTCCTGTGGCATCTTACAGACTAACAGGTTTCAGAGTAACAGCTGTGTTAGTCTGTATTCGCAAAAAGAAAAGGAGTACTTGTGGCATCTTAGAGACTAACCAATTTATTTGAGCATGAGCTTTCGTGAGCTACAGCTCACATCATCAGATGCATACCGTGGAAACTGCAGCAGACTTTATATATACATAGAGAATATGAAACAATACCTCCTCCCACCCCATTGTCCTGCTGGTAACAGCTCAAATAAATTGGTTAGTCTCTAAGGTGCCACAAGTACTCCTTTTCTTTTTACAGACTAACAGACGCATTGGAGCATAAGCTTTCGTGGGGGAATACCCACTTCGGCGGATGCATGTGAAGTATTCACCCACAAAAGCTTATGCTCCAATATGTCTGTTAGTCTATAAGGTGCCATAGGACTCTTTGCCGCTTTAACGTTTTATAGCACTCTAACTTGCTGGCTCAGGGCTGTGAAAAATCACCCCCCTGAGCGCAGCAAGTCAGAGCGCTTTAAAGTGCTAGTGTGGACAGGCTCAGAGCGCTGGGAGCTAATCCTTTCGCGGAGGTGGAGTACCAGGAGCGCTGGGAGAGCTCTCTCCCAGCCCTCGGCGCAGATCCCCTCGCGGAGGTGGAGTACCAGGAGCGCTGGGAGAGCTCTCTCCCAGCCCTCGGCGCTGATCCCCTCGCGGAGGTGGAGTACCAGGAGCGCTGGGAGAGCTCTCTCCCAGCCCTCGGCGCTAATCCCCTCGCGGAGGTGGAGTACCAGGAGCGCTGGGAGAGCTCTCTCCCAGCCCTCGGCGCTGATCCCCTCGCGGAGGTGGAGTACCAGGAGAGCTGGGAGAGCTCTCTCCAGGCCCTCGGCGCTAATCCCCTCGCGGAGGTGGAGTACCAGGAGCGCTGGGAGAGCTGTCTCCCAGCCCTCGGTGCTAATCCCCTCGTGGAAGTGGAGTACCAGGAGCACTGGGAGAGCTCTCTCCCAGCCCTCGGCGCTAATCCCCTCGCGGAGGTGGAGTACCAGGAGCACTGGGAGAGCTCTCTCCCAGCCCTCGGCGCTAATCCCCTCGCGGAGGTGGAGTACCAGGAGCGCTGGGAGAGCTGTCTCCCAGCCCTCGGCGCTGATCCCCTCGTGGAGGTGGAGTACCAGGAGCGCTGGGAGAGCTCTCTCCCAGCCCTCGGCGCTAATCCCCTCGTGGAGGTGGAGTACCAGGAGCACTGGGAGAGCTCTCTCCCAGCCCTCGGCGCTAATCCCCTCGTGGAGGTGGAGTACCAGGAGCACTGGGACAGCTGTCTCCCAGCGCTTGTGCGCGACCACACTTGCACTTCAAAGCGCTGCCGCGGGAGTGCTTTGAAGTTTCCAGTGTAGCCATGCCCTTAGAAAAGCTATTACCTCAGGGCTTGTCTACATTATCCACCGGATAGATGGGCAGCAATCGATCCAGCGGGGATCAATTTATCGCCTCTATTCTAGACACGATAAATCGACTGTTGAGTGCTCTCCCATCGACTCTGATACTCCACCAGGGCGAAGGGTGCAGATGAAGTCGACAGGAGAGCATCAGCCATTGACTTACCGCAGTGAAGACACCACGGTAAGTAGATCTAAGTACGTCGACTTCAGCTATGTTATTCACATAGCTGAGGTTGCGTACCTTAGATCAATCCCACTCCCCAGTGTAGACCAGGCCTCACTTACCCTGTCTCTCTACACCCACACACAACTCTTTTTTACAAAACTTTTAAATGTATGATTGCAAAAGCAGCCACCCCCCACTACAGTCAATGGATAGGTTCAGTCCCCAAATCCCTGTGATCAATCCCAAGAGTTTTGGTTTCTAAGATTTCTTTTCAATTGGTTTAAATGGATTCAAAGCTGTTTCCACCTCAAAGATTCTTCAAAAGAGAGCAGCCTGTTGAAATCAAAGGGCCAGGCTCCTTTGGGTCAGGCTACTGCTCATGGGGAAAGGTGTATCTGAATTGCATTCACACTTTGTAGTGCTCTGGGCTTTTTGAGGGAAGTAATAATCTGGCTCTTTGGATTGAGGTGCTTTTTCCAATTGAAACTTCCCTTTTCAGGCTGAAGGCATTGTCTGAGGTGTCCCTGTCATGGCAAGATCAGGCCTGGCTTTGCATCTCTCCAGGACTGTGCTAACTGGCAGAGATTGGGCACCTGCGGAGACAGAAACAAACATGGGGGAGGAGTTATATAAAACAATACAACAGTTCAAAAGTGCAGTTGTAAGTGTTTTACCCAAACCATCCCATTGCCACTAAACAAAGGAGCAGCCAGAGCACTGATTATGTGTTTGGGACCAAACTTACAACTACCTCCTTAGCAGAGACTGAGTTTCCATATGGCATTCAAGAGACTGCCCCTCCACCAGGTATACTCTATGGCATTTCCCCTCATGCAGTCTCCTTCAATGCACAGATGCTGGTGTAGGAAAGATCTCCTTTGGGGCGGAACAGGATAAATGGTGCAGAAAACTGAGGAGGAGGTAATGTCCTCTATGCACTGCCACACATACACCCACTGCTCACTTAGGATACTACTGACTTGGGGCATTGATCAGAGCATCAAACAAAGAAAAGTTAGGGCTGGTCTACACTGGCAAGTTTCTGCGCAGTGAAGCAGCTTTGTCCGCTCAAACTGCAGACGCATACACACTTCCAAGCCACTTTGTGCGCAGAAACTCCTGAGTTGCAGCTCTGTAAAAAAACCCACCTTGACAAGAGCCGTAAGGCTATTTGCGCAGAGGTTCCAGTGCTCTATTGCCAGTGTAGACATTTGATTGCTTTCTGTTCTGTAATTGGCCTCCGGAGCGGTCTCACAATGCCTCTAGTGACAGCTCTGCTCATTGTTTTGAACTGGAGACAAGCGCCCCGCCCCTTTCAAAGCACCGTTTCTGACAGCTGTGCTGATCTTCTCTGGGACACAAAGCAAACTATTAACGTGGAATGCTCAATGCTCATGCGTGTGTGTGTGTGTGTGAGTGAGAGAGAGAGCTCTCTATGTAGATATATATAGCTGTGCAGAGAGCCCAGAGAGGGAGGCGGGGCCTGATGTTGGGGTTTCCCCTTCCCCCAGGACTGGTTGCTTCCTGCCGCTGTCTGAACTTCCAAGACAGCTTGCTGACACACACTCTGTCCCCAAAAACACACACTCCCTGTCACGCTCTCCCCCGACATTTCAGTTGAAAAGCAGCTGGCAATACAGTAGGATGCCCATGGAACAATGGGACTGGGAAAATTGCATCATGTGACTCTGTGCCTGCCCAATGAGGCATTGCAAACCCTTCCCAAAGCACCCAGTGGCCAGTTGCACAGTGGGATAGCTACCACAATGAACTGCTGTCTTTGCCCCTGGGATGCATACCCATTAGGGAGAAGGGTCAGTTTGTCTCACCGCTCTTGCTTTCTATTAATCAGTGCTTTAGCTGTGAAATTCTGGAGATGAACGGGAAGTCACAGAAAGTTCTTGAATCTGCTTAATCTTAGGAATCACATAAAGATAAATATTGCACAAGGACATGATTAGCTAACGATACTGCAAAAAATGCATCCCCTGGCTGAAGGAATGAAACATTCAGAGCCAGGGAACATATTTTAAAGGGTGTGTATGTGAGAATTTCCCTGGCTTTCCCTTTACTAATCAGTTTGCGTTGTTGAGTCAAGTTGTGTACGGGAACTTGCCCAGGCACTGCAATGTCTCTGTTCCAGTCAGGGCTTCTGTTTCTGGGCAGGTCTACACTTAAAACATTGCAGCTGCACCACTTTAGCGCTTCAGTGAAGCTGCTACTATGCAGACAGGAGAGCTTCTCCTGGCAGTGCAGATAATCCACCTCCTTGAGACGCAGTAGCCATGTCGACGGGAGAAGCCCTCCCATTGGTATAACCCCCAGTGGAGACAGTGCTATGTTGGCATAGCTACGTCGCTCAGGGGTGTGGATTTTTCACACCCCCTAAGCGATGCAGTTATATCAATGTCAGTTTATAGGGTGGACCTGGCCTCAGGTTTCTTACACCAAAAAGACTGGGATATAATCTCATTTTGGCCCCAAAATACTTGGAGAGCAGCTGAGTATACTAAACAGCTCAACCTGGCCCCATCCGAAATTCCCTGTTCTCTCATTTTAAGTGAGAGCAGAGTGATCTGAGCAAACCTCTGTAAGACAGAACAGCTGCAAAACACAGGCACAAAGGAGCAGCACATCAGCACATACACACTGACATTAGGTTTAATGCACATAGATTACAAGCTTAATTCCAGGAGATCGTGCATTTAACACTGCCATGCTGTGGCACTTGAGACATGGCTACAGGAGGAAGGGTAGAAGCAAATTAGTGGGAGAGAACAGGATTCTCAGTTTCACCTGCCTTTCAGTCACTTAATTAGATCTCTTTTGTTCTAGAAAGTGGCTCTTTTAATTGTGGGAATAACTGTTTGGTCTTCAGAATAGTCCTCTTGGCCCAAAGGTTTCCCCCATGGGATTGGTTTGAGGCATATGGTATCATCCCCCCATTGTGCAGGCAGCAGGACATGTGGGCTGGCAGGGTAACTTCACCAACATGATGAAGAGAATGATGTCTCACCCCTACACTGCTGCTAGCCACAGCATTAACAGACCAGGCCTAGAATATGTCAGTGTGTATGGAGGTCAATCAGGCCGCACTAAACTAAGGCCACATCTACACTACCCACCGGATCGGCAGGTAGTGATTGATCTATTGGGGATCGATTTATCATGTCTAGTGTAGATGCGATAAATCGATCCCAGATTGCTCTGCCGTGGACTCCAAACTCCACCAGGGTGAGAGGCAGAAGCGGAGTTGACGGGTGAGCGGCGGCCGTCGATCCCACGCCGTGAGGACGCGAAGTAAGTGATTTTAAGTCAATCTAAGATATGTCAACTTTGAAGTTGCGTATCTTAGATCAATCCCCCGCCCCCTTAGTGTAGACCAGGCTTCAGGTACTTCCTACAGCACCTTGCTTCCTTTGTGAGTGTTATGGATTCAATCTAGCAGGTCTTTTCCATTGCTGACATTTCTGATTATAAAGCAGCTAACAGAAGTTAGACCTTCACTAACTGACATTCTGAGTGGATGAGAGAGAGTTGTACAACAGTGTATTGTAAAACTTGTGTTTTTTATGCCTGAGAAAAACTATTAATCTGCATTTAGAATGTCAGAAAAGGTTCCAATCCAAACCTATGACTTGTATGTTTCAGTTGGTATTTCTTAGGACAAGTACTAAGATTTATTTCAGGTCAGGGTATTAAGTGAACTTCTCCCTTCCACACCCCATTTCTTTGCCTTAGTATTGTCAAGCCCTTCCCACCTCCCAGCATTCTTAATCACAGAATTAGACAGTTACTCTGTGTTAAAGACGCCTTTGAGAGGCTCTTACCTTCATTCAGATGGACTCTGATGACCCCATCAGGGCATTTTCTGCAAGTTCTTTGGCTGTTCCTGAACCAAAAATGACTTTGTCTGATTAGAAAAATGTAAAGGTGAAACCAAACTCAGCTGGAGTGAGGAACTCAGGCAGCCACAGGCAAATACTAAAACGACCAGGATCTCTTAGGAGGTAAATTGGCTTCAGTTTGGTTTATGATGTGGGTTCCAACACTGTCAAAAAAACCTTTGAGCACCAAACTCTTTGGAAGGTGCATTTCTCCAATGGAGCTTAAAATCAGACAGGAAACTTTCACAGGGGATCGTCTGACATTCTGCTTAATGCACAGCTGCTCAGCATTAACTAACGTGAGAGATATTTTATAGATCTTGTTAACGTGTCACATGCTCCAGTCTGGTTCTGCTAGTGCCTAGCATGTGTTACAAGTCACTTCATGGAATAGAATTCAGTGTCCGTTCTGGCCAGTGGCCCTTGGGGACTTTGACTGGAGCAATACTGAGTTCACCCCACGAATTTCAGGTAAAAGAGGATGCGTTGCTGGATATGGACAGTGGCCAAAGGAATGTGAGGGTAATTGGGATGTAACACCAGTTCGCAGCAGTAGACCCACAGACTTCAGGGACTGGTTTAATAAAGAGTCAGTACATGTTTTAAAATTTCACTGCCAGCTGTTTTAGGATCCGATTTAGAATGGCTTCTCTGGCTCCTACATGCCATTCAGTGTTGCAATTCTGACTAGAACAACCTATGCTGGGACACTGAGTAATCCCCATTCAAATCTATTACACCAAGAGGGTAACAGATGCAGAAACTTTCACTAGTGAAGATATGAATCGCAGCTTGGCACCTGCCCTTTGAAGAAAATTTACGTTGTCCACTGCAGAATGTATTTCAGGTTTCATGTCCAAAGTAGTACAACAAGGAAGCTAGACAGACAGAGAGGCGAACAGACAGAGCCATATATATATATATATATATATGAAGCATACCACAGAATTGACTTCTTAATTAAAAGCATGTAATTGGGGAATTGGCTTAGACTCAAATTTCTTTTCCTGCCTTGTCTGGAAGCTCCTATCTTTCCCACAGCAGGCATGGTAGCCTGTCTCGCTCTCTCCTCCTGGAAATGTTTGCATGTATGAATTACAGGGATCTGGTTTTAACAGGAGCATACTTGACTGAGGCTCTGATACACCTCACCCTGAGAGCTATAACAATGCAGCCACATTCCAAATCCGTGGGAGATAACAGCCTACTTCTGAAACCAACAAGCCTTCCCTACCCTACCTTTGCGTTCAAAGTACTTTTTTCTTTAGATGGGAACTGAA
Source organism: Caretta caretta (assembly GCF_965140235.1). Lineage (NCBI taxonomy): Eukaryota > Metazoa > Chordata > Testudines > Cheloniidae > Caretta > Caretta caretta. The sequence continues at coordinate 3,314,532 of NC_134222.1, read as the reverse complement.
AGACTCTGTACCTCCATGACCTCCTTTGACTCTCACGGTTACAACAAGACTAAGGTCTAAAGTAGGCCAGGGAGGAAAGCTGGTAGAATTTATCAAATAGTTTATTCACTAAGAAATACAGTTTCAGTTGATCTGAAACTATTCGCAAATATGATAAGAATTCACTAAATAGTTTTTGGCCAAAATGTTCATTTTGGGGCCTTAGACACCATTCCAGAAACAGCCAGAGGAGGAGGAAGAGGAAGTGGTGGGGCAGTGCCCACCTTATAAGCTTTGGCCCAGCGGTTAGGGCACTCAGCTAGGATACGGAGGACCCAGGTTCAGTTGCTCACTCTGCCTGATGTGGAACAGGGATCTGAACTTGGGTCTCCTGCTCTGCAGGAGAGAGTGCCCGAACCGCTGGTCTCCTTGGTCTCTCTTGTTGAAACTGTTGTGTATAAATGATCCAATAGTCACTGGAGCAGGAACTTGAGCCACTCATCTCCCAGGTGAGTGCCATAAAAACCAGGTACAGAGAGATTCTCACTCTCCCTCTCTGGTCCTGACTATTAAAGTACAACAGCATCAGCATGCGAGAGAGTATAGCGGCATGCCTTCAGCGCCAGAGTTATGCGGACATAACCCCATAGTAGACTCAGCCCGTGCTGATGGAAGGGTTTTTCCCACTGGCGTAGGCCCACTTCCCTGAGCGACAGTAGCTAGCTCTACAAAAGCATTGACACCTAGCTGTGTCTACCCTCGGGGTCAGGGTTGGCATAACTACATCAATCAGGAAGTGGAGTTTTTCATACCCCTCAGGGATTTAGCTATGTCAGCCTAAATTTTAAGTGTAGATTAGGCCTGAGAGAGACCAGCCCCAGAATATCCCACAGTCCAGTGGTTAGGACACTCCCTTGCAATGGGGGAGATCTAAATTCAAAAGCCTGCTTCATATCAGGCAGAAGGAGGAATTGAACCCAGGCCCCCGCAGGCCAAGGGAGTGCCCTTACCATTGAGCTAAAGGCAATAAGGAACACAGCACCACCATCACCATCTCTTTCTCCTCTATTCTGTGAATCTAGTGCTTCGGAACATTTCATCTGATAACAATTTTGGTTGAGATCTACTTATCAATTTTCTGTTTTGGTGAAAGTGAAACTGGGTTTTTTTGGTTTTATGTTTTGTTTCATTGTTCAGAACTTCCAGAGAACTGAAACATTAGTTGTTCACCCAGCTTTAACTGGGAGCTATGCTCCTCATCCTGCTCTCAGCATCTGTGATGCCATTAACACTAGCAATGAAAACACAGAGCACAGAGAATCTTGGCTGATAATTTGATTGTCTTCCTTTTGTTTTAAAATTTTTTTCGCTGGTAGCTTTTCATTCCACACATATCAGGGACCCCATTACTGAACTTGGAACTTAAACACATTCTTTTAAAAAACATTTCTGCCCATGTAAGGCAGGAATTGTGATTCACCCTCCCCAACAAAGCCAGCCCTGATCCCTCGCCACTCGCATCCCATCTCCTCTGTGCAATGGCAACTCCGGAAGCTATTGCATGGTAAATATCAGGACAATATGAGCAGTACAAGCTTTACTGCATTACCCCTGAAAGAACTGGCAGAACTCACTGTATTCCAATGGCTGCCACATTCAGTTTACATGGACTTATTGGGGAAGAGAGATTCAGTGGAGGTGTAGGGAAGCAGGGAAAACCTGGTATACATTTTTGGTAAGTGACTTCCTTCTCTACCTCCGTTAGCTGTGCAGCTTTCTTTTCATTGGCTCTGTACAGATATAACCTCTGCAGCTCTGAATCTGCCTGTGCCAGTGCATTAGGAGCATGTGGTACTACCCTCTTTATAAATCTCAGCCCTCTTTCCTATACCCTTTCATTTCCAACGTTCCTTCAGTTCAGTTCTGTAATTGTACTAGTTAGCACTATAAAACTTTTTGGAATGAAAGATGCTTCACAAAATATCTTGCACTGCATGAAGACCCTGATACAATGCCCTGAGTTGGTTCCAACTCCTACTGTATAACTCACACCTGGCCCTTACGTGCAAAGTGGTTGCCTCTTCCAGAGTGAGCACAGTGTATACTGCTCACAGAACACATGGCATCTCTCTCGATTATTTTAAAGTGCATGTGATAATCCAAGGGTTGGGGTGAAGGACTAACTTGAATCTAGCAACACTGAAGCCCCTCAGACTATCCCAACTGTACCCTAAATGTTCTCACAACATAACATTTCACCCAGAACTAATTTTAACTTTCACAGAGGGATCAGCCTCAGATCATTCCACTAAGCTCAAAACTGGGGGTCAGGAGAGGGGATCCCAATCAAGGGCTTGCTGCCCAGGGTGAGGATTTCCCAATATTCTCATCAACCATTCAGTCAGTATGTCCTGGACTTGCAGAACACAAAGGTCCAGCAAGTCCCTATTTTTGCCCACAACAGTGCAACCCAGGTTCTCATCTCAACATAGGTAGCTAATTTTCAGCTTATCCCATGAGATATGTTGAGCCATCCTAGGGTCATTGCAAAACAGCAAGAGGCTTAACCCAACTGTGCAGTCAGTTATGGAGGCAATAATACACTGCACAACAGAGTCCAAAGGACAAAGCTGCAGGATAAATACTGGTGACCACTTTATTTAATCCTACTCATCTGTGTATAAAGATCATTGTCATCCACACAAACAACAGCAAACCTTAGGGCATCTAGTCATTAGGTAACCCTTACAAAGCCTGCACTCATGGCCCAGTTCAGGGAACTGGAGAGCACCCGACAAAGACAAAACCAGAGACAACTTAAAAGAAGACAAAACCCACCAGAGGGATTAAAAACAGACAACATACGCATCTGGGTCAATGCAAAGTTAGAGGCAAAGCACCGTCTGCATGCACATTTGCTGCCATAGAGACAAGGACCCGGCCCTTGTGAGCGACTGACCTGCTGCTGCCCTGCAGTTCCTCCAGCTCCTTCTGCAGCTTGGCACTTTTCTCCTCTTCCTCCTGGAGCTTCCTCTTCACCACCCGCAGCTCCTGCTGAGCCTCACACTTGATATCATTGGCCACCACCACTGCAGTCTGCAGGTCAGCTTGAAAACGCCTCCACTCCTCTGTATCTTCCTAGAAAGGGCAAGTACAAATATGGGCTGAGTAGGAATGTCCCTACTAGAGATGGACACATCACACATTGGAAATCACTTTATCAGTGATCACTGATGACTTTTGTGGCATGTCAGAGTTTCATGATGACACTGAGGTCGCAGTAGATATGTGCCATTTGGTAATGACAGGATTGCCAAAAAAAGAACTGACACTAATTTGTATTACCTTTTCCATCTAAAAAGGAAATCAGAGTACTTATTACCATTATCCACTTATCTAACAATCTTAGGGCTGCAATAGCTCTAGAGAGCAGATATTGCTGTGGAAAGATGAGCTCCTTTCTGCTTCATGTCCCATCATCAGCTATACAGCACTGGCCATCCCAAAGCAGGGGAAGTTCATGGAGAAAGAAGCACAAGTGTCCTGGAGACCTGGACTAAACCACTGCAAATTACAAGAAACTCATCCTATTCCTCAGCTCCCTCATTGTCTGCCACACCTGCTTCCCCTTCTTTGAGGAGAAAGGAATTGAATAAAGCAGAAAGGATATGCTCTGATATTAAGGTATCAGGTGAAGTTGGCAGTTCCAGCATCTTTGGTTTGTGCATATATTTACTCTGGAAATCACAGCTGGAGACGAAGGACCATATCTCAACATAAATGTCCTAGTGATGTCAGTAGGACATCTGCATGTGGACTGATGGCCTGGGATGGTTTTTTATATGGAATACAGACACTTGGACAGAAACACGTCATCTTTAGGTCAGTAACAGAACTTTAGCAAGTTTGTTCTATCAGCAGCAGCAAATGGCCTTTGCCTGTTGTGATGGTCAGTAGCAGAGTTATTTAAAAACTCTTCTCTGTATATTAGTTAATATTTGTACATAGCTTTGAAATGTAACATGCTACCTAGGTGCCAAGGATTATTACTTGCTTGTAGTATATGTGTTTCTTAGATGCTAATGTAACAGGCAGATCTTCTGGGCCTCTTAAATGTTGCTTCACGTGGACGTAGAGGCACTGTTGAGCTGGAGCCGGTTCGCACCGGTTCGCTAGAACCGGTTGTTAAATTTCGAAGCCCTTTTAGAACCGGTTGTTCTGTGAGGGACAACCGGTTCTAAAAGGGCTTCGAAATTTAACAGGCCAAAAGTGGTGCCTTAGGCGCCGACTCCACAGGTGCTCCAGCCCTGGAGCACCCAAGGGGAAAATTTGGTGGGTGCAGAGCACCCACCGGCAGCTCCCCACCCCGCACCCGGCCCCAGCTCACCTCACCTCCGCTCGGCCTCTGCCTCCTCCCCTGAACGCACCGCCCCGCTCTGCTTCTCGGCCCCCACGCCGGCTTCCCGCCAATCAGCTGTTCGCACGGGAAGCCAGGGCAGGCTGAGAAGCAGGCGGCCGCTTCCCACTCAGGCCCAGGGAGGCGGAGGTGAGCTGGGATGGGGGTGGGGGGGCGCGAGGAGGGCCACCCACGCCGCAGCACGTAACCCGGGGGGGGGGGTGCGCAGGGGAACCAGTCCCCGCCCCAGCTCACCTCCGCCACGCTTGGCCTGAGTGTGAAGCTGCGGCCTGCTTCTCTGCTCTCCCCGGCTTCCCACCGAACAGCTGATTTGCGGGAAAGGGCGCGGAGAAGCAGAGCAGGGCAGTGCGTTCGGGGAGGAGGCGGAGCGGAGGTGAGCTGGGGCTGGGTGCGGGGAGCTGCCAGTGAGTGCTCTGCATCCACCAAATTTTCCCCATGGGTACTCCAGCCCCGGAGCACCCAGGGAGTTGGCACCTAAGGCACCACTTTTGATGTGATCAGTGGGGGGAGCAGCCGCTCCCCCTGCTCCCCCCCTAGCTACACTCCCCTGCCCCTAGGAGCCAGAGGAACCTGCCGGATTCTTCCTGGGAGCTGCCCCAGGTAAGCACTGCCGGGACTCCCCACATCGCCCCCCGGCAGGTGCCTCTGGCTCTTAGGGGTGGGGTGGGCACCCACTATGGTGGCCCACAAGACCCTCCTGCCCAGTTCTGGGGGCAGTCAGGGGACAGGGAAGGGGGGTCGATGGGGCAGGGGTGGGCAACAACCCCCTCGTGGGGAGAGGAGGGAACCCGTTGTTAAGATTGTGGCAGCACATCACTGCATACAGGCCTGCATCAGATATAGACGTGGGCTTATTAACCCTGGTCTGGCAGAGGCTTATGGCATCTGCAAAGAGGCTGATGCCTCTAAACAATAACTGTATTGCCACGTGCTGCCCAGCCTAGCAGTAACACTGCTATCAGAGCAGCCTGGATTGTACTTTCCCTCTCAGGCAAAGAGAAAGTTAAACTCCTCTGAGAGTGAATGGGGGAGTGGGAGAGGCCTTTTTTCAAGATATTTTGAGAGCTGGCAGATGGGTCTTTTGAAATGAAATGTGGTGTTTGGCCCAAAGCCAGCAGTCAGGTGAAAACGCTGAGGAATCTGACCATCACCTTTATCTGTTTAGTCAGACCCTTCAGCTGCCTCTCCAGATCCAGTTTGTGCTCTTCTAGCTTCATCACATTACCTGCAAATAGTCAAGATGGGAAAAACTATTAGAGACACGATGCCCAGGGTGAAGAGTGGGTGAGGGAGAGGGAATCAGCACCCTTGATGATGCCCATGGTAAAACCCATTACTGAACCAAACTCTTTTGTCTATGAGACAGTGGATTTAACAGTCAGAAACAGCCTTAAATTGAATAGCCATGTTCTGGGCTTTGTCCCAGATATGGAAGCTTATAGGACTGTATACACATCACATATTCACTGGGGTGCCCAACTCTAGGTAAAAAGTTTAGAAAGTGAGATGTGCAACTCATGCCAGCAGGTGGCATTTTTCCATTCCCATAACACCACCACCTCCTAGCTCTTATATAGCCCATATCACCAGATATCAAAATACTTTACAAAGAAAGACAATAAACCTAGTTTAAAAGCCAACATCTAGATATGGGCAATATTCCATTCAGCTGAAGGATAGAGCGTTTGGAGATTTTCATTACTATTATTTCTACAGCGCCACGCGTACATGTAATGTTTTACACACAATAAACGAAGCAAGTCCCTGCCCTGTGAAGACTGCAGTCTACATTGATGAGACTGATCAAAGTGGGAATTACTAGACACCCTCCCTTCCCCACACTGCTCGAGTATATGCCTCAGCCTTGGCTCTGGGCCTGCTCCACCTACTCTCCAGTTCACTGATGAGCTGGTTGTTGTGCAGTTTGATAGCACGTTGCTGCTCCACCTGGTCCTCCAGCTCAAAGATGGTCTCCTTCAGGTTTTTGATCTCAGACTCATTCTCAGAAGTTTTCTCCTGCAGCTTCAGGCTGTTTCTGCTCAGCTGTTCAGCCTGTCGGTCATACAGTTCCTTCAGCTGACCACATTCCTTCTCCACCTGGAAGGAAGGAAAGAAAGCTGGAAGTCTGCCCTGGCAGCTCACTGACAATAGGACAGACTTTAGTGGATGTTCCATGCACTGAACAGGATTGGCCCAATATTCTAGGCACTGCACAAACTCAGGAGTTCTAACGCACCTGACAGTGAGCTCCAGGAACTGTGCATGAGCTATGCTTTGTCAACACTCTTTTCACAGCAGAAAGGTAATATCAGGAAGGGGCAGGAGAGGAAATTAAGTCTGCTAGATGGGAGAGAAATTACAATTCTAAATCAATCACTGCAGCCAAGGTATAGAGCAATGCCTCCTCTTGAAAGTCAAAGCCCCTAGCCATTCCATTGCTATGTCACATTACGAGAGTGATAGAGCTAGAGTTGGGCCTAGAAGCAGACCTGTTTGTCTACATTAACCATTTCACTGCTGCCTCTCTATGGCGTTTGCAGTGGATGGCCAGGATGTACGTGGTAGCTCTGGCAGCTCCAGGGTAAATGCACTTCCCAGACATACTGTACCTGGAATTACTGAAGGTGTGAATGCACTGCAGTTCAGCTGGTCAGTTTAGACACAGAGATCAACAGCAGTGCTTCCAAGGACAAGGAAACTGCAAGCCTCTCAGAGTAGGAAACAGGGTTCTGGAAAACCGAGGCACATGCTGCCAGTTCTGTGGACAGAACTGGCAGAGTTTGGCTACAGGGAAGCCTTAGAGAAGCCTGTGGTCTTGTCTGGGTGTCACAAATGGCAAAACAACCTAATTCAATGGAAGGAAAGAGTAAAAAGGAGGAAATTTGTGGTTTAAAAACCAAGCAATAAAAAAAGCAATACAAATTTAGTGCAGAGTTGGAGCATTCAGCAGTTTTTCATTTATTCTTCATAAAGCATAGCCTCAGTGAACATGCCAACGCACTAGGAGTCTCCCCTACTATATTCCATTTGCTGTGGTCACCTACTCCAGCTGAAAGAACATCTGGATTTCCTAAATCACTCAAACCATAGAGGTGCTTTTTGGCAACGCTCACTTCCTCTCCAACTACTCAGCTCCATAGTTCTCCCCTGGCCAGGAACCACGGTGGACACTGGTGCTCTCTCTGCAGTGGTAGACATTAATCAGAGGCTTGCATGACAGTTACACTTACTCTTTGACACCCAACAGTGCAGCTACACTCTGAACACCTGGGCTCAGATAGAAAATGGAATCAGTAATGATTTAGAATTGCTGGGGACTGAAAGTAAAGGGAAGAAGCTATAAACTACAGAACTAGGAGAGGGAAAACTGCTCTAAAACAAATTGTTTCTGTAGCCATTAAATAAGTGCTTGATTTCAGGTTTTGTGAAACATCACACATGACATGGCATTTAAAAAATTGTTCTGGAATCCCAAAAACTGCACTAATAATGTTAGTTAGGGTCAGCTTTATAACAGTTTAACAGCATATATGACTGGGGGGGGGGGGGTGAGGGGGCAGGCAAGAAGAGGTGGGCAGTTCAGGGGACACTATTTTCTGCCCTGCAGCATGATGGACTCAGTTATCTAACAGGACTTTTCTGTCTCCACCAATTGTCATATATAGACAACCTGGGATCCACATCAGCAGGCTATATGTTAATACCCGCGTTGCAAGGTGCTAGCTACACCACTGCTATGTTGCCGGATACTATTCAGGACCACTACATTACTCTTCCCTTGAAATTCCTTTACCTCATCTATCAACACCCAAGCCCCCTGAAAGGCAGAGGAGACATACTGTCTTGGATGAAATCACATCAGTAAAAATCAAACAAAGACCCTTCCATGAAAAGGACCATACTAATTAAAAATGGAAATGACCAATCAGACCATCAAGTCAGTTTCTCTACCAGGCAAGATTTAGTCCTCAAACAGATTACACTCAGTTTTAGCCAAAAGTATATAAAATTGCTAATGTGCTAGCTGATACTTTGTATCTGAATTCAGTAGGATGGTCCAATATTATATTAATGTTTTTACAAAAATTCATTTTGGGCTTGATCCTGCATTATTTTGAGTCAACTGACTTGACGCCATTGATTTCAGTGGACGCAAGACCCTTTATTCTCATGCCAGTAACACTGGTAGGACCAGTCATTTGATTCACTACTTGGTAAACCAACATGATTCGGCCTGACTTTAAAATTTGCTGTTCACTAACCATCAGTTATTTAGTTCTCTTTGAGTACAGAAACCTGATACTAGAAATTTATGCTTGCTCAATCAGAAAATAGACCCAATATCATGTGACCTATGAATCCAATCAAAACTAACTAGTGTAACTCAAATTTAAAATCTTGAGTACTCACAGTGAACTGCTCACAAATGATCTAGAGACCAGGAATTAGTCTGCAAATAATTCTGAGAGAATAAATTTGCAAAAAAATCCTATATAACTTGCACATTTGTCAAAGGAAAAAATTAACGGATTAGATTATTCACTATAAATTATTCACTCAGCTCTACTTCATTACTGGTCTTTGTCTCATGAAGAAACCACTGTATTGGTTGATGGGGGAAGGCGGGCATCTGGTGGCCTTGAATGTGAATCTATTTTTGTCTTACCTTGGCCAGTAGGCCCTGGACATGTTTTACTTCACTGTTTGCCTTCAACAGCTCTTGTTTGAGCTCTGTACAAGCCAGTTCTAACTGATCCTTCTCTGCATGGGCCACTTTCAGCATCTCTTGCACCTCAGAGTTGTCAGTAATACATCCCATTGCATTGATCTCTGCAGCTTTTTGTTTCTCACTTTCTAATTGAGTTCTGAGAGATCCATTTTCAATCTTCAGGCCTTCTAAGGCAACTTTACAGTCTTCTAGAGACTTTGCCACCATGCTGTTGTTCTGTCGTTCCATTTCCAAAAGCCCACCCAACTTCTCATTTTCCTCTCTTAGTCCCTTGATCACCTCCTGAGCGTCTTGATGCTCCCTTTCTAAGCTCCGTAGGCTGCTGGATAATTGTTGCTGGATGTTGAGCAGCTTTTCTCTTTCAAACTGTGCTTTCTCAAGCAATTCTGTGCATTTCTGCTCTAGTTCAAGGATTTTCCCCTCCTGAACTTTGGTTTCTTCATTCTTGGATCGCTCTTGTAGGACAGTCATCAGCTTTTCTTTTTCTTGACTAAGCTGTTCTGCTCTCTCTTTGTGCTGATGAAAGGAGGTCTCCAGCAGAGCCTTCTCTTCCACTAGCTTCTCATTTTCTGCTGTCAGCTCCTGCACCATTTGTTGCTGGTCTGACAGCTCCTGCAAAGTGGCTTGAAGCTCTTCTGCTGTGCTGTGGTGGTTTTCTTCCATTTTTTGTATCTTCTCTGTCAGGGAGGCCACAGAAAGGTCACTAATGTTGTTTGGAGAACTCCCTGTGGTGGAGCATCTGGAACCCTTAAAGGGGTTGCTGTTGGAGGACGTTGGCCTAGAAGGTACATCTGCTATATGTTCAAAATCAGATGCATCGGGTGACAAAGAGGCTTTAGTCACATCACTGCTAGAAGAACCTGACTTTCGCACTGCTTCTCCATTCACACGCTGTCTGGGCTCATCTGGTTCACCTCTCAATAGATTTTTTGTTGGGCTTCCAAAACTTGATTCTTGAGTGATTGGGGTTGTGAAGCTGCTGTCGCCCCCGCTGCTTGTTGTTGTGTCCGAGAGAGGGGAGTGCTCTAGATAAATCAGTTTCTCCTTCAAAACCCGGTTTTCTTCCACCAGGCTAGCAAGTTCTTTTTGAAAAGTCCTGTTCTTTTCCTGAAGAGTCTGTATTAATGGGTCTATGTCACCAGGTGACATTGGTAACATTTCTACGTTTTGGTCTGAAGCACCAATCCCTTCAGAGTTAACTGACCCTTTGTCTTTGCATTTCTTCAGCTCACTCCGGAGCTTGGTGATTTCAGTGTCTTTTGTCTTTGCTTCTGCCAAGAGTTCCTTAACCTGGGACTCCAGAACTGCCTTGTCCCCAGTTTCATTCTCTTGCTTGGACTTGGCAGAAGGACGCAGGTGCTTGGTAGGGGTGGGCGTGCCCGAAGAAGTTGGGCTGGGCTGAGTTTTCCTGGTGTTGGCTGGACCACGCAACACAGCTCTCTCTCTGGAGACAGTTGATGAAATTTCCCGAGGAGCCGGAATCCCTGTGCGCTTCGCTGATGAAACAATTCCTTGAAGATAGAAGAGAGAAGAGATGAGACAAATTCAGTAATTTCCTATGTGAAACAAGTCATGTGACAACAAAGTTATGGCCTACAGCTGCCACAGGAAAACACCTGGATGTCTGAATAGCTTCGGTCATGGATTTCTTCATCATGAACACTTGTATTAATTTCATATTCCCTCCTCCTCAGGAAAGGAGCAATCTGCCCAACTCCCTCCCACTAGGCAGCATAATCTGTAGCTGCTTCAATATATTTTTAAAGTGTAATGCCAAATTCCACAATGTTAATTGACTGACAAAAAGCAATGGCGTCCTTAACTATTTTAATTATATCATGTTAACTGAATTGAAATGCTTAATTAAAAACTGATGGGCAGTTTCTAGAAGAAAAGCCCACTAACCTTGGACACGTTTCTGACTTTGGTTGTAAAACCAGGTATTGCCAGCACACATGAAATTGATGTATTTACATTTTAATCAATTTATAAGGAACAGTTTTAATAAGAAGGAAAATTAACCAAAGACGAGCAGATAGAGATGGCTAATGGGCCATGGATAGGTTTCTGTTGGAAGAAATAAATGAGAATCTGTTTGCAAGGTAGAACTTATGTTACTCTTGGGCCTTGAGCCCATCTGATTAGCACTGACTCTCAGCATCTTTAATGCAGCAATGGTCCACTCAGAACTCATAAAAAAGGCAGATAGCATCCTGACCTGTTTGGTAGTTGGCTTGTATTTTTTCCTGGTGTGAATGAGCAATTATTTCAAAGTATTTTCTTGTGAACCACTTACGATAGAAATTAATTGCATACCTCCACTGGTATTGGAAAGCAATCCCAGCTTTCCAATAATAGATTTAAGTTTTCCCCATCTTTGGTGGCGCTTCATGAGGTAACAGCTCTTAAAACCACATTATTCCAATTATACTCTTGCATAGCTACTGCTGTCTTGTGCTTGTTGAATAACATCCTGACCTGAGATCTAACCAATGTGCACTGAAAAAAGGTTTCAATTCTCATGTAGAGTTAGTTAAATAGGACCTCTGGAGCAGAGAAATTCTCACCACTGGAAACCTAAACACAAACACAGAAAATTCTGTTTCTGCAGGTTCTCAGAAACACAGAAAACAATATGGGGAATTCACTTAGAACGGTTTAGCATTTTAAAAGCCCTACCAGCCAATGGGATGGGTGACAAGGAGACAAAAGGGAAGTTGATGCTGAAATCTTCATTTCCATTCTAATGACAAAGTTTTACCTGCTTACAAATTCACAATATTTAAAATGGAATTGGTGAAATTCCACAAAAATTCTGGAAGTGGTGAAGTTACTGAGACCAGATCTCTGTAGTTAGGTTAGAAAAGGGAGCTCTGGGTATGGAAGCAACCCAGGGTCTGTTATGACAATTGGGCCTACAAATTTACCTGAATTGTGAGTTCCACCGTAAAAGCTGTGTAAAAGTCCGTAAGATGTTACCATGAGCTAAAAAGACAAATGTTGATGGGAAAAGGTACGAAAGGGAGACAGAATAATTGAGTTAGTCTAAACAAAAAGGCCAAGTTAATATAATTCAAGGACTGTGTTTAAATTATGCTGGTTAAAAGATATGGAGCAGGAAGCTAATGAGCCAAAACTGGTATGTCAGATATTAGGCCTAATTGGTGGACAAAATAGTGAGGGGATGGGCTATTTCACCCATCACTTCTTTTTTTGGCCCTTAAAAGAAAGATTTTGAGTGGAAAGGATGAAAGAACAAAAAGAAGAACAGACAAAAAGAACAGATGTTACTGGAACGAGCTTCACCTCATGGCTGCCACCCCCACTGATCCTGGGACCCCAGGCCTTCAGCATCTTAATCCTAAGAGGTGTACTGAACAGAACAGGCCAGAAACAAATGAACCCAAATGACACTGCCATCCCTACTGGCTCCAGCTGAATCCCAAACACCAAACTAAGATGAAACAGGATCAAGTTTTAACAGAAACATCAACAGGAGCAGTGGCAGCTCCAGCTCATCTCAACCATAGGGCTGCCTCCTTTCTAATTGCTGGTAACCGGACCCCTAAGGCCCTGCCCCACCTCTTCCCTCAAGGCTCTGCACCTTCTTTGCCTCTTCCCCCGAGGCCCTGCCCTTATCGCTCACTCCTCTTCCAAGCCCCACCCTCTCCCATTCCTCCCGGGATTGTCTCCACCTCACCACCACCTCACACTGGGCTCCCTCTGCTCTGGGTCTGGGACAGGAGCTGCTGCAGCCTAACAAGGAGCCTGCCTTCAGGTAGGAGGTGGCCCCAGCTGAGCAGGGGTTGGCACGAGCTAATGACCCAACCTCCCTCCCTCCACCTCATGGTAACTTGGCTTTTGTTGTCCGGTCAGACACTGCTGGGTCTCTTTTTTGACACAACCCTACTCAACCATCTTCTTCTCTTTTCCCCAAAGGACAGTTATTACCATCTTTAATACCATCTAAGAGACTGTCAAACACAGGAATTTTTCCTTCTAAAACTCTCCAGCTAAAGGGAAAGGGAACAAGGGATGTTGTCAAAACGAAAGCCCTACTTAATACTTTACATTTCAAAGTGTTTTAACTGTTTTTCCTTCTTTTCTTTATCTTTAATAAAAGGTTAAAATGATTTTTAATGGTGTGTTTGACATAACATTGAATGCTGAGATCTTTATATCATGCCCTGAACCTTGTTTAACACTGTTTAATGTTGAATAGTGACTGGATTATGTTAACACCTTTGGCCCATTTATTCCATCTAACTTAATACAACAGTCCTCCTAATGGGCTGTTAAGACTGAGAGCTGTGACTAACTAGACTTCGGAACACAGAATCTGCAGGTGCTGGAGAGAAGCATCATGGGTGCTCAAAGCCATGGAAGGGTTATCAAGGGTATGATGAAAGGAGAAGAAGTGGTTTAAGGCTGGCACAGGTGGCATGACACAAGGGAACTATTACTCCTATTTTATAGGTAAAAAAACGGAGACAAAGAGGTTAAGTGACTTGCCTAAGGAGAAAAACAAAGTCAGTAGCAGAACTGGGATTAGAATTCATGGAATTCCTGACTCCTCAAGCTACCTGGCCTTGTCTGACACATACTCCACTACAGAAAAGTGCTATTCCACCGAGGACATGGGTCTTATGGTTTTGATATAATTTAAGAGATGTAGGAGGAAAACATTGAATGCAGCCACACAACAGGGTCACAGTGAGCCAGGTGCTTGCAGCAGAGGAGGGCTCCAGAATCTGTCTCTGAGTGAGTGCTAGAACCAATTACGTTTTGCAGAATTTGGAAGCCTTTCTTCAATGACACAAACAAAGCTCTTATAATTCTAAGGGCAGATAACACTAAAGGGAGAGCAGACCCTAAAACTCAGTGCTTGGATCTGAAGCAGTCATTTTGCAGGATTGCATGGCTGCTGCATTACATAGCAGGCAAATTCCAAATTCTCTCAACACAATTTTCCACACACTGAGAAAGCCCCAGCGTGGCTCTTGCATTTTAGACCTGCATGGCACCGAAGAGTTAATGTCGACCACACACTGTTTGCTCAGCAGCTCTTTGGAGAATGCAATACATTTATAAAACCCCCACAAATGGGGGCATCTCCTCCTTTCTCCGAAATAAATGTCCTAAGCCAGCACAATAAACATGGAGGGACAATGAGAGGGTTGAAGAAAAGACCCCCTAAAACAGAGAGGGGACTTTGCTCCAGAGAGAGCACAGTAACAGCTCTGTGTAATGTTAAAGGCAGGATAAGGCAGAAGACAAAGGCTGCAGTGTTTATGGGAAGAGATAGCAGGAATATTCTGGCTGGACTGCAGGCAGCCCACACAGCCAGGCTACATTTAGTCATCTACAGCTGGCGAAGCCAGCATGCCATAGCGGCTCTCAGCTCCCCAGTGAAAAGCAGAATGGAAGTAGAGACTATGTTTTTTCCTTTCCAATTCAAAGGGCCACCGGTGGAATGCTGGATCTTAAAACTCATTTTACACATCACATTACGGGAGCACAGGCCCATTGCTTAAACCATGGGAGGTCCCCATTATTTAACTCAAGGGCTCCCACTTGCCAAGAGCAGGCATTTCTGAACTGCATGCCCTTCAAGCGCAGAGGAAGAACAAGCCCTTGGTTTCCATGCACTAACACCCAAGACTGGAATGTGGGGGAAATCAAATGGTCTGTGACATGTAATAAGTGTCACTTCCAGCTGCGGAAAGCTCAGTACAGCTCTTTGTGGCTCAGAAGGGTAGAGACGCCCTTCAGCTAACACCTGGGGATGCAGCTGCCCATAGTGAGTGAAAGGCCTTGTCTGAACCTTAGCTGAATCTTGCACACTCAATGGGATAGTATAGACATACCCTATGCACCAAGTAGATGCATGCCTGCTGCGTTCATACCACATACAGCCAAGCAAACTATAAATCATACCACAGATTTCAGAGGTAAAATATGCATTACACATGAAAACAGATGTGCTGGGCACAGCTCATGTAATGTACTCTCCTGCACTGCTACTGAACATGGGGGATCCCACAGTCAGAGAGACTTGGGCAGAGCCGGCTGTTCAGATTCTTTCAGTGTAAAGCAGATATCAAGCAATCCACTCTTTGTGGACTTTGTGCAAATCTGACCAAAGCAGCACAGTCATCTCTCTGTCTCAGGACATGTGAGCCACAGGGAAATAGAAATGGAAAAGGCAAGACTGCTTGCTGGCAGAATGATTCCTCATCACCTCTTCAGGCATCGTCACTGTTGCGATACCAGCAGGTGGACTTTGCATTAGTATTCAAGATGAAGCTCAGAAGGATAATTTCTTAGCCATCCAGTAGCTGAAGTTGTAAGTCTGTCTGATATCCATGGGCCTGGCCAGTGTCCTACAAGCCTGGCTCCCAGATAATTTAGAGCCTGCACTGGTTTGGACCACTCAAAGTCAGTGATGTGACCTTGTCATCAGGTCAATACATGGTGACCTTGTGTCACAATGGGATGAAGCAATGCTGTCACACACTGATGCAATTTCCTGGTGCTAGGAAACATCTCTAACATCTCAGAAACAACATGGCGGCTCTGCTAGCTGGGCCAGCCTGCCTTTCATTCCTACCAGATGATGACTAGACTTGAACATGAGTAATGGAAAAGAGACAAGCAGGTATCAAAACGAAGGACACCTAACAAATGCAACCAGCACTTCATCACTGTGCCAAGTGGCATGGACTTTGAATTTTACTCGACCTGTCCCATGGGGTTGTAAGGCTCCATGGGCTGCTGACTTGTTCTCTAATAAATCACAATGCAATGGCCATCTCTCAAACACCATTACAACCCTGACTTCCTGTTCCTGCTATTACAAATGTGCCCAATGCTCTCCATTATAAGGCATCTCAGAAACAGTTCATAATACTACAAAACCAAGGGTTTCTGTCACAAAGGAGACACCCTGGAACATAACCCAAAGGGGTGCTCAAGAGCATCATGTGTTGATTACAAAGCACTGAAGTGTGGAGCACTAAAATAAAGTTTATCTCATTGCGACTAATTTCTCCCCCTCAGGGTGACCTTCAGATGGAGAGGTCCAATGGTTACAAATGGAATAGTCAGTCCCACAGCCTGAGGCTCCCTCCATGCAGAGTGATGGGCTAAGAACGTTCAGCCAGGCTGGTGACCTGATTAGCTGAGCACCCCAAGTGCTTTAAACATCGTGCTGAAGAATCCAGAAGAACAGCTCTAGTTCTCTCTTATTCCCCAGACCCCAGAATCCCACCTAACATGGATTAATGCTGCTGTTTAGAGTGGTGGACTTCTAAGGGACTGCAGCTCCCAGGGGCTTCTCCTGTTCTATTCAGAGAAGCAGGAGAAAGACAATGAGCTGCTCATTTCAGAACAGTACAGAAAGCAATCTCCAGGAACAGATTTTTTATTTTTTTTTTAGAAGAGCCATTAATGAGGATTGTCAAGTATCGCCCTCCCGCCAGTCTTGCTGGTCTGACGGAGATTACTCTCCTGGCACCTAAGATCACTGTGTCTAGCCCACTAGTATTGCCCACCTTTGCACCCCATCTGCCCAGCATCACCCTCTAACTACCCTGCATGCTTAGCCAAGGTTGCCCTCCTTGCTCCTTAGCCACTTGGTCACCATCTCTCTGCCTTGCCCGGTCTTCCAGGGTTTCTCTCTGTGCACATCTGCCCAGTCACCCCTCTCACTGCCCACCCAGCCTACAGTGGGCTGGAATCATCCCTGCACCCTCTCCAAACTGCAGGTACTTCCTAAATATCCACTTTTTTCCAAACGTGTAACTGACCTCACCTCACCTTGTACCCCACAGCATGCAGGGGAAACCCCCTCCAAGATTTTCAGTGCCTGCAGTGCTATTTGGGAAGTTTAGACTTGAAATTAGACAAAGGTTTCTAACAAACAGAGGAGTGAAGTTCTGGAATAGCCTTCCAAGGGAAGCAGTGGGGGCAAAAGACCTATCTGGCTTACAGATTAAACTCAATAAGTTTATGGAGGAGATGGTATGATGGGATAACATGATTTTGGCAATTAATTGATCTTTAACTATTCATGGTAAATAGGCCCAATGGCCTGTGATGGGATGTTAGATGGGGTGGGATCTGAGTTACTACAGAGAATTCTTTCCTGGGTATCTGGCTGGTGAATCTTGCCCACATGCTCAGGGTTCAGCTGATCGCCATATTTGGGGTCGGGAAGGAATTTTCCTCCAGGGCAGATTGGAAGAGGCCCTAGGGGTATTTCGCTTTCCTCTGTAGCATGGGGCACAGGTGGAGGATTCTCTGCACCTTGAAGTCTTTAAACCATGATTTGAGGACTTCAATAGCCCAAACATAGGTGAGAGGTTTATTGCAGGAGTGGGTGGGTGAGATTCTGTGGCCTGCATTGTGCAGGAGGTCAGACTAGATTATCATAATGGTCCCTTCTGACCTTAATATCTATGCATCTATGAGTCTATTCCCAGTGCTTTCAT
Organism: Caretta caretta; assembly: GCF_965140235.1. Lineage (NCBI taxonomy): Eukaryota > Metazoa > Chordata > Testudines > Cheloniidae > Caretta > Caretta caretta. Next base: position 3,296,915 of record NC_134222.1, on the reverse strand, counting down.
CTACTCAAAAATAACCCCTAGCATTTATATAATAGGTTCCCTCTTCAAAGTGTTTTAACAAGCCCCTCAGCTCAGCTCTTCAAAGTGGTTAATTGCTAGCGACCCAGAGAGATGATGTGTCTTGCCCAAAGTCACACAATGAGTCAGTCAGGATTAGAAACCAGGAGTTCCTGTCTCCCAGCCTGAAGGTCAGTTCTCTAGCTCCCAGCACTCTGCCAATCAACATTCTCTACCTTTCAGCTCTTGCCAGAAGTGAAGTGGGACTTTCATGAGATAATGGTTGGCCCAACATGATCTTCTCTAGCCATTTCAATCCCATTTTTCAGGCCTGTAGTGTTTTTCCCTTAGGATTGTTCAGGACGGCAATTCCCAGCATACCCTCACTACGTTTCACCACTATTTTTGGGCTAAGCTCTCAACACCTATTACATGAACTCCCAAACAGGCACCTGCTCCTAGCAGAAAAGGGCTGGAATATGGAATGGAAAAGCCACAACACTCCCTGGCCCATGCTGGAACACAGACTACATAAAATTATCCCCATGTGTAGGAGCCTGGCTTAGAAGTGAAGCCCACAAGATCTGGCAATCAGACATGGTTAATGCTAACTGTGCCAGGATGGGGCAGGTAGCAAACATTACCTCAGCATTACCGCAGAGAGATATGCATGAAGTCTCGAGGTTCAGGCAGAGTTCGGATTCTCTAAATGACCCCCCACTTTCACATTCCCCATCAGGCCCTGGGCTCTCAGCAAGCTCCTCCTTCCTTCTCCCTTCCCAGAAGTATCATTTTCCCTCCTGCACTTTGAAGATCCAACTGAGAGCATCCAGCACCCCATTTCTGCTGCTGTCTTCATTGGATTGCAGAGCCCACTGTGGAAACAACCTCATTGTCCAGGTTGGGGCCCAAGTTCTGCCTTAAAACGGTTTTCCTAGATTGGGCCAAGGACAGGGTGATTTGCCCCTGAACCTTTGCACTGTTTTGTCTTAGTGTCTGGGAAATTTGCCCTTTTTCCAATCCCTCCCTCATACCCCTGAGGCTAATGCCAGGGACCACTGCTCAGTGATATCACTCATCTGACCTATTTGTGGCTCCCCTGAGGACAGTGTCAGTCAGTCACCAAACAGTGAGTAGGAAAAGGAGGGGAACCCTGGAGCTGGCAGGTCTAGAGCCTTCCATGGAAGGCATGAGAGGGAGCTTGCTGCTTTTTCACTTGCTTCCTAACTGGGACATTTAGAGTTGCCAGGACTGGAGTTTAATTTTGGAAAATACAAACAAGCAGACATGTTCCTGCATAGGCTGTGACCACAGCAGTTCTGGGCTGGGTTACATGCCATGCCTCAGGGCTCCTTCCCACACATCCTGCCATTCTCCCAGTCCTTACGCCAAGCAGCCATGTGACGTGGTGCAAGGGAGCGGCTGTCGGGACAGGAAGGTCACTCAGCCGTGGTCTCCATGGAGAGCCGACTGGCCAAAAAGTGTATCTTTCAGAACAAGTGGTGGCCTTGTCACTAATGAGGTGGCTTCAAGCTTCTGCGTTCATCTGGCTAGCTCAGCACAACTTTCCACTTCACTCTCCCACCGACACCCCCCCAGGGAAGTTCATGTTTGTGCAGGACACAATTTTGTCACACATCCAAACACAAGGAAAAACAGAGTGGATAAATCAAACATAATTAACACAGCGGCATGGCTCCAATTTCGCTTCAGAGTCACACCCCCTCTTTTGACCCCAATTTCAAACCTTCCCTTAACTCTTTGACCAGGAAGGGTTTTATGACACGGTATATGGAGGATGCTGTACAGAAATACATTGCATTATGTTTAAGTGGGAACAGATGGTGGGAGGTAGTCTTTAGGGGTAGGGGAAAGGGTTTGGGAGGCAGGACTACTGGATTCTCTCTCTATTTTTGCCATTTGTTTCCTGTGTGACGTTGGGCAAGTCATTTCACCCATCTCAGCTTCAGTTTCCTCATCTATAAGGCTGTGAAGTGTAGTACATTAATGCTTGAAAAGCACATTGAGATACATGGATGAAAGATGCCATCTGAGTGCAAAGAATTATTATAGTACCTTTGCTGTTCTGGTTAAGGCTTTTGGGAGTGGTAAGCTATAGGCAACAGCAGTTAGCATGCTCTGTGTTCACAAAGATGCCAGTGCTGGAGCTCAGTGAAGATTACATGCTCATATTGGGCCCCAACTCCACCTTCTCTTGACTCCCAACTAAGGAACCAACACTGAGGCCAGGTCTACACTACAGACCTATACCAATATAACTATGTCGCACAGGGGTGTGAAAAATCCACACCCCCTGAGCAACATAGTTATACCGAAATAACCCCCTGTGTAGACAATGCTAAATAAATCAACAGGAGAGCTTCTCCTATCAACATAGTTACCACCTTTTGGGGTAGTGGATTAACTTCACTGACAGGGAAGCTCTCCAGTAGGTGCAGCAGCATCTTCACTAACGCGCCACAGCAGTCAAGCTGCACCACTGTAGGACTGTACGTGAAGACAAGCCCTGAATTTATACCGCTCACAGACAAGTGATTTCCTGATGTCATCAGTCCGTGAATTCAATGACAACCACATTAAAAAGAGGTGGTTTTACCAACAGGGAGCCATCTCAAGGTACTTACTACAACCACAATGTTCTCTGCTGGTTCAATGCTGGGAGGGAACGTAGGAGTCAGGTCCGACGGGTTCTATTAACAGCTCAGGGTAAAAGTATCAAGAGCTTATAGTCCAGATCTTTAAAGCTATTTAGGCATTGCTGCATTTAGGGAGTAGATTCCTAAGTGCCTCAATTCCTTTTGAAAATTAGATTTAGACTCGTAAATCGGGTGTGCAATTCTGAGCACAGCAATTCCTAAATACCTTTAAAATATGAGCCCAAGTGATTTACATGCTTAAAAATCCCATTTTCAAAAGTGTCTGAGGCACCTACTGAAAGTCTTACCGAAAGTCCATGGGACTTACACTCCCAAGTCATTTTGGAGAATTGGACTTAGTACTTTTGAAAATTTTACCCTTTGCCATTAACTCAACATGTAACTTAGGACAAGTCACTTCACCTCTCTGCAAGGTACCTTCATTATCTGAATCCTGGTGCTGTCCATAGGAACATCAGCTCTCCTTCACCGGCATCACAGCTACAGGCCATGCCAAGCCAAGACACTGTGAGTGTGTCTAGTTGTCTGAGCAGTTAAGGGGAGTTGAACGTGTTCTATGCTCTTGCCAGCTTTTTTCTTATTTCTATGGTGCTGGAATATGTATTTATTTATTTATTCATCATGTCTGGCCCTGCACAAGACACACAAGCAGGATGAACCCTAAGGAGTTCACTGTCTAAATAATGGATGGTTGCAGTTCTCCTGAGCGCTAGGTGGTGAGGCACAACATACAGATCATGGGATGCCAGACTGAAAAAAGAAGGGGGATAGGGGTGGGCAAGAGAGAGAGATTGTCCTTCTGCTTGGCTTCCTAACAAAGTCAACAAAGAACACAGAGATTCTGGGGAGAGGGAGCTTATCAGGAGTCAGAGAAGGAGGCTGCATTCACAAACAACCTCCATTGTTCTTCTGCAAGGAGATTGGCAAGCCCTTTCCACTGAGGTCACACATGAGCCAGCTGGCCACAAGAGCCAGAAGGATCCAGTAAAGAAACTAACCTTGAAAGGCCTTGTCTACACTTGGAATGCTACAGTGGCACTGCTGATGTGCTTCACTGTAGACAATACCTACAGCAACAGAAGGGGTTCTCCCATTGGCGCAGTTAACCCACCTTCCTGACAGGTGGTAGCTACATCAATGGAAGAACTCTTCCATTGACCTAGTGCTGTCTACCCGGGGACTTAGGGTGTGGATTTTTCACCCCCTGAGCGACGTAGATGGTTCGATCTAGTTTTCTGGTGTATACCAGTCCTAAAGCTGGGAAGGAAGGGTATTGCTGAGATTTACATGTGTTCTGCAGATTGCACACCACGGGGTTCCACTCCACTCACCGTTCTGGCACCTCATTGTGGCTCATTTGGGGATTAGCTCACCACTGGTTTGATGCCTCCTCAGCCCCCTTGCCCCAGTCTCTCACTCTGCAGCCTCCCACTTGAGCTGCAGCACTTCCTCTTTGTGTCTTGGTCCTCTGACCAGGTCACTATAGTTTCCCCCCTTTAGGGGTATCAAAGTCTCTCTAACCAAACCACCTCAGGCAGTCTTCAAAATCCACAGCCTGTCCATGCCTCTCCCCCAGTGATTGATAGGGGAACCCTGGCCTGCGCTGTACACTGGGGTCCAGCATAGGGACCCCATAATCAGCAGCTGAAGTCCATGAGGTCTCACTCTTGCTGTTGTTTTTCCTAGGCTTCTTAGTACTCCTTTCTCTCAACCCTGAGAATAACTGCTGACTCTCTTTCCCTGCAGTTCTCTTTCTACTCTCCACTCCCTGGCTTCATACAAGCCCCTCTTCTTCCTGTCCAGCTGGGCTTCACGTTCTATTCCAGCTGTATATCCAGCCTATACCTCACCCAGGTGGCCTCCCATCCTGTCAACTAGCCCCTGCTGAGCCATTTTAACCCCTTTAGTGTGGTGTGATGGGGTATTCACCCCACACCACCCCAGGACAGGGATGGATGTGCGCTGACAAAGGAACACAAGGGATTGAATCTGGAACCAGTGTAGGTCTACACACTATGATGGACGGACATCTGAAGGGTCTGACTCTTTTACACTTCATTGGCAACACTTGTATAACTTGTCATGCTGAAGTCTCACTGAATTGAAGAATGTGAGTGAGAGAAACGTGGGACAGACACCCACAGAGAAAAGCACATTTATTTGTGCATATCCTGAATCAACTACATGGAGTCAAATCCAGTATCCAATATCAATTTTATCTCATTTATCCTCCTGCACCAGCAAAGCAGAAGGGTCTGGTTTTAGCTACTGACTGTGTCCCATTCCTTGCTCACCCCTAGGCAGCACACAGCAGGATGAGATATGGTCCTAGGTATCAGACTGGTACATGAACAATAATGAACAGGAAGGACAAGCAGACCATCCTATTCCGCTGAGGAAAGTTAAAGATGACACCAGAGCAAGGGAGAATCTCTTGGGGCTGGTGTATTCGTTACCCTTTTTGAATGCTGTAATTAAGAACTTCTTTAATTAACAGAATTTCAGAGAGGGCTTTTTTAAAATAAACCATTTCTACTGATGCTGCTCCACAGATGTGTCCTTCATGCAAGGGCCCCTTCCCCGTCGCTCTTCCCGCCCTGCTGTTAAATTGCTTTGTTCAGGCAAGTTCAATAGGAAAAATATGACTCCTCTGCTCCCCAGAGAAAGTTTACGAACCCGTCAACAGGAAACAACGGCCAGCCATGGCAGGGACACTGACATACTACACAAAGACCCAGGAATGAGCAGATAAATGAAACTACAACCCCACTGCGACAACAGTCACAGCCTGATACAGTTCTTGGCTCCTGCAGGTATGCTGGCTGAGGACGAATGATCTAAATGGACTGAAAAAGCCAGCATTTTTCTGTGTTGTTGGGAACTTTGCAGTAACTCAGGAGCAGATGGTGTTTTCTCTCTATCCCTGAAAGTCCCAGAGAAAGAAAACCGCCACCTGTCCCCTGGACCTTGTGTAGCAGTGCACACAGCAAAGCTAGGCTTGGCCAGTCATGGGGGTTCCTCTGAATGAGTCTGTTTGCAAAAGATTAGTCATGCAGCCAACACCCTTACAGACCAGCTAATCCTTTTGGGAGAGATCACTGGGATTCCAGCCAGGTAAGAGAAGGAACCAAGTAGATGGCCCTGTCATGACAGAATTACTCTAGCCAGTCTAGCAGTGACTATGCAAGAACAGCTCCTCACAGCTGTACCAAATCCAGACTAGAGCTTCATTAGAAATGCAAGGAACCAATAGCCCGTCCTATTAGTTAACAATCTTTAAGGGCTTAAAAAGGACAAACAGTACATAGGCGGTGTACTGGCCTCTGCTGAGTAGCTGTGAATTTCACTCTAAGTGATTAATTCCCACCTCTCTAGAATCCCAGTTTAACATCAAGTGAAGTGCAAAAGTGGTAACATTTATTTTCACCTTTCATCTGGAGCCAGATCTACACTACACTACAGACCTACATAGGTAGAACTGCGTTCCCTCCGGGGTGTGGATTTTTCATAAGCCCCAGCGACAGTTATACTGACCTAGTACCCCTCCCTCCCCCAAAGTAGACAGAGCTTCTCCAGTCAACATAGCTACCGCCTTTCCGTGAGGCCGATTAACTACGCCAACAGGAGAAGCTCTGCCATTGGTGTAGGAGCATCTTCACTTAAAGGCTGCAGCGGTACAGTTGTGCCAATGCAGAATTCTAAGAGTAGACTTGCCCTAAATAATTTTATCTTCGCTGTAATGCAGCCACCTCTGGTGCAGAATTCAGCAGCTGTTTAACACACAGTTTAGGATAGGAAGTGAGGGAGAATTTTATATGCAACTGAGAACATACAGGAAATTTAGGAGCTCTTCAGGATAGGATCAGTTTTGTGTATGTATGTTTACAGTGCCTGATCTTGGTCGGGGCTTCTAGGCACTAATGTAATACAAAGAAAACAACTCTCTGCATTTCATGAAGGAACCATCACCATACTTCTATATTAAACTAGTGCCTCAAAAGTTAATGACCCTTCTCTGCTCCTAAGAGCGTCCAAGACTCTCTGAAATGGACCATTGCATTTCCCCCACTATCTGAAGCCAAACAGAAGCCAGCAGGTCAGCCAGCAGTCTGAAAATCTTTTTCACACCCGGGTAGAGGCTAGAATTATTTTTGTGGCTCTTTGTTTGCAGAGCAGCTGCTCCCACCTCCTTATTTGGAAATTTTTGCTTTCTGGGATAGATTAGGGAAAAAAAGTAAAAATAAATAATTATGAGGCGAACACTAGTCTTTGAGGAATTCTAGCTATTTGTCTGATTATATGGCTCGCTTGCGTGCCTGCATTCCCCATGGCACGGGTTCTATAGGCTGCAGCAGTGATGCTGTAGTGAGATGCTGATTTAGACAACGATAAAATACAGCAGTATGAAAGTAACTCAACTACAAATACTTCGGAACAGAATGAGACAACAGGATAAACGTTAGAAATCAGAGCGAGAGAAAGAAATGGTGCTATTGGACAAGAGATTTCTAGACCTGCAATAACAGAGCCACCAGAAATCTGGACGGGAAAGCAGCAGCAGTTGCCTTGATTTGATCCAGTCCTGATTTAGGAGCACAGAGACTCCTGGTCTCCAAAAAGTTTGGAGATATTTTCCAGTTCTTGGTCATGAGAACAAACAAGGTCCCTGATGAGATTTCAAGGACTTCTTGGGGCCACAGGTGATGGAGATGAAGGAATAGCTGATGCCTATGGCAACTGAAAGGCTAAGTCATAGAAAGAGCACTGTTACGAATTCATATCTGCAGAAGTTTGATCAGGTAGGATATTCTTTCAAATGGCGGCCTCCAGGAAGAAACCTTCCCCTGGAAGGAATGCAGCCCTGCAAGGAGTGGTGACCTCATGGTTGAGATATCTTCAGCTAGTCCAAATATTACAACAAGGAAGCCAACATAGAAGAATGCACTGTTCAATGCTTCCTGAGGAAGAAGGCATTCCTCCTCAGTTTAACGGTATCACTTAAAGACTGGAGAAGTCTTATAATCCTGTCGAGTCCATCAGCACGAACAATGGTTATTTTTGTTTCTACCACCCCACCCTTCACCTGTATGGAAATCACACAAACGTTTCAAAGTCAGGACACAGAGAGGCTACATCTACACAAGCAGTTTCGTTGGTATAACTTATGTCACTCAGGGGTGTAAACCCTTCTTCCCCCCAGCGACATATGGTACACAAACAGAAGTGCCAGTGTGGACAGCTCTATGTCAGCAGGAGACACTCTCCCGCGACATAGCTACCGCCGCTTGTTGAGGTGGTTTAATTATGTCTATGGGAAAGCTCTCTACACAGGAGATCTTACAACAGCGCGGCTGCATCGGTACAGTTGTGCCACTGTAAAGTCTCTAGTGTAGACATGGCCTGAGGAAACCCAAGAAAGTGAAGGAGGACTGTCCTCATCTAGCATCTAATGATTCCATCAATGTAATCTGTAACAAGGACTGAAGCTACTCCCCGAGTTACAAAAGCCTAAATTCACACAGTAACTACCTCAGTGCCACTATAATAGAGGTGGGGTCTCATTCAGATGGAAACTAGGATAATAGAGGGCCTGATACAAAGCCCATTAAAGTCAACTGGAGTCTTTCCTCAGACTTCAGAGGACTATGGGTCAGGCCCATGATGAGAAGAACAAAATTAACTGAATGTGGACAACGCAAATGGTAGTTTCATCATGAGTTTAGGTTTCAAGTAAAAATCACTTGGAGATGCCAGCCGAGGCCCTAACAGAGTTTTGTTCGCAGTATCAAACCAGCACAGAGAGAATCAAGCTACTGGCACTGGGTCTCACCACAGCAGGTTCAGCCTCGGTCCTATAAAACAGGCCCCAAAGCTCTAACACCTGCTGGTTATTCACCCAAAGAATAGCTAAGACCCTTCTCAAGGTTCCATTATCCTAACTAGGGTTTCCAACTGTCTAATCAAACACCTTTGCCCCGCCCTTTGTCCCGCCCCTTTCCTGAGGCCCCACTTCTTCCCCTTCTCTGAGGCCCCGCCCCACTCACTCCATCCCCCTCCCTCCATCGCTTGCTCTCCTCCACCCTCACTCACTTTCACCGGGCTGGGGCAGGGGTTTGGGGTGTGGGCTCTGGGCTGGGGCTGAGGGGTTCGGCGTGTGGGAGGGGGCTCCAGGCTGAGCCTGGGGCAGGGGGTTGGGGTACAGGAGAGGATGCGGGGTGCAACCTCTGGGAGGTGGTTGGGGTGCAGGAGGGGGCTCAGGGCTGGGGGAAGGGGGTGCAGGCTGTGGCCCAGTGGCACTTACCTCGGGAGGCTCCCTGCCTGCTCTGGCCCCACACCGCTCCTGGAAGTAGTCAGCTTGTCTCTGTGGCCCGTGGGGGAGCCAGCGGTCTCCACGTGCTGCCTGTGCAGCGACTCCACAACTCCCATTGGCCATGAATTGCGGCCAATAGGAGCTGCGGGGGCGGAGCCTGCCTTAGCCCCGCTGCACGGGAGCCGCCCAAGGTAAACGGGGCCAGGTGGCTCCGCATGCTGCCCCCTCCACACACCACTCCTGGAAACGGCCAGCAAGTCTTTGTGGCCCCTGGGGGTGGGGGGGTGTAGTCAGGGGGCTCCACACACTGTCCCTGCCTGCAGGCACTCTGCCCCCTTTGCAGTTCCCAATGCTGCAAAGTTGGTGCTCGGGGTGGGGGCAGTGCGTGGAGACCCCTGCGCCTCCCACCCCCAGGGGCTGCAGGGACATGCCAGCTGCTTCCGGGAGTGGCGCGGGGCCAGGGCAGGCAGGGAGCCTGCCTTAGCCTCACTGCGTAGCCAGACTTTTAGCGCCTAAAATCTCCCCATTTGGCTACAGTAGCCCCTGGTAGATAGAGCCCAATTCCAGTAGCCTCCTGGTGAAACTGAGAGGGTTGGAAACCCTAACTGACCCTAGTCTAGTGCAATTTATAGCAGAGCAGTGATCTCGGTGTACAAAAATCACTCACAGTGAACCCTATTGCCGGAGCTTATTTTGCCAGTTCCATGTCTGGAGTAATTCCTGGCTGGATAAAGAATTATTTCTGTAAGCCTTATAAGGTCCGAGCCTTTCTTTTGCACCTATGGTATTAACAGGCAAAAATGACAGGCATTTCTCTGAACTGGGCCACTCGCTGGTTTTATTTGTTTGTTCCAGAACATTTCCTGCCTACGCGCCTGTCAAAATGAGATACAGAAAGTCCTGTAAATGGGCCCAGAGATCTCACTCTCTCTGCTTTCTGCAGACTCATCATCTGCACCGTGGAGCCAGCCACAGAGTCACTAACAATTCCCATTACCCTCAGCAACCGGGGAGAAGAGGCAGTGATGGAGGGAATGAGCAGAACCAAAACTTTCCTCACTCAGCCAGGGGCGGGAATTGAAATTTGCTTCTGAATTTAAGCACTCTCAAAGATTGGCTGTTTGGATTTGCTATTCTGTTTTGGCCCTTCAGAGAGGTGGGTTTGAACTGCAAATTCTGATCTGAACCTAATTTCAGGGTTTCTTTTAGTCTCATCCTGAGACTTAAACAGAGATTTTGCTTAAATTAAAATATCATTTTATACCCTCAGCAAAACCCATTTTGAATCGACCCGTTTCTCAGTTTTTACAGAACCATTTGAAAGAGACAAAGGAAAGACGGAACCACAAGACAAGAAAGGAAGAAAGATTAGGGTGGCCTGTTAGAAAGCTGCATTCAACATCCAAGGAAGCTGTATGAATGATTTAGTTGCTGCTGCTGTAGCCAGGGTGGTCGCTGGCCTTCTAAAATGCAATGTCCTTTGGGATGAGGGTTCAAGGGGTCCAGTGGAACAGTTAAAGGTCAGCATGACCATATATTTCAGTAGTCAGTCTGCAAGAATGCGACTGGGATAGAGGTTTGTAATGGAAGAAATTTAGTAACAGGACTTTTATTGGAGGTGTTAAGCCTCCTTAGGAAAAGTAAGCACTGCACACAGTTATGAATACAATCTCTGCAATGGGATTACCAACTGACCGATGTGACATGAGCCACCTCAACAATGCACAGTAGTCAAGAGAAGCTAAAATACAGACCTGAAGCTTGTAATGCAGCAGGAGACATATCTCTGCTGTGTGTTTTCTCATGGAAAGTGCTTGTGCTGCTGGTCCTGAGCCTCCCATCTTTCAGAGAAAGGCTCGCCTCAGCTTTGGGGAGCCAAATGAGGGCTCTTTTTAAGATTTGCCCCAGGAAGACTGCTCAAAGAAAGCATCTGATTTTAAGTGAGGTGCTGTTTCTACTTAGTTTCTCAGCTGGTGAGACTGAACAAGGACTTGTTTTAAGGCAACTGTCTGTTAGATGGGATTAGAACCCAGGGCAGGATCTTCATGGGTTGTAGCTCTTTGCCCAGTAGATGATCCTCCCTGTTGAAAACACAACCTACTCATTTGAACCCTCATTAATGCAGGGCAGAGGTTAATAAAATACTCAACAGCACCAGCTTTAATAATGCTGACAGAACAGCTATCATCATGTTTCTGGAAAATATAATTATACAGACGAACAGTAAACAGAACACCTGCATTGGGGGTCAAAAGGAGCACTGCAAATAAAGATACTGAAACCAAATCCATACAGACTGTGTGAATTCAGTTACTGATGGTCCTTATGGCGCAATGGGTAGGCCAACAATCTAATTCCAGTTTACCTATGGCTGTCAAACGGGAACTCTAGTAGATATCTGACCTGGCATCAGATGGATAAAGGATTCCTTCAGCTACTGACAACTATTAGTTAACAAACACTTCCCATCTGTGACAGTGTGGGAAGGAACAACAGCAATCCAAAAAGAAAAGGGGGTCAAACATACCATAACCCCTTCAGACCAGCCAAACTTCACAGGATCATGCCAGTAGGCTGCCAAGAACCATAGGGTTGGAAGGGACCTCAGGAGGTCATCTAGTCCAACCCCCTGCTCAAAGCAGGACCAATATCCAATTTTTGCCCCAGGTCCCTAAATGGCCCCCTCCAGGATTGAACTCACAACCCTGGGTTTAGCAGGCCAATGCTCAAACCACTGAGCTATCCCTCCTCCATGAACAGAGTGTGAGATTAAAATGCAGTTCTAACTAGAAAGACCCAATGCCAGAAGCACCTTCCTGGAGACTGTTGGGACCAATTCATTCATCCTCAGCTGCTTATGGGAAAAAGGAAGTGATAGTATCACAGTCTCCTCAGTGCAGACTCTAGCCAACTGCATGGAATGCTGCCATGCCCATAGACACAGTCATATTCTGCTATTTGTAACACTGGAAAATACTTTACAGAAGTTACAAGTGTCAAAAAAGGAGCATATGGGATAAACTGAGTCTTGCCTGTCTTTCCCCATTAACCTATTGCCTGTGAAGGGAGAAAGCCACATTTTCCCCCACTTTTGAGGAGATGTGTCATACACCCTATAGTCACAAGACCATTACATTAAGGTCTCACAAAACAGGATACACAGCCCCCAGCTAGATCAGTGTGAAAGTTCGTGATGCCAGAGAATCATCACGCCCTGATCACATTTGTGAAGTACTTCATCGTTTCACTTGGCATTTTCCATGTTTCCCACTGCCAAGCTAAGGAGCAAAATTTACAACCTGGGGAAAACACAGGAAAATTCTCAATTTGTTCCAACTGGAGAATTTTATGTCACGAAATACAGAGATTGAGGCAGGAAATAACAAGTTCACACTGGGGTAAATGTGCAATCTCTTACAGAAATGCACAGTTTCATAGATGTGGAAATGCATGACATATGACTAAGTCATTTGTTCTGGTCCCCCACCTGTCTATGTCTGCAGTTACTGGGCTGAGGGACGCCCATGAAGAGGAGGAGGCAAAAAAGAGGCAGTTTGCCTCACACCCCCCATTTGAGAGGGCCACCAAACCGAGGGGCATTGCAACCTGGTGCATGGGGTCAGCATGCCACTAAGATGTGGTCCCTCTGTCATGGTGGAGGAGCAGCTGGGTGGCACTGATGGCAATATCTGGACTGGGGAACCCAGCCTTGAGTAAAGAGTACATCCTGTCCCCATTGATTTCCCACCTCTGCCAGCCCAGATCAAGAGATTAAAACTGAAAACTCAAGACACAGGTCCCTGCCCAGCAACACAGGACACTTTCCCAAGGCACTGATTTTTAGGTCCAATTGTTTTTACACTACTTGTTATTCTAATTGGTAAATTGCATAGCATGCAGCATGGGGAACAAACCCTCCACACCCACCCATTTGCTGAAATTAAGAGTTGTAATACTGCAGTGATGGTTTTTAATGAAAGAACTGAGAGTTTCATCACAGGTGGTGGCCATGTAATAATCCAGGTTTTATTATGGTTTCCAGCCAGCCTGCTAAAGCTCCATAACCTATTAGCAAACAGTTGCCCATGAGGATATGCAGTTTATCCAGCCCTGGGGGAAGGGAAAGGAGGGTCCCAGCCTCTGAAGGAGCCTTTGTGGAGCCAAACCAAGAGGTAGTTTGGCTTAGAAAAATTAAATTTTTATCAGTAAATGTCAGTAACTGGTGATTTCACCACACACAGACAAAAAATAAATAAATTCATCAATAAGCTGCATTTACAGACCAGCAAAGAATGAAAAATGCTGCAATTTAGAATTTGATTTAAGGCTATTTACTTTGTATATTTTGACATGTTATATTGACCCTCCACCCCCAATAATTTTGCACAACTGTGAAAAATTAAATAGATAAAAATAGAAAAAAATGCTTGAAAATAAACATCAATATTATCCATTGAAACAATAAGAAAAAAAAAGAAATCCTGCCAAGCCTAGTGTTAGTTTATGGTTAAAGTTAGCAACTAGGAGACAAGCCAAACATCCACTGGAAGTTTGTGAAACCAATGCCTGGAAAAGAGAAAAGATGGCCCATTCTCAGCATGGCTCATTAGAAGAGGCTAGTTTATAGGATTGGAATGTGGGGATTTATCCACCTCTTGACAGGAACAATACACAGAGACTCTGAAATCTCCACAGATGGTGCATGTCCCTGAAGCCCTAACGGCCATTAAGAACCCAAATGCTGTGTGATATAGAAAGGGACTACTCTTTTTTCTGTTCTGTAAGTACTGTGTTAATTTAGTGCTGATGAAACATAAGCACTAAATTAACACAGTTGACAGCCCTGCATATTGAAATCCTTTGATGACCAGAACATGGACAGCAGTAGCATATACTTCATCCACAGTACACCTCTAATATGCCTCTATACTGGCTAAAGGGACCATCTCTAGAGGTGGAAAAGGGAGTTCAGACTCCGTGACCACCCATACCTTTACCTCTCTGCTGAAGATGCCAACAAGGGGGCCAATTAGTATATATTGTGAAGGTGGGTTTTGTGGCTTGCACACCAGTCCACTGGGAACTGGATTGAGAGCACAAAAATTACACACAAGTTCAACCCCTTGCATAGGTGAGGAGCACTGCTGTCCAGATGAGGGTATGGCAGGGAAGAGGGCAGAAGGAAAATAGAAAGAATGCTCCACAGTGCAATAAGAATGTTACCTATAAAGGGTTGCCCACTTCAAAGGAGGAAGAACTTCAACTGCTTGGTTTAAAAAAAAAACAAAAAAACAGTTAATAATTAAAAGACCAATCAAAGGTTTTCCCCAGTCAAAGAGCCTCAAAGAAGCCCTGTGTAGAGGAGGTGAGAGCTGCAGAGGGTGAGAGGATATCTGCTTCTATCATGCTGTCTCTTCCTCAGTCTCAGTGATGTGACATAAAAGCAGTGTTTCGCAGCCTGTGGGAGATAAGCACTCACACATTCCTAGTGAGTATTTCCCTTCCCATCTTAAGTCTCAGAATTGTCAGCTTGCACTCAGGAGACGCCTATGGGCTGGACATGCATTGGAAGAACTGTGCCCCTCGTCCAGGAGAGGAACAACAGACAGAGAGTCAGGTGAGCAGTGAGGTGCATGGTCACAGCTGTTTGTGGGAGGCCAACATACAAACCAGGAGGTACTTCTGGTCTGATGTCTGCTGCCTTGGTGGGGCTGTGAATGGGCTCTTTGTGCAGAGCTTGCCCCACACTATGCCAGGCTGAGCTAAAACTTCAGCTTTAAACTTTCAGCTACCTTTGTTTAAACATGTTAAAATCTATACACCCAAACTTCTGCAGCATTTATTCCACCTGAGGCAAGGGGAAAAGGAGGAGGGGATACTGCCCGGTAACTGTTCAGAGTGATGATCTAATAACAGCATTATCACTAGCAGCAAGTGATCCCTGGACTGTTTTAGACCAGAATTCTGGATGGTGGAGCAGATTTGAAAACCTCTCTTCACTAGGGAGAAAGTCTCACATGATTCACCCCAAATCAGGAAAGGAAGCAGTCTGGCTTCACACGATGCATTTAGAAGCTGTTTTATTCTTGCTATGGACAGACAAATGTAAGGGACATAACGCTTCCTGCAAAGTGGTGCTGCTGAGCTAATACCCAACCCAGTCGCCATAGAGGGATGAACCCCATTCACTACAGGAACTGGTTGTGCACAGGGTCTTCCCAATCCCATTACATTTGCAGGCTGTTTTGTGCCTCAATTAATTTGGATTAGTAAAGCATCCCACTGAGCTGGTGCTGTCCCACGTGAGCACTGGGCCCAAGCACCCACTTTACAGCAAGAGACACTTGCATTTGCTTTCTTGACTGTGAAAACAATTACTGGGACTTATTTTTAAAACGTCCTTTCCTTCCTTGTCCTGTAGCGATCCAGCCCATTGCCAACAGATCATTATCCACACCCTTGGAGGACCAGCTCCTAAAGAAGCGATTGCATCAGGCTTAATTACGTGGCATTGTAAAGAATTACTACACCTTCAATGTAAATGTTACACCACCAAAGTGCCCAAACCCTTTAGGGGCTGGAAAATCCAGCATGGGATTCTCCCAGCAAGCTTCTTTGCTCAGCTATTACTATTAAGGCAGCTTGCTGGCCCACCTCAGGGGAAGCATTCTGTACTGCGGTGCAGGGGAGCTGTCCTCACTAGCCAGGGGAGGGAGCCAGTGTATTCAAACACTGATTGTTGGGAGGGTACAGGAAATGCCCTGTTACCCTGGTTACTTACCAGGGTAACCATGGTTCTTCTCTGTCTAGTCATACTTATGAAATGCACTCCTACTGGTGCTGAGTATCAGAATGCTTCTGGAAAACAGAGCCTGTGGGGCTACAAAAAACACCTCTTGGCACCAAACATTTAGAGCCAAGGTTGTAAAAGGACCACATAGCCCCACCACCTCAGTTTATTCTGCTAAACTCAAGAGTCCTGTAAGAAAGCTGAGACAGAAGTGGGAGGGTGAACATGCACAGGCAACTCTCTCAAAGAACTACAGTTACCATTTTGGGCTTGTCTACACTTACGTTTTATAGCTCTCTAACTTGCTGGCTGAGGGGAGTGAAAAATCATCCCCCGGGGCGCAGCAAGTCTGAGCGCTTTAAAGCGCTAGTGTGGACAGGCTCCGAGCGCTGGGAGCCATGCTCCCTGCGCTCTGAGCTAATCCCCTCGTGGAAGTGGATTACCAGGAGCGCTGGGAGAGCTTTCTCCCAGCGCTTGCACATGACCACACTCGCACTTTGGAAGTTTCTAGTGTAGCCATGCCCATAGTGAGTAACTCCAATGGACTTCAGTGGGATTTCACCCATGATCTTTAACACTTAGGTCCAACACTTGGGAGCTCAGCAATATCAGAAGACAAGGATGTATTTACTCAGCCTGTTCTCCAGCACTTTTTCCTAGCATCTGGGCAAATTCAATTCAAAATACAGAGACCAAAGCCACTTAAGCATTCAGCTAGTAACTGGTAATAGCTCACCTTACCTGATCACTCTGGTTACAATGTGTATGGTAACACCCATCGTTTCATGTTCCCTGTGTATATAAATCTCCCCACCGTATTTTCCACTGAATGCATCCAATGAAGTGAGCTGTAGCTCACGAAAGCTTATGCTCAAATAAATGTTAGTCTCTAAGGTGCCACAAGTACTCCTTTTCCTTTTGCTAGAAGAGAGGAGTATATACCCAAGTTGTCACAGATAGCACTTACCTGAACAAGTCACACTCAGCACAGGACCCTGCAGCCCACATTAATCTTTGTTTTCCCAACGACACATTTTCCATCATCAGAACATGTCTGTCCCCAAGACTTACTTCTTTTATTTCTGCATATTACCATTGGCTAAACCTCCTGCTGATCAGGTCAATGTAATGTAATTAATGCTGATTACAAGGATAGAAAATTGTAGCTCAGTTGAAACCTTATGAGCTCATAGGAATAGTCACAGTGATAGTCATAGATCGTCCCACGCAGGGGGATGGAGCACTCAGCCAAAGAAGCTACCTTGGTAAGTTCAACATCTATCCTTTGAAGGACATTCAGACCATGGGGTCATAGAGAAGCAATATATGCCCTGCCATTGCACTGAAAATAATAGAGGGCACTTTTTGAGAGCTATCTAGGCATATGCACGGAGTTCATAATCAGGGAAGAAAGGAAAGCTGGTCTATTAAGATGTGTGGAAAGTCTGGATTAGCCAGCATTGTGACCAAGGACCATCTTTTATCATCCTGGAGGCTTGAGTTAACCTGCAAGGAAAGAAAGTTGGAAGATCAAAAGACATGCTTACCTGCTGCTGCCAGCTTGTGAGTAACATACAAGAGACCAAATTCAGATCTGATATAAGCAGGTGCAACACCAATAGAGTCAACAGAGAGGTACCTTCTTACACTTGGCCTCAATTTGCCCCAGCAACTCTTAAAGCTATCTTTCAAAGGGAGATCTTATAAAGACTGATTTAATGTACAAGAGGAAGAATCAATGAAGCTAAATTGAACAGATCAAGATACATCCATTTTAATGCAACTGAGGCAGCAGCAGCTCTATCAGTGAGACTCCCTTTGGCAAAGCTACAAGGACACATCCTGTGCTGCTATTTGATGGAAGTCCCATAGGAGGATCTTTCAGAAGGGATGGACCAAGGGCAAGTTTACACTACTCTGCTACATCGGCACAGCCACATCGATGCAGCATGTCTGGTGAAGATGTGCTGTGCTGGATGGGAGAGCACTTTTCCCATCAGCATAATTACTCCACCTCCACAAGAGGCGGGAGCTATGTTGGCGGGACATAGCGTGGTGTGGACAATGTTTTAAGTCGATACAACTTACGTCGCTCAGGGGGTGTTGTTTTCACACCCCTGAACAATATATGTTACATTGACTTAAGCGGTAGTGTAGACCAGCCCCAAGATGGAGTTCCTAGCCATGCTACGGTCTCCACAAGTAATTTCCTAACCATAAGGCCTTGAGGAGCCAAATAGAACCTGAACAAAATGGAGTTAGTCTTCTCTTTCCCGCCCCACTAAGTCAGCAGCAATATTTAACATTCTGCCAGTGCCAATGCAGAAAAGCTCATCACTTTGCCATCCAGTGCTGCTTTCCTTCCCCTCCATCACTGTCAGGACATAATGAATCTAGTCAACCCCCCGAGAGGCAGACTGGCTTTTACATTTACTGTTATACTATATCCATTCTATTAATTCTTAACGGATACTAACGTAACACCAGCACTGGGAGACTGGATGGTTCAGACACAAGCTACAGAGCCCTTTAGCCATAGCACAAGCTGATGAGTCAAGTCAAATAAAGCTCCCAAGCACACAAAATTTCAGTCCCTTTCTCCAGGGATGAGTTTATTTTTCAAAACCAAAATTGTCCAAAACCAGTCAGAAAGCATAAAACATATCCTGCTGCCTGCCCCTTCCTAAAGGCCCTTCAACAGGCTTCTGCCCCTGCCCACACACCAGCTATCACCAGTCAGGACTTCCATCCCACTGGTGTGGACAGCCCCCTTATAGCTCCTTTCCCCTGACTCTGGGGCCCTTGCAGTCTCTTCCCCGGGCTGGATTTTTAAAGACATTTAAGCACCTACGTCCCATTGATTTCCATGGGAGGCAGGCCCCTAAATACCTTTACAAATCTGGTTCTTGTTGACCTGCAGGTTATCACTTGAACCCTGGCCTCAAACACATCACTTGGGAGGCAGCTAATTAGTCACTGGAGTGGCTAAAGGGCCACCCCAACCTAGGACACAGATTCCTGGAATGAATACAGCCTAGAGAGACTATCAGCTGGCCTACAGACCAAAAGTGACTGTTGCCATTTGACATCTGTCAGCCTCTGTGGAATGATTTAGTGATGAGTCCAGTTCTAGTGCAACTGTGGTCACATCACAAAAATATACCATCATGGTTGGCATCAGCTGGCCTCAAAAGATAGGGCAAATTAAAATAGAAATAAAAATTACTCTCCTGAGGCAAATAAAGTTGTACAGGGCTGGTTTAATCAGTAGTTTGTTACTACTCTTCAGATTATTACACAGGCACAAGCAGCTCATGTGAGGAAGAGGTGACTAAAGAATGAATCTGTCCACCACGAGTTGTGGTTTGCTGGCTCTACTGGCGAACAGAAGGTCTAAGACTCACCATTTGAACCCCTGGAGGATGCAGCTTACAGTTGGTATTTATTTGCATACAAACTACTAGTCAAGAGTCATTAATTTGGTTGCTCCCCACTCCCCTTTCAAATTAATCTGTTCTCTTGGGCTCTTATTTGGCAGAGGTGATATGCCGACACATCACAGAGCTCAAATAAAAGGCTTCCAGTATTAACAAGGGGAATGTGGGAGAAGCAGAGGAAACAGGGACTTGGAGGAGGACTCTGAAGATGATAGAAAGCAAGAAATACATTAAAATGAAGTTAATCACCATAATTAAATCATATTTCTATAGTGCCTTTTATCTTGAAAGATCCCAAATGCTTTATGAACTACACATACACAGAGGAATCCCTTCCTCCACCATGAAATGTAGCCAACTCTGGGGTGGGACGGAGCGGATGTTTAAAAGGGTACAGCAATGCTACCCAAGAGTATTCTCTTACATTTGGTATTCTCATTCAAGCCAATTAAACAATGAGCAAAATCCCAACAAAGAAAACCTCTAACCCCTGGATAACCTCACTGGTCACCTCTTTCCAAATAGAGATATTATCATTTCTGCTGAACCCTGCTGTTTTCAAGCCATTATTTCCACCTACTCCCAATGATTTTAATCATCAAGTTTGCAAATTTGAAGAGGATAAACAGAAAACACAATCTCACACTGTGTTCATTGATATCTTCAAAGACTGCAGAATGCTTGCTTAGAAATCCAGGCTGCCTAACCAGCTAAGGAGAGAGACAAGCACAGATCTGAAGACCTCTGTATAGATCCAAAGCTTGTGTCTCTCACCACCAGAAGCTGGTCCAAAAAAATATTACCACACCTACCTTGTCTCTCTCATACCCTGGGACCAATACAGCTACAGCACTGCATATAAGTAGCTATTGGTAATCCAAAGTGGATATCTGAGTGGTTCCCCTTGCTACATACCATAAGATGGCATGGTCTTGTACTC
The DNA here is from genome assembly GCF_965140235.1 of Caretta caretta. Classification (NCBI taxonomy): domain Eukaryota; kingdom Metazoa; phylum Chordata; order Testudines; family Cheloniidae; genus Caretta; species Caretta caretta. The sequence goes on along the minus strand of NC_134222.1, from coordinate 3,276,763 downwards.
CTCCACACAATTCCTATGAAGATCTCCAACTATTTCCTATGTGATGTGGCCTCATTTTACACAATATCATCACATGTAATGTTTTCCACTGGCTCTGGGCCTGACCTGGCACTTGGAGAACTAATTCTGCTGAATAGCGAACAATATCTCTGCATTTCTATAGGGCTCTTCACTCTAGGAGAGCTCTCCCGCCAACAAAGCGCTGTTCACACTGGTGCTTTTCATCGATAAAACTTTTGTTGTTGGGGGTATGGTTTTTTTCACATCCCTGAACGACAAGTTTTACCAACAAAAGTCCAGTGTAGATAAAGCCTACGAGTGTAAACATATTTCAAATTATGGTCCAAGAGATTAAAAAGGACTGTGGAATTTGGGAGGATGAAAAGTGTGTGGGGTCTAGTATATTGCAAAGGAATGTCCTTGTCCCTGGGTTTGATACACTAATGACCTTGGCAGAACGTAGACAAGCTTGGGAGGAGTCCGAGTGAATGCTGTGCTATCCATGTGGCTCAGGGGAATGCTTTTCACACTACTGAGTGACTTAGTTATACCAACTTAATTTTCAAGTGTAGACTGGGCCTTAGACACCAAACAACAGATCACTTTAGGTATGTCTACACTGCAACACCACAAGCGGCAGGGAGTAGGATAAGTGTAGCTACATGCCGCAGTGAAAAGTGGGCTGCATCCACACTGTAGTGCATAGATACATGTGGCAGCGAAAGGCTCTGGCTGGGGGCAGGCAGTGGGGAAAGGCTCCAGCAATAGGGGAGGAAGCAGGACAGCACACTGGTAAAAACAACAGCATAGACAAGGAGTGCAGAGAACGGTGTAGGGTACATGCACAAATGGTTCAGGCATGTCTCTACATTGCTATTTACATCGGTCTGAAGGCATGCAGCGTATGTACTCTAAATGCTGCCATAAGGAGTGTGCAGTGTAGACATACCCTTTATGAAAACTCATCCTCCCTGGCATCTCTTCTCCTCTACCACTTCCAGCCTCCCAAATATCCTCCTCAGCTAGTTAGTGCCTCTCTCAGATCCCCTATGTAATCTTGGCTGCTCCCAACTTTTTTACCTGGTAAAGAGGATTTCCCTCCTGCTTCCTGACAGCACTGACACCCAGCCAACAGCCTGGAATGATCACAATTGCTGCCATCCTTTACATTGCAACCCGTGTCAGTCAGGGGAGATGGCCAGAGTTGTTCAAATGGAACCCGCCAGGCCCTGAAGTCAGATGCTGCTGCACTTGGCATGGCTTTTTATGATTGTTTCTGAGGCTAGCTAGATCCTTACTGGTTTCAGAGTAGCAGCCGTGTTAGTCTGTATTCGCAAAAAGAAAAGGAGGACTTGTGGCACCTTAGAGACCAACACATTTATTTGAGCATAAGCTTTCATGAGCTTCAGCTCACTTCATCGGATGCATTCCTTACTGACATGCTAGAGCAGTGCTAGACAAAGCTCCACATCCCTGTCTCACAGCATTTCACTCCCACTTGGACACAGCAGGAAGTGTATTGTAGGATTTGGTTAACCCCAGCATGGCATTTAACATGTGTTGGTGTACCTGGGCTTCCCTTCTCCCCTAGGCTCTGTGCACACTACAGCTCAAACTGAATTAGCAGCAAACATATTTAAACGTGGGCTTCCTGGATATGTGTGGCCATGGATTTTATTTAGAACTCCGCTCTGATCCAAAGCATACTGGAAGCATTTAAGGCCAGATTTTTAAAGTAATTTAGGCCCCTAACTCCCATTTAAACCAATAGAAATATCTTTAAAAATCTGCCCCTTAGGTATCACTGGCTATCTTACCTAGGAAAGCCACACATCAAACCTGCCCTAGGCAGTGTCCATAAAGTTGTCAGCAGAATAATTCTTGGCCACGCCAACCAGGGAAACGGACCTCAATAACTATGTTTACACAAAAAGAAAAGGAGTACTTGTGGCACCTTAGAGACTAACAAATGTATCTGAGCATAAGCTTTCGGAAGTGAGAAAGCTTATGCTCAAATAAATTTGTTAGTCTCTAAGGTGCCACAAGTACTCCTTTTCTTTTTGCGAATACAGACTAACATGGCTGCTACTTTGAAACCTATGTTTACACAGGATTGTATAAGCCTGCAGCGTTTCAGCCACAGCAAGGACAGGACTCGGGTAGGCCAAATTCTGCTCTGGTACACCAGTGTAAATCTGGAGTAATTGAGGATTCAGACTTCTGAAAATGAGAGCAAAATTTGCCCCAATCTCCATTCAAACAGAAACAAAGCCACCACATACTGGCATTTATGGTGAAGTGACAAAGAGTAAAGCTTCTGAATCCCTGGGTCTCATCAACAAGCAAGAGATATCGGAAGCAAAGCTTTCATCTACCTCTCATGCTTGAAATTTAGGTTCTCATGGCCAGTGTTAGCCCCCCATCAAGGTGACCATTTAACTGTATTCCTCAGTCATGCTGTTATCCTGCAAAGCATAGAATATCAGGGTTGGAAGGAACCTTGGGAGGTCATCTAGTCCAACCCGCTGCTCAAAGCAGGGCCAATCCCCAATTTTTGCCCTAGATCCCTACATAGCCCCCTCAAGGATTGAACTCACAACCCTGGGTTTAGCAGGCCAATGCTCAAACCACTGAGCTATCCCTCGCCCCCAGAACAGGGTTAAAACAAGACCCAATCCCATATACATTGCAAGAATGGATTTTAATCTTGCTGAGGACAATGGGGTTGTAACCCTGTCCCCTCAACACAAAAACCTTACAGCATGGCTTGAAACTAAGGCTGAGAGTTTCAAAGCCATCAAGGGGATTTAGATGCTCATTACTGATTCATTTTAATGTCAGCTAGGCATTCAAATTCCGTAAATTTCTTTGAAAATTTGAGTCCGTTTCCTGGAATTCTGATTTTGAGCTATGGGAGCCCTGTCTCCCACCCACCCCTTTGACTTTGTAATATCAGCTCCCCCCCGCCCGCAATGAGAATAACACACATTTAGCTTCAGTGAGACTTTCCTTTTCCCTGGGGCAGCATTTCTTCTGGTGACTGACTATTGGTGGACTATTTTCTTCATTAAGCTGGTTATTAACACACTGCTAGCGAGTTCTACCACTGCAGTGCTAACATCCAATGACAGATCTAAATTTGTTAGTCTCTAAGGTACCACAAGTACTCTTGTTCTTTTTGCGGATACAGACTAACATGGCTGCTGCTCTGAGATCTATCTTGGAAGATCACATGTTCCAACAGGTGGCAATGAGAAGTGTTGATTCCATCACCACACCCCACCCCAGATCAACTACATGGTGTTTACATTTCAAATGGCTAGCTACAGGCCTGCTTTGCACTTATACCATTGGTTTATCAAGAGTCTTTTCCCAAAACGGTCTTGATAGAATTTTGGGAATAAACTCCCCATGACAACAGTGAGAAGAAGCAGAATGCTAGTAAATTATCTGCTGAGTGATCTCTCTGCACCTTCGAAGGTCCTAAACTCAAACAGTCCCTTAGCTAGGGACGAAGAGAGCCCACTGTTCTCCCCTCACTAGGTGTCACAGAGGCAAGCAGGGTGAACCAGAGGGCAGCCATTAGGGCAATAAAGGCAGATTACCAGCTTGTTTTAACACACAGTATAGCCATAAGAAAAGGAGTACCTGTGGCACCTTAGAGACTAACCAATTTATTTGAGCATGAGCTTTCGTGAGCTACAGCTCACTTCATCAGATGTAGCTCACGAAAGCTCATGCTCAAATAAATTGGTTAGTCTCTAAGGTGCCACAAGTACTCCTTTTCTTTTTGCGAATACAGACTAACACGGCTGTTCCTCTGAAACCTGTCAGTATAGCCATATACGCTTGCAGTGGGGAATGAAATGTACCTGCCATTAGACCCCACCTTCCATAAAACGTTCAAGTGCTTAATATGCAAAGCACTGCTTCAGAGAGACAATGGAAAGAGAGAGACTCTTCACAAAGGCATTATTTTAAATTCTAAAGGCCTGGAAAACCTAAGGCCTCAGGCCATAAACAATGAATGGCAGAGGCTCACCCTGCAGATCCTGATATGTTGTACATCAAGAGATATACATTACAACTTTTTAGCTGCATCATGTAGACTACGTGGACTGATAATCCGTCAGGCTCTTTACTCAAAGGAGCAAAGGGTTTCTTTCGAAATCCTCATGTAAGGAGGGCGTTGTGATTTCAGGTATGTACCAACAATGAATGGCACTTCCTAGTCGCAAGGTAAACAACTGTACTATCTCCAGCATATTGGGAACATTCCGAAAGAGCAGCATTACAGGACAGCCGCCTCTCCTTTCTGCTCAATCGGACTGTGCAGTTAAATATCTAGAGCACGAACTAAGCGTGTGCGGCAAAAGCAGAGAGAAACACAGAGAACAACAACGCAGAGCTAATACAAGCAGCCTCCCGAGTACACACAGACCTTGCTCCAGCTCCTCCGGTCTCCCCGGCTGGTTACCCATCTTCAGCAAACTCCGGTGATTCCTCTCCGAGATTCTCTAGCGTCCCCACGCCCTGCTCATGCACCGCATCAGAAGCGGACCTCCCCCATCTGCTTTTCAGTGTGTATGTGCCAGTCAGATCCAAAGGAAGGAGTCAGCTTCTTCCTAGTTCCTGACACCAGGAACAGTGTCTGCTGCTCATGTTAAGACAGCGGTGGCTAGGCTAGCCCAAGCCCTCCTACCTCATTACAATATTATGCACCGAAGGGCCGGCCTGTGCACTTAATTAGCGGCCTGACTGCTGGAATAAAGACAGAGAGGTGACTCAACGTGCAGCGTAAGCCACACAGAGGCAGCAAGAGCAAACTGCAGGCAAGTCACAGAAAGGCAAGGACTGAATAAAACCCCATTACCAATGAGAAACCTATTCTAGACACAAGGTGCCGCACGTTAACTTCAGCAGGACGCAAATACCTCATCAGGCCACTAAAATTAAGACACGGCGGGGGGTCCTGCCCCAGGGGACCAGTAGAAGCAGCGCTTTAAAAAATGACATATACTACACCAGAGAGACAAAATGGGTGAGGCAATATCTTCTACGGGTCCAGCATCTGCTGGTGAGAGAGACAAGCTTTGGAGCTCTTCTTCAGGTCTGGGAAAGGTACTCCACACAAAAAATGCCAGGTGGAACAGATTGTTTCGCACAAGTAGTTAACACATATTGTAAGGCTGTGGCTTTCAACCTTTTTTTTTTCCATTTGCGGACCCCCAAACAATTTCAAATGCAGGTGCTGACCCCTCTGGGAATCTTAGACAGTCTGCGGGGTCTGTGGATCACAGGTTGAAAACTACTATGTAAGGGATAGAGTTGCCACCCCTCCAAGATTGTCCTGGAGCCTTTAATGAAAGATTATGTCCCGATGAAACCTCCAGGAATATGTTCAACCAAAATTGGCAATCCTAGTAAGGGACCATTCAAGGTAAAGTGTTTAGCAGAGTAAAGAGCTTAAATTCATCATTCTGCTAGACACAAAATCATGAACTGAACAGAGA